>NC_060139.1:229693715-230318715 GCF_021461385.2 Schistocerca piceifrons
TATATCCTTAACAATGTAGCCACAAATCCCCTTTTTCTGCATCATCACGGAAATATTAGCCTATGACGATGGACCCCCAATGTAGCCAACAAGAATTTTAACCGATACTTCCACTTCTCCAGTACAAACGTGATAACTCCCCTTTAAAGAGAACATGACACTGGTCTCTGACAGCGTTCTAGCAATAGTGGACACCGAAACATCCTGAAGAAGATCCTAGCAGAGGGGTCGTAACGTCGATTATTTTAGAAGGAAATATGACGCGGCCTAACAATCCAGAAGATCTTACCTTATTGACAACAGCCACGAAATCCTGCAGACCTACATAAAACGTCATTGACCTGCTTCTCTCGAATAAATCATCCAAGTTTGATGAAACTGTAGTCACTTGTTTGTCTACATATGTACATCACATCTAGCGATTTCCGTCTCATTTGGATAATACTTTCGTGGCACGTCGTTTTTCTTTGTTGTAGAGTGTACTTGTTTCTCGGTATTACGTTAAGAAAACAAGGCTGTCACCTGATGATGTAACTCATGAAAACTGATTCACAAGGCAAATAAGAACTCCTAGAAAATTCACATCTTTGTAGATTTTACTCTTGAGTAAATGTTTCGAATCTTTGAAAAATGGTATCCAGACAGATTTCTTTAGTCAAAACAATATAGAAGGTTTTTTCTGACGAAAAACGGCACTGTATGGAAAGTGGGTAAATTTTCCCGTAAAGACTTGTGTGTAATGTTTCATACAGTGCTGTCACTCAATGTAATATGTTTCAATGAGAATTAGGGTATAACTTTTTTAATGTACTCGCTGACCTCTCCATTATTTCTACTCGATGTTTTTATCCACGTCCCTCCCTGACTTATATTATGACAGCCATTGCTCACATTAGCTGAACTTTCGACTGCTAGTGCAACAGCGGATTTTCTCAGCTTCATGGCAACAGTTTTCTCTGAATACCTCTCAGTCTTACAAGCGATACGTGGTAATTACTGGAATTAAGGAAAATGTGGGAGGGAGGATCCACCAATATAACTTCCTTTTCACACAACCTGTTTATTTAACAAAATGAACAAATTTGCAAAATACTTTTGACCTTAAGCCTCAAGTTGAATAAGCTTTTACAAAAGAAATCTGAAGTGCTGTATTGCAAAACAGCAAACAATATGACAATGACTACAAGACGGCCGGACCTCCAGCCCGCCCGTTACTGGGTGAAACAGCGGTGTTTACTACTGCGCTGGATACAGTATCTTATTAAGTGCCCTTCTGCAACACATGAAAACTATATAAGCACCATTGATGACAAGAGTGATTCAATTACTCGAAACAGATGACATAACTTTTAATCTGAAAGGTGTATGTCGAAAGATTCGGGGCTAAGATGCGCACACATTAGGAAGCAATATGGCAATGGTAAGGCTTACTTCAAAGCAACCACCCTCTTAATTTCAATCGGCAGCCAAGGTGCGACTGGTTCCCAACCTGCCCCTACTGACTATTTTATTTTGACTAAAGCCCTGGAGACAGTTCGCTCTTAATATTTTCAAAGTTAAACTGTCAGTTATTAAGACCGCTCTGAACGAACTTCTTAAGACATTACTTGTGAATAATTATTACAAGAGAATTCACTCGGTGGAACCACAAGGTCCAGCTAAAATACACCAATAATGACCCGGTCTTTCAAACACAGCAATGAAGAGCTTAATATTATAGCTAATGACTGAGAAGTGCAATTACAATCAAAGAATTGAACCGGTTAACAGCTAAATCTAACCACAAGGTCCTTCTTTTGTTTAACGCCAACCTGTGCCTTAGTACAATTGTTCTGGCTGTATTTACAACCACGAGCTGATTCACTAGAACATTAATGATCGGGTACAAACCAGAAAGGAAAGGCAATATAATAGCGGGGCAAATTTTCAAACGACAGCTAGTGTCGCAGTACAATATTACGGCCTATATTTACTATTGAAAAACCGACCGAGTAAAAGGAGAGCAGGTAGACAATGACACAAGTCAGCACGAGGATTTTAGAGTGTTACCCCCCTTTATCAGCAAGTAGTTCGATGGATCCACGGTGCGTCGCAGCGGTTACTGACTGGCGCCGATGAAAGCCAGATAGAAGAGGGCAGCCAGGCCAGGAGTGGTCGTCCGACACGAATGTTGCCAAGCAACCGACGGAATGTCGGCCTGCTCCTTGTAGTCGACGCTGACCCCGGTGAAGTACTCCGGTATCTTCGCTCTGCGCAGGCCCTCCTTGCGCAGCTCGTGGCTTCGGCCGCTCGGACCTCGTGACCACCTCTTGTGGCGATGCTACCGTCAATCCGCAAACTTCGTACCCTCTCTCTCGGGCCAGGGAACCCCGTATATATACATCGTCAACCAAAGACCTTCTAAGGACACAACCCACAGATACCAACTCTTCCTCATAGATTTTGGCAATGGGGCTGCAAGAGGGGTAGTCAATACTCGACCTGAGCCAGTGGCCCTAGACAAAACAATCTCATACCTCAATGACGCCACGGCTCAACAGGTTTGATATTAATGTCTTTGTCACAGCAGCACATGCACTCAATATCTTCAGTTATTTGTAACAAGTATTCCACGCTTTGCCCTCCCCTACACTTTTTACACTCTACCGTTACCTTTAATACCGTAGAAGTTATTCCTTGATGTCCTAACACATGTCTTATCATTGTGTCCCATCGTCTTGTAAATATTTTCCACATGTTTCTCTCCTCGTCGATTCTAAGGAGAAACTCCTCATTTATTATCAGTGCACTTATTTTTCAACATCCTGCTTCAGCGTCACAACTCAGGCGCTTCGATACTCTTTTTTGCCGTTTTCCCACAGTTCATGATTCACTTCCTTGTAATGCTTCGCGCCTAACGTGCATTCTTAGCAATTTCTTCCTCACATCAAGGCTGATATTTAATACTAGTTGACTTATTTTTGCGAGGAGTGCCCTCTTTCCCTTTTGTTTCGAGCATCATATGTTACGTTGTCTCGTCTACTTCATCGTCATCAATTTTTATGTTACGTTTATCGTTAACCTCATTTATGGTGCTCCTCGTTACTTTTGTCTTCCTTCGGTTTACTCTCAGTCCATAGTGTAGCCTCCTTATACTCATCATTCTATTCAACAGGTCCTGCAGTTCTTCCTCGTTATTAGTAGTGATACTTATGCCATCACCGAAAATTATTACTGGTATCAATACAGCCACTCCAGAAACTTTCTTTCATTTACGTCGTTGCTTTTTTATGTACAGACTGTAGCGTAGGGGAAAGGATTGCATCCCCGTCTTGCACCCTTTTTAAACCGAGCTCTTCGTTCTTGGTCTTAGACTTGATACATACCCTCTTGGTACATACTGTATAAAACCTGTCTTGCAGTGTAGTTGACACCGATTTGCCTGAGAATTTTGAACATCTTGCACCATTTTACACTGTCGAACGTTTTTTTTTTAGGTCTTGCAATCGAATCAACTTGTTCAATTTATTCTGAAATCTAGCTTCCTTCACCAAGCGGTAAAGCAGAAGTGCCTCTCCGGTGTTATTATGAATCCAAACAAACGGTCACTAACAGATACGAAAAGGATTTATGAAGTTCGTGTGACTTGATTTCCGTTCTTTAGGTTGATGATCAAGTTGGCCACCTGAAACTCAGGTATCGCTGTATATCTCAGTAAACCGTTTATATGAGAAGAAAAGGAATGCATATCTTTGCTTACATTCTCCCTAAAATTCACGTGAGTGGTTTACAAAACCTTAGGACCAGAATCGTACAAATGGTAGAGTACTTTGAGGACGAATTAATGGTTGTAAATAAATCATCAACAAGAAAACCAGTAAAAGATGTTCTACGTTAAAGAGAAATGCACAAGTTCCCAACAAAACGGAAAATAGTAAACGAATTGCCGTTCCTTTCCCAGGATAAAACGCTTATTACCGAATAAATACTAATGTAACATAAACTTCTACTCCGGAAAGAGCTTAAAGAAAAGCCGTGTGCATACATTTAATAATGTCAGGGATTCCTTTTCGATTTCAGGTGTTATAAAACGATTTGCAATAATCGTCCCTGCTATTATATAGGTGGCAGAGCGAACGAAGTAAGGTATTAAGAATATTTACTAGGAAAGAGGGTGGTAATATGCACCACTCTACATTTTCTGAACATTTTTCATTACTAAACATTCCTCTGAGAGTTTAAAGGGCGGAAATTAAACTTAGATGAAGAACTGGAAGTTTTTAAACACACCCTCAGTAGGTAACATGATAAATCATCAGCTGGAACTTGTGAGTCAACAGTTTCTTCAAGGCCTGAAGCCTTTGCTTCTGAATGGTTAATGTAATAAAGAGTGCTTTGGTGGTTTCCAATTGTCATTCATTCTCAGCGAATTTCTATTTTTATTATGAAATATTGTATCTTTTTCTATTTATCCTCCTTTTTACTGTCATAATTCATTTTTGATGTTTCCACCCCTATCTCAGCTTGTCTCTTACCCCCATTTTTCCAGCTAAAATTTTTCGCAGTTCCTTTTTGATGTAACGTGGAGATTGATAGTTTACACTTCATCTGTTTGCTATGCGCATATGTTTTCGCGTACGTACATCACCTACTGATGTTTCGTAATTCGTGCACTGGTGCAGCTTCGTCAGTTGCCGCATAGCACTAGCCACATACGGACCGTTTCACTGCCTTTTAACTGCACGGAAATTTTAATGTGAAGATATTCACGCTTAGACGATTTCCAGTGGACATCTTTTTTAATGAATTTTATTTGCTTTTACTGATGCTTACACATACCATGTTACTTGGTATGAGCTTTTATGCTCTGAAACGTGTCGTCGCCAATATGCGATTTTACGTGTAAGTAATATTTGGTTATTATATTTTTATCCAGCGGTGCTGTACAACACTTACACCATGATAATTCTTTTTGAATGTGACGTAAAAAATTTCGTCAATAGGTCCTTGTACTTCTGAAGAAGACAATTTTGCAATTGTTGAAACCATAGTCAAGACTTGTTAATAATCCTTTATAATTGCAACTGTAGGTTGATTTTCTCAAACCATTCATTTACATTTACAGTTGCAGAACAGCAGAACAGCAGCTATGTTGAAAATTTTAATAAATATCTACTTAGCAAATTTATTAACACAAGAAATTTACAATTCATGGCCACAGCTTAACCCCACTGAAACTATTTAACGCAGCACGCACCAGTCTCAGTGCTGGATAATCCATCAATCGTACTTTGAGTTCAGAATCATCTGCCCGGTATTTGCACAACTGTTCATGATAGGACTGTAACTGTTCCAGTACCACTGCACCTTCAAGCATGAATTCCACGAGAAAGTTGATGAATAAGTATGACTCACCACCAACTGTTTAAATGCTACTGCAATAACGTTAAATTATTTGCTACCTATCAAAAACATTCTGATTAATCCATAATGAATTTCCAACGTGCAGTGGAGTGTGCGTCAGCTGATTTCAAACTTGTTCTGTTGTTGATGTGGTCTTCAGTCCAGAGATTGTTTTGATGCAGCTCTCCATGCTACTACATCCTGTGAAAGCACCCTCATCTCTGAATAGCTACTGGAACCTACATCCTTCTGAATCTGCTTAGTGCATTCGTCTCTTGGTGTCCCTCTACCATTTCTTCCCACCAGTACTAAATTTGTGATCCCTTGATGCCTCAGAACGCGTCTCACCAACCGATCCCTTCTTCCAGTCCAGTTGCACCACAAATACTTCTTCTCCACAAATCTATTCAGTAACTCCTAATTAGTTACGCAATCTACTCATCTAGTCTTCAGCGTTCTTCTGTAGCACCACATTTCGAAAGCTTCTATTCCCTTCTTGTCTACACTGTTTATCGTCCATGTTTCACTTCCATACATGGCTACACTCCACACAAATACTTTCAGAAAATACTTCCTAAGACTTAAACCTTAAAAAAATTTCTCTTCTTCAGAAACGCTTTTCTTGCCTTAGCCAGTCTACATTTTATTCCCTCTCTACTTCGACTATCATCAGTTATTTTGCATCCCAAATAGTAAAACTCATTTACTACTTTAAGTGTCTCATTTCATGATCTAATTCTCTCAGCATCACCTGATTGAATTTGATTACGTTCCATTATCCTCGTTTTGCTTTTGTTGATGTATATCTTATGTCCTCCTTTCAAGACAATGTTCATTCTGTTCAACTGCTCTTCCAGGTCCTTTGCTGACTCTGATAGAATTACAATGTCGCCGGCAAACCTTGAAGTTTTTATTTCCTCTCCCTGGATTTTAATTCTACTCCAAATATTGCTTTTGTTTCCTATACTGCTTGCTCAACATCCACATTGAATAAAATTGGGATGGCTAAAACCCTGTTGGGGGCGGCGAATTGATTGCCATATTAATAATCATTAGTCATAGGAGGAAACAGGAATTGTTGTAAATACTGTTCGTCTTCTTTTACGAGAGCCTGGCAACTATTTCTGCGGTCAGCCAGAAAGCGATGGAGAACATATTGACCATAGCTTTCCGTCTGCAAATCCACCGTCTTGTCCATCCCACTGAAAGAAATATTTCTATTCTCTATTTCCTCAGCTGGGTCAGGACTATGATTATAAATAAAGATTTTGAGTTCTAATTGATAAATATATAAGGCAAAGTTTCACACGCACAACATCTAAATATCATTATGTTCATACTGACAGTAAATCTCACTATCCCTAACAGCACTATGAGCTGTTCAGAGGCTACCTCTATGGTAGGTTCCTACTAAATTGTCTTTCGTCCTGACTACTGATAATCAAAATAAATGCTCGCCACAGAAGTGGAAAATAATTGGAACCATTTGTCACGCGGATTTGTTAACATTACGGGCGGCACACTAACCGTTACTTTTGCGAAATCTAAGCGATCTAGGACGGTGTACAGTCATCGCGAGTTCACTTCCTGTTACTACTGATAATAAGAATTTTGTAACAGCCTGTCACTGACATCATCCGGGGCAGCGCGCACTCCGGCGTTTGACTCGGTGCAAAGTGAAGCCTCGTCTTGCCTCTCGGACTGCATTTATACACTACTGGCATTAAAATTGCTACACCAAGAGAAATGCAGATGATAAACGGGTATTCATTGGACAAATATGTTATACTGGAACTGACATGTGATTACATTTTCGAGCAATTGGGGTGCATAGATCCTGAGAAAGCAGCACCCAGAGCAACCACCTCTGGCCGTAATAACAGCCTCGATACGTCTGGGCATTGAGTCAAACAGAGCTTGGATGGAGTATACAGGTACAGCTGCCCATGCAGCTTCAACACTATACAACAGTTCATCAGGAGTAGTGATTGGCGTATTGTGACGAGCCAGTTGCTCAGCCACCATTGACCAACCGTTTTCAGTTGGTGAGAGATCTGGAGAATGTGCTGGCCAGGGCAGCAGTCGAACATTTTCTGTATCCAGAAAGGCCCGTACAGGACCTGCAACATGCGGCCGTGCATTATCCTGCTGAAATGTAGAGTTTCGTAGGGATCGAATGAGGGGTAATGCCACGGGTCGTAACACATCTGAAATGTAACGTCTACTGTTCAAAGTGACGTCAGTGCGATCAAGAGGTGACCGAGACGTGTAACCAATGGCACACCATACCATCACGCCGGGTGATACGCCACTCTGGCGATGACGAATACGCGCTTCCAATATGCGTTCACCGGGATGTCGCCAAACACGGATGCGACCATCATGATGCTGTAAACAGAGCATGGATTCATCCGAAAAAATGACGTTCTGCCATTCACGCACCCAGGTTCGTCGTTGAGTACACCATCGCAGGCGCTCCTGTCTGTGATGCAGCCTCAAGGGTAACCGCAGCCATGGTCTCCGAGCTGATAGTCCATGCTGCTGCAAACGTCGTCGTCGAACTGTTCGTGCAGATGGTTGTTGTCTTGCGACCCAATCTGTTGACTCAGGGATCGAGAGGTGGCTGCACGATCCGTTACAGCCATGCGGATAAGATGCCTGTCATCTCGACTGCTAGTGATACGAGGCTGTTGGGATCCAGCACGGCTCCTGAACCCACCGATTCCATATTCTGCTAACAGTCATTGGATCTCAACCAACGCGAGCAGCAATGTCGCGATGCGATAAACCGCAATCTTGATACGCTACAATCCGACCTTTATCAAAGTCGGAAACGAGATGGTACACATTTCTCCTCCTTACACGAGGGATCACAACAACGCTTCACCAGGAAACGTCGGTCAACTGCTGTTTGTGTATGAGAAATCGGTTGGAAACTTTCCTCATGTCAGCACGTTGTAGGTGTCGCCACCGGCACCAACCTTGTGTGAATGCTCTGAAAAGCTAATCATTTGCATATCACAGCATCTTCTTCCTGTCGGTTAAATTTCGCGTCTGTATCACGTCATCTTCGTGGTGTAGGAATTTTAATGGCCAGTATTGTATATGTGGCGCGGCGGATGACCAAGGGAACACCTGCTGTCATTCGCCCTATGCACCAGTAGCAATCTCTAAACTGCTGCTTTCTCGGACACACAATATTCAATAAGAATGTTATGAGTCAATTTAGAATCTTCATAATTTTTACATGCATGTAGGTAGGTTGGTTAAAATCACAGAAAAAGTTTTAGCTCGCCTGCATTAAAACTTTGCCTTCTAGTATTTTTTGAACGGAATTGACAGTAGAATATGACCTCTGAACTACAACTTTAAGACACCTTGTATTGATTGTCATTAACATCAAGGTCCTAAAACTTGTTATAGTTGTATTATTTAATAGGTTTCATCACATGCTGTAACCAAAACTTTCTAGCATTAGTATAACAGATACTTAATCTACTACAAATAAGGATGTATTTGTTCCGAATTTAGTTTTCAGTAATTTACTCGTAAACTATTAGAGTAACTTAATGGGGTTAACTACGGTTATTATTTTTTTATGGAACTGAAGCATTATATAAATTTTCACATTTCTATGTCTAATATTTAGCGCCTTCTAGTTTTCTTAAATGTGGATTCTGGCCAAAATATTGCTTTAATCACGTTGAGACTTGTACCGGTTAATTATTTCATACATATGCACATTATGACCAATTTCTGCCTTCCTAGCTTTATTATCTAGTGTCACTTATTTGTTTCTTAAAATGATGTATTTAGGTCAAATATTGACCTAATCAATCTGATACTTGACAGTTTAAACATTATTACACCAGTGCATATGTTGACAAAGTTTGAAGAAGCAACTTTATCTTTTAATATCATTCTTAATTATAGTGCAATACTCCTATGCCTCGCACAGACGCGTTATGGCGACGTGGCGCTACTAGCAGTGAACTGGGGTGAGTCCCGGCACACTCGCTCGCCTCTGTATCTCACACACGATACAGCACTTGTTTCGCCACACTGTCTCACTCCTTTCTCAACCACAACTTCCTCTTCATGTCCCTCGACTCTTATAACTGCCATCTGGTTTCTGTACGAATTGTAAATAGGCTTTCGCTCCTTGTATTTTACACTGCCACCTTCAGAACCTGAAAGAGAGTATTCCAGTCAACAACGTCAAAAAACAAACTTATAGATGTATTAAAACTGTGGACTCAGATTGGGGACCTTTGCCTTGATTACAGTGTCTGTTCGGCACGCAGATTTAATCTACCAGGAACTTTCATCCCACTTACTGATTACTACAGTATAATTAGAGAAATACAGGGTGATTCAAAAAGAATACCACAACTTTAAAAATGTGTATTTAATGAAAGAAACATAATATAACCTTCTGTTATACATCATTACAAAGAGTATTTAAAAAGGTTTTTTTTTTTACTCAAAAACAAGTTCAGAGAAGTTCAATATGGCCCCCTCCAGACACACGAGCAATATCAACCCGATACTCCAACTCGTTCCACACTCTCTGTAGCATATAAGGCGTAACAGTTTGGATAGCTGCTGTTATTTCTCGTTTCAAATCATCAATGGTGGGTGGGAGAGGTGGCCGAAACACCATATCCTTAACATACCCCCATAAGAAAAAATCGCAGGTGGTAAGATCAGGCTTCTTGGAGGCCAGTGATGAAGTGCTCTGTCACGGGCTGCCTTGCGGCCGATCCATCGCCTCGGGTAGTTGACGTTCAGGTAGTTACGGACAGATAAGTGCCAATGTGGTGGCGCTCCATCCTGCTGAAATATGAATTGTTGTGCTTCTTGTTCGAGCTGAGGGAACAGCCAATTCTCTAACATCTCCAGATACTGTAGTCCAGTTACAGTAGCACCTTCGAAGAAAAAGGGACCAAAAATTTTATTGGCTGAAATGGCGAACTAATGTACAACTACATGAAACTTTATAGCTCCCTTAATTCGCCGACAGATAGTGCTTAGCTCTGCCTTTTGTCGTTGCAGAGTTTTAAATTCCTAAAGTTGTGGTATTCTTTTTGAATCACCCTGTACAATTGTCTGCAGTGGTATATCGGCAGCCTATCTTCCAGCACTACTGTAAACCAACTATCGATGGAATAAGAAGAGGACGCAGGGAATCATTGCCGTACACAACATACCTTCCACCACACATCGTATACTGAGTTGTGTAGCACATGTGTAGACGTAAGTGTGTAATCCACGTGAGCGTTTCCCTTCGGTTTCCATTGTTCGAACATCGAACCAAAATGTCGCGTATAGCAGACGCAAAAATGAAAGGTAACGAATCACTTTACAAGTATACCATGTAATAATCTTAAGAAATGTACCTCTCACTTCTAAACTTGCAGCGAAATTTTTACTTGTGTGTCGAGGTATAACGCCTGACAGAAAAGGAGAAGCATCCAGGCGACATGGTCGTATGTCAAAGTAACTTCGTGCACGCACACATCATCGGGGGCTACGCAAATGTTTAAAGTCGAAATTCTCTGCGGCAGGTAGAATGGCCATCACAGTGCACTTTTCTCGTTAGTATATAACATGCGTGAACAGCATTAGATGTTGAGTAATCACAGTGAAGGACACGGAGATGCAGCGTACTCGTGTGAAACAGCGTTATTAGGACCTGACGGAGTATGAAGGGGGCCTGGTTGCAGGTCTCCATTTGGCCAGCTAGTCGAATCGTGCAATATCATGATTTGTGAGCCTTTCGAAAGTGACAGTGGCCTGATATTGGAGTGCATGGGAAAGCGACGGGAAGAACACTCGTCACTAATGTTCCAGTCGTACACATCTGCTCATCACAATGCTGAATCTCCGTATTGTACACGAAGCACATCATAATCCAGCAAATCCGCACCTGCCATCCATGAACAAGTTATGGATTATCTACAATATTCTGTGTCACCTAGCATTCTTGGATGGTGATGAGTAGCAGATGGACTAGAAAATTGCTGTCCCGTGTGTCCGCTTGCGTCAACACCACAACACAAACGGCTGTGTTTGGACTGATGTCGTGATTAGGAATCATGGACCGGTAGCGTGGCATTGTGTTCAGCGATGAATCCCGTATGACCAACATCGGCGAGTGTGGTCTCTCTGAGGAGAGCTATCAGACTTCCAGTGTTTTGGAGAAGCACAGTGGCGTTACTCTATGCGTCGTGGTATGGTGAGCCGGTGGGTACGATTTCAGGTCACAACTGGTTATGATTTGAGAGAACTTGACGGTAGGTCACGGACATCCCGTGTCCTCATGTATTACATCGACCGAGCGAGGTGGCGCAGTGGTTAGACACTGGACTCGCATTCGGGAGGACGACGGTTCAATCCCGCGTCCGGCCATCCTGATTTAGGTTTCCCGTGATTTCCCTAAATCACTCCAGGCAAATTCCGGGATGGTTCCTCTGAAAGGGCACGGCCGACTTCCTTCCCCATCCTTCCCTAATCCGATGAGCCCGATGACCACGCTGTCTGGTCTCCTTCCCCAAACCAACCAACCAACCATGTATTACATCCCATACGACAGTATCGTGGTGCCATTTTTCAAGCGGACAATGCTCTTTCATACTCGGTGTTATTTTTCAAGTGGGCAATGCTCGTTCACACAGGGTAACTGCCTCTATGTAGTGGCTGCTTCATGTTGAAGCACTCCCATGGCCAGCAAGATTCCCAGATCTTTCCCCGATAGAACATGCATGGGACCAGCTCGGACGTTTTTCCAGTGACAATATCCAGGATATGAAGGTCTCGTCACAATAGTTGTGGGCCAGCATGCCTCAGGAGAGGATTCAACGGTCTTATTGCACCTTTCCGAACTTAATCGCTGCATGCATCCAGGTGAGAAGGGATACAACGTCACATTGATAACTGAGCTCATACTGTCACGTTCTTTGCAATTTTGACTCAATATTATAACCAGTGCAGTAACGTCAAATACTCTCTGAAGCTCTGAAGTTTCATTTTGTTTCCTCCTCCCCTTCTGAGTACTTCCCTTTTTTTGTCAGGCAGTGTAATTCACTAACATCTAGGTACAGGGTGACAATTATTCAACTACATGAAATGAAATCGTCAAAACCTCTGAACGGTTTGCCTTAGGACGTGAAAAGCGCACTGTTGGCAGCGGAGCGTGATGGGAATTAGTATGCGCATGCATGGTTTGGTTTAGCGACGAAGCCGACTTTCATTTGAATGGGTTCGTCAATAAACAAAATTAGCGATTAGGGGGACTGAGAATCCGCATTTCGTGATCGATAAGTCTCTTCATCCAGAACGGGTGACTGTGTGGTGTGCAATGTCCAGTCACAGAATAATCGTTGTGATATTCCTTGATGGCGCCGTAACTATCGAACGGTACCTGAAGGTTTTGGAAGATGATTTCATCCCCATAATCCTTGATTTCGATAAGATGTAGTTCATGCAAGACGAAGCTCGACTCTATTGAACGAGAAGAGTGTTTGATGTCCTGGAGGAGCACTCTGGGGACAGCATTCTGGCTCTGGGGTATCCAGAGGCCACTGGCATGGGCCTCGATTAGCCGCCATATTCTCCAGATCTGAATACAAGCGACAACTGTTTGTGGAACTATATTAAAGACAAGGTGTATAGCAATAACACCAAAACCATTAGTGAGCTGAAAACTGCCATTCAAGAGGTCACCGACAGCAACGATGTTCCGACACTTCAGCGAGTAATGCAGAATTTCGCTATTCGACTGCACCACATTATCGCCGATGATGGCAGGCATATCGAGCATGTCATGACCTAAATCCGAATATCTGTCGTGACGTTAACATGTTCAATAATGTGTGTGTACGTCGTAGTTTGTAGCTAATTTACGACTTTTTTATGTAGTTCAATAATTGTCACCCTGTAAGCTGATGAATCAGAATATAACGACTACTGGCCACCGCGAGACATACTGCTGTCTGGTGGTGTTGCGTGCATGTGACTTGGTAGGAAAAGTGTGAATGTGGAACAGAGACGAATGGGGAATCACTCTAGGGACAGGTCACAAACTGGAAAACCGTCATACAGCTTGTCAGGGATATAAGTGTAAACATTTCTCTTGATAACTGAGGACAGTGCAATGAGCAACATTAGATAAGTATTTACTTCCTTTACAGACCAATAAATATAGCTCCTACGAATAGCATGTTTTGAGGTTATATTAGTATGTTTTGAGGTTGATTTGTGCCTCCAAGAACACCTAGCACAAGCAAGTTTATTTTACCCTTGGCAGTACGTCCTGATGACTGAAAAAGAATCGATTTTGACAAGAGAATGGAGACGAGCATCGCGAAAATGGCGAAACAGATTGGCTATTCACATGCTACCGTCGTGACCACTGAAGGTCGTTGAAACCATAAGTAGACGGAAAAGTGTTCGACGTCCATATCTCATCACAGAACGTGGAGGTCGGAAGCCTCTCTGTCAGGTGGGCTAGGCGGCGATCTGTGGCAGGTCTAAATACGGAGTAAAATGCTGGTGCAGGCACAAGTATTTTGATGCACCAATTCAGCGCACATTATTGAACAGGGGTTGCGCGCCAGACGACCGGTATGTACTACTATGTTGAACCAATTGCAGTTTTAATGGGCACTGGGTCATTGAGATTTATCCACGGATGAATCTAAACCTGTCACCTGACTGGAAGAATCACGTTTCTTGTTGCAATAGTCGACGAACGTGTCTGGAAACGCCGATATCACGGCTAACGGCTGTTCGGAAAGTGCGCCACGTCATGGACGTAGGCTGTTGAGGTCGTATTACGCGGTGTGGAACATTCACCTGGGCTTCCATGGGAACTGCGATAATAATAGAAGGCACTATCTAACCTGTGGTCTACTTGTACAGTATTGTAAACCACCTGCTTCCTTCGTGTTAGACATCTTTCCCGACGGCGATCGCATTTTTCAGAGTGTAACGCCGGAAATGCATATCCTCCTATTTCCATCTATTGTACTCTTATTTTTTTCCTTGTTTTGTTACCTCAAGATATGACATTTCTGTCTCTTTATATATTGTAATTGTTTTACTGTTTGTATATATATATTTATGCACTCATGTCGATGTATAATTGGTTTGTTTCGTAAATATTATTTGTATTTTTACGCTGGGTCTTGCCTAGGGAAAACTGCTATCGAACGATTACGTCGATAGGTCGTGTGACGAATCAAAGTGTGTAGGATCTTTGGTAGTGTTAACTGTGCCGCGTGGAGCGCGGGCAGGACAGTGAGAGTCTGGGGGAGTAGCGAGTGGAGCAGGTGTCGTGTGACGCTCCCGCGAGTTGCCGCGCTTTCGGGGTTTGGCAGCATGTAATTGCGCTCGACTCGCGATGATAGTTTCTGACATGGTGTCGCGGACGGGAAGCATTAGCTGGCGCACATCAAGAGCCCGTTTCGCCTGGTGACCGTGTCGAGAAGAAGGCGCGCCAACATCCAGCTTCTGCAACAGCGACGACCGACAATGAGTGACTGTCGCCACCTCCTCGATCGACGGCTTCAAACCTTCAATCAACCAACAAGGAAGACTAAAAGCACGTAAAGTTTCAGAACTGTATGGCAGACCTCAGCTTTTCAAATTGTTCCATTTGCCTCGCAAAATTACAGCAACTTAGCATGAACCTTTGTTGCTCATTGTCCCAATTTCATTGCCAAGCAGGGTCCCTTCCTTTTCCGAAATGAACCCGAGTGTCGTTGAAATTCAAACGCCAGCATTAAAATAATATGATTAGATTTCACTGCTTTAATTTCAAAGTTCAGTAGCTGGCTACAATATTTAGGTTACACGAGCACAAATTTAGAGTGCGAGTTTTGTTAGCATATTTTAGCTTACCTGTGACTGCAGCTCAGCTTGGTACGTACTAAATTTTACTATTGTTAATAGTTCAGAATCATTTAATTCATGTTCAAAGTTAAATATCTTGTTTCTAAATTGCGTAGAGTCAAGTTGCTTTTGAAATGATTGTTGAGGTAGTCCAAGACTAACCGTATTTTACTGGATTTCGATGTGCTTCAGAAAGAAAGCTCACTATTAACTTCAGTCGCTAAATTAATTTTCGATTTTCCGGTTTTATTAATTCTTTTGCTAAATTAAGTCAGAGTGTAGCGAAATTTATTACTTCTGACAAACTTTCAGTTTTCACACTACACGTGTCAACCTTCAGTTGCCACGCTTCTAGTGCTAATTATATGTGTAATAACCTTTCTTTTTCAGTTACTATAGTAATTGTCCTTAGGACTGGCGACCGTGATTTCCCCCAAATCTCAAATATCTAATTACCGCTAGTTAATTGTTAACGTAACGGCCGCACATTTACTTTCTTTATTAACTTTACCCCTTTTCAAAATTGATTTCCACCAGTTTCATTTGCAATTTTCCTTTCATTTAGATGTAACCCTTTCCTCCCTCTTTACCGATAGATTAACTTCGGTGACGATTGCTTTTCCCAAATTTCCATTAGGTACACGCGGTTTAATTTCTCACTGTCATTAAGGTCGATAAGTGAGGGGGGAGGTTACACGTGGCGACCTCGTGACAGGACAATCTTCAAATTTGAGGTTGTTCTGGACACGAATTTTGCATTGTACAAATCTCGTAACAAAGTACTGGTTACGAAATGGTCGATACGTCAGCGAGAATATTAGTGTGAGGAATCCTAATTAGATTTGAGATTTGGCATTTATATTGAAAATTATTAAAATGAGTGAAGGCAACAATTACCAAAATTTGGTAGGCTTGGATAAGGAACAATCGGTCGAACAGTGGGGAACGCGCACCGCGGTACCCATTGTTCAGGGACAGGCGGCTAGCATGAAAGATACGACCGCCGAAACGCAACAAAGAGCAGAAATGGAATTCCACACTTTAGAAAATGTTTCGGAGTCGGAAGTGAAAATCAAATGCGAATCCCTTCATGACGAATACGGGGGGACAATTAAAGAGGAAGCCGCTACGGAAGTAAAACCGGTAGTTTCCGGGAATTTAACCGATTTATTGAACGTTTTGATTAACGAAATCAAGAGTCAATCGGTCAAGTAAGAAGCTCAGTCTGAAAAATTTGAACGGATGCTAGACAATCAGAACAAAGCTATTAACGTTGTTAACAACAATGTTGGAGTTGTTAACACAAAAGTTGATAAAATCAAAGAAGATATTGTTGTAATTAATACCGAAATCGGTAATCTTAAACAGGAAATGATAGGCGTTCAGGCGGAAATTGCGAGCATAAATACTCGTTTTAATTCTGAAATTAGCAGAATCGAGAAAAGTGTAGGAGAATCAGTTGCTCCGATCATCGAGAATAAGGTGACGGAACAAATTCGATTAGTGAAAAAAGAGGATCAAAAGAAGGTGGAAACTTTAAAGGCTTTAGTATCCGAAGTAGATACCAAAGTGACGAAGCAGGCTAATACCTGCGAAGAGAAAAAGAGGGAAGTGGAAACGCTTGCGACAACCACTTGCCAAGTGATTACGAGGGTGTCGGAATTAGAAAGGAAACTTGACGAAAAACAGAGCTATGTGCCAATCTGTGCACATAGTTCGGAGTTGTTGACGAAAGAGGAGCGGTTCGACCCCTTGAAAAAAGGCGGTATACACCCGACGGATTTCATTAAAAATTGTGAAAGAGTTTTACCCAGATCATGGACTGATGAGAGAAAAATTAATGCGATTATTGATGTGTTGGCTGGTGATGCCAAGCGTTGGGGCTTAAACCTCAACATTACGAACCTGACTTTTGACGAATTTAAAAATTTGTTTCTGGCTGAATACTGGTCAGAGCAAAAACAGCAAAGTGTCTGGCGCGAATTTGTCGTATCGAGGCCTTTCGATGCGAATTCGCGCGGTTCGATGAAGGAGTTTTGTGAGGGCTGGATCCGCAAGTTGGAATATTTGCGTGACCGCCGCTCGGAATCCGAAATAGTCTGGGAACTCTACAAGAAGCTTCCAGATGATACAAAACGATACGTAGGAAGCAATTACAGGACAATCAATGATTTCCTGGAAAGAGTGGAGGACGAGGACAATTGGCGCAATAATCGCGACAGTGGCAGAGGCCGTGGTAACAACAACGGGTACCACAGCAACCACAACAACGATAACCACGGGAATAATGCATACCGCAACCATGGCAGCAATAACAATAATGGTTCGGACCGTAATAACAATCGGTACAATGCAAATAATAACAGGAATGACGGAAACCAGTATCATACTAACGTGATACGGGCTTCACAGAATAGTAATAACGCCAGAGGGTGTGATCAGCCGCCTCAGCAGCATCCGGGGAGCGTATCTGCTGGGACGAGACAGGGAAACCATTAGCCGCGCCGGTGAGGGGCCGACCGGGCGTGGAGAAATTTTGGCGGCCCAATAGCAGGAGAAAACCCAGGTGTCGTCGGTATGAAAATTCCGTGTGGAATAATCAATGGCGGGAGAGTGTGCCAGTATTAAGAGAAAGGAGTGCGCCCACAAGTAGTAGATCAGCTGTATACACGGCAGTAGAAGGTACATTCACTGTCAGTGAGAACAATTTAAGTAGTGTTCCGGAAATCGATTATAAGGTGCCAGCTGTAATACCCACAGCGGAACTGGAGATTGAGTTTAAGAATGATTCGCAATTGTTGAGAGAAGATCAGATGTCGGATAAAACGTCCGTCATCGAGCGAGGGGATGCAGAGAGGGATGAGGTCTGGTTAAGGCAGTTCGGTCGCTTATACGACGACCTAAGAGATTATAGGGGTCTGTATGGGAGAAGTGTTTATGGGGAGCGCGTGCAGTATTTGCCGCGTCTCGTCCCACAGGAAGATAGTATTTGTGAAGTGATTGAAAGTTCTGGCCCTAACCGGCAGACTTTACCAGAAATAGTTGATGTTAATGGGGAGCACGAGCAAGATTCGTCGTGTTTCGTCCCGCAGGAGTGTGATGTTGAAGGAGTAACGGAAAGTTCTGGCCCTAACCGGCAGACTTTACCGAAAGTTATAGTGGTAGAAGTAGCCGACCCATCCGACGCAAACCTCCAGTTTAAACATTGCGAGAGTATTAAGGGGAAAGATTACGAAAATTTTAGTGATAGCCGGACACAATTGGTAGAAAAGCACATAGATTTCAGCGTGTATGAGGTTAGAGCTGACGTTATGCGGTCAGACGGTAGCAGTGTGGGTTGCGCAGATCCAGAGGAAGTAATTTCAGATGCGACTGGGCACATTCCTCCAGGTAGATTGGCAGATGAGATCAATCTGATTAAAGAGGAATCAACGAAGGTGACAATTAGTGAATTGATAGCAAAGCAACACTCACTAGTTGACGAGTTACAGGAAAAGGTTTCGGTATTGGAGGCGAAGCTAGAGACTAAGCCTCAGGACAAACGTGTTGAAATTAAAACTGTATGTGAACAGAGGCTGAAAAAGCCGCCAGATAAGCCGGATTTAGGATCAAAGCCGGATGGTTTTTTCTGGAATGACCTGGATATAGACGAGGATTTACTGTGGGAAAATAAAGAAACAGTCGAGGACAAGTGTAGACAGATAGTAGTGTCTGTTAATATGCACGACCTACAACTTAACGTGTTGATTGACACCGGTGCAGAATTGAGTGCTGTATCTGGGAAAATATTTGAGTTACTGAAAGACAGACCTGGCATCGTAGTTATGCCAGTAACAGGAGTGAAAATTATCGGTGCTACTGGGAAGGCCAGTAAACCGGTCACAAAACAGATTTTTGTCAACTTCGAGATATGTGGGGCACGATTTGAACAAGAGTTTGTCGTCGTGCCAGACTTAACTACGGAAGTAATTATCGGGTTAGATTGGCTATTAAAGTACCGTGCAGTGATTAACTGCGAAAGCAAAACTTTGACATGTGTGTCACTAGATAAAACAATGGTAGTTAGTTTTGACGAGGCAGGAGACGGTGTGCATAGGCAATACCAGCCTATACACATTGTTAACTGGCCGGATGACATTGAGGTAGGAATGAGTTTGAACTGCCGTAATGTGAGGAAGTTCGGCATTGACAAAAGTGTAGAAAGTGAATTGGAAGAGATAATCAAATTCCCTCCACGGATTGACATTAGTATTGGTGTGAAAAACGATCGTTTGCGAGAAGTAATGAAGCTAAAAGCCGATGCTCGCATACGTCGTAATGACGCTAAAGTGCGTTTTGCTAAGCTTGCAATCGGAGACTTAGTACTTGTAAAAGCTCATGAGAAATCGAGCGAGATAGACAATGAAATCTCTAAATTTAAGTTTGTTTAAAATGGACCATATAAAGTCATTGGTATACCTCACACAAATGCTTACGGAATATTGTAGACTTGAAATTGTACCAACCTAGGATCGATTAATACCACACAATGGGTAATTTATACAGTATGTAAAATAGAGTGTAAGATTTAACGATTTGCTAGATTGCCATGCTTTTGACTGACCAAGGTCATTAAAGAAGTTGTAATTAATAAGTAATTAATTTTGATTAATCAATTTAATTTTAATCAATTTAATCATGATCTAATCAACTGAAAAATCCAAGCTGCTAGTTTAAGTTTTCAGCTGAGTCACAGTAGATTAAGGAATGTAAATATGATTTTGTAAATAGCTGTAAGATTTCATAAATATGTGATTTACTAGTCATTGCCGATGTACTTAGACGCTGTTTTAAGTTTCAGGCTAGTACAAGGGTGTGATGATGGACAGTGTTGAGTTATCCACTGTGATAGTGTTTATGGACTCCTTGAGATTACTCGGGAGTGAGTTTTCCGAAAGAATTCAGTGAAGCGGACGTTCTGGAAATGCCGTTACACAGGCGAGTGAGATCAAGCGTGCCGCACAGGCGGGCGCAACAATACTGGCGAGGCGGAGCCGCTGTCGGCTCTTGTGCCGCTGTCGGCTCATGTGCCGCTGTCCGCATTCTTTGCACTTTCGAGTACGAAAGGCGGAATAGTTTTTCTTCCCGGACAGCTGATGTGAAAGAATTCTGCTGTCAATACTTATGTTTTTTTCGATCTACTGATTATTATTTTCTTGTTTAGCATTAAGTGTACTCTCATGGCAAGCGTATTAAATACGAAAAGGTGATATAAAATGTGTATTCTATGTAATTAATAATTAATTTGCGTATTTTGATCTACCTGTTTTTATGACCATGTACTCTGATTAATTTTGTAAATAGTATTCCATTTCATGATAGTGTTACGGATTTTGACGATTTTGGAATAGCTAAACCATTTTCTATATCTTCTATGAATTTTAATATGTTGTCAACCTGTTTTATTTTGTGCAAGATGACAGAGAGTGGAATAAGATTAGGAGTGTCTCCACTCAATTATTATGGTCTAAAAATTGATTTATGCATAATTAGACGAATGCTAAATTTTGTTGATGTTTTGAGCATATGCATTTCCGCTGTTTCTTTTTTGGGACATTTTCTGAGTCTGTTTACGTTACACGAACATCCTCAGACAATGTGGGGCACGTGTAACGCCGGAAATGCATATCCTCCTATTTCCATCTATTGTACTCTTATTTTTTTCCTTGTTTTGTTACCTCAAGATATGACATTTCTGTCTCTTTATATATTGTAATTGTTTTACTGTTTGTATGTATATATTTATGCACTCATGTCGATGTATAATTGGTTTGTTTCGTAAATATTATTTGTATTTTTACGCTGGGTCTTGCCTAGGGAAAACTGCTATCGAACGATTACGTCGATAGGTCGTGTGACGAATCAAAGTGTGTAGGATCTTTGGTAGTGTTAACTCTGCCGCGTGGAGCGCGGGCAGGACAGTGAGAGTCTGGGGGAGTAGCGAGTGGAGCAGGTGTCGTGTGACGCTCCCGCGAGTTGCCGCGCTTTCGGGGTTTGGCAGCATGTAATTGCGCTCGACTCGCGATGATAGTTTCTGACATGGTGTCGCGGACGGGAAGCATTAGCTGGCGCACATCAAGAGCCCGTTTCGCCTGGTGACCGTGTCGAGAAGAAGGCGCGCCAACATCCAGCTTCTGCAACAGCGACGGCCGACAATGAGTGACTGTCGCCACCTCCTCGATCGACGGCTTCAAACCTTCAATCAACCAACAAGGAAGACTAAAAGCACGTAAAGTTTCAGAACTGTATGGCAGACCTCAGCTTTTCAAATTGTTCCATTTGCCTCGCAAAATTACAGCAACTTAGCATGAACCTTTGTTGCTCATTGTCCCAATTTCATTGCCAAGCAGGGTCCCTTCCTTTTCCGAAATGAACCCGAGTGTCGTTGAAATTCAAACGCCAGCATTAAAATAATATGATTAGATTTCACTGCTTTAATTTCAAAGTTCAGTAGCTGGCTACAATATTTAGGTTACACGAGCACAAATTTAGAGTGCGAGTTTTGTTAGCATATTTTAGCTTACCTGTGACTGCAGCTCAGCTTGGTACGTACTAAATTTTACTATTGTTAATAGTTCAGAATCATTTAATTCATGTTCAAAGTTAAATATCTTGTTTCTAAATTGCGTAGAGTCAAGTTGCTTTTGAAATGATTGTTGAGGTAGTCCAAGACTAACCGTATTTTACTGGATTTCGATGTGCTTCAGAAAGAAAGCTCACTATTAACTTCAGTCACTAAATTAATTTTCGATTTTCCGGTTTTATTAATTCTTTTGCTAAATTAAGTCAGAGTGTAGCGAAATTTATTACTTCTGACAAACTTTCAGTTTTCACACTACACGTGTCAACCTTCAGTTGCCACGCTTCTAGTGCTAATCATATGTGTAATAACCTTTCTTTTTCAGTTACTATAGTAATTGTCCTTAGGACTGGCGACCGTGATTTCCCCCAAATCTCAAATATCTAATTACCGCTAGTTAATTGTTAACGTAACGGCCGCACATTTACTTTCTTTATTAACTTTACCCCTTTTCAAAATTGATTTCCACCAGTTTCATTTGCAATTTTCCTTTCATTTAGATGCAACCCTTTCCTCCCTCTTTACCGATAGATTAACTTCGGTGACGATTGCTTTTCCCAAATTTCCATTAGGTACACGCGGTTTAATTTCTCACTGTCATTAAGGTCGATAAGTGAGGGGGGAGGTTACAAGAGGGATATCTGTTGGTGTTACTATGCTGGAATGGTGCTAAAGGGATTTGTGGAACAGGACAGTGAATTCTCTTTGATGCCTTGGCCACCAAATTCACCTGATCTATAGACGATGGATCACATGTGAGACGCTATCGGGTGCGAGCTCCAGGCCTACAAACCTCTGCACCATATTTTGCCGGAGCACCATGATGTGTGCGCTTCCATCTGGTGTCACAGACCTCTGGAATTCTACTAAGGTCTTGTCGAATTCATAGTAGGCACAGTCGTTTCTGGTTCAAAATGGCTCTGAGCACTATGGGACTTAACATTTGAGGTCATGAGCTCCCTAGACTTAGAACTACTTAAACCTAACCAACATATGGACAGCAGACACATCCATGCCCGAGGCAGGATTCGAACCTGCGACCGTAGCAGCAGCGCGGTTCCGGACTGAAGCGCCTAGAACCGCTCGGTCATAACGCCGGCAGTCGTTTTGTTACCCAAAGTTGCATCAAAACTCTATTAAGCAGGTGCTCATAATGTTTTTCTCATATCGCAACATACTCTGCCGTCGACTGTACAGTGGTGAATGGTTGAGGGTACATCGTATCAGTATCCTTGACATTAGGAACAATTCTTGCAAGGATTGCGATTTAAGTGCCAAGACCATTTATATTACACTTTCATATGCGATATATTAATATATTATGATCCTAGCGTGCATTTGTGAATAGTCATGCCTCCTCTATAAGGACTCTGTACAATGGAACATCTAATGGTCGCACTACCGTGTTCTACACTGTTCTTTACACAGGTGCACTGCATTTCTGTGGAAGCCGTCCGACAAATCTCTCTTCTATTCACCTTTATTAATACTTATTTCTCATGATCGTCACATTTATTTCGCTTCTTAGTGTTACCCCCAATGTGATGTGCTCAAGATTTCCACCACCTACTTTGTTACCAAAATCCGTTCGGCCAACGCGTTTGCGTTTCATACCACATTTAATGCGACCATCTAGCTTTTAAACTGGTGTGAATATCTGACGAAGAGTGGGACGTCCGACGGCAGGAAATTACACGCGTAAAAGTTTCCACAACTTAACAGCTGTAAACGGAGTAGGAAGCGAGTCGAAAAGTCTATTAAGGAATATACGAGCGCAAACTTTTGCAGTTGCAGTCATTTCGCAGGTACTTTTCGGAGTGCTGAGCTGTGCTGTATTATTAAACGTTCCAGAGATTTCTACGATTTTTCCTACGAGCTTTATCACGAAATTACTTTCCACTGAAACATCTCCCTCATAGCCATTTATAACTTATATTAAAATCGTATGTTATATTTTTACTATGACGAAAGCAACGTTATATGTTCTACGGGAGTACGGCTTACGTGCAAATGAACTGAAAATGGTAGTAGGAGGTACTAAAAGATATTCAGGTACAAAAGTGTAAACTATAAAAACGTACAAGATATTTCCTACAGTAAAAGTAAATTATCTGAATTAAAAACAGTCTCGGTTGCAACTTATTCTTTCATTAACAACGCGTTTCACTTTCGTGGGGCATCTTCAGATTATCTTAAAATTTCAAAGGTAAGCTGAAAAGAGTATACTGTAACCAAGACTGTTTTTAATTGAAATGTTCTACGTACAGTTGCTGTACCTCACGGTCTAGTGGAGTGTGAGATATTTTACGTAACTTCTCACTGTTCCGTGGTATAAATATTCTAAGTGAACTGGTCAATGTAAAGCTGATCATAAATAATGAAGTCCATTTGAAGCAAACTTTGCCTTTTACTGGCAGTTTATTCCACAATGACCATGTTAGAGAACGATTATAAACAATCTTACACAAAAAATTGATCATACAAAACTATTAACTGGCTACAATACAGTTTACATACAGAATACTGGCTGGACACATCGCCAAGAGTTAAAAAACCACATTTCCCTGAGCGACCAGTCCAGAACACCATGTACCAACTGCATATAGAACCTCAATCGCTATCACTGACAGTGCTCCCTCACACTCTCTTATCTGTCTCTAACAACAATCCCCAACTAACGACAACTCTATTCCTTCATGATCCAGTATTCTACACCTACATAGTCAAACTACTTCAAACACTCAGTTAAATATACAGGGCTATTACAAATGATTGAAGCGATTTCACAGCTCTACAATAACTTTATTATTTGAGATATTTTCACAATGCTTTGCACACACATACAAAAACTCAAAAAGTTTTTTTAGGCATTCACAAATTTTCGATATGTGCCCCTTTAGTGATTCGGCAGACATCAAGCCGATAATCAAGTTCCTCCAACACTCGGCGCAGCATGTCCCCATCAATGAGTTCGGAAGCATCGTTGATGCGAGCTCGCAGTTCTGGCACGTTTCTTGCTAGAGGATTTTTAAACACTGAATCTTTCACATAATCCCACAGAAAGAAATCGCATGGTGTTAAGTCGGGAGAGCGTGGAGGCCACGACACGAATTGCTGATCATGATCTCCACCACGACCGATCCATCGGTTTTCCAATCTCCTGTTTAAGAAATGCCGAACATCATGATGGAAGTGCGGTGGAGCACCATCCTGTTGAAAGATGAAGTCGGCGCTGTCGGTCTCCAGTTGTGGCATGAGCCAATTTTCCGACATGTCCAGATACACGTGTCCTGTAACGTTTTTCTCGCAGAAGAAAAAGGGGCCGTAAACTTTAAACCGTGAGATTGCACAAAACTCGTTAACTTTTGGTGAACTGCAAATTTGCTGCACGAATGCGTGAGGATTCTCTACCGGCCAGATTCGCACATTGTGTCTGTTCACTTCACCATTAAGAAAAAATGTTGTTTCATCACTGAAAACAAGTTTCGCACTGAACGCATCCTCTTCCATGAGCTGTTGCAACCGCGCCGAAAATTCAAAGCGTTTGACTTTGTCATCGGGTGTCAGGGCTTGTAGCAATTGTAAACGGTAAGGCTACTGCTTTAGCCTTTTCCGTAAGATTTTCCAAACCGTCGGCTGTGGTACGTTTAGCTCCCTGCTTGCTTTATTCGTCGACTTCCGCAGGCTACGCGTGAAACTTGCCCGCACGCGTTCAACCGTTTCTCCGCTCACTGCAGGCTGACCCGTTGATTTCCCCTTACAGAGGCATCCAGAAGCTTTAAACTGCGCATACCATCGCCGAATGGAGTTAGCAGTTGGTGGATCTTTGTAGAACTTTGTCCTGAAGCGTCGTTGCACTGTTATGACTGACTGATGTGAGTGCATTTCAAGCACGACATACGCTTTCTCGGCTCCTGTTGCCATTTTGTCTCACTGCGCCCTCGAGCGCTCTGGCGGCAGAAACCTGAAGTGCGGCTTCAGCCGAACAAAACTTTATGAGTTTTTCTACGTATCTGTAGTGTGTCGTGACCATATGTGAATGAATGGCGCTACAGTGAATTTATGAAATCTCTTCAATCATTTGTAATAGCCCTGTATTTATTTCATAAATATATCCTAATGACACTTTAAATAACAGGATAACATAATTAACACACATTTTAATAGACCGATAAGTATTAGGTAACCAATTCTTACTTTATGATTGGAAGTCAAGCAGTATTCATCAGTCCATTCTCTTATTATACATGTAAACAACATGAACTGTGGTACTGCAGAAGAACGTAAGAGGAGATGGATAACTAATGAAGCAATTTAAGCAGAAACAATCTGTTACCCACACATATCAGTAGTTTTTTATGATGAGTGATGGTGAGAAACTAAGCTACTGTATGTGTTATGGTGTAAATCACCCTCAAGTGCCTGTTCTATCAAGCATTACCAGTGACGTGTGCCCCCTTCCCCGCAACCATTTCAGTGCCTCAATGTCAACTACAATACTATTTTCATATACCACATTGTACTCACGTGCCTATGACGATCTCTGTTATGAGACAAGGCAAATTCTGATTAAATTATGTCAGTTATTTTTAATGGTGTAACGTCTTTCGCAAGGCAATACTTTTTCACATATACACTCCTGGAAATGGAAAAAAGAACACATTGACACCGGTGTGTCAGACCCACCATACTTGCTCCGGACACTGCGAGAGGGCTGTACAAGCAATGATCACACGCACGGCACAGCGTACACACCAGGAACCGCGGTGTTGACCGTCGAATGGCGCTAGCTGCGCAGCATTTGTGCACCGCCGCCGTCAGTGTCAACCAGTTTGCCGTGGCATACGGAGCTCCATCGCAGTCTTTAACACTGGTAGCATGCCGCGACAGCGTGGACGTGAACTGTATGTGCAGTTGACGGACTTTGAGCGAGGGCGTATAGTGGGCATGCGGGAGGCCGGGTGGACGTACCGCCGAATTGCTCAACACGTGGGGCGTGGGGTCTCCACAGTACATCGATGTTGTCGCCAGTGGTCGGCGGAAGGTGCACGTGCCCGTCGACCTGGGACCGGACCGTAGCGACGCACGGATGCACGCCAAGACCGTAGGATCCTACGCTGTGCCGTAGGGGACCGCACCGCCACTTCCCAGCAAATTAGGGACACTGTTGCTCCTGGGGTATCGGCGAGGACCATTCGCAACCGTCTCCATGAAGCTGGGCTACGGTCCCGCACACCGTTAGGCCGTCTTCCGCTCACGCCCCAACATCGTGCAGCCCGCCTCCAGTGGTGTCGCGACAGGCGTGAATGGAGGGACGAATGGAGACGTGTCGTCTTCAGCGATGAGAGTCGCTTCTGCCTTGGTGCCAATGATGGTCGTATGCGTGTTTGGCGCCGTGCAGGTGAGCGCCACAATCAGGACTGCATACGACCGAGGCACACAGGGCCAACACCCGGCATCATGGTGTGGGGAGCGATCTCCTACACTGGCCGTACACCACTGGTGATCGTCGAGGGGACACTGAATAGTGCACGGTACATCCAAACCGTCATCGAACCCATCGTTCTACCATTCCTAGACCGGCAAGGGAACTTGCTGTTCCAACAGGACAATGCACGTCCGCATGTATCCCGTGCCACCCAACGTGCTCTAGAAGGTGAAAGTCAACTACCCTGGCCAGCAAGATCTCCGAATCTGTCCCCCATTGAGCATGTTTGGGACTGGATGAAGCGTCGTCTCACGCGGTCTGCACGTCCAACACGAACGCTGGTCCAACTGAGGCGCCAGGTGGAAATGGCATGGCAAGCCATTCCACAGGACTACATCCAGCATCTCTACGATCGTCTCCATGGGAGAATAGCAGCCTGCATTGCTGCGAAAGGTGGATATACACTGTACTAGTGCCGACATTGTGCATGCTCTGTTGCCTGTGTCTATGTGCCTGTGGTTCTGTCAGTGTGATCATGTGATGTATCTGACCCCAGGAATGTGTCAATAAAGTTTCCCCTTCCTGGGACAATGAATTCACGGTGTTCTTATTTCAATTTCCAGGAGTGTATTTTCATTCCAGTGGATAGTGCTGACTTATGTAAATGTTTCTCATTTTCACTTTTTCTTCCTTATCTGAATGTATAATGTCGTACGTCAGGCCTTTGTATCTGCACAGTGAGTGTACTAATGAGTGCAAACTTAGCTTACCACTTAGCGCGCAAATGAACAAAACCTCTGAACTGTCTTCTCTAGCCCAGGGTGTCAAACAGATATTCTAAATAAACATGACCTCGGCCCTGTAAGGCAGCTAATATCAGGTGCGGATCGTAACAAAAACCATTAGAAATACTGCTGTCACATACCTAGAATGCACGAATTAATAACAATGAAAGTCTGGGGTCTATTCTAGAAAGACAACACAGCTATTCCCTTTTTTATTCCACTTTTAATTTATCAACTGGGCTTTCAGGGTTCAAGTGTTAAACAAAAATCATGTTTAATTACTTTTGACACTCAATAACAAAATACAGGGTGATTCAAAAAGAATACCACAACTTTAGGAATTTAAAACTCTGCAACGACAAAAGGTAGAGCTAAGCACTATCTGTCGGCGAATTAAGGGAGCTATAAAGTTTCATTTAGTTGTACATTTGTTCGCTTGAGGCGCTGTTGACTAGGCGTCAGTGTCAGTTGATGCTATGATGGCGACCGCTCAACAGAAAGTTTTTGTGTTATTGAATACGGCAGAAGTGAATCGACGACAGTTGTTCAGCGTGCATTTCGAACGAAGTATGGTGTTAAACCTCCTGATAGGTGGTGTATTAAACGTTGGTATAAACAGTTTACAGAGAATGGGTATTTGTGCAAAGGGAAAAGTTCTGGACGGCCGAGAACGAGTGATGAAAATGTAGCACGCATCCAGCAAGCATTTGTTCGCAGCCCAGGAAAATCGACTCGCAGAGCTAGCAGAGAGCTGCAAATTCCACAATCAACTGTATGGAGAGTCCTACGAAAAAAGTTAGTTATGAAACCTTATCCCGAGGCGATGGATCGGCCGCCAGGCAGCCCGTGACAGAGCACTTCATCACTGGCCTCCAAGAAGCCCTGATCTTACCACCTGCGATTTTTTCTTATGGGCGTATGTTAAGGATATGGTGTTTCGGCCACCTCTCCCAGCCAGCATTGATGATTTGAAACGAGAAATAACAGCAGCTATCCAAAGTGTTACGCCTGATATGCTACAGAGAGTGTGGAACGAGTTGGAGTATTGGGTTGATATTGCTCGAGTGTCTGGAGGGGGCCATATTGAACATCTCTGAACTTGTTTTTGAGTGAAAAAAAACCTTTTTAAATACTCTTTGTAATGATGTATAACAGAAGGTTATATTATGTTTCTTTCATTAAATACACATTTTTAAAGTTGTGGTATTCTTTTTGAATCACCCTGTATTTCATTCTTGGACATATTGAAATGACGATTATTAAAATCATTATCTCTACACATGAAAACTTTTTATCACAGGAAAGAATTATTATTAAAAATTTTCATCAGATCATTTCGGTCTATGTTGTCATAGCTGGTCAATGCACTGAGTTGGTGGAGAATAAATGTACTTTTTGAGACAATGAAAAAACTCTCATGTACTCAATGTGAGGGTAGGTTAGTATCTTAGCTTTTGATGTTCAATGGTCAAAGCGTATGCAAGTTGGAGTGGGCAACATCTAGACTCAACATTTACTGTGGCCTGATGCACCATAGTACTTTGTCAAGTGGCATCTGCGATGGCGTTGTCTCTGTGCTGCATCTGAAACGCTAATTTCCTACTGTGGCCTTGACTGAATTCACTTAGTCGCAACTTTCCTGCGTTCTGTGGAATGTCAGTCTTTCCCTAGTCGAAATAATGGCTATTGCACACTCGCTATGGGTTGGAGTGACGTGAACAATTTCTTTGCCCGCAAAAATTCCTGCAGGAATAATTAACTACCACTTTGCTATCTGTCGCCACAATACACGAAGCATATCGTCCTCACTTCGCAGAAAGCAAAGCTCTCAACACCCTCCCTTCTTTCCACACAATTGTGTGGACTGCTCCGGGACAGCCAGCCGAAGTGGCCGTGCGGTTCTAGGCGCTGCAGTCACGGTCGAATCCTGCCACGGGCATGGATGTGTGTGATGTCCTTAGGTTAGTTAGGTTTAACTAGTTCTAAGTTCTAGGGGACTAATGACCTTAGAAGTTGAGTCCCATAGTGCTCAGAGCCATTAGATTTTTTTTTTTTTTTTTTGCTGCGGGACAAAGAGAGAGAGAGAGAGAGAGAGAGAGAGAGAGATAGAGCCTTAAGGTCCCAAAATGCTTTTATATTATGGGGATCTCCCCACTGTGCCGTGTCTGTGTTGCTGCTAAATGGGCGTTTTACGATATCATTAACCACCTGCTCGGTTCCTCTCCAAAATGCATTTCTCTTTAACTTGTTTGTTCATGCTAGTCCATATATTGGTAGATATTATTTTGTTAGTTTTCACTACTTGAGATTAACTGCAATTACCTTTTGTTGATATAATACAATTATTATTTTCTGAGGATCTCATACTGTATCGTCCTGTCGATATGGATCAAGCTCATGTAAGGTCTGTGAAATCGGGACGCCTTACAATATTTTTCAGTTTTATGATAGTCATTCTATTTGACTGGTAATGAATGGGATAAAGCTTTTTACCTATGTTCTGTATAGATAATGTCTTTTTAAGACATTTTAATGATTTGTTGAACCATTGCCGCTGTTACACTAATCATAACTGTTTCTGTGGGTATGTAACAAATAATTAAATTTCTTATATACTTTGGACCTTTACTATAATTTTGTATGCATTTTTGTATTTTGAATCTGTAATTTTGATTCCTATAAGCTGTTGTACATTGCTTTATTCCTATGCGAAATTTATAGCTTAGCTCTGAAGATAGCTTTTGTATAGGTGAAACTAGGAATAAAAGCAAAAATTTATTTTGATCTTGACTTTGAGGACTTTCAGACCTTAATGTAAATGTTACATCAGATCGCTTGTCCCCAATATTCACCTTTTTCGGTAGAAGTTCCGTTTAGTAATAAAGGAGAGTAAGCTGGGCCAGCCGGTGTGGCCAAAGGGTTCTAGGCGCTTCAGTCTGGAACCGTGCGACCGCTATACTCGCTGGTTCGAATCCTGCCTCGGGCATGGATGTGTATGATGTCCTTAGGTCAGTTAGGTTTAAGTAGTTCTAAGTTCTATGGGACTGATGTCCACAGATGTTAAGTTCCATAGTGCTCAGAGCCATTTGAACCAGAGTAAGCTGAAGTTTAACAAACTAGTCAGGAAGAATCAGTGTGCATGTAAGTACTGCTCTTTTAATGGCGAGCAGTAATATATAAGGTGTGTCCCAGATATATTGTGACAGACTTCGAGGGGTTGTGGAGGGTGTCCTGAGGAACAACTCGAGGACAGGAGCCACTGTCCATAAACATCATCCAACGACGCTACAGAGCTTCGAAATTATGGCGCCCTTTGGTAGCAAACAGGACTTTGTATACTGGCGGACCCGATGCGGAACGAGTGGTAAAGTTGTTTGTTATTCAGCGATCGTGACTGATTACCAAGATCGCCACTGGAGACAATGGAGCCAGCTGCTGCGTAAAAAGGCCTTCTGTCCTATCAATGCGATGATCTGTTGCCTTGGTGGGTGACGATATCGGTCGGGGTTTCTATCTGAGATTTGTTTTTCTAATAAACCCTCTAAAATCCCCAATGTTTCTCGCTATATGGCAGAAAAATGAACTGCAGATGGAAACCCGTGTCCAAAATAGGCATCCACCAAGGCAACAGAGCATTTCATTCACAGGGGACATGTGCTGTCTACGCACCAGCTAATTTCACATTCTGCACTGGTGACGGTGGCAATCAGCTGCGATCATTGAATAACAAATGACACTGCAAGATGCGCCGGCTATGATGTGTCAGCACACAAAGTCACGTTTGCTGCCGAAGGGTTGGCCTATTGGCAGGCACCAGCGCCTATAGCTTCGACGTTCTGTAGCGTCATTGGATGATGTTTCCAGACACGGGTACCTATCTTCACTATGTTCGTCAAGTTATCTCTACAACCACTCGAAGCTTGTGGCAACTCTTCTGGGACACCTTGTGTAATGGTCCAGCTATTCATAACAACCAAACTTATTACTAACAACTGCGCAAACGATTGCAGTGGGTGTGTTACCTCCCTCTGTATTTTTCTGTCATGAAAATCGGTCATTGGTCCCAGTGATAGAAGAGGATTTACCTTTATTCCTTGATAGGAAATTTGTGTTTGACAGACAGTAACAAAAAACGCAAAATAAAATTTGCTTTTCTGGCAAAGAGGCACGTTAATACTTTAGCACAATGAAGAAACTGGACAATAATTCCTTGTACAGCCACATCAAGTAAGGATTCCCATATGCATAACTTTCATGAATATTCGTATAACGGTACTCTACGAAAATGCATGAATTGTGCAGAGAAAAAAATGTATGTCAGGGATAGGCTTCAAATTCGCACGAAGTTTTCGTCAACACTTATACATTTTTCCGGAATATTCCAGGCATCCAGGTCCATCACAATTCGTGTACTTATATTCATTCCAGTTGTTCTGATAAGGACATTTTATTTCACACAGATCACCAGAATTGTAGCTACTTTGCTGATGTACTTAAATCTTGTTTCTGTACCGTTCATGATCAACGTTTGACTACTTCACAGTTATTTCTATGAGTTCATCATCAAATATAAAAGGCCAATTATCTTTCATATTAGGATTATCACCTAATTTTTAGTGGCCCTTGTTATAGCTAGGATTCCCCATACTATGTTATCACGACATCCTTGAGCTCTATTTGGTTCTGTTGATTCGCAATACGACACTTTTTTTCCTTTGTAAACAAATGGAACTGAAATATCTTGATTTGCCTGGTTGCCATTCCAGGCAAAGTCAACACCTGCAACACAGTCTTGTTCATCAGAGAAAGACCTAGAGATCACTCTTTCAGGAGAAAACGAAGGATCACAATCGGAGTAGTCAGAAAATAAATCCTCTAATTTTTACATCCATTTCCTCTCCATCTACTACTACCTGCATCCTAGCAAGTTTCTCTTCAAAATTTGGATCAAACCTTCTCAATACTCCGTTTCATCTTTTTGGTGACGTAGATCGAACCTGTTCTATTTTTTCCCACCAGTACAGTGTATTAAAAAAATTCTAGGCCTTGTAACTTAAAAGAATGTCTACAAGAAAACATAATCAGCAGAAATAAAAGTATCACTTTTGGAAATACGTGTCTAATATACTTACAACAAAACTTGTGTTACTGAAAATCTGTGTTTCGTGGACACCATGCTATTTAAGGAAACAACTATCACTGCACGTGTGTCACCAACAACAACGACTCAAACCACAAGACTGACAAAGAAACTGTTTGAAGGTACAGAGGCATTCCTGCCAACAGTGCAAACAATTTTGTTAATCAAACAGCACAAAATGCATGCGTGTTCCTCAGCCACATAGTTCCTTTAAATGGTTAATCTGAAACCGCACGATAAGGAAAGCAGAAGAATCAAAAAGCACTGGGTTAGGGAAAAAGGGTTCTAACCCAAAGGCTAGCGGAGAAAAAATCCTGACTGAAAATATCGATAATCTTGGTTAGGAGTAACTGACCTGTTGACCAAAAACCAGCTCTCATATCAACATTCATTTAGTTCCCGTGTTTGCTTCGGAAAATAGGGATGACCAAATAGAGAAGACTGGAAGGAAATGGGGATCGTAACAAACAATAGACAGCCTAATGGGGGAAGTGAAGAAGAAGAATCTTTTCCTGACTATTAAACTCCCTTTCCACTTGTGTCCTTGTTATACGGCAGCTTTGAATGTAAACTAACTACGAGTATTACATGCGTCCACTCCACCTAGTGGCACCGGCGACCAACTGAAATGTTTCATTTAACAACAACGTCACTAGCCGGCAGAGACCGCAGTAACGTTATTGCTATTCAAACTATAATAGTTTCACGAATTCGCTCCTGTTCCAGTTCGGAAAAAAAACCGTGGCGTTCACATTTAAATTCGCGTGTAAGTGGAGCGCTTTGTTCTGTCATAATAGCCATAGGACAAAGAGAGGCAGATAATACGCGGCGTGCTGTCGTCTGGCTCATTGTGCGCGCTGATTGGACACTTGGCCCCAGCGAGATGCCACCAGCGCTAATTGTAGCTGTCGTTTTGTTATCTCGTTTGATGGATGAGGCAGCACAATGAGCTCGAAAAATGAACGAGTAACATTTATTTTGTGGTTCACCGAAAACTGACAACTAAAGGGTGGCAATTAACGAAACCCCATTACTGTCTCACAGCAGACGCTGTAGCGTATCCTCATCAGCGAAGTTCTACTATTTTTATCAGTTGCAATATTCTCAAGCATGTCGTTCTAACAAGATACCAGTGTGACAATTTCCGGTGGTACTGGTAGTTGCCTACGTAAATAGTTGATATTAGCTCTAAGTATTCTAAAGAATGAGCATCAGTAAAATTACGTTACATTCGCGTTACAGGTTTAATGTACCGCTGGGCACCATCGTCAAAAGAGAATATTACGCCACCTGTGGTTCTATATTAATTATAACGATCGATGTGTCAGCTACAGGTGACGTCCGCGTTTTCTGAGTCTACAACAGTATTAAACATTCTATTAGGCTTCAGGATGATATTTTTTAATTTTTTATTTATCCCTCACAATTACAGCATATCTGAAGAGCTAAAATACGCCATACAGATCGCATTTTCTTGGATAATAATAAGTTTATGTATTAACTACTTTTTTTCTGAAACTTACCTTTCTCAGTACTACAGCTACCTCAAAAACTCTCGCATTCTGGAGGACGATGGCTCGAACCCGAATCCTGATTTAGATTTTCCGTGATTTCCCTAAATCGCTTCAGGCAAATGCCGGGGTGATTCCTTTGAAAGGGGAGGGCTATTTCCTTCCTTATCGTTCCCCAATCTGATCGTGCGCACCGTCTCTAACGACCTCGTTGTCCTCTTCCTCGTCCTACCACTACAACTACAAAATTAGAATAAACCCCTTAACCAGTTACCCAACTGCCGGGTGGCGTGGCCGAGCGGTCCTAGGCACTACAGTCTGGAACAGCGCGACCGCTACGGTCGCAGGTTCGAATCCTGCCTAGGGGCATGGATGTGTGTGATGTCCTTAGGTTAGTTAGGTTTACGTAGTTCTAAGTTCTAGGGGACTGATAACCTCAGAAGTTAAGTCCCATAGTGCTCAGAGCCATTTGAACCAGTTACCAAACTAATAATACTACTATGAGCAGAACAGAATCCGTTGTCTGTTTGTTCATTTATTTTGGTGCATTTATGTATGGGTCGACGAACGGGATGAAGTAGAAGATGCAACCACAAGTATAATGGAAATGATCTGGAGTATACCTGTCTTGCTGCAAACAACCCTACTTCCTTACTCAAAGACGCAGTGTTGTTGAAATCGCGCAAGACGTAAGCCGTAGAGGATTGCATTCTTGAAATCATGGATTCCATATTTGCTTGACAATCGAACGATCCCGATTAATTGTAGCAGTAATTTTTAACATTTTTATGCAGTGATAGCAACTGATATTGTTTATATAAGAATATAAAACCTAGAGTTGCAGGTTAACTTTATCGTTTACCTAGGTTTCAACGTTAGTAATGACGTCTTCTTCAGAACCTGCAAAAAGTCAATATTATAATGTGCTAGTAAATTATATTAGATATGGTCATCCTACAGGATGGCCATACAACGGGCTGAAAGTGAATTAGCTACAGCTTGTTTAATAGAAATGACAAAACCTTATGGTTATGCATCAAGTGTTATAAAGTTGACTTAGGACATGACTTGCTCTAGGCAAACATTTAAATAATATTTTATATAAGTACTACACGTTGCATCCTGTAGGATGGCCATATCTAATATAATTTACTAGCACATTATAATATTGACTTTTTGCAGGTTCTGAAGAAGACGTTATCACTAACGTAGAAACCTAGGTAAACGATAAAGTTAACCTGCAACTGTAGGCTGTATATTCTTATGTAATTGTAGCAGTAGTATTGCAGACCTATGAACTGTAGCCTCAGAAGGCCACATTCCAATTGCTTTCGAATTCCAACCCGTCCACGTAGACGGCAGAACATGCTCTTCTGACAAATTAACAATATTCAAATGAAATTACTGAATGCGAAACCCACTGCGTAATCTCTCTTTACATACAGCATGTAGATGACATTATTCCTACATGCTGGGGGTAGTTCTACTGATACGCACATGTTCGAATATACACGCAAGTCGTTCATTTCATGCAGTTCGACATTTGGTGCATGCCACCTGTGTTGTCATGAAACATCAGTGGCCAACGGTGTATTACAGCTGGTGTAAGGGAACACGACAGGTAACATTACTCCAATAAAAGCCCAACTTTCTACGCGCAGAGGCCCCATATATTAAAATTTCAATAGATTTTAGTTCTAAGTCTGCTACTGACTTTTCATAATGTACGGTAAATAAACTCTAAGACAAAAAAAAGACGTACCACGAGGGAATTATCCGAACGGGATGGAAATCGCCAGATGTGACGTAGATGTACAGGAAACAAATGATCCCAATTTCATTAAAAAAATGGATGATATATTCAAGAGAAAGAGGTTGACAAATTGAGAATCAATGAACGTTGGTCTACCCCTGGCCCTTATGAAAGCAGTTATTCGGCTTGGCACTGACTGATAGAGTTGTTAGATGTCCTCCTGAGGGATAACGTGCCGAATTCTGTCCGATTGGCGCGTTGGATCATAAAAATTCCGAGCTGGTTGGCGAGCCCTGCCCACAATAATCCAAACGTTCCCAACTGAAGAGAAAACTGGCGACCTTGCTGGCCAAGGTAAGGTTTAGCAAAGACGAAGGTAGGCAATAGATACTTTCACCATGTGGGGGCGGGAATTATGTCCCTGAAAAATAAGCCCAGGATGGCTTACCATAAAGGCAATAAAGGGACATACCGCTGTGCTGTAAGGATGACGCGAATAACAATCAAAGCTGTCCTCCTATGAAAAGAAATGGCACCACAGACCACTGTTCCTGGTTGCCGGATTATTGGAAAACACTGATTTGGGTTTAGAGAAGGCAGCGGAATAGGAGGAGCACTTTTGGCTTTGCGCATGCCTCTAAAGAGAAGGATGGATTGTACCAGTGCACATAGTTATTTAAATTTTTTATCCGTCTCTTTAGACACGAAAGCTCATCACGTCAATAATCCAATCAGCGTTCCCCTCGACATGGCCCTACCGCTTGATCCTTCAGTTTCGATAGTCGAAAACAGGCTTTCATATAACAAAGATGTGAACGAATACAATGAAACATTTAAACTGTGAAAGATGTGTTATGTTAATGAACTGATATTTAGTGATAAACACAATGAATAATACAAGATAATGAAAGGTAAAATATTTTATATAGGCTCCGAAGATCTTCTCCTTTATGAGACGAACTAAACTTCAGCAATGCGCTCTTACGCAGCTTACGTATTAGCTGCGATGTGAAGCAGCCGGTGGAAAAATTTCCTGCAGCTGTGAAGGAAACCCTTGAATAGACATGCCGTGATGCAAGAAATCCCCTGGAAATAAGTCGCATGCAAACATTTCGCAGCCGACTTTCAAGGCCCGCAGGATATCGATCGGCCAGACATTACATTGCGTTGTTATGTCGCACTGCTCCCGACGTGAAAAGCCTGACGGAGCGCTGGTTTCAAGCTGCCGTTTCTCTCTCGGTAGCCCAGAAGGAGTATATATTTCTTCCAAAACGATACATCCACGGAACATTCTTGAACATGAGTACTGTATTCCTGAGCCAGTATTGCTCGCATTTCATACATACACTCCTGGAAATGGAAAAAAGAACACATTGACACCGGTGTGTCGGACCCACCATACTTGCTCCGGACACTGCGAGAGGGCTGTACAAGCAATGATCACACGCACGGCACAGCGGACACACCAGGAACCGCGGTGTTGGCCGTCGAATGGCGCTAGCTGCGCAGCATTTGTGCACCGCCGCCGTCAGTGTCAGCCAGTTTGCCGTGGCATACGGAGCTCCATCGCAGTCTTTAACACTGGTAGCATGCCGCGACAGCATGGACGTGAACCGTATGTGCAGTTGACGGACTTTGAGCGAGGGCGTATAGTGGGCATGCTGGAGGCCGGGTGGACGTACCGCCGAATTGCTCAACACGTGGGGCGTGAGGTCTCCACAGTACATCGATGTTGTCGCCAGTGGTTGGCGGAAGGTGCACGTGCCCGTCGACTTGGGACCGGACCGCAGCGACGCACGGATGCACGCCAAGACCGTAGGATCCTACGCAGTGCCGTAGGGGACCGCACCGCCACTTCCCAGCAAATTAGGGACACTTGCTCCTGGGGTATCGGCGAGGACCATTCGCAACCGTCTCCATGAAGCTGGGCTACGGTCCCGCACACCGTTAGGCCGTCTTCCGCTCACGCCCCAACATCGTGCAGCCCGCCTCCAGTGGTGTCGCGACAGGCGTGAATGGAGGGACGAATGGAGACGTGTCGTCTTCAGCGATGAGAGTCGCTTCTGCCTTGGTGCCAATGATGGTCGTATGCGTGTTTGGCGCCGTGCGGGTGAGCGCCACAATCAGGACTGCATACGACCGAGGCACACAGGGCCAACACCCGGCATCATGGTGTGGGGAGCGATCTCCTACACTGGCCGTACACCACTGGTGATCGTCGAGGGGACACTGAATAGTGCACGGTACATCCAAACCGTCATCGAACCCATCGTTCTACCATTCCTAGACCGGCAAGGGAACTTGCTGTTCCAACAGGACAATGCACGTCCGCATGTATCCCGTGCCTCCCAACGTGTTCTAGAAGGTGTAAGTCAACTACCCTGGCCAGCAAGATCTCCGGATCTGTCCCCCATTGAGCATGTTTGGGACTGGATGAAGCGTCATCTCACGCGGTCTGCACGTCCAGCACGAACGCTGGTCCAACTGAGGCGCCAGGTGGAATTGGCATGGCAAGCCGTTCCACAGAACTACATCCAGCATCTCTACGATCGTCTCCATGGGAGAATAGCAGCCTGCATTGCTGCGAAAGGTGGATATACACTGTACTAGTGCCGACATTGTGCATGCTCTGTTGCCTGTGTCTATGTGCCTGTGGTTCTGTTAGTGTGATCATGAGATGTATCTGACCCCAGGAATGTGTCAATAAAGTTTCCTCTTCCTGGGACAATGAATTCACGGTGTTCTTATTTCAATTTCCAGGAGTGTATTTACGCTGCAATTCACCTGGTTTACATACTGTAAGAACTCTCACATCCTCGCCTTCTATCACTTTCGCAGATTGATTACGAGAGGATGACTGTTCTATATGAGTCAAAATTTTTCTAACTTCATGTACAACTGTAACTTACGTGTGGACCACAAGTAGTCATCGAGTTTTGATTATCAGCTCTAAAAAATAAAGTTGTACAATTATTTATGTGTTTCTTTGCAGCTACATGCCTGAAGTTAAGGTACACGCTGAAATCTCCGTGCTAAAATACGGTATCACGACGCTAGAGACGCCAAAAATGGTTCAAATGGCTCTGAGTACTATGGGACTTAACATCTTAGGTCATCAGTCCCCTAGAACTCAGAACTACTTAAACCTAACTAGCCTAAGAACATCACACATATCCATGCCCGAGGCAAGATTCGAACGTGTGACCGTAGCAGTCGCGCGGTTCCGGACTGAAGCACCTAGAACCGCTCGGCCACAACGACCGGCTTAGAGACGCCAAAGAGACTGGCATAGTCCACTGATATAGTGAAGTATAAAGTTGCGCTCTACCATAACTACATAAATCAAGTTGTAAATGCTGCGATTACCGGTAGTATTGGTAGCACTGGTAGGGAAAGAAACATAAATGAATTTGTGAAAGATAAAGTAGGATCCGACGATTTTTGTGAACAGAGCCGCACGTCATTCAGTGCTTGTCCATTGTGTGTTTTATATTCTTACAGAATACAAATTTCGTTTCATTTCATAAGTAATAAAAATTTGTTGATTGCGTAATTTCTGCGCCTTTATGTAATTTTGATGCAAGTACAGTTTACAAGCATATACGCAAACATATATAATCATTGTTGTTTTATTGTACTCAGTAGAACGTTCTTCATTGTGATGAAAGGCAAGAGCTTCCTTCTATTATTGGTAATGCATATGATTTTTGTTAATAACAGAAACATGTTTTATATAAATTATACGAAGTAATGTAGCGATGTTTGATATATTTTTGTTTTGCGTTTTTTTCTTTATTTTATATATTTAGGACATTGTGTTTTCTTGTGCTGTATGATAAATCTGAACTGCTCTCCTTTACTACAACATCTCTCTGTTTGCCGTTGCAACTCAACAATTTTCGAATAAAGCCAGAATTGAACATTTATAGTTTCAATTTTGGTATGAATATTGTTTATTTTTAAGTAACAGACAGGAGGATAACTTTGTAGAACAAAAATGTTCCGTAGGCTACGTAGTTCCTAATAATATATCCTCACTTAGTTTGTAGACGGTTCACCGTTTCCAGTTTCTCGGGTAATCCAGCAAGACATTGGCCGTATAACGGAAGCGATCGTTATGAGGTAATGCCTGATATGCATGGAACGCGAGTACTACCTTAACTAACCAAAGCTACTAGTATAACTACGTAGTCTACGCTTAATTATGATAGTCTACCGTAGCCTGCGGTACTTCTAGTACTCTAGTGAAGCGTCTTCCGGTAATTCGTGTTTTTGCTTTTGAATAGGAACAATGCTTGCTGAGCTGGTGGAAGAGTAAACAAGAACGCACCATTGTACGAGGTCCGTAGCTCGTGGTCTACTGGCTAGCGTTGCTTCCTCTGGATCATGGGGTCTGGGTTCGATTCCCGGTCAGGTTGGTGTTTTCCTCTGCCCGGGGACTGGGTGTTTGTGTTGACCTCATCACTTCATCATCCTTCTCATCATTCGTCACAGTGGCAGACTGGACTGTGAAAAAATAATTGGACTGTAAAAAAATTGGGATTTTGTATGGGCGCTGATGACCGCACAGTTGAGGGCCCCACAAACTAAACATCCTCAAACCTTTGTACAACCCTTTGGTAGCATAGCGCAGACGCTTCCAGTATGGTCACACCAGTCAGAAATAGTGATATGCATTGATGTCAAATGATGAATGACGATTTTGATTTCATCGTCGACCTCTAAACGTCTATGACCAATAATAATCGATCCTAAAATGTCGATCATTTTAGCATAAAAAATAGAGCATCTGTAGAATGGCGTGAAAAGATACACAAAATACATCTAATATACGGTAGATGATCAAATGTACCGGCACATCTGTTAGTGGTGATTAATGTAAGCCGTGACCACCCTTCGCCTTTACGATACCTTCTGCTCTGTTAGGGATGCTTTCAATGTGGCGTCTGAATGTCTATGGAGAAACGGCAGCCAATTTTTCCTCGGGAACCCAAAATAGGGAGGACACGATGAACGCTGGGGTCTGGAGCAAATTCAACGTTCTAACTCATCTCACAGGCGTTCGATTTGGTTCAGGTCAGGACTCTAGGCAGATCAGCCCATTTCAAGAATGTTACTGAACAGAAACCATTGCATCACAGATTCTGCTTTACGAGAAGGTGCATTGTCAAGGTGACAGTACGAATCACCTCAGAGCTGTTCCTCCACTGTACGCTGTACAGAAGGCTGTAAATTGTTTTCATGTCCTTCCGCATTCAGTGCCTTCTTAAGCACTTTCGGGGACCCACACTAACCACATGTAACACCTCCTCTGTACTTCACTGTTGGCACTACATTTGACGGCAGGTAACGTTCTCCAGGCATTCGCCGAACCCAAAACCTTCTATCAGGTTGCCACGGGGTGTAGCGTAAATCATCACTGTAAGTTACTCATTTCCAGTCATCCGCTGTCCCGCGGCGACGCTATTTACACCACTTCCAGCGTCGCTTACCATTTACAGGAATATGTGGCTGATAAGGAGTTGTTCGCCCAGTGTACCCTCATGTTTTGTATCCCATAGGCACAGTCACTGTGCTAGCTCGACTGCTGGTCGAGCGATTTATTCCGTTCGTTTCATGATATTTTTTACGACCACCCTCCGCAAGCTTGATGGTCTCTGTCTGTCAGTACATGAGCATTTTTGGTCGAGATTTACCTGTGGTTGTTCCTTGATGTTTTCAGTTCACTATCACACCACCAAAAGTCTCTTTTTGCAGCTCTAGAAGGGTTGAAATGTCCGCAGTGGATGTGTTATCCACATGACATCCAACAACTAGCCCACTTTGGAAGCCACGGAGCTCTCCTAAGCGACCCATTCTGATGTTACCGCTTCTCCGCTCACAACACAATTGCCCCCTCCTCCTTTAAACACGCTGGCCCGCCTCTCGTGAGACCTAGTGCTCAGTTTTTCTTTACACAGAGATACGTCTAATCAGATAAAATACACTACTGGCCATTAAAATTGCTGCACCACGAAGATGACGTGCTACATACGCGAAATTTAACCGACAGGAAGAAGATACTGTGATATGCAAATGATTAGCTTTTCAGAGCATTCACACAAGGTTGGCGCCGGTGGCGACACCTACAACGTGCTGACATGAGGAAAGTTTCCAACCGATTTCTCACACACAAACAGCAGTTGACCGGCGTTGCCTGATGAAATGTTGTGATGCCTCGTGTAAGGAGGAGAAATGCGTAGCATCACGTTTCCGAAGTTGATAAAGGTCGGATTGTAGCCTATCGCGATTGGGGTTTATCGTATCGCGACATTGCTGCTAGTGTTGGACAAGATCCAATGACTGTTAGCAGAATATGGAATCGGTGGGTTTAGGAGGCTAATACGGAACGCCGTGCTGGATCCCAACGGCCTCGTATCACTTGTAGTCGAGATGACAGGCATCTTATCCGCATGGCTGTAACGGATCGTGCAGCCACGTCTCGATCCCTGAGTCAACAGATGGGGACGTTTGCAAGACGAAAACCATCTGCACGAACAGTTCGACGACGTTTGCAGCAGCATGGAATATCAGCTCGGAGACCGTGGCTGCGGTTACCCTTGAAGCTGCAACACAGACAGGAGCGCCTGCAATGGTGTACTCAACGACGACCCTGGGTGGACGAACGGCAAAACGCTATTTTTTCGGATGAATCCAAGTTCTCTTTACAGCATCATGATGGTCGCATCCGTGTTTGGCGACATCGCGGTGAATGCATATTGGAAGCGTTATTCGTCATCGAATATTGGTTACATGTCTCGGTCACCTCTTGTTCGCATTGACGGCACTTTGAACAGTGGACGTTATATTTCAGATGTGTTACTACCCGTGGCTCTACCCTTCATTCAATCCCTGAGAAACCCTACATATCAGCAGGATAATGCACGACCGCATGTTGCAGGTCCTGTACGGGCCTTTCTGGATACAGAAAATGTTCTACTGCTGCCCTGGCCAGCACATTCTCTAGATCTCTCACCAACTGAAAGCGTCTGGTCAATGGTGGCCGAGCAACTAGCTCGTCACAATACGCCAGTCACTAATCCTGATGAACTGTGGTATCGTGATGAAGCTGCATGGACAGCTGTACCTGTACACGCCATCCAAGCTCTGTTTGACTCAAAGCCCAGGCGTATCAAGGCCGTTATTACGGCCAGAGGTGGTTGTTCTGGGTACTGATTTCTCTGGATCTATGCAACCAAATTACGTGTAAATGAAATCACATGTCAGTTCTAGTATAATATATTTGTCCAATGAATACCCGTTTATCATCTGCATTTCTTCTTGGTGTAGCAATTTTACTGACCAATAGTATATTTATTAATCAGTAAATACTGTAATAATTAGCATTACATGTCCCACAGCTTTTTACATACAGGCAGTAAAAATAACGTTTTTGAGAGAAGCATACCCATCATTGTATTCCGTTGTGGACACACAGCATATCCTGCTACTGAGAATCATCTCTGAGAACCTGACAATGTGGACATATAGCTCAAATAGTTGAGTGCACTATCTTGTATTTTGAATTGTTAGTGCCATAGACGAGCCGTGAACGCCTCGCGTTGATGCCGTTTTTCCTTTTGGGCATTTTGTCACCATCGAGTGGCGTCTTATTCCTCCCTCAGTTACTATCTGAACGAGCTGCTCACTTGCCTCCATCAGTGGCAGCAGCAGCTTTTATCGATACTAGTACTGCTGTAACTTCTTTGGTGTGGCAGTTATATTTCCGTGTCATGGTGTGTGTGGCAGTTGGTCAGTTGCGGCACAGCAGCGAGGAAGTCTCTGCGGCGTGTTATCAGGCCGAAGCCGCTGGGGGCATGCACGCACAGTCGGAGTTGTGTGGCACTAGCTGCGAGAACTGCGTAGATCGTCGCACACCGCACCTGTATACTGGAGTTGAGAAATCAGTGAACCTGTCATGAAAGCTCAACCGTTGTGACATCTCTTCGTTGACTGCTGGTCGTTGCATCCTGGTCTGTCCCCACAAGCAGCAACGTGATGGTGTGTTGGAGTCGGCAAAATTTTGCAGCCGTCTCCCAGTATAGTGTTTAACCTTTGAAATGATTACAATTTATTAGTGAAGTGCTCCAGGTATATCTTCTGCCTTGTCGCCGTTAACGCTCCGGTTACCTGCTCTGGTCGTTAGCGTGGTTTTGCGTCAGTGTGTTTTCCTCGCCGTGTTGATGCTGTCCAGCTTGGCATGTAATACGACAGCTTGGTGTTGTTCTCTTTTACTCTTTTTGTGTTATTCTGTCTGCATTGACTGTGTTTATACGCCAATTATTAAGACATAATCATGCTGAGAGCCTCGTCTTCACTGGCACCTTTGGTTGTCGGGCTGTTGGTCGGTTGGAAGGGAACTTATTACGCGGTTGGTTGGTTCATCAGCCATCTGTAGGTCGTGCTGCAACCCGATTGTTCAGTGTAACACTTGGCTGTCTGTCTCGCCTAAACTGTGGTTATAGTATCCTCCCCACGCTGACTTTGGAACACTTCTGGGCACCACTGTTTGTTGTTTGTGATTGTCATTTTATTTGATCGCAGGTACTGTGCCAGGCCTTCAGCCATGTATTAATATTGTTTTATGTCTTATGTTTATGGTTATGTTTTATGTTTAGTGTATGACCTTCAGCCGAACTTCATAACAACTTTAAGATTAGGCCTTCAGCTGTGTTTCATTTAAAATTCTTATTGCTCTGTATTTAGGCCTTCAGCCGCGTTTGTTTCAGAATTTGTGGCTTTAATATGTAAATCCTTGTCTGTAAGGTTTCTCTTTAATTATTTTGAATTCTTGAAACGGCCTTCAGCCGAGTTCTCTAAATGTTTATCTTAAGTTTCTCTTTAATTATTCTTGAGTAATTGCTTGGGCCTTCAGCCGACAAGATACTTCAAGTTTTCTGAAGATGTTTTTCGGTTGTACTGTATGAAGGCTTATCTTTAAAGTTTCTCTTTTATTATGTAAAGAAAATTTTTTTAATTGGCTTTCAGCTGAAAAATTAACTTGAATTTTCCTTAATATGCTTTTAGCCGGAATTTGTAAATGCTTGGCTTTAAAGAATTTCCTTAGCTGATCTGAAATATTATTCAGCCTTCAGCCGAGAAGATATTGTAATTATACTTAAGTAAGGCCTTCAGCCGTTACTCTAAATCCTGGTGCTTTAAAAGCAATCATTTAAACTTATTCTGGAAAATTTACTTGGGCCCTCAGCCATGAATTGATCCTTGTTGTTTCAAAGGGAAAACAGTGCATTGTTTCGAGGAATAAAGCTGTGTGTGTTTTTCTATAACTAACAGTAATTGACCTTTGTCCCTTTCCACAACCTGATCCGCTCTGTCCTCCGAAACCCGATTTCAATAGATGTGATTTCATAATTTTCACGTGTCTTATTCAAGACCTAGAAGGCGATCTTTCAGATAATATATGATCATCATTACAACGCTTATAAAAACGTCTTCTGAAGAAGTAAATTAGCGACAACCCGAACAGGTTAACAGAGAAAACATGTCAAGCTATAACATTACAGAAGGGCTGATCAGAGACACCTCTATGTGAGGTCAAAATATCTGAAGAGCAACTTGAAAAGCGTCTTCGACGCTAGTAAAACAATATATGAGTTCAATCATTTATTCAGAATAGTTACAAGTCGGTCATTCTCCTCCACCAGTCTCGGTTGATACCTCATTAAGCTTGGTTCAAATGGCTCTGAGCACTATGTGACTTAACATTTGTGGTCATCAGTCCCCTAGAACTTAGAACTACTTAAACCTAACCAACCTAAGGACATCATACACATCCATGCCTGAGGCAGGATTCGAACCTGCGACCGTAGCGGTCACGCGGTTCCAGACTGAAGCGCCTAGAACCGCACTGCCACACCGGCCGGCTGCCTCATTCAGCTGCCTGTTGCATTATAGCTGCCGTTTGTCGAGTCGGCTCAGCATCTCGCACAGGCGAGGTGTTAGTGAGCGAGGGTTTTAATGACCTCGGCGCAGCAGCAGGTTGTCGGCGAGAAGACACGGCCATTGCGCTGTGCGAAATAGTCTTGTGTTGGCAGTATTGTCCTCGGCACCCTCCAAATTTGACCGATCAGTAGTGTATCTGCTGCCTGCAGTCATGTCGTCAATTGATCTGCTTACCTATCTGCGTGGTAGACTTCAGCCCCTGGAGGCACCTGGAAGTTGAGCAGAAATAGGGACCCAAAGAGGCTCTGTTGCTGAATTCGGCATTGAAGTTCAGTGCTGGCGGCACCACAATATGGTGTTGTGGGGAGGCGTCCGTTTCTCCATCAGTAGATAGTAGGCAGTGAGCAGCGTGAATCCCACCAGCTGAAGACGTTCACGTCAAGTACATCTTTCGCTAGTTCATAGACTGACCTGGAAAATCTACGGCATAGGCGCTATAGTATTGTAATCATGGGGCCGTGTGCTATCTACTACGACAGTCATCGATCACAATGATCATGAAGAGAGCTGGAACGCTGGAGTACTTAAACGGAGCTAGTGTGAGGCTATAACGTGAGGCTCAGTTCCTAATGAGCACATGTGTCGTCCTCATTCTGCTATATTCACTTAAATTTGACTGCTGTGTCAGTTCCTCGTTACGTGCTCTTCTGTAACAGAGGAGTTGGTAGCGGCGGATGGGGCCTGACCGGGGGTGGAGGGTGGTAGTGATTGCAGGAGCGTGGTAGGATGTATGTATTGAATGTTATATTACGTGGCCAATTACATTAAATAGAGTGTAGTTTGCCACATTAGTCTGATCATTTATGAGATGTTTCATTTTTGTTATGGTTGTGTAAATGTAATAGTTTTCTTTTGGGGCGAGGTAGTGTTTTGTTGTTTGTTCTTGTGACTTCTACGCCTGTGCCTCTTGTGCTAATTTTTTGTTAGGATTGGTGTAAGTGTTCTGTACAATTTGAATGATTTGTCCCGTAATTCCATGCTCTTACATGTTCTGTGTATATGTGATGTTTACATGTTCTCTGTATGCGTGATGTTAAATGTCCTATTGGTCTGACCTATGTATCTTCGATCATATGTATTACAGTTGGCATACTGCGGATTTCTCATATAGATCCGTATTCCCTATTGTTTCTGGAAAGTACTTTTGAACTAAACTACAGAGTTGGTGGGTCATTTCTCCCCTTACTTTCTGAAAATACTGCATAGCCTGTGTGTGTATTTGTGGTGGTATGTCATTGTACACAATCTATTGTTTTCTGTTTCTTCCTCGCTTTGCGGTGTTCCTGTTCTTCTGTCTTCCACTTTCGTTTGTGTGAGGTTCTGTCCTTGTGTTGATGATAGCTGAATGTTTTCCTCTTTCTTGGTTTTATTATTGAGCTTTGTTACTTACTTTTCTTTGTATGCATTGTTTGTGACTATTCGTACCATGCTATTCATTTTTTTTTTTTTTTTTTGCAGTTGCTTTTTGTCTAATTACCTGTGGACCATGAATCTAAGTGCTGCTCTTTAGTTAAACATGATCTGTTCTATATGGTTCATAAATATTTTTGCTACATAGACGCTACATAGTAAACATCTGTTACAAAGCTGGCTAGAACTCCGAAAAGTATTCCAAGGTGCGACATTCTGCCCCACTTTATCCGTGATTAAAGGTACTGAGGGGTGCACGCGTGGAAGAGCCGATGAAATTTGAGGCACACAACCACGCTAGGGTTTTTCTTAGGCGTATCTCTCTACCCTCAGCCATCGTTCAATTTTCTCTATGTAGGTTACACGTCAACGGGTGCTGCTGTATCATCAGCATTCAGACTAATTATTCAATGTCTTTCCCTTCTAAATCTTTTCTCAGAAGGACGAAATCATGTGTGAACTGTATCCACCTTATGTTCTTGTAATACAGGTGTGTTTATTGTTCTGACTACAACATGTAATCTGCACGCAAAGCTCCTAGAGCGGATACCACTGAACGCTGAATTATTTCGCGAATTGTGAGCTACAGTTTAGGATTCCAGAGACAGATGAGCGCCTACAGCGTTGAGACATGCAGACTGATTGCTTGCATCCTGTATTCGATTCGCGCAATACGGTAGGCCTCGTATTCACCAGCACGGCCTGAAACGTAGTCTGGTGGGTTTTAAAGTGCCGTAGTCGCTCTGAGTGAACCGATACCGATTCATGGTTAAATGGCAAGCAGTAAGACTCTATAAGGGGAATGTGGGCCATAGGGTTTTGGAGAAGGTGTTGTTTTTTGATGAAAGAAGTAGCGTCTCTCAAGTCCTGAAACTAACTCAATTTTAGGCAGTCTCTTTTTCTTAACACCATCGCAAATATAGGTTACCACTCAAACAAAAAGTTGTGTTACTTACTTGTTAATTTTTGCAATCGTCGCTAATGTAGTCAGATGCTACAGGTCATTACACTTCGCACACCTGTAGATATATATATATATACAGGGTTATTACAAATGATTGAAGCGATTTCACAGCTCTACAATAACTTTGTTATTTGAGATATTTTCAAAATGCTTTGCACACACATACAAAAACTCAAAAAGTTTTTTTAGGCATTCACAAATGTTCGATATGTGCCCCTTTAGTGATTCGGCAGACATCAAGCCGATAATCAAGTTCCTCCCACACTCGGCGCAGCATGTCCCCATCAATGAGTTCGAAAGCATCGTTGATGCGAGCTCGCAGTTCTGGCACGTTTCTTGGTAGAGGAGGTTTAAACACTGAATCTTTCACATAACCCCACAGAAAGAAATCACATGGGGTTAAGTCGGGAGAGCGTGGAGGCCATGACATGAATTGCTGATCATGATCTCCACCACGACCGATCCATCGGTTTTCCAATCTCCTGTTTAAGAAATGCCGAACATCATCATGGAAGTGCGGTGGAGCACCATCCTGTTGATAGATGAAGTCGGCGCTGTCGATCTCCAGTTGTGGCATGAGCCAATTTTCCGCGGGCTACGCGTGAAACTTGCCCGCACGCGTTCAACCGTTTCTTCGCTCACTGCAGGCGTCCCGTTGATTTCCCCTTACAGAGGCATCCAGAAGCTTTAAACTGCGCGTACCATCGCCGAATGGAGTTAGCAGTTGGTGGATCTTTGTTGAACTTCGTCCTGAACTGTCGTTGCACTGTTATGACTGACTGATGTGAGTGCATTTCAAGCACGACATACGCTTTCTCGGCTCCTGTCGCCATTTTGTCTCACTGCGCTCTCGAGCGCTCTAACGGCAGAAACCTGAAGTGCGGCTTCAGCCGAACAAAACTTTATGAGCTTTTCTACGTATCTGTAGTGTGTCGTGACCATATGTCAATGAATGGAGCTACAGTGAATTTATGAAATCGCTTCAATCATTTGTAATAGCCCTGTATATATATATATATATATATATATATATATATATATATATATATATATATATATATATACATATATAAGAAATGATAGTGAGTGATTATCCACTGTGGGAAACAACGTGCGCAGCTTTACAAGAGATATTCTACATGTAATGAGCATAATAACATGTGCGAGACCTTCGCACCATTGAACATCCATTTCTGTCGACCACCAGAGGAATCAATTCCATGCCGTGAGATCCTTCATCGATATGAGCAATCCGTTTAATCTCTCTCTGATTTAAGTGTTAATGTTTTCATCAACTAGAGGCAAAATTATCACCTAACTTCTTTAAAATGAATAACACTACAATCGACTCAATGGTCTTTACTGATGACCAGCAGAACAGACGATCATCTATTACGTCTGCCCCACCTGCTTGTGAACGCAGAGATTAGGTGTAGTTTAAACATAACACCAAGAACAAAAGTGATAGGATTTAGATTATGTGAACCAGATGGGACGAAAACATTAGTAAAAAAATATATTATTTCATTTTATCAAACGATGATGTGCCCAGAGAGAAATAAAATTTTCGTTATCCATCTGGCATCGGTCAATTGGAATTTTAAAAGTTGGAGGAGAGATACATTTTTCATACCATGGAAAATAATAGGATTTAGATTATGTGAACCAGATGGGACGAAAACATTAGTAAAAAAATATATTATTTCGTTTTATCAAACGATGATGTGCCCAGAGAGAAATAAAATTTTCATTATCAATCTGGCATCGGTCAATTGGAATTTTAAAAGTTAGAGGAGAGATACATTGTTCATACCATGGAAAATAATGGGAGTACCAGTGTTTCTCTGTGGACGTGAATGTTGGATTTTTACGAAGGGGACGATCAGGCATACAGAAGATACCGAGATGATGTTTCTGGCAACAACAGTTGCCCACACATTATTTGGTAGGATGAGAAATGCTCTGGAAAGAAATATACGCACTTAATGAAACTTATTCACAGATTAAAACTGTGTGCCGGATCGAGACTTGAACTCGGGACCTTTGCCTTTAGCGGGCAAGTGTTCTACCATCATTTTTTTAAAAAAAAAACATTTATTGAAGGAACAATGTTACACATTCCAAATACATACTGCACACATGTTATATATTGAATGATTTAAACAAACACAGTCTGATAATTGCAGTTATGCTGATGTTAAAGAAATACGACAGAAGATTGTGTTACTGACTAAATTACCAGAAAGAATTAATTTGAACATCAAGAAAAGTTTTATAAAGCCATGTAAATGTCTTCAAACATGAATAAATAAAAAACTGCACTTTGAATTACATGTGCTCCAATCTTTACATATGCATAAATAGCACTTTATGAAGGATATGAGCAAGTTTTTGGGATAATTTTTAGTGTATTAATGTACACAAGAAAATCGTCTCTGTGAGAGACCGGTTAAGGGAAGAAACTGATCTTAAACCTTCTCAGCTAAGGTATTCAGACACATGTGTACCTTGAACTCCATGGGGCTGTCGGATCTTAGTTTGTTAGAGACGTAATTAATAAAATTTCCCAGCAACCAGTACACAGCGCTATTTTTTGCCTCTGGGAAATAACGTGCTTCAGCCCTGTGTATCAGTGACAACGATATACTCTCAGGGAATGTCCTTGTAATCAGAGCTGTTTGCTCTCGGATCCACTTCCAACTATTCATGTGACCGTTGCAAGTGTATCTATGAATTATTGTGTCAGCTAGATGACATTGTTGACATAAATTTGATTCACAGAGTCCGATTGCGTACCGTCTTTCATTGCTGCTGTGTTGTTAACTGTCTTGTACCATGAACTTTTATATTAGACATGAGCACATTGGACTAATGTTTTTCCAAACCTCAGTCCAATCAACGTTTGGAAACTGTCATTCTATTTTGTTCCTTCCCTCACTTTTCTTTCGTTCCCGCATTATGGCTCTTGATGTTAAGTGTCGTGCCTGTCTGATTTCGGCACTTACATAACTGAACTCAACATAGAAAACCCTCACATGCTGTAAACGGCTGTTGATATACTGCACGTCAACTGGGGAAGCAGGCTTCGAGGTTTAATGTTCTCGAAAAGTTGGCTGGTTATGCTTTCTCACGAGTCTCTTATTAAACTAACTTTGCCTTTTGATGAAAATTGCAGAGGCTTTATCCGTTATATCAGTTAATCCTAGTCCACCATATTTAGGATCTAAAGTGTCTACTTTAGCATGTACTCTGAACACCGCCTTTCCACAAAAAGTTTGTAATTTAGGACATTAGTCTCCTCGCTATCATTCTCGATATTGGAAACAGCTGGGCAGTAGAATAAGCTTTAGCAAGGATGCATGAGCTGATATACTTTGTTCTTTGAACTTGGTTCAAATATCGAATTAAATCCTCTGTAATGGCTCCTTGCACTTCATCTGCTGCAACTTTCCAATTTAAAGCCGTAATTTTTATGGGGCATGCTGTCAGAGTGCTCCCAAGTGTTTTACGCTGTCGGACTAATTTTGCCCACTCGACGTTGATATTATCAAAAAATCTGAGATTTAACATCTTGATTTTTTCGTTTGCATTGGCTCCATATGCTCTACAGTACGTATCAATCACTGTTGCTAGCGTGGTTACGTCTTCATTATTCCTTATAATGACCCCTATATCGTCAGCATAGTCTCTTATAACTGTTTTATTTCCTGATAATGTTAAGCCTTTTAATCTAGCATGGACATGTCGGAGGAAAGATCCCAGTGAAATGGTGAAGGGAGATATGGACAGAAGACTTCCTTGAGGAACACCTCGTTTAATTTTGTGTCGGCCTGAATTGTTGACAGTTCACCGCTATTTTTGCATTTATTAGAGTTGCTATGTTCTTCATCAACTGTATGACCCTATCGCTGAAACCTAATTTCTTCAACGTCTGTAGAAGATATTCAAGATATACTACATCGAAGGCCTTATAAAAATCTAAAAAAAAGCGCACTTCATGTTTGCTTCAGAAGTTATTACAATGATATGCCGGAATTCCGCTAGATTTTGAAAAATGGTTCTGTCTTGCACGCAGTTCTGATGTTCACTAATAATTTTATCTGTAAGGCATGAAACTCGCTTATTTACTATTCTAGATATTAATTTATAATCAAAATTCAGCAGTGAAATTGGACGAAAATTATTTAAATCTTTGTTTCCATTATTTTTTGGCACAAGAACAATTTCACTCTCCTTAAACTCTGCCAGAATCACTATACCCTGAATAACCTCATTTACAATGTCTGTGATTTTCGCACCCATTATTGGCCAGTAACGGATGTAAAACTCTACTGACAGACCATCCGGTCCTGGGGATTTTTTTGGTGTTGAGGCGCACAGAGTCTCTTACACGTCATCTTCACTGACTACCTCGAGAAAATTTTCGTTGTCATCTTCTGTCAGCTGTGGGGCTAGGATGTCAAGAAATTCTTCCAAGGATGCATCACTATTTTGAGTTACAGAATGTATCTAGCAATAATAGCGATAAATCTCGTCCATGATATCTTATTGGGTTCTGAGAATCTTACCGTTTTTTTTCGAATTTCATCAATAAAATGATACAGGGAAATAGATTCGTCTTCTGACACCGAATTTGCCTCCGATTTTATTTTCAATCCTTCCATCTGATTTTTCTTGATAGTAACTTCACTTTGACTTTCTTGGTGTATGCTATCCGAAGTGAGGAACCTGGTGAGACCTGATCGTACAGATCTCTCAGAACGGAATAGTAATATTCTGTAGTGCATTTCATTTCTTTTGCGCTCTGGGCACTGTATTGAATAAGAACCTTCCTCAACTTTGGCTTCGCTATTTTAACGCACCAGTCGATAGCAGTGGCATATCTACTACGAACACGCCTGCATATTGCCCATGCTTCTTTAATCAAGTCTTCTAAATCATGATTTACTAACAAGGAAATGTTCAAATTCTACTAATTCTTGAGTCGGCGACCTGGCTGTCTTGTTAGATTTATGCAAGCTAAGAGACTTATGTGGTCTGAAAAGTACGTAGGAATGATTTCTACATTTGTCACGGAAGTTTCAAGATTTTTAGAAATATATGTTGCCGTGTCATAAGTGAACTCAACAATGGAGGGGTATTTGGTTTTCCATATATCCTTTAATTCTAAACCAGTAACTAGTTTTAATTCACTTGATAAATTAAAATTAGGTAACTGATCTTTTCTATTTAAAACAAAATTAAAATCATCTCCAAGTAATAACTGTCTTGGATTTTTCCTTAACAAGTATATCAGTTCATCTTTGAAGAAACGTGCCCTGTCAGCTCTGTGAGAACTTCCTGAAGGGGCATTACAAGTTGATGATAGTCACATCATAGATATTTAGTCCTATACTCCTTCCGTATTCCAGTCGTTCCACCTCACTTACTGGAATCCCTTCCCTCACTAAAACAGCTGTTCCACCACTTATTTCGTGAGACACATTTATGTAACTGACATAACCGGGAATTACTAAATCCAACATTAGAACTTCTTGTAACAGGGCAATATCAGTAACGGAGTCGTACAAAAATTCCTTAAGTGAAGATAGTTTCAAACCTAACGTAATTTTTTTATGCTTATAGTGGTGACAGAATAAGATTGCGTCATTGCGCTGTCACTGTGTAATTGTTTTGATGAACTAATTTAGTTTCCTGTGTTTCAGGGTTCAGTTAAATTATTAACAGTTTTCTAGGATGGCTGAACATGGAGTAACACTTCAATCAGTTTATTAGTTACTGTCCCGTTTCTTTTTTCCTACTTCAGAGGTTTTCTCTTGTACAGCTCGCAGACTGATTTCCTTGTAAACTTTCTGATTGTTTCTCCAGTGATTCGTGTAGGATCGTTGCGTACCGAACATTCTTTGGGCTTGGGTCTCCCTTTCCGGATTTTCTCGTCCCTTGATGACGAGCTACATTCACGTTTGGTTGCGTTTTTATTTTACTTCACGGATCATTTGGAGCAGCAGCAGACACTTTCGCAATTTCTGTTGCTGGCGCCTGGCTTGCGGTGTTGATCGTGATTTCATTTTGACCACCACTTCCTTGTTCTTTATTAATATCACTTACTTCCTGATCGAGGGAAACAAATGGAGACGGCAGATTTGGAACCCCTCCCTGAATTTGTTTACTAACAGGTAGCTGCTGATCTTTGTAATCAGCTACTTCACCTGTTGTTTCTTGCAAATTAATACTGACTACACCCCCTTCATTTTCTAATACCGTACATTCATTATTGTTCTGTTAATCAGTTTTCCTTCCGGTTCCTCTGCCTCCTCATCGCACTGTTTTTGCTTGCAAACTAAAAGAGTTGTACAGGACAGCTCGTCCTCTGAACAACTATCAGTTGTCTCCAGAGGTCGTTTTTTGGTTGCATTTTGGTTTCACGAGGAGTAGTAACAGGGTTTCCCTTTGTTGTTAACGGGGGAAATTTTTATCGTGAAGGGGAACATCAGCTTGGCCCGCTGCGTTAACATCCTCAGCCAGTTGATCCGGGCTATTCTTTGGTAACAGATCGTTTACGGTAAGTTTCTGACGCTGTATCAAATTACTTTTAAGAACAATAGTTCGCCGCGGACATTCCTGTCTGAGGCGACCGGTTTCGTTACATATGTGGCATGCAGCTTCCTGACATGTATAAACAATTTGTGCCGTATACCCACAAACTGTTATGTGAGACGGAATATTTGTCTTAACGTCCATCTCTACACTGCGGACCCCGTTGAAACATTGCAGTTTAAAGCGAGGCGACCGTCTTTCATTTGCAATTGATTTAACGTCCCCGTAGTTTGAAAGAGCTTCCTTAATGTTATCGTTTTCAATTTCAATGGGACGATTCAAGACACGAACGGTTTTGTAATCAATGTCAGCTCTAGAGATGGAAACCATACTTCTATAACCATTTCGATGCACAAAATCTACTTCGTAGCTATTCTTCCGTAACACTTCATCAACAGTCGCAGCACTGAATAACTCGACAAAAACACAGTATTTTTTCTGATCCAGGTGCCACGTATGGACGGTTTCAGAATTGAGACTAATTACGTGTGTAATCCAGTCATATATTCCCAGGGATGTCGGCTGAACAGGACGGAATTCCTTGTCAGAAACAAATACTGGAGTATACTTCCTGAGATTGGTAGCCACGATAAATCCAGCGACGAAATATCGGCTAAACAACCGAAATTCCAATTACCGGCAGCACGACCAGAAGGAGCGATCAGATCACAAGGAATATGAACGAGCACAGAGATTAAGGGACGGAAAGCATTCGGCGAAGCACAAATGCAGCGATGTAAACGCCGAACTTCAGCGCAGCATTTAACAACGTCCACTCGCTAGCGCGGCAGAAACGGAACTACACAAGTCTGAACTATCCAAGCACGACTCACGACCCGTCCTCACAGCTTCAGTTTCGCCAACTGTGAGGACGAGTCGCGAGTCGGCGAGTCGTGCTTGGATAGCCCAGATGGCACCGCCACAGTAGCTCAGCGTTTTCGGTCAGACAGTTGGTTGGCCTCTGTAAAAAAAAAAAAAAAAAAAAAAAAAAAAAAAAAAAAAAAAAAAAAAAAAACTAAGTGGAAGGATCAACTAACGAACTTGAACGGATGTGAGGTGACGTCCGCAACGACCAAACACAACGATCAACAACGAACATAATGCAAAAAATAAAATAAAAAGGGGTAGAGCACTTGCCCTCGAAAAGCAAAGTCCCGAGTTCGAGTATCGGTCCCGCACACAGTTTTAATCTGACAGGAAGTTTCATATCAGCGCACACTCCACTGCAGAGTGAATGCTTCATTCTGGATACATACTTAATGTTTGTGAGGAAATAGGAACGTGTAGAGCGTACGTGTAACTTCCTTCAAAAACGAATAAGACCTAAATTAAATTAACGAAATGCAATCTGAATACTCTCACTTGTAGTTCTACAGACACTCATACTTGTACGGCCCAACGGAAGTTTTGTTTTATTTAATAGCTTCTATATCACCAACACAGAATCTCAAATTTGTGCTTTCATGTATAAAGTCATTATACTTCGTCGAAATGAATTCGCAACGCCGCTGTCTCGGCGCTGTCGAAGTGACCTACCTTTTACGATCAGAAAATAATTTACTAATCCAAAAATTTGTTCTTCTTGAACGCCTACTACGAGTATAGATGGCTTTTTCATTGAAAAAACTAACTTGGACTATGTACAAGAAAATTTAGTTTAATTAACTTCAAAGTAGGCATTTGGCTACGCCTCACCCTTGCTCTCTTCAATTATCTGATAAAACTGATGCTCTTGTTAATTAAATTTAACAAAGGTGCGTATTTTAAATAAAGATACGAGATCTGCGCTAACGTTAGAATTGTTAATGCACATTAGAATTTACATAAACCTTAACACAGTTCGCGGCGTGGAGGGTCGTGCTCTCACTATCCTTTAAACAATCAGTCCACCCACCTGGATAGGTTTCAGGTGTCTGCCTTTTCGTTCTGTGGTGATAGATACTGGTTCAGCCGACAAAAGCACCGTTGACAAATATTCGACGAAGTACCTACCACGCAAAGGCATGACTCGTTTAAAAATGTCTGAAATTTCCTGTAAGTTGATTTATTGTCTTTAAAACACAGAAAATGGCTATCTAGTCCTTATTTAATATCTCGACGTCAATTGTGCAATATTACTGACGTCTGTATTACAAATAGACACCCGAAAGCAGCCAGAAGATATTTAGTCCGACCCGATATTTTAATCGTCCTAAATATTCGCTGACCCACGACTACTTACGAGTTAACTCATTCAGTCGTTCAACAGGCTTCTTGGAAAGAAGTGCTCACCATAATGTCTCGTTATCTGCACGAAACACGCCACGTGGAGTTTATAGACGACATTAAAGATTCACACGCGAATATCTCCTTAAATAAACCACTCACGAGGCTTAAACTTCCACGAAATACTCAATACTGCAGTCGCTCTTCGTCAACGACACGAGAACGGATCAAACGCACGAATTTCTTCATTTTGGTACAAATTTGATCAGCGCGATTGAACGCAGGTGTTAACCAGAAGACTACTCCCGAGCGACTGTATCGACTCCTAGGTCTGAGCACAAAGCCCTACTCAAACGCACGGGAAACGCTGAGATCCTATTGGCTAGGATGTCAAGCAGCCAATCTGATCATCTCGAGCACTTCTATACTAGCGATATTTCTAATGTCAGACAATCAGAGTACCACAAGTAATTTAGACTAGAAATTTCGTAATTCTGAAACTAAATAAAATTTAATGAAAACAAAATAAGATTCCTTTCCACAAAATAAATTACTAATAAATCTTTTACTCAACACCCCTTCTGGCTGCCTTCTAGAAAATAAAGCTCACTTGGACGTACGTCACAAATTCCCCTATTGCAAAATAACTTTCTCACGTATACATTTACACAGTTTTAATAAAATATCACATTTTCACTTTACATATGTCCTCCATTCACTCTCTGTCTCTCCAAAACACTCACGTAAGCAAAACACAATGAAATAGTAATTTTCCAATGCACCATAATTACGTTAGAAATCTGCGGCAATGAAACGAAAAAAAATTCCAGAAAATTAGATAATATGAACCTATCCTCTTGGTTGTAGTTTCAGTTGAAACTATTGTCTTTACTCGGTTTTACAATGCCAGCATGGTTATTATGTGTTAACGTAAAAATTTATATCTCCGAAAGTAATGAAGGTATTGATTTGAAATTTTAACACTGTGGTTGCGTTATCCATAGAACTTGGTATACTAAGTATGATAAAGATCGATTAATGTTTAATAGCACGTCTTCAAATTAATGGAATGTAGAAGTTAATGCACATTGAGCAAGTTCACCGCACGCTGGACCCTGTAGCCAGCGTCAACTGTGCCATCGTGAGGACCAACATCTGCCGTCCTCCAGACCCCACGGCTAACTGCGCTTTCAGTGCAAGATGGCAACTCGTTTTCATAAAAAAGATTTGAAGATGGTCATTTCTGACCAAAACCGGTAGTCTGAGGACAAGTTTGTGACCATACACGTGAAATAAAAGAAATTTATTGGATGCCTAATAATTTGCTGCGCAGCAAGTTCAACTGATTAACGTAGAAACACTTGCTGTTCTCAGCGTATTTATACAAGGGTCGATACCTTAGTACACGATTTTAAAAGTGATAAGAGGTGCAATATCTATTTGATGAACGAAGTAGAGACTTACTACACCCGATCACGGGTTAAATTCAGTACATAAACAGAGCAAAATCCGCCATTCATTGATCGTAGCCGGTAGTGCCAGTTCGCTACACAGTCGACAAGAAGACCTAAGCTACGAACACTGCTCCAGTGTAACACTTCAAGTTGTAAAGAAAAAGTACACGTTACCTTGTATTGCTGAACAGACAAATAGAGAGGAGCAGTATATGCTTGTTGGTCTCACACCCTCAATACGAACACATTACTGCTCTCACCCACAGCTCTCTGTCTGCCTTTCAGTGCATCTTATCGTAGCGACTCTCATCAGCACTTGATATCAATGTCAGGCCTTCTACTCATAGTGACGAATCAGAATAATCAGACAACTTTCTGACCATTTACGTCATTGCTTCTTCTATGTATAGATTGAACAATAGGGGCGAAAGACTACATCCCTGTCTTACACCCTTTTTAGTCCGATTATCTCGTACCTGGTCTCCCACTCTTATAGTTCCCTCTCGACTCTTGTACGTACTGTATATTACCCTTTTTTCCCTGTAGCCTACTCCTTTTTTCCTTAGAATTTCGAACATGTTTCTCCATTTGACACTGTCGAACGCTTTTCCCAGGTTGACAAATCCTATGGAAGTGTCCTCATTTTTGTTCGGTCTTGCTTCCATTATCAGCCGCAACGTTGAACTGCCTGCCTGGTGCCTTTACCTTTCCTGAAGCCAAAATGATCGTCACCTAACAGATACTCCTTTTTTTTCATTCTACAGCCAATGAAAGCTGAGAAAAATGCGGAAACCGGTCAATGTGTTACCGGTACGAAAACGAAAGTGGGTGCCAGTAATCGATACGTAAATCACTGGGACATATGAAAGATGGCTGACACATTTCAGGTACAGCAAAAACTAGAGACAGCATGTAACACCATTTCAACAACCTAGAAAACCGAAATCGCGGCTGACGTACTAACCAAGTGATGTTAAATGAAGAGCGTAATAGGTCCTGAGCGACCTCCCAGCAGTTTCTCAAGTTCGTGGATCAACACAAAGATATGAAATGAGTCTATCGCGTTGGAATCATGGTTTTCTAGGTAAATTACGCGAGCGGTTGTGTAAGCGTTATATTTCCAAAGTCTGATCGTAAGCTGTTCTAATGAAGAATTCCGGCAAAAGTACATTTTCTAGAGGATCGTTATTGATCATTCCAAATGAAATGTTAAGAGAACACATTGTGAAAGAACAGTCTCAGGATCCGATGGAATCCCTGTCAGATTCCATACAGATTTTGCAACTGAGTTTGCCCGTGCCGTAACCATATGAGACTGTAAATCCTTCGAAAATGTAAATGGGCTAAGTGGTTCGAGGAAGGCACATTTGACATCAGTCTGCAAGCAGCCAAGCAGAGGTCACCTGCAAAACTTTCAGACGGAAACTTAAGTCAGATGCTGTGCTAACAGTTTTTGATGCCTCTCCGTTTTTAACGTCTTAGAAACGGAATTTCCCAGAAATAGCAAGAGGCTTCATCTGCAATGGAAAATGAAGATATCTTTTGTATGACTGTAAAGAAAATAAGTTTCAATAGCCTAAATGTGACTGTAGAGTTTCTTTCTGTGAAAATATTTAACAGTAGTTCGATTTAAGTGTAACAATAACCGTCAAGAAACACCCTGGCTAGTGATGAATAAGGGCTGCTTTTCTCAGAGCATTAATACGATACTGAGAGCAAAACTTAGTACCAAAATGTGGTGTACATTCTCGTATATGTTAATTGTGGTGTCACCGCCAGACACCACACTTGCTAGGTGGTAGCTTTTAAATCGGCCGCGGTCCGCTAGTATACGTCTGACCCGCGTGTCGCCACTATCAGTGATTGCAGACCGAACGACGCCACACGGCGGGTCTAGAGAGACTTACTAGCACTCGCCCCAGTTGTACAGCCATACGTTGCTAGCCATGGTTCACTGAGAATTACGCTCTCAATTGCCGAGACGATAGTTAGCATAGCCTTCAGCTAAGCCAATTGCTACGACCTAGCAAGGCGCCATTTATCCTTTGCTATGTATCTAATGAAGCATGTACAGTAACAAGACCAATGTTCACCAATTGTGGATTAAAGTTAAGTATTCCAGCAGCTACGTACTTTTCTTTATAGCATTCATTACGTATCCTGTTTCAGACCTCACGCCAGCCTGCGTGAGTTTAAGCGCGTGCCTTTCGGTTACCCGTCACTGTGGACTGGCTGTCTTGTCAGTCCACAACATTAATAGTAAAATGTTACAAATCTCCGATCTGATTCAGTGTAGAAAATCTGATCAACACATTGAAACACAACAGCTGTTTACCTGTATCACCGGCACTGATAAAGGAAGTCCTTGCATTTTTATCATCACATTCCTTTGTTCACTTTTCTGTTGTGTTTGCTAGTAACATAAAAATCTCCTTGCCTTCTTGTTTCTAGGCCTCGAAGCCAAATTGTTTAGTAATGATAAATGCACTTCTCAATAATTGTTTATCAAATAATACCACTGCTCTCTGTTTTTTATGAGAGATTGCATTCTTTATTGATAGTGTTATCTGAATGATTACAACCGTTTTCTCAATAATTAACATATTCTAATATATCTTGCGTCATATCTATCGTTTCCTACAGCTTCTGTACTGAATTTACTGAACTTCATAAAACTTAAACGCTAATTTTGTGTAAAAACTAGAGGTGATTGAGAAATTTGTAGTTAATTTCTTATAAAGAGCATTAAAATGTTTATGTGTATTTTTAAGGAAATGTTAGAAAACTATGTTTGTTGCCAAGGTAATACTTTGCCTTCCACACCTGTGGAAACAGTAAACCAGATGACAGTGAAGCGTATTATTCTTCCATATTATGGACCAATCAGTTCTGGTGGCGATAATTTGATATTTTTTGTGTACTGTTTTTAGCGGAGGTCTTCATTAAGTTATCGACTACTTCATTTAATAAAAGCGTCTCCCATGACACACATAAGTTTTACCTTCTCCTCGAGATTTTTGTTTTCCTTGTTTCGTTTCATGGTGGTTATTTCCATTGCACTACTTTTCTTCGGGTCTCGCGTCTGCTTTTCTTGGAGCAATAAGAATCCAATGTCTGACCTCCGGGCAACGTCACTGAGTAAACCAGATTAACCTTTTGTGCGTACACGTTGAACCACGCGTATCAAAGTCTGGGGCAGTAGCAGTCAGACGGCTGCCTTGTAAAGTCAGAGCTTTTACTTCACCGTTAATGATTTCTATACTGAAATGTTCCATCTCAGTGAGAATGCAACAAAGTTAAACACGAAACAAAGTAAGTGCACTTCAGGTGTAAATGTTCACCATTCTTGTACGACATAATTTTCATTGGAAAGAAATAATTACAAACAAAATACGTTTCACTCATCTTTCTCTCTTTCTTCGTGCACTTGTCTGAGGTAGGGTTTCCTATGTGATGACTGAAACACTTTTTTCCGCCTTTATCGCCATCTGTTCACAACACAACATTAACAGGAAGTGAGACAAGATAAACATCTTCAGATGAGTGGCATAGTACCTTTCAAGTAGTAAATAAAGTACACGCTGATTGGAATAGTATCTTTACAGGTCAAAAGCTGAACACAGACTCCCCGAATTGACGTTGAATGCCCATTTTTATAATGTCGCATTTCCAGTGAGAATTTTCACGAAACAGAAACTTTAATTACAATAATTTCATAATGAGTACATATGATCTTGAAAGAAATATACATTACCGGTGTCGAACTTTTAGATACTACACTGAAGAGCCAAAGAAACTGGTACACCTACCCAATATCGTGGACGAACCCCACAAACACGCAGGAGTGCCGCAACACGACGTGGCGTGGATTCGACTAACGTCTGAAGTAGTGCTGGCGGGAATTGACACCATGAATCCTGCAGGGCGTCCATTAATCCACAAGAGTATGGGAGTGTGGAGATCTCTTCTGAACAGTATGTTGCATGGCATTCGAGATATGCTGAATAATTTTCATGTCTGGGGAGTTTGGTGGCCAGCGGAAGTGTTTAAACTCAGGTGATTGTTCCTGGAGCCACTCTGTAGCAGTTCTGGGCGCCTGAGGTGTCGCATTGTCCTGCTAAGTCCGTTGGAATGAACAATGGACATGAATGGATGCAGGTGATCAGACAGGATGCTTACGTATCTGTCATCTGTCAGAGTCGTATCTAGACGTATCAGGGGCCCCATATAACTACAACGCCCCTCACACCATTACAGAGCCTCCTCCAGCTTTAACAGTCCTCTGCTGACATGAGGTGTCCATGGATTCATGAGGTTGTCTCCATAACCGTATATGTTCATCCACTCGATACAATTTGACTATTCTGACCAGGCAGTAGTTTCCAGTCAACAGTCCAATGTCGGTGTTGACGGTCCCAGGCGAGGTCGTGCGCTCATCAAGGGTACACGAGTGGGCCTTTGGCTTCGAAAGCCCATATCGAGGATGTTTCGTTGAATTGTTCTCACGCTGACACTTGTTCATGTCCCAGTACTGAAATCTGCAGCAGTTTGTGGAGGGGTTGCAATTCTTTCACGTTGATCGATTCCATTCAGTCGTCGTTGGTCCCGTTATTGCAGGATCGTTTTCCAGCCGCAGCGATGTCTGAGATTTGATGTTTTACCGGTTTCGTAATATTCACGGAACACTCATGAAATGGTCTCATGGGAAAATCCCCACTTTATCGATATCGCGGAGATGCTGTGTCCTATCGCTCGTGCGCCGCCTACAACACCACATGCGAACTCAAATCCCGATAAATTGTCATTTTAGCAGCAGTAACCGATCTAACAACTGTGCCAGACACTTGTCTTATATAGGCGTTACCGACCGCAGTGCCTTATTCTGCCTTTTTACATATCTCTGTATTTGAATACTCATGCCTATAGCAACTGCTTTGGCGCTTAAGTGTACATACTTTGTAGGTATCGTAAGTTCGTCATATTTCTTTAAATAAAATGTTATGAAAAAGTAACCAAATTATTATAACTACGAGACTGATAATTAAATACTGTATAATAAAGTTTTGTGTGAAACATCATTGCTAAAATTTCGACAGGTTCTTGAACACAGTGATTACACATTACGTATTTAACACATAGTATAAAAAATACGAAGTGCTATCTAAACCACTAGTTCCCCCTTTTCTTTTCGATTCCCTCCTATATCTTAAAATAAATGAATAACTGATTATGATCTTATATTACTATCCGTTAAGCATAAGTGTAGTATCGGACTATTGCTCAAAAGAAATCCCATTATCATTTGCAACGCACGCTGAAGAAAGTAATTAGTTATTAGTTATCACGCGCACTGCGTAATTCAGATGTAAGTTAATATCGAGAGATTTTATAATCATTGGAATCGAGTAATGCATAAACGGAAATTTATTTAACCCGCCGCACCACCGAGTTACACTTCACTGTCGACGTAAAGTTAACATGTCAACGCCCTTCTTTGCTTTACAGCCTGTACCTAGTTTTATGCCCTTTCGGCGTAACAAAGTTACGGTTTTGTTACTGTCATAATATTTTTCGGCATCAGCGGTCTCCATCGTCCTTAAAATATCAGAGAACAGCAATGAAGAATTTACATTTAGATTGGGGCAGAAGAGAGCCTTTTCAGGGATGGCTGCTGCTGGCCCCGTCACTGCGACTTTACAACGTTTTATGCAACGTTTTATGCTCCATTCCATCACAAGGTAACTCGCTGGAGATGCCCGCTTAAATTTAACATACCGCAACGTCGCAAATTGGCCCTCAGCCGTGCGCAGAGATTGGCTACAGCTTTCACGATTGACAGCATTTTTAAACTGCGTGGACGCCACTAAATTATTTACTACTAGTTGACAAACCAGGCGTTGGTCCGGTGTTTACATATTCCAACCCTCTATTGTTCCATCTGTTCCTCCTATCTCTGTCCATCACTTCCTCCCCCCTCTCCCTAATTAAGTCCCCTTTATTCTTCTCCCTGTCTCTGTTTACTACCTCCTCCCCTCTCGCACCCATCTCATCCATATGCTGGCTCTGTCCTTTGCTCCTTCCCCTCTCTTATCTATCTCCTCCTCCTCCTCTGTCCGAGAATCTCCTCTCAACCCCCACTCTCTGACCACCTCCTCTTTTCCCCACTAACTCCTCCTCCTCATCTATATGTCCATAGCATCCTCCGCTTCTCTTTCTGTCCAAATCATCATCCATCTCCCTATCTCCCTCTTTCTACCTCCCCTTCCTTTCTTCTCTGTGTACCACGCTGCTACCAACCCCATCCAACACCAATTGAAGATTGTTGGTTTCACCCCACATTATTTCTTTCCAGGTAGTAAGTAATGTGTGTTCCAAATTTAGTTGTAATCGATCCAGTGACTTAGGAGAAGATGTTCAACATATGTGTCTGTGATATATTTCTTTCATAGATATGACTAATTCTCTGTTACTTTACATTACACGACTCCAGAGTGAATGTTAAAATTATCAGTAGTACTCAGCAGTGTTGCTTGAATTTATATCCCTCATGTCCTAACTAATTGGTTGAAATTGCTCCAGGTGTTACGCTTCAGTGTGAACCCCTTTTCATTCCCACTGCTATGTAGATGATTCCTAACACCAAACGGCTTCTTTCCAGATAGTGAGTAAGTAACCAGTAAAAAGCCAGAGTCTGTAATGAATGAAACTACCTTGTATAACACAACTTCAGGCTTCTGATAACGTTGTAAATGAGTTAATGTGCAAGTCTTCTTACAATCGTAAAGTACGTGGACGTAATTGTTTTGAATGGATAATTATTTTTTAAGGTTTATTTCCCTCTGTTTCAGTGGACAGCCTGAAACTCGTCTGTTTTCACATTGACCCGTTTCATAGATATGTTTGCACGAACAGAGCCAGTCTTATCCAAAGATACACGCATACTGCCACGTTTGTATCGATTGTGTACTTCCTGGCGTACCTCTTTGGCCTGGGAGACACGTGGCACATCTCGTAGCAGACTTTGGTTTGCAGCAACCAGCCAGATGGCTTGACAAGAGAATTCGCTCTGAACTTGGAGCAGCGTGGACCACGTTTGCAATTGATAAAGTTGTCGTACGTCCGACCTTTGTATGTGCACAGAGAGTGTACCAATGTGTACATGCTTAGCTCACCACTCAGCGGGCAAATGGCCAAAACCTCTGAACTGTCTTCGTAACAAAAATCATTATAAATGCTGCTGTCAGGTACCTAGAATGCATGAATTAATAAAAGTGAAAGTTTGTGGTCTATTGTAGAAAGACAAAACAGCTATTCCCATTTTTATTCTACATATAATTTATCAACTGTTGCTTTCGGGGGTCAAGTGATAAACAACAATCATATTCAATTACTTTTGATAATCAATAACAAAATATTTAATTATTGGACATATTTAAATGACGATTATTAAAATCGTTATCTCCACACATGAAAATTTTTTATCACAGGGAAGAATGAATACTAAAAATCCTCATCAGCTCATTTCAATCTACATTGTGGTAGCTGGTCAGTGCACCGAGTTGGTGGAGAATATTCGAATGGCTCTGAGCACTATGGGACTCAACATCTTAGGTCATAAGTCCCCTAGAACTTAGAACTACATAAACCTAACTAACCTAAGGACATCTCACATATTCATGCCCGAGGCAGGATTCGAACCTGCGACCGTAGCGGTCGCGCGGTTCCAGACTGTAGCGACTGGAATCGCTCGGTTACTCCAGCCGGCTGGTGGAGAATAAATTTACTTTTTGAACCAATGAAAAACTTTCATGTACTCAATATGAGGGTAGGTTAGTATCCTAGCTTTTGATATTCAATGGCCAAAGCGTACGCAAGTTGGAGAGAGCAAAATCTAGACTCAACGTTTGCTGTGGCCCAATGCGCATCTGCAACAGCGTTGTCTCCATGCTGGATATGAAACGCTAACTCCCTACTGGCCTTGACTGAATTCACTCAGTCGCAACTTTCCTGCATTCCGTAGAATGTTAATCTTTCCCTAGTCGAAATTGCACACTCGCTATGGGTGCACAATTTCTTTGACTAAAAAAATTCTCACTGGAATATTTAACTACTGCTTTGCTATCTGTCGCCACGATACGTGAAGCCTATCTTCCTCACTGTGCAGAAAGCAAACTCTCAACGCCTTTGCTTGTTTCCACATACTTCTGTAGTCCACCGTGAGATGAGAGAGAGAGAGAGAGAGAGAGAGAGAGAGAGAGACTTAATTTTAGGTCCGAAAGTGCGTTTACATAATGGGAATCTTCCCACCGTGTCGCCTCTGCGTCGCCAAGTATGGCTCCAGCCAATCAATGTCTCACTAGGGTAAATAAACATTTTTCTTTTCTTTCTGGTTCACAGCATAGCCCTCTTAATGACGTGCAGCCAATTACCCTCGGTCCCGGCCTTATTTACGCTAAAAGAAATAATGTATTCTTCTGGCATTATCCATTTCTGCACTGCTCGCCATTCTCTTGCTAATGGAAGTTTTACGATATCATTAGCCACCTTCTCTTTTCGTCTCCAGAATGCGTTTCCATTTAACCTGTTTGTTTCATGCCACTGTCCATATATTGGTAGAGATTGTTTTGTTAGTTTCAGGTACATGAGTTTAACTGCAATTGCCTTTTGTTGATACAATACAATTATTATTTTCTGAGGATCTCATACTGTATCGTACTGTCGTTATGGATAAAGTTCATGTAAGGTCCGTTAAATCCAGACGCCTTACAAAGTTGTACATGAGATACACACTTTTGTTCATGACTTGGTTCTGCTCTGTCACACAGACGCATGTTGGTGCTCCGTGTGCGGTGCTACAGTACTCGCTATTTGGTTAGGTATCACTTTGAAAATGTAATTGGCTGTATTCACGTAGGACGAGTTTCTTTCCTGATGCCGCAGCTATGGTAAATCCACTGCCATATCTGGCATTCCGATCGAAACCGGAACTTTGGTTCTTTGTATACCCAAAAAAAAAAAAAATGGCTCTGAGCACAATGCGATTTAACTTCTGAGGTCATCAGTCGCCTAGAACTTAGAACTAATTAAACCTAACTAACCTAAGGACATCACACACATCCATGCCCGAGGCAGGATTCGAACCTGCGACCGTAGCTCTTTGTATACTCATTTGAATCGCATGTCCACAAGGATCAAGCACCACGCATTGCTATACCAGATACTAAAACCCCTTTCTCGTTCCATAATAGGTCAGTTCAATTCTTTGGCGTCACTTTTTTATGTTTCCTGTAAAGTTATGTGTTTCTTTTTTACTCAGTCTGATTTCCGATGATGAATAAAAACGTTCCATGTACTACTTCATGTTCTGTAAAAGGAGTGGTTTCGTAAATACTAAAAGAGCAACCTTTTTTCCGTCCCTTTTGCAACCATGTGGTTATAAAAGCTCACGACTGCGAGATGTCACACAGTTATTGCAAATCCTGTCCAGTTCCATAGGCACTCGTAACCGTACGGTACATTCCATAACACTACCAGTATTATTAGGTGTTACGTGATTTTTCAGCATTTCAAGATAAGTGCTTGTACGGCAGATTGATGAATGCAGCATGGTGCCGACACATGTTGCAGATCGACTATTACTGGATACTCCGTGGAAATCCCTTTTTTGTACGTGTTCAGAGGTTAGAGTTTTCCAAGTAGACTCAGAGTTGTATCTGGTTATAAAATGGCCAGTCAAATGGAAACGAGATCGATGGAAAAAAGTTAGTAAACCGATTATTTTAAAACTAATGACCGTAACTGTTAACACATTTATCCCACTGGAGACAACGTGGTCAATGCCTTCATGTGGAAATGTTTGTAGTCAGATGTGCACCTCTTCATCCGAAGCGAATCAATGGCCACGAACGTCTTACTTCGGAGCTCCAAAAATACGAAAATCGCATGGAGGGAGATTGGTAATATATAAAAGATGTGTAAGGGGTTCCTAGTGAGACATCTGCAGTGTCGTGTGTGTGTGTTTGTGGTTTGAGGTTTTCGGGCGCTAAACAGCGTGGTCATCAGCGCCCAAACGCATAGAAACAGGAACACATGCGGTTAAGGGACGAAGACGGACAGCTAACAAGGAGAACGGCTAAAAGACACAGACCTGACGCAGTTCTAAATCCTCACATACAGAGGCAAAACAAGAGGAGAAGAAACGCAATAAAAAAGGAAAGGGAACATAAGGAAAAGAGAATAGTAATCGAAGTGAAACAAGTAGGTAATCGTGACTGGCGGACTTCTTACCTAAATCCTGGGTGAGCCAGTCACCCAGCAGCACATTAAAATCCCCTCCCTAAAACCCGAGGCAACAAATTGGACAGGACACAAAACCGTAAGACCTTAACCACAGTCGTTGCGTCGTCTTGCAAAATAGAGGGCAAATCCGGTGGCAAGGAAACCACCTCCCTCTGGTCAGAGAATAAAAAACAGTCAAGTAAAATGTGGCGGAGAGTAATCTGGAGGTCAAAAGCACTGCAGATTGGGGGGGTCCTCCCGCCGGAGTAAAAAACCATGCATTAAGGGACTGTGCCTAATGCGGAGGCGAGTGAGGAGAACGTCATCCCGCCTGCGTTACTGGTAGGACGTACGCTATGGACGCGTGGTGGCCTTGACCAGACGCAGCTTATTTTCACCGACTGCCAGCCACTCCTCTTCCCATTGACGCATAACACGAAAACGCAAAAGGGAGGTAACAGCATGGAGAGGGACGGCACATTCAACAACGTGAGGGAGGGAACATGCATCTTTGGCAGCCACATCCGCCAGTTCGTTTCCCCTAATACCCACGTGCCCCGGCACCCAGCAGAAAGAAACCTCCTTCCCCTGCCGTTGCAGGTGGAGTAGGGTATCATGGATGTTCTGGACGACCGTATCCGCTGGGTACAAGTGTTGCATGGTCTCAAGGGCACTCAGGGAGTCAGAACAGATGAGGAACTTAAGACTGGGAAGACATCTAATCTGCTCCAATGCCCACAAGATCGCAAACAATTCGGCATCAAAGACGGTAAACGCCACAGGAAGCCGTAACTTGACGCCTCGATCAGGGAAAACAACAACGTAACCAACAGAGTCCCCTGTTTACAGCCATCCGTAAATACTGGTACATGGTCGGGATGTTGGTTTAAAATATCGTAAAATAAGGAGGAAAAACAAACGCAGGAGTGCAGCTCCTCCCGTACTCTGACAAGTCTAAAAGGACGCTGGGCCTCTGGAGCAATCAGGGAGATAAGCGGGTAAAACCCTGGAGTTGGGGTGCCACACGCTCCAAACCAAGGGACTCTAGCAAATGCTTGGCACGAATTCCAAATGGTCTCGTTGCCCTGGGACGATTGGAAAAGAGACGTTCGGTCGAAATGATCTTGGTAATATGTGGGCCTACCCAAATTTTTTGATTAAGGCACTGGCTGACTTGTCTGACAGACAGAATGTATTGACAGTTGTGGTAATTATTTTTGAAATAGTAAAGAGTTTTCTTACTTTCTTTCCATTTGTGTCATCTGACTGCCCCCTTACACTCGTACAAACTGCATAAACGTGTTTTTTGCACGGAAGATCATCTGAAAGGATATCTGTGTTACACAGAGAACTCATAATCTTTACAACTTGTGAATTCCACTTATTCCCCCTGAACTAATAATTAATCATTTCTTTCTGAGACAGTCACTTTCTAATGCGCTTGCTAAAGTTACCTCTTGCAGCCACATAAATTATAGTCAGGTGCTTTTTCACTTGGGCTTTCCGCAATATCGGGTATAATCAGATGTATATAATTCATTTTCGCTTTTATATGAGTAGTTTATTTAAAAGACAACACTTAGCTTTCAAGTTGATATGAATTAAGTCAGCACTCACAAATGAAGCAGTGGGTCCAATTCCCAATGGCTCCCATGAAGACGTGTGTCACTTGAATTGACAATTTCGTTAAGACTTTTAAAAGTTAACAGAACTGTGACAGTCCAAAGTTAGTTCGATTTTTCGGAATGCACATTTGTTTGATATCTCATTTCAGGCAAACTAGTGTCCATAAAACTTTTATTTTCAGTCGCTGAATACTGATTATGGAGCTCTTGAGCTTCTCAGATAACAAGAAGATTGTGACCAACGTACAAGATGTCTGAAGATCCATAGCTTACTGACTTGTGACTTCACAGCAAGGTCGCATGGCCACTGTGAGCGTTTCAGCAGGAAGTTCGAAAGTGAAATAAACAAAAGACTTTATTTTAAATACGAAAGTATTTTCATAAACAAAATTTTTTGGTGGTATTAATTACCTACCGGCAACAGGAAACAGTTTACAGAATTTTTAAGTATTAATATCACGGCATTATGATGGCTGTAGAGCAGGTCTGGCCACAGCATACCAAACTTCACGTCTGCAGTTGTGTGCGGACTAAGGCCTCGCCTATTATTCAGGTTTGTTCGGTCCTTCTCGGAATTACCCGCAGCACTGCGACATTTCATTTACCATTGCGCTGCCGCACTTTGCTGTCAGCACAACTCCGAATTCGGCAGAATCGTGGAGACAGCGCTGTTTATGCGATCTAGTTACTATGGTAGCCATCGGAGATGCAACTGTTCATCCTCGTGCTTATAAAGGCAGTCCTGGCCATGTGAGCTGTGTGAAGAGGGCACTGTCGTCTCGGAGCACTGCATCACCGTTGAGGAACCAATATTTTAACGTGAGATGCACCTGAAAAGTCAAAAGGGTCAAAATACCTTTAGCACTAATGCGATCTTGTGGAGTAACCATGGGGCCATGGAATACAACGATATGGCTGCCCAGATAATTAACCCTGCCATGTTTTATTCTTCGGACATAAACACGATCAAAAACTGGAATCAGTGAGAAACAAGGCTCATCCGACTAGATGCATTCTCCAATGCGCCATAGTCCACGTTTTACGGCTTCAGCATCGCGGTTGCCTGTTATGGACATGCATTTGGTCAGGGACGGTCAATGCTGGTTGTGGATGACGCTCGAGTTGTCGTCCGAATATATCTCGCTCGATCTCCATTGCAGACAGATCTGGTGATCGAACAGGTCAAGGCCATATGTCGACAATCTGTAGATAATCTTCTGTTACAGCAGTGGTTTATGGGCGAGCGTTATCTTGTTGAAAAAATCTCCATGAAATTCTGTTCTTGAACGGCAGCACAGCAAGTTGAATCACCAGCCTGACGTAAAAATTTGCAGTCACCATCGTGCTCCTGCTGTCATACGAAATCGCGCCCCAGACGATAATTCCACGTGTATGTCCAGTGCGTCTCCTCTTTCTAAGCAACACACGGCCATCACTGCCAACGAGGCAGAACCAGCTTTCACCAGAAAACACAGCTGAACTCCACACTTCCCTCCAGTGAGTTCCCGATTGACACCAGTGCAGTCGTAAATGGCGGTGGTTTGGGGTCAGGGCGTCTGGCGCGATTCTGTCCTTGAAGTAACCGATTTGAAAGAGTTCGTTGTGTCACTGCGGTGCCAACTACTTCTAAGATTGCAGCTGCTGATGCACTACAATAGTCTACAACCCTAGGCCAAATGTGACGGTCTTCTCTCTAGGTAATGCCACATGGCCGTCAAAAGCCCGGTCTTCTTGCGACCGTACAATCTCGTGACCACCGCTGCCAGCAGCCATTTACAGTGCTACAGCGGCATTCCTGCCAAGTCTTTCTGCAGTATCGCGGAAGGGACATGCAACTTCTCGTAAACCTGTTACACGGCTGCGTTCAAACTCAGTGAGGTGTTGAGAATGGCGTGTTTGTCGCCTTAAAGGCATTCTTGACTAACATTAACTCACGACGTCCAGTCTCAAAGGTAACTAACGCTCGCGACAGTTAGAGGGTGTATTTGTAGCAAACCTGATTTCCATCCTCAAAGTGGCACTACCAGCGCCAGTCTTTGCATTTGACACATTAACCCATTTGTGAAGTACTCACATGTTTGAAACTGTTTTATGTATGGACGTTGTTGTTGTTGTTGTTGTTGTGGTCTTCAGTCCAGAGACTGGTTTGATGCAGCTGTCCATGCTACTCTATTCTGTGCAAGCTTCTTCAAATCCCAGTACCTACTGCAACCTACATCCTTCTGAATCTGTTTAGTGTATTCATCTCTTGGTCTCCCTCTACGATTTTTACCCTCCGTGCTGCCCTCCAGTACTAAATTGGTGATTCCTTTATGCTTCAGAATATGTCCTACCAACCGATCCCTTCTTCTAGTCAAGTTGTGCCACAAATTTCTCTTCTCTCCAATTCTGTTCTGTACCTGCTCATTAGTTATGTGCTCTACTCATCTAACCATCAACATCCTTCTGTAGCACCACATTTCGATAGCTTCTATTCTCTTTTTGTTTAAACTATTTATTGTCCACGTTTCACTTCCATACATGGCTACACTCCATACAAATACTTCCTGACACTTAAATCTATACTCGATGTTAACAAATTTCTCTTCTTCAGAAACGATTTCCTTGCCATTGCCAGTCTACACTTTATATCCTCCCTTCTTCGACTATCATCATTTATTTTGCTCCTCAAATAGCTAAACTCATTTACTACTTTAAGCGTCTCATTTCCTAATCTAATTCCCTCAGTATCACCCGATTTAATTCGACTACATCCCATTATCCTTGTTTTGCTATTGTTGATGTTCATCTTATAGCCTCCTTTCAAGATACTATCAATTCCGTTCAGCTGCTCTTCCAGGTCCTTTGCTGTCTCTGCCAGAATTACAGTGCCATCGGCGAACCTCAAAGTTTTTATTTCTTCTCCATGGATGTAAATTCCTACTCCGAATTTTTCTTTTGTTTCCTTCACTGCTTGTTCAATACACAGATTGAATAAGATCTGGGATAGGCTACAACCCTCTCTCACTCCCTTCCCAACCACTGCTTCCCTTTCATGCCCCTCGACTCTTATAACTGCCATCTGGTTTCTGTACAAATTGTAAATAGTCTTTCGCTCCCTGTATTTGACCCCTACCACCTTCAGAATTTGAAAGAGAGTATTCCAGTCAACATTGTCAAAAGCTTTGACTAAGTCTACAAAGGCTAGAAACGTAGGTTTGCCTTTCCTTAATCTATGGACGTTAGTTTCTTTAAAGAATCATTTGCTGCGGCTGTGGGTAGGGGTGGTAGTGTTACTGCGTTTATTGCTTCACACGTCAATGCTTGGCAGTGGGAATATAGAATGCCTATTACGCTATTTCTCGACCGATTCATTCTCGAATAATACGTGGGAAAACTGACCACCTCCTTCTTTCCACGCGAGTCTGACATCCCCTATTTTATAGCGATAATCACTTCTGCCTGTGTTAGGTCGGAGTCAAAAAAATATTTTCGCAATTTGGAGGATTTTCTTTCACGCAGGTCCCGCTCTGCGGCATTTTTTGCCGGTAGGAGCGCTGGCTGTCCGGCTGGCTAATTTTGCGACGGCAGGTAGCATGACAGCGACACGCCCCCTCGCCCACGCCCTCCCCCAGTGCGCGGTGCCAAACAGAGGCAGCGGACGTCCAATACCTGGCGCGGCTGTTGGCGGCCGCGCGGTGTGAGATGGCTGGTTGGGTGGTCGCCGCCGCGGCCCACCTGCCACTTGGCCGCATGATTTATTCAGCTCGGTTCACCGGCGCAATTAGTTCCACGTTAGCGCTAATTGGTCGTGAAACATCGGCTTCCGCCACCCATCCCATTTATCTGCACGGTATACCAATAAATTATTGCTAATACGTTTATCTGCCTAAAGTGTTCAAATTTATTAATCATTCTGCGTAAAAATGTCTGGCATCCTTCGTTGGGGGAATGACGTAATACTGGCTCCAGCACTCGCTGGCCTAAATTTTCCATTAGAAGCAGTGTTCAACATCTATCTTCTCCTAGTCTTGTTTGCAGTTTACAGGGTGTTACAAAAAGGTACGGTTAAACTTTCCGGAAACATTCTTCACACACAAATAGAGAAAAGATGTTATGTGGACATGTGTCCGGAAACGCTCAATTTCCATGTTAGAGCTCATTTTAGCTTCGTCAGTATGTACTGTACTTCCTCGATTCACCGCCAGTTGGCCCAGTTGAAGGAAGGTAATGCTGGCTTCGGTGCTTGTGTTGACATGCGACTCATTGCTCTACAGTACTAGCATCAAGCACATCAGTACGTAGCATCAGCAGGTAGTGTTCATCACGAACGTGGTTTTGCGGTCAGTGCAATGTTTACAAATGTGGAGTTGGCAGATCCCCATTTGATGTATGGTTTAGCACGGGGCAATAGCCGTGGCGCGGCACGTTTGTATCGAGACATATTTCCAGAACGAAGGTGTCCCGACAGGAAGACGTTCGAAGCAATTGATCGGCGTCTTAGGGAGCACGGAACATTCCAGTCTATGACTCGCGACTGGGGAAGACCTAGAACGAAGAGGACACCTGCAATGGACGAGAAAATTCCTTGTGCAGTTCACGATAACCCTAATGTCAGCGTCAGAGAAGTTGCTGCTGTACAAGGTGACGTTGACCACGTCACTGTATGGAGAGTGTTACGGGAGAATCAGTTGTTTCCGTACCATGTACAGCGTGTGCAGGCACTATCAGCAGCTGATTGGCCTCCACGGGTACACTTCTGCGAATGGTTCATCCAACAATGTGTCAATCCTCATTTCAGTGCAAATGTTCTCTTTACGGATGAGGCTTCATTCCAACGTAATCAAATTGTAAATTTTCACAATCAACATGTGTGGGCTGACGAGAATCCGCACGCAATTGTGCAATCACGTCATCAACACAGATTTTCTGTGAACGTTTGGGCAGGCATTGTTGGTGATGTCTTGATTGGTCCCATGTTCTTCCACCTACGCTCAATGGAGCACGTGATCATGATTTCATACGGGATACTCTACCTGTGCTGCTACAACATGTGCCTTTACAAGTACGAAACAACATGTGGTTCATCCACGATGGAGCTCCTGCACATTTCAGTCGAAGTGTTCGTACGCTTCTCAACAACAGATTCGGTGACAGATGGATTGGTAGAGGCGGACCAATTCCATGGTCTCCACGCTCTCCTGACCTCAACCCTCTTGACTTTCATTTATGGGGGCATTTGAAAGCTCTTGTCTACGCAACCCCGGTATCAAATGTAGAGACTCTTCGTGCTCGTATTGTGGACGGCTGTGATACAATACGCAATTCTCCAGGGCTGCATCAGCGCATCAGGGATTCCATGCGACGCAGGGTGGATGCATGTATCCTCGCTAACGGAGGACATTTTGAACATTTCTTGTAACAAAGTGTTTGAAGTCACGCTGGTACGTGCTGTTGCTGTGTTTTTCCATTCCATGATTAATGTGATTTAAAGAGAAGTAATAAAATGAGCTCTAACATGGAAAGTAAGCGTTTCCGGACACATGTCCACATAACATATTTTCTTTCTTTGTGTGTGGGGAATGTTTCCTGAAATTTTGGCCGTAACTTTTTGTAACACCCTGTATAACGTCCTTCCTTAGTTAAGCCCATCAGAGAAAACGAAACCCAAGTTATACTTGCAGGTTATAATTTAAATAAAGCTGCTCACAGATTCAATGCGGGCTGTAATTATAGCAGCGAAAGTTGGTAGATACTCTAACGCGTTAATGCGGAACCGATTTACGCTGAAATAAGGTTAGTTCCAATGTTGGTCACCAGGTACAAATATGGCGCTGTGCAAGCAAGAAAGACACACGGAAAGGTTTCCGTAAGTAATGGAGGATCTGGAGAAGATGTCAACATTCTTTAAGACCTGGAGATTGATTCCAAGCACATAAAAAACTGAAGTCTCTTGTTTCCATCTAGCGAATCGTGCTGCGAACAACAATGGGCAAACGTTGAGGTACAATCCTTTCCCAAAATATCGCGGAATCGCTCTAAATAGAACCCTGAGCTACAAAGAGCACATCTCCAAGCTTCCTCATAAAGTTTCTGCAAGGAACAACATACTACATAAGTTCAGTGGTACCACCTGGGGAACCTCTGCTGGCTGTCTGCGTTTAACTGGCGTGTACTCTGCTGCCGAGTACTGTGCACCTGTCTGGTTGGAAAGTGTACATGTGAAGAAGGTAGACACAAAACTTAACGACACAATGCGCTGCATTACTGGTTCCATCAAATCAACCCCATGCCACTGGTTACTTGTACTGGGTCACATCACTCCACCTCAATTAAGACAGAAACAAGCTCTACCGAGGGAGCCCAAGAAAATCTATGCATCACCTTCTCTGCCACTGCACCAGGAATTCTGTCATCCGCCAAAGCGACGATTGCGATCAAGAAGATCAGCAAGTGTTGCTGCAGGACAACTCATCGCGGGTGGTTTTGATCTAAATGAAAGCTGGAAGCATGAATGGTCAACGAAAACATTGGGAACAAGAGCCCATCACCTTGATCCCACAAAGAAGCCAAAAGGTTTTGACCTACCGAGGAAACTTTGGTGGCGCCTCAACAGGTTAAGGACTGGACATGGTTGTTGTAGCTACTTCAGGTACAAATGGGGCTGGATCTGTTCAGCAATGTGTGAATGTAATCAAGAAGAGTAGACAATTGAACATTTAGTCCAACGCTGTCCACTTCATTCATACCCTGGAATTCCCGATTTCTTGTTCACTCTCACACCCAGCTTAATTAACTGGTTGAAAAACACGGACTTTAAGGTTTAATCTCGTCTTATATCATATGTATACTGTATAAAATCGTTTTCCTTATATCAACTGTATATTGTATAAAATCACCATACGATTAAATAAATAAATAAATGGATTAGGAATGGGACGTGAGCAGGGAAGGTCTCAAAGTAATAAAGGCATACTGTTCTCAGTGGGACTCATCAGCAGAGGCAGCATTCTCCTGAAGATGGCGACCAGTTGGATCCCCGAAATATCTAATCGAGTTGATTTTAGGATCCGGCAGCAAACCCGAAGAGACTTTCAAGACTTATTACGCAAGGAAAGCCTTCGAAGTCACAAGGCACAATGTTGACTTAATTATTAACTGCCGCTTACACAATTTGATCAGTATGAGCGCCGGAGACGTCGGTGAGATGGCAGGTTGGTTCATTTGGGGGAGGGGACCAAATAGCGAGGTTATCGGTCCCATCGGAATAGGGAAAGATGGTGCAGGAAGCCGGCCGTGCCCTTTCAATGGAACCATCCTGGCATCTGCATGAAGCAATTTAGGGAAGTCTGGGAAAACTTAAATCAGGTTGGCCGGACGTGGGTTTTGAACCTACGGCCTCCCGAATGCAAGTCCCGTGTGCTAACCACTGCTCCCCCTTGCTCGGTCGATGAAATGCTGCGCCCGTAGAAGAACGTGATCAACAGTTGCTCGCAATAGTTCTGGTGGAATTGGAGCAGGTTTTTCTATATACTGGACTTCAGATCGGGTTAAGACTGAACGTGTCCGTGGTAAACGAGTTCTTTTTGATAGCCCCGGAGCCAAATTCCAAGTGGATTCAGATCAAACCGTCCATCAGACCATCCATCTGGAAAATCTCTGCAGATAACATGTTCGTGCAAGGATGTATTAAGCCGATCTTGCGCTGGACGAGCGACATGAGGTGTTGCCTTGTCTTACAAGAAAACAGTGGTTTCCACACAGTTGCCCTCTTCCAAAGCAGGAATCGCATGCTGAAAGAGGAGTTCTCGATAACGTGCAGACGTAGCGGTACACCTGACAGGCCATCTGGGTGTATTCTCCTCAAAGAAGGACGGACCGAGAATAGAGGAACTTGTCTGTCCATATCACTTAGACACATACGGAGAGTGCAATGGCTCTTCGTGCACAAGACGCGATTTAACAACACCACAAATTCGGCTGTTCTGTGTGTTCACTGCATCTTTTAACATAAAATACCGCCCAGCCACACGTCATCAACTTCGATCCGTGCCAGAAACCGAAGAGCAAATTCAGAGCGTTGCCGTGGATCGTGATGTTTCAGTAGATGCACCGTCTGGATCTTTTACCAGTACCATTGTAAAACACACGGCGAAACCTGCCGTGCTGTTGACCAGGAGATGGACAATTCTCGTGACCCTGCACGACCACAAGCACTCCCCGGGCCACGTAGTCAGTTACAGCAACAGCAACCTCGTCAATAGCTTCCACCGGGATAGGATACCAAACTCACCAGTATTATCGGATTTAAGTATCATCTCCTTTAAACATTCAAAGCCATCGGGCCTCCCGTCAACCTTTTCAGTCGGCGATATCCTCTCAACGCAGCACTATAAGGGCTGCCGTTCACAGAAAACAGTTCCACTAATAGCGCGCAGTCTCTCTTTTCGATATCCGTGCTGTTCACTCACGTTACCGTTTGTGAAATGACACCCTGGATGTCATACTGTCGTACTAACAGTGTACAGCGCCAAATTTGTACCTGGTGGCCAAAACTGGAACCTTTTTTTACAGCGTATATCGGTTCCACATTAACACTTTGGGATATCTTCCAAGTTTCGATTTCATACAATAATCACAGCCGACACTGGAGGTTCGTAAGAGTCTGCACTTTAACTATAACTAACTGGTATAACCCCATTACTCAGGTATGTAACTCCACCGTCTTACCCCACTTAGCAATAAGCAAGAAGGCGCAGTGACTAAGCTGTTAGATTCTTTTCAGGAAATAGGTTCATAGCCAGCCTGACCATCCACAGTTTGCTGTTTCGTGTCTTCCCTGAATCGCCTGACACAAAAGCCGGGATGATTCTTCGACAAAACCATAGCTGAACTTCTTACCCATTCTTCTTCAGTCCTCAGCCTCTAATGACACAGCCATCGATGGGAGACAAAGCCTTTTAGTATCTTCGTCGCTTCGATCAGCACATTAGGACAGCGTAGATACCGTAGTGGGACTGAGTATGGCTGAATTTCTTCTTTGTTGCTCTGTTTTGACCGCCTTAAGAAACACTGGTTCCTAGAAAAGGAGAATTATTTCAGTTCATCCATGGTAACTGTAGTGAAGTTAGTACTTAATGGTTACAACTGAGAGGGCACCACGTTAGAGGCACCACGGGAGGTTCTGTTTACTTCTTTATCTATTTACACGTCTAGTTCCGTAGGACCAAATTGAGTAGCAAATCTCCAAGGTCATGGAACGTGTCAGCACATCAAATTACAACACAAAAGTATTAACAGATAAAATAAAATGTTTATGAACCCAAAAAGAGTCAAGCCATAAATTTAAGCAAACGCAGTCAACAGCATAACACAGGAATTAGCTTAATTTTTCAAGGAACTCATCGATAGAATAGAAGGAATAACCCATGAGAAAACTCATCAGTTTCGATTTGAAAGCTTATGTATTACTGCTAAGATTTTTAATTCTTGTGGTGGCTTATTGAAAATGGATGCAGCAGTATACTGCACACCTTCCTGCACAAGAGTTAAGGAGGTCCTTCCAAATGCAGATATGATTTCTGCCTGGTACTAACTGAGTTAAAGCTGCTAATTCTTGGGAATAAGCTGATATCGTTAACAAGAAACGACAGTAAAGAATATTTATGTTGACAGGCCAACGTCAGAATACCCAGACTAGTGAACACGGGTCGACAAGAGGTTCGCGAACTTACACCACTTATTGTCCGCCTCCCGTAGCTGAGTGGTCAGCGCGACAGACTATCAATCCCAACGGCCCGGGTTCGATTCCCGACTGCGTCGGAGATATTCACGCTCAGGTACTGGATGTTGTGTTGCCCTCATCATCATCATTTCATCCCCATTGACGCGCAAGTCGCCGAAATGGCGTTAAATCGAAACACTTGCACCCGGCGAACGGTCTGCCTGACGGAAGGCCCTAGTCACACGACATTTTATTTACCACTTATTGCCCGAACTGCCCGTTTCCGAGCCAAAAATATCCTTTGAGAATGGGAAGAGTTGCCCCAAAATAAAACCCCGTACTGTATGACGTAAGTGAATGAAATAAGCAAAGGAGACTAGTTTTCGTGTCGAACGATCACTTACTTGAGATACCGTTTGAGTACTAAAAATGACAGTATTAAGTCTTTGAACAAGGTCCTGAACGTGGGCTTTCCACGACAGATCGCTGTTTATCTGAACACCTAAAAATTCGAAATGTTCAGCTTCACTAATCATATGCCCATTCTGTGAAATTAAAACGTCGTGTTTTGCTTAAATGTGTGTTAGAAACCGTAAAAACTGATTCTTATTGTGATTTAGCTTTAGTTTATTTTCTACAAGCCATGAACTTATGTCATGAACTGCACTATTTGAAATAGAGCCAAGCTAGTGTAATCAGCAAACAGAAATATTCTAGAATTACCTGTAGTTCTAGAGGGCATATCATCTATATAAATAAGGAACAGGAAGGGTTCCCAACACTGATCCACAGGAACCCCCCCACCCTCCTTTTGACCGTGCCCCAGTCAGATTAGACATCACAGATATTTACAACAGTGAACAATGACCTTTTGCTGTCTGTTGTTGACGTAAGAGGTGAACCAATTGTGAGCCCCTCCCCGTATTGCATATTGGTCCAACTTCTGGAGCAATATTTTGTGGTCAACAAAATCAAACGCCTTAGTTAAATCAAAAAATATACCTAGCGTTCGAAACCTTTTGTATAATCCATCCAGTACCTCACAGAAAAGAGTATATAGCATTTCCAGTTGTTAAACCACTTATAAAGCCGAGCTGTACATTTGATAGCAAATTATGTGATATAAAATGATCAATTTTACTTACATAGACAGCCTTCTCAATATTATTTATTTCAAGTTTCTGCTACCAGTCACTTTTTATTTTATGCTTAATCTAACATAATGCAACGCGTTTCGAACATGTTTTGTTAATTTTCAAGCGTTTGTACATACATACATACATCGAGAAATGTTACTTAAAAATAAACAGTTTTAAATTACATTAATCTAGAACACTGTTTTTTACTGAAGCTGCTGGTGTGGCATTTGGGGGGAATGAGGGGGGCAGTGTATATCTAGAGATTGAAGTCAGTGATGTCTTCTGCTGGTTTTCTTCTTTGTTGTTGCCTATGTATATCACAGCCTGTATCGGATGCAGATAGATTTGCATCAGTTATGTGCTACGAAAATGGTGTGAAAGGCTTTTATATGACAGTTGATCACTTACAGTTACATCCTCTTGCTGCTTCACTTGTATCACTGGTGTAATGGCGGAGCTGTTGATTGACATTACACTACTGCACATTATATTTTGTCACTGAATGCCACTGCACAAATTGCTTCGATATTATACACACAACACAAGATGGCTGACTGTAGCATGTGTCTGTATCGATTATCGAGGTTTTGTATCGATATTCTTGGTTCTAGTCGATTATTTACATTGACATTTCGTGAATCTATTGAGATATAACTGGCTTAAGACTGTTGAAGAATTTTGAGTTCTTGAATACGGTTATTTCATTAAGAATGTTATCTCCATGCTTTGTGTTATGAATGAAAATTTTATCGTGTGAATTAGCTATTCTATTTTCGTGCCACATACGCTTTGCCTTTCTAATAACATTCTTAAGCACCTTACAGTACTGTTTGTAATGGGCTACTGTAGCTTGATTGTGACTACTTGTAACATTTAGATATAATTCCCACATTGTTCTACATGATATCCTTAATCCATTAGTCAGCTACCCAGGCAGCCTTTTACTGCTAGAACCCTGTTCAGAACGTTCTGATGGAAAGTAATTGTCATACAGGATGAGAAACGTGCTAAGGACAGCATTATATTTGTCATCTATGTTATCGGCACTATAAACGTCTTGCCATTCTTCGTAGCGAGGTTTAAAAAACTCTCTATTGCCGTTGGGTTAGCATTGCTACGTAGCTTGTAATTATATGTAACATTTGTTTGAGTACAAAAGCCTTTTAGTGTTGAAATCTGTTACCACATATAAGGAATTTTGGTACTTCCTATAAAGAAAACCAAGAACTAGCTTGTGCAGAAATGCTCTGAAGTCAGAGATATGGGAGTTATAAACAACAACAATTAGAAGTTAAGTTTCTTTAAATTCAACTGCCCCTGCACACCATTCAATTATCTCTTCAGTGCAGTGCCGTGATATGTCTGTAGACTCTAATTCCGTTTTTTGCGTACTTGGCCACTCCTCCACTCCGCAAGGAACTCCTTGACAAGCAACTAGCTATTCTGTATCCTGGTAAAGGAATCCCCTGAATTGTCACATTATTTTAGAGGTGCTCTGATATAGCAATAATGTCAGAGTCAATATCTGTAAGCAGTTTACGAACTTTGTCTCTAATACCTCTTGTAGCTCCCCCGTCGGAGGTTCGAGAACTCCCTCGGGCATGGGTGTGTGTGTTGTCCATAGCGTAAGTTAGTTTAAGTTAGGTTAAGTTGTGTGTTGGCTTAGGGACTGATGACCTAAGTAGTTTGGTCCCATATGGCCTTACCACATTTTTTTTCTTCTATTTGATGAAGTATGCCAATTCCTTCTGTAATTGGATACCTAATCTCCTCTAAGGGCGATTCCTTTGTTAGAGGGACTTTTAGGTGGTCTTCCTTTAAGCAGGCATACTTATCAGCTGACTTCAATCTAAAAACGATACAGCTCTAACACCAACCACTAAAGAAATTTTCCCAAGAGTGATCCCACCACCACCCACTAGACTGTCACCTATAAGCTTTACCAGCCTCCCCTTCCCGTACCCACTGAGGTGCAGGCTATGCCTACCGGGACTTTGTCTTTCGCAGCCAAGTGACCTACCGACTCCGCTACCTAAGCACGACTCAAGAACCATCCTCACTGCTTTACTTCCAGCAGAACCTCTTGTCCTATCTTCCACAGAAAGAAAAAACAGTTCGGCACTTCAGTTACATTTATTTCACAATTAAAAGTGGGTAGTTCTATCTGTTGGGAGTTGGCTGAAAGGTTCTCCCAAAATGAAGCTGATTCTGGAACCACCCTCTCGTAATGCCGAATGGCGGAACAGAAAATTAGCTCGAGACTTGGATGGCAGTCTGGCAGGTTCTCGGAGCCGGCTCCCCATGTTATGAAGTAGCGGCGTCCAGACGTTAATCCCTTACACGCAGCCGCAAGCGTGCCTTAGCCAGCAGTTGCCTACTTTAGATGAGACAAATACCTATACAGTATCGCTCTCAACAAAAATCCCACTTTCTTTAATTTCAGTGAAACGTGAGAAATTCCATACCATCTCAACAGAATTTCTGTCTAATCCGATTTATTGTCTCTCCTACAAGACACTGTGTGTGTGTGTGTGTGTGTGTGTTTGTGTGTGTGTGTGTGCGCGCGCCACATCAACCAACAGTAAAAGACCGCTTAGACTTGGTACCAACGTTATAAATTGTTTACGCGTAATTTTATGATATCTCAAGGACATTCCAGCAGCATTCCCCTCTGTCTCAAGCTTCGAGGAACTTACATATTCATCACATTGGCTACAAGCATGCTGTCGCCCCTCCAACGGAGTTTTAGTTGAGGGCAGAGAACTTCATTCTCTTCCTGGCTTTTATCCTGTGCTGACAGTGCAGTTTGAGCATATAAATGTAGCTTTTTGCGGGTAACATGTAGTGTTATTTTCATCTTTCAGAGTCAGAACTCTGAGGAGCTCGCATTTAACTGGTTACTCGTGCGTCTTGGATTTGGTGTTCGTTCGATTATATTCGTTGTTTATTTGAAAACATGAGCCGGCCAAATGAGGTTCTATCACATAGTTCTGCTTTCGGTCTTCCTAACTACGTCAGTCAAAGCTCCACATAATTACACTCCTGGAAATTGAAATAAGAACACCGTGAATTCATAGTCCCAGGAAGGGGAAACTTTATTGACACATTCCTGGGGTCAGATACATCACATGATCACACTGACAGAACCACAGGCACATAGACACAGGCAACAGAGCATGCACAATGTCGGCACTAGTACAGTGTATATCCACCTTTCGCAGCAATGCAGGCTGCTATTCTCCCATGGAGACGATCGTAGAGATGCTGGATGTGGTCCTGTGGAACGGCTTGCCATGCCATTTCCACCTGGCGCCTCAGTTGGACCAGCGTTCGTGCTGGACGTGCAGACCGCGTGAGACGACGCTTCATCCAGTCCCAAACATGCTCAATGGGGGACAGATCCGGAGATCTTGCTGGCCAGGGTAGTTGACTTACACCTTCTAGAGCACGTTGGGTGGCACGGGATACATGCGGACGTGCATTGTCCTGTTGGAACAGCAAGTTCCCTTGCCGGTCTAGGAATGGTAGAACGATGGGTTCGATGACGGTTTGGATGTACCGTGCACTATTCAGTGTCCCCTCGACGATCACCAGTGGTGTACGGCCAGGTTAGGAGATCGGCCCCACACCATGATGCCGGGTGTTGGCCCTGTGTGCCTAGGTCGTATGCAGTCCTGATTGTGGCGCTCACCTGCACGGCGCCAAACACGCATACGACCATCATTGGCACCAAGGCAGAAGCGACTCTCATCGCTGAAGACGACACGTCTCCATTGGTCCCTCCATTCACGCCTGTCGCGACACCACTGGAGGCGGGCTGCACGATGTTGGGGTGTGAGCGGAAGACGGCCTAACGGTGTGCGGGACCGTAGCCCAGCTTCATGGAGACGGTTGCGAATGGTCCTCGCCGATACCCCAGGAGCAACAGTGTCCCTAATTTGCTGGGAAGTGGCGGTGCGGTCCCCTACGGCACTGCGTAGGATCCTACGGTCTTGGCGTGCATCCGTGCGTCGCTGCGGTCCGGTCCCAGGTCGACGGGCACGTGCACCTTCCGCCGGCCACTGGCGACAACATCGATGTACTGTGGAGACCTCACGCCCCACGTGTTGAGCAATTCGGCGGTACGTCCACCCGGCCTTCCGCATGCCCACTATACGCCCTCGCTCAAAGTCCGTCAACTGCACATACGGTTCACGTCCACGCTGTCGCGGCATGCTACCAGTGTTAAAGACTGCGATGGAGCTCCGTATGCCACGGCAAACTGGCTGACACTGACGGCGGCGGTGCACAAATGCTGCGCAGCTAGCGCCATTCGACGGCCAACACCGCGGTTCCTGGTGTGTCCGCTGTACCGTGCGTGTGATCATTGCTTGTACAGCCCTCTCGCAGTGTCCGGAGCAAGTATGGTGGGTCTGACACACCGGTGTCAATGTGTTCTTTTTTCCATTTCCAGGAGTGTATATTCAGTTTCTCATGTTAACTTTCAGCGTTTCCGTTCTTCGAGAGCAATATTGCGCTAAGATTTCATGTTGATTCTTAAATCTGAATAAAAGGTCGGTAATTGTGACATCGACTTCCATATTATGAAATATTTCCTACAACTTATCCCACGATCAGGTGTTCCTTATTTTTCAAACGCACTCAGGACGTCACTAAGTTGTTTCAATGAGATGGCGTTTCCGTTGGGTGCAGTGGAATAGTCGTGAATGCAATATTGCACAATACCCAATTCTGTTAACTGTGGTGACGAGAGAGTAGTGCTCATATATTTTCCTTTCAGAGCTCAAACCAGTTGCTAATACAGAAGAGTATGACAATATAAAGTAAATATATCTACTCTCATTATTAACGTAATTAATAAATCTCATTACGAATATGAATTCAGCACAGTGTTAATTAATAAATCCTGTCGGACTGGTGCTTTGGTTGGCACAGATATGAATCAGTAAAAAAAGCTTTGTAGTCTCAACGCTTAGACAACGGTACTGCTAGGGACAGAATTTGAAACTTCCGCGAGCGCTGTAGATTAAATCTTCTGTTTTTCATTTTTTAACGCCTTAGCCTCTTTTTGCGTTGTAAAGTCATTAATACGAAATACTGGAACATAAAACGAAAAAAAAAATCATTTCTTTTCCGGACTTAAGTAGTGGCCTGTAAGAATGAAAATATTTGCATTGTTTTGTTATAAAGGCATTTTGCCGCACGCCAGTGTTACCTGGGTAGATACAATCTACGAGATGTTAATCTAGGAAAATAACAAACAGTGGAACAGTCGTAAATCTCGGTAACGGACCGCCCGCCTTTAATCATACCCGAGCCCAAACGGTTCGATTTATTTTTGTCGGCTGGAACACAACGCTCGAAAACAGAATACCACTTCGCACTGCTGTTCTAGGATACTTTACCTCCAGCTTTTCATTAATCGCTAGCGATGTTTCTATTGAAATTATGCCGAACTAGTCATATTACGGGCTATATACACGTGATTTCTCTAAGTGTATTACTAAAAGCTGGTGGTCTACGAATTGTTAACTATCCCTTTAGCAAAAATTTAATAAAAATGAATAACTGAGAAGGTCAACCAACATTTTTAACAATGGAAGTACACCTCCTAGGTCGATTAAAACCGAACAAAAATTATTGTAAATTACTTGCTTTTTCTGCCATCCATCCAGGGGTCATTTAACTTTACAGTTCGGCTTCTGAGTGGTCTCTAATAAAAGACAATAGAAGCACATATTGCTGAAGGAACCATACCGACTAACAAAGAAGTCTGACGACCCGATCCACAGGAGTAATAAATGAGAGGTTCTTGGGCAAATAGCTACGCATACTGTAAGCTTGCAGCGAAGTATGTTAACACTTGCAGTATTTATAGTCATATTTTCCAAAACAGAAGTTGCTATGTTATCCCATGTTCTTCCTTATTCACCATCGAAAATGCAAATGTGGATTTTCCTCGCGTAATATTGTCTTATAGCAGTTACACAACACTACTGATTTCACCTCATGAAGAGGTTTTTGACGTTACTGACAACAATTTTCAGAACTACATCGTCCATTTTCTGTAATTCACGTACCCTGCAGCCATACTTCATCAAATGGCTCTGAGCACTATGGGACTCAACTCCTGAGGTTATTAGTCCCCTAGAACCTAGAACTAGTTGAACCTAACTAACCTAAGGACATCACACACATCCATGCCCGAGGCAGGATTCAAATCTGCGACCGTAGCGGTCTCGCGGTTCCAGACTGCAGTTCCTAGAACCGCACGACCACTTCGGCCGCATACTTCATCAGAAAAAGAAGAGCAACTAAGTGTCGTCATATCCTTCATGCACAGACGGCAATATCCAGCTGCAATACGAACGTCGAACAACAATACCCCATTGTTCATTCGGCGCACTACTTTCAATTCATTTGTTTTTAATCTGAGATTTTGCTCAGCCCTTTGGGTTGGTACTACTGACACACTGAATTAAGGTGGGGGGGGGGGGGCAAGGGCAATTACATGGTGGTACATGAAGCGGGACAACTTGACGTTCATGTGTAATTGACACACAACGTGGATGATTTAGTTTATAGCTTGCACAAGCAATTCGGTCTTCTTTGCCTACTTGCAAGATCGGTAGGTAGCATGTAATTTTGCTGATAGACACCCGTGGTCTAGGGGTATCGTCTTTGATTAGCAAACAAAACGATTTCGGTTTCCTGCTCGAAACTCGCCGCGGCTCAAATTTTGAGTAATAAGCAGCATTGTCGGAAGAAGACTTCCGGTATAAGAAGTCACCCTCATTCTGCCAACGGCCTTGTCTAAGAGGGTGGAGGAGCGGACAGAGGTTCAGGGCACTCTCTTTCGCCCCTAAAGGCGGAAGAATCAGCAATGATCAACGGCATGAGGATGCAGAATGCAATCTAAACCACTGCTCTAAAGATACGTGACGTGTATCCACAGGGCATGTGGCCTGTAAGTGAGAAAGTCTCATGATGATCTCTCCATTGGCAAAAGATTCTGGAATAGACCTCCATTCTGATCTTCGGGAGGGGACTGCCAAGGGGGAGGTGATCATGAGAAAAAGACTGAAGAATCAATGAAATCATAACGTTGTATGAGTCGGGGCGTTTGAATGTCAGAAGTTTGAATGTGTCAGGGAAGCCAGAAAATATCAAGGGGAAATGCAAAACCTCAAACTAGATATAGTAAGGGTCAGTGAAATGAAATGGAAAGCAGATAAGGATTTCTCGTCAGATGAGTACAAGGTAATATCAACATAAGCAGAAAAACAACCGGAGTAGGATCCATGATGAATAGCAAGGTAGGGCAGAGAGTGTGTTACTGTGAACAGTTCAGTGACTGGGTTGTTCTTATCAGAAATAACAACAAACCATCACCGAGAACGATAGTTCAGGTTTACATGCTGACGTCACAAACTGAAGGTGAAGGAAGTAAATGAGGATATTGAATGGGAAATACAGTACGTAAATGTATATAAAAATCGAATAGTCATGGGGGGGCTGGAATGGAGTTGTAAGCGAAGGAGTAGAAGAAAAAGGGACACGGATGGGAAAGCAGAAAGACTAATTGAGTTATGTAATAAATTTCAGCTATTAATAGAGAATACTAAGTTCCAGAGTCACAAGAGGAGGAGGTATTTAACGCTGCTCTCAAAAAAATCGAAAAGTAAGTGACTAATTTACTTAAAATGTTTACACGATACTCTCAGGAACAGTCAGAGGAATATATGAATACAGTCAGTTAAGTACTTCCCGAGATTTGAAGTAAATGATACTCTAATATACATGCAGACGAATGCAGGCTATGTATGTCCTTAAATGACAGTGAACAGAGTTTGTGAAAAAACCGACTGCGAGAGAGAAAATACTACGCCCTTAAAATGTGCGGTTTGGAGTTCTTTCTCGTAGGTAGTTTCAACTACGTTATGTAATGAAAGGTATCTGGATACCTGGCTGAAAATGACAAGTTCGTAGCGCCCTCTATCGGTAATGCTTGAATTGATTATGGTGATGAGGAGAGGTATCGATGTCGGTTGGTGAGGCCCGGCAGGAAGTCGGCATTCCAAAGGTGTTCTGCAGGATTCAGGTCAGGACTCTGTGCAGGCTAGTACATTACAGGACGTTATTGTCGTGTAACCACTCCGCCATAGGCCGTGCATTATGATTAGGTGCTCGATCTTGTTGAAAGATGCAATCGCCATCCCCGAAATGCTCTTCAACAGCGGGAAGCAAGAAGGTGCTTAAAACATCAATGTAGGCCTGTACTGTGATAATGCCGTGCAAAAGAAAAAGGGGTGCAAGCCCTCTCCATGAAAAAGACGATCACATCGTAACACCACCGCCTCCTAATTTTACTGTTGGCACTGCATAAGCTGGCAGATGACGTTCACCGGGCATTCGTCATACCCACACCCTGCCGTCGGATCGCCACATTGTGTACCATGATTCGCCACTCCACATAACGTTTTTCCACTGTTCAATCGTCCAGTGTTTACGCTCCTTACTCCAAGCGAGGCGTCGTTTGGCATTTACCGGAGTGATGCGTGGCTTACGAGCAACCGCTTGGCCATGAAATCCAAGTTTTCTCACCTCCCGTCTAACTGTCATTGTACTTGCAATGGATCCTGATGCAGTTTGGAATTCCTGTGTGATGGTCTGGATAGATGTCTGCCTATCAGACATTACGACCTTCCTCAACTCTCGGCGGTCTGTCAGTCAACAGACGAGGTCGGCCTGTATGCTTTTGTGCTGTACTTGTTCCTTCACATTTCCACTTCCCTATCACATCGGAAACACTGGACCTAGGGATGTTTAGGAGTGTGGAAATCTTGCATACAGACGTATGACACAAGTGACACCCAATCACATGACCACATTTGAAGTTCGCGAGTTCTGCGGAGCGCCCCATTCTGCTCTCTCACGATGTCTAATAATTACTGAGGTCACTGATGTGGAGTACCTGGCAGTAGATGGCTGCACAATGCACCTAATATGAAAAACGTATGTTTGTTGGGGGTGTCCGAATACGCTTGATCACATAGTGTATGACAGCAGCACATGTAAACCATTATACTTATTATTCTCCTATATATATATTGTTTTCCCTTAGACATCTCTTCAAACAAAAATTGTGGCGTACTGTTTTCTTCCTCACCGTTGATTTTACAGAAAACAAGAAAGTTGTATTTATGGCTTATTGGCTTATGATTAGAATACTACTACGGAATCTGAAACGTCCGAAACTTTGTAATCCTCCTTATTCCCACATCAAAAATATGCGAAATACTTTCACTGAGGCCAGGGCCGGCATATAGAATGATGTCTTCCATACGTGGCGTACCATTCAACTTAGCCATTCGTTTTACAACGTTCTCAATCAAGTTTTTGTTCACAATGACAATAAACCAGGTGCAAGCACAGAGAGAGGCGTAAGATGACAAAGAGAAGAGGGGGAGGAAGGAAATGGACGTAAATGTACAAGGTAGCAGCCAGTCAAGAAATATTTTAGGGAATTGGTTCAAAAATTTATTTCAAAGGCCCAGTCAAATCTTGACAAGCGGTCTCCCAAAGTAACTTCGTCTATTTCTGCGTGAACAAAGGTGTATGCCTTTTCAGAACCAAGGCAGTTACGTCCGGTTCAAGCTGCCTGCAAGAGACATCCTGAAGTGATTTAGCCATCGTTTTAGCCAACAGCGTGTGTAGGAGTCAGGTCACGTGTGTGGACTCTGGAGCATTCTGCAAAGCGGAACACAGTTGCCTCTCTCCCTCTTGTGATCGAGACCTTGACTAGAACATACGTCTTTCCTGGGAGGCGTCATCCCTGAATGTCCGTCTGGTAAGTCCTGACCGCTCGACCATCTGTACATTGTCGTCAGCAATGGGATGCAACAACCTCCCTCTCCATGAACCTGTACATTGTCCTCAGAAGCGGGATGACAAAACGTCCGTCTTCCCGCTCCTGTACATAGACATTTGTGTGCAGACTATGAACAGAGAGAGGGGTGAGGAGAAGGGGTAAGAGGATGAGGAAGAGGAGGGGGGAAGGAGGAAGAGGAGAAGGGGGAGAAAGAGATGGGCAGAGGGAAAGGAGGTGAAGGAGTTTAGGATCCCTTATATCCAATTTCCAAACATTTTTAGCAATCGCGAACCGCTACTGGACTCGCCAGTGTCTTGTGAAAGAACGGCAGCTACAGTCTCTCGCACTTCTCAAGGAAACAAAGTGCTGCGTTACTATTCTGAGGAGCGAAAATCTCGCACTCCGTTCCAAGACCATTCCTAATACGTGTAGTTTACTCTGCTAAAGACGATATACCACCTACCCACACATTCCGAGCAAAGGGCCGGAGACTTTCTGGAGACCAGTGGCAACCACGAAACGCTGGACACACTGCCTGCGACGTACACGGAACACTTTGTACAGTATACAATGATGGCTTTGACGACCGGTAGTCTTAGCTGCTGGTGAATCTTTCGGGTTGCGTGGCCGTGTTCCATGAAATAGTCCCGCCAAGAACTGAAAAGTTTCATGGAAAACGACTGTACAAACTGGAAGATTCACAAGCTACATTACAAGAAAAGCTTCAATATTCATTATGATTTATATTTTAATTAATTAAGTGGGAATGGTCTGCGTACTAGGTACGTAGTGGTCGATGTTATTCAAATTATTACTGTACTTTGAAACCACATTGTACATTTGAGCTGTGACTGTACACTGTAAATGTATACGACGTTACTGAAGCTATTCCAGCCTGATGCCTAATGTTCGAGGGTTTAGAGTGTCGCGGAGTGGCTCTCTCATATACCTGCCACTGCATCTTAAACACATCGTTACCGAGGTTTACCTCTATTTTAAGCAATACTTTTATTAACTGACATCGGAAGCAAAACACTTTAATTTCTTACATCGATATTTTCTTTAACTAGAAGTCATTTTAATCACATCTCAACGGACTTTAACACAGGAGCTAACGATCACGAAGTCGTATATTCTGAAGATTTCATCGCCATCATTACGACGATAATGTTATACATTTGTGTCTACTTAATGTGACGTACTGTTAGTCATAATGCTTCACTAGCGGAGCATAGGTATCTGGCAGCAAATATGTAAGAACATAATACACGCTTTTTCGATTTGTAGGTCTCTTTTCAAATGGTTCAAATGGCTGTGAGCACTATGGGACTTAACTTCTGAGGTCATCAGTCCCCTAGAACTTAGAACTACTTAAAACTAACTAAACTAAGGACAGCACACACATCCATGCCCGAAGCAGGATTCTAGCCTGCGACCGTAGCGGTCGCGCGGTTCCAGACTGTAGCGCATAGAACCGTTCGGCCAAACCGGCCGGCAGGTCTCTTTCCCGCAGTCGTAATTTTGCAGGTAATATTAGAATGTATTGCGTCTCTTGCGACTGAAATAAAAGTCTTATTTCGATGAGACGCTCTTCGATTTATTTTAAAGCATCGTGAGTGGATATGTATTTACAAAATATAAAGATGAAAACACATTTTGTGTGAGTGAAGTCCAGCGTCCTGAAAGACGAACACTTATGTGTAGGAGAACTTTAGCGAAAAAGCAGGGGCCGAAAAACTATTTACCGAATATTTTTACAAAATAAAACGAAATCTTTGTAGTCTAAATAATATTTTTGCTACAGTTAACAATCGGAAAATGTTTTTCTTTTGTACTGACAATCTGTGTCTTATAACTCTCTACTTCGGTCACGGTCAATCATTTTCCTGCCGAAACAGCAAAACTCGTCTAATACCTTCAGTGTCTCATTTACTAATCTGATTCCCTCAGGGTAGCGGATTTATTTAGACTATTTCGCATTATCATTATTTTACTTTTGTTGATGATAAGCTTATAACCTCTTTTGAAGACACTATCCGCTGTTCCGCTGCTCTTACAAATCCTTTGCTGACTCTTAACAGAATTACAGTGCCGTCGGCAAATATACTTTCTTTCCTTTCTTCTCCTTTAAATTTAATTCCTTTTTCCAAATTTGCCCTTGTTCTCCGTTAATGCTAGCTAAATATACGGACTCAATAACACTGAGGATCGGCTGAAACCCTGCCTCACTTCGTTCCCAAATACTGTTTACCATTCATGTCCTTTATGTCTACAGTCTTGTTTCTGTACAGCCTGTTTATAAGTGTTCAATCCCTGTTTTTTTTTATCCCTGCTATCTTCAGAGTTTCGAATGTCATATTCCGAACAACAACTAAAAAGCTTTCTCCAAGCATACAAGTACAAGCTGCTTATAAATTAATATCGGGGTTTTAACACTTTATAATACATATTTATTACATTAAGCTTACAGTTATAAATGATATGTCAAATGAAAGAGCAACTCAGACAGTTGTATTTGGCACCAGTGCGCATGCACAGCACGCAATGTTTCCGCCGCAATCCACTAGACAGCGGTAGTAGCCAAGATGGAGACTAGTGAACAGAAAGCGTTTTATGTTTTGCAGTTTGAGAAGACCGAATCTGTAGTTACTATGCAACGTGCGTTCCGGCTGAAGTTCGGTGTTGATCCTCCAAGTGATAACAACATTCGTAGATGTTATCATCAATTTGAAAATACCGGCTGCTTTTGTAAAAGGAAGAGCACAGGACGACCAAAAGTTAGTGAAGAGACTGTTGAGCGAGCGAGAGAGTCGTTTACTCGTAGCCCAAAGAAATCAGTCAGGAAGTGTAGTCATGAATAACAAGTTCCCGTGTCGACTGTTTGGAAAGTTCTAAGAAAACGTGTACAGCTGCGTCCTTACCGTTTACAGTCATTACAGGCTCTAAAGCCGGCCGACCATGGATTACGTGCCAACTTCGCAAACAAAATGTTGTTTATGACGATCAAGATTTTCTAGATCATGTTGTCTTCAGTGATGAATCGACCCTTCACCTTAGTGGACATATTAACACTCACAATGTGCGCATCTGGGGCTCAGAAAATCCTCACGAGGTGGTACAAATGCAACGAGATTCCCCTAAGGTGACCGTTTTTTGTGCCGTATCCCGCTCACTGGCATAGCACAGTACACGATTGGTTGAACTTCACTGTACCCAAGCGCTGGATAGGTCGCAAGGGGCCCAATGACAGGGCATGCTTTGCATGGCCCCAACGTTCACCCGACCTAACGCCATGCGATTTTTTCCTTTGGGGCTTGATAAAGGATCGTGTGTACGTGCCTCCGCTACCAGCAGACCTCCCTCAATTAAGAAACCGGATTCAAGCAGCTGTTGCTACAATCACTGAAGACACACTTGTCAACGTTTGGGACGAACTCGGCTGTAGACTTGATGTGTTCCGCGTGACAAATGGTTCTCACATTGAACATATATAAGGTTCTTGGTAAAACTGTTTGAGTTGCTCTTTCATTTGACATATCATCTATAACTGTAAGTTTAATATAATAAATATTATAAAGCGTTAAGACTCCGATATTTATTTATAAACACGATGTACTCTAAGCATAGGTTTGCCTTTAAGCTACCCTGTAAAATAAGTCGTTTGATTAGTATTACCAAGCGATTTTGTTAGATTTCTCCAGAACCAAAACTGATCTTCTCCGAGGTCGGCTTCTGTTTTTCTTTTCTCTTATAAATAATTCGTGGCAGTATTATGCAGCCATGACTTACTAAACCGATATTCAAGCCTATCAGCACATGCGTTCCTTGGAACTGGAATTATTATAACAATTTGAGGGTATAAGGAATGAAAATTCAGATTTTTAAAAAATTAAAGGATCTAATTCGTGCAATTCATATTTTTCATGTGCGCTCCGTATCCCTGCTATTACGAGAACAATTCTTGCTGCATTCACTGTTAAACAAATGGCAGTTCCGCTAACAACGTTCTCTACAGGAATTCCGTTTTCCTTTCCGTACCTTTTCACACGAAAAGACCTCCCGGTCAACATTGCTCCGTCCGCAGGTCTCGGTCGAATTCCGGCGATATCGCCGCGCTCAGCTATTTAAAGTCGTAAACTAGCCGGGGATCGGCAGAATTACCTTGTACCGGTTCCCAGAACACGGTAAGTGGTGCTCTGTCCGAGCGCGGCCGTTAGCCCGCTGCGCGCGCCGCTAGGTAGGCAGCCCCGCAGCGCAACCGTTTCCGCACGAGAATTTCAATAGCGGTGAACCGGCAGCCGCGCCGGCCGGTAGCGAAGTAGTAGCGAGCCACCTGGACCTGCTGTTAATTAAAGCGACGGGTGGTGGGGCAGGGGGAGTGAGTAGGGGGGAAAGCGGGTTGGAAGGAGAGGGGAGGCGCCATTGTGAGGCGCGGGACACGAGCGGCGCAGCACGCGGGTTAATGCCGCCCACGACCGCTCCACTGTGCATTGTGTCCGGGGAGGAGGACGCAGCGCAGCGACGGCAAATATAATACCGCGGCCGCGGCTCTGGTGTGGGGCCCCGCGCCTGCAATCTCCACTGTGCGCCCGGCCAGACGAGCGAGCAACCGCGCACATCCACTACGGCCGCAACGTCACCGTATTTTTCCTCCCCTCGACGCCGCGGCAAAACAACGCCGGCCCTTCCCGACCTCCGGGTGACCCCGTGCGCTAGCTCAGCGTTCTTTTGTGCCGCGGCATTGTGTCCGCCCGGTCGCCGGCGATCGTCATAACGTGTCCGCATGCGCGTTCTGATACGTGCGTCGGGCGCATCGTAATGTTCCGCCGGCGTCAGTGTCTCGTTTCGTTCAGGTGGACAGGCATCCCTGTCCTGAGCGCTTAACTTACGATATGTACCACTGTGGTCCCGATAAGGGCGCCCGGAATGTCGTTTCGTGGAAAACGTTGTATGCGCTTTTCGCGTAAAAACAGACACAACTTATGCGTGCCGGCGTACAGTTAAAAATACGGCATTCTGTACGTAAACTGCCTCGGTGGTCTGAATTTAGTTTCCTAAGCTCTGCAGGTAGATATTTTTCGCTTAGGTAGTCTATCAAGGCAGTAAAATAAGCTTGTTTGTATTGAGACGTTTTATTTACAAAAAAGTACACTCACGAAACAAGTCGCAACACCAACAAGGAGTTGTTCGACGTAAACAAAAGTTGGTAACCCTGTTTCTATATCTGGAAGATGGTCATCCACATTTCACGCCACTCGCGAAAGAGTGGCGCTAGTAGCGCCCAGATGAGTATGCAAATCAGGTTTGTTTTAAATAATCTCTGTAACGGTCGTGAGCGTTGGTTACGTCTGAGATTGGACGTGGTGATTTCATGTTAGGTAAGAACGCTGTAATGCTATAAAGACGCCATTATCAGCACCACACTAAGTTTGGATGACATCGTTTAATAGGGCTACGAGAAGATACACATTCCTTTTGCGATACTTGTCCGGAAATGGCCTCTGTACGTGACTGCAGGCAGCGGTGGTCACCAGAATGTACCGTCGCAAGATGACCGGGCTCCGGACTGCCGCGTCGCATTACCGAGAGGAAACATCATCGTCTCCGGCATATGACTATGTCCGTCATACTCCGTCTCCAGCAACAATTTGAACAGCAGTTGTCACCACACTCCAATTAGAAACTGTTACAAATAGGTTACTTAGAGGACAGCTCCGAGACAGACGTCCTGTAACGTGCATTCCACTGAGCCCAAACAATCACCATTTACGGCCTCGCTGGCGTCAAGCGCGAGCCTATTTGGGGTTTGTTGTGCTTTCTGATGTCAGGTGGTTTTGCCTTGGTACCAATGATGCTCTTGTATTGGTTAGAAGGAGGCAGTTAAGGACATGTACCCACCCTGGCTGCGTACTAAACACACCGGATCTACGCCTTCTTTGGGGTGTGATTTCGTATAGCCCTCTCATGACCATTCTATTCACCCTCGATGCAAAATTGTACCTCAATCTGATGTGTTTCCATTCATGAACAATATTCCAGGATAAAGCTAGCCCTGTTGCAACTCATCATACTCTACCGAGCGTTGACATGTTGTCTTTTTCTGCTCGATCATTGGATCTGTCTCAGATCTAGCACTTGAGTGACTCCATTAGATTTCATCCAGCGTCATCTACAGACGACATTATCCGTCATCGTATTGACCGACGAAGTGCTACAGGCACTGAACTGGATTCCAGAAACTGACATCCGGTACGTGTACAACACAGTACATGCACGTTTGCATGATTTCATTCAACATTCTGGCGATTACACTTGTTATCAATGTACTAAGAGTCCACTTTTTCAGTGGCTTATCTCGCGCTTACATTAACATTTGATCTTGCAATGTTAATCATATAAATACGTTATCTAGGCAAATGTATTCCAGAAATTTCTTTACATTAATTATTTTCTGATGTTGCCATTTTTTCCGTCAGTGTTGAAAATGTGCTGGAGGTTGACGTTGGGAAAAGTCCGTTTGGCTTCCGGAGCATTGTAGGTGCAAGTGCGTCATTACTGACCTAAGTTGGAGGACAGATAATACTACGTTTGTACCATTTGTAGATAAAGATAATACTTCCGACAACGTAGACTGGACTACACTCTTTCAAATTCTAAAGGAGAGGGGTAAACTACAGCGACCAAAAAATGTTGTACACCCTGTACAGAAACTGGATTGCAGATCTCAGACAAAGGACGAGAGAAGCCATAGTTGAGAACGGAAAGACACAGAGCTGTAATGTACACTATGTAATCAAAAGTATCCGGACACCCGCAAAACCAAACATTTTTCATATTAGGTGCATTGTGCTGCCACCTACTGCCAGGTACTCCACATTAGCGACCTCAGTAGTCATTAGACATCGTGAGAAAGCAGTTGGGTGTCACTAGTGTCATACGTCTGTACGCGAGATTTCTACACTCCTAAACATCCCTAGGTCCAATGTTTCCGATGTGATAGCGAAGTGGAAAGGTGAAGGGATACGTACAGCACAAAAGCGTACAGGCAGACCTCGTCTGTTAACTGACAGAGACCGCCTACAGCTGAAGAGGGCCGTAATGTCTGATAGGCAGACATCTATCTAGACCATCACACAGGAATTCCAAACTGTATCAGCATTCACTGCAAGTACTATGACAGGCGGGAGGTGAAAAAAACTTGGATTTCATGGTCGAGTGGCTGCTCATAAGCCGTACATCATGCCGGTAAATGCGAAACGACACCTCGCATGGTGTAAGGAGCGTAAACATTGAACCATTAACCAGTGTAAAAACGTTGTGTGAAGTGACGAATCACGGTACACAATGTGGCGATCCAAGGGCAGGGTGTGGGTATGGCGAATGCCTGGTGAACGTCATCTGCCAGAGTATGTAGTGCCAACAGTAAAATTCTGAAGCGTTTCTGTTATGGTGGTGTCGTGTTTTTAATGGAAGGGGCTTGCACCCCATGTTGTTTTGCGTGTAACTATCACAGTACAGACCTACATTGATGTTTTCAGCAGCTTCTAGCTTCCCACTGTTGAAGACGAATTCGGGGATGGCGATTGCATCTTTCAACACGATCGAGCACCTGATCATAATGCACGTCCTATGGCGGAGTGGTTACACGACAATAACATCACTGTAATGGACTGGCCTGCACAGAGTCCTGACCTGAATCACATAGAATACCTTTTGCATGTTTTGGAATGCCGACTTCGTGCCAGGCCTCACCGACCGACATAGAAACCTCTCCTCAGTGCAACACTCCATGAAGGATGGTTTGTCATTCCCCAAGAAACCTTCCAGCACCTTATTGAACGTATGCCTGCGAGTGTGAAACTTGCCACCAAGGCTAAGGGTGCACCAACACCATATTGAATTCCAGCATTACCGATGGAGGGCGCCACGAATTTGTAAGTCATTTTCAACCAGATGTCCGAATACTTCTGATCACATAGTGTATCTTACACGTTATGGAATCTGTATACTGTCCAGGTAGTAAGGTAAAGCAAAGAAAACTTCGGAGAAGAAATAAAAAAATTGAGGTTTGCCAATGACATTTCAATTCTGTCAAAGATGACCAAAGACATGGAAGAGCAGTTAATAGGAAAGTATAGTGTCTTGACAAGAAGTTATAAGATGAACATCAGCAAAACAAAAAGAAGAGTAATGAAATTCACTTGCATTAAAACAGGCGATGCAGAGATAAGTGGGTTAAGTGCTAAGACACTGAAAGCATTAGAGGAGTTAAGTTATTTGGCAGCACAACAATTCATGATGGATATAAACTGCAGACAGGCAATAACGAGGAAAAGAGGGATTTGTTAACGTCTGATGATTTGTTAGGGAAGAATTGTATGGTGTATAGTTTGTATTAAAGTGGAAAGTGGACAAGAGAGACAAGAATAAGATAGACGCTTTTGAAATGTGGTGCTGTGGAAAACTACAGAAGATAAGTTGGGTTGATCTGTTAACTACTGAGGAGGCACTGAAACCGTAGTGCAGGAAGAATGAAATTTATTGAATAACTTGATCAAAAGAAGGGACTAGTTGATAGCATGCATCCCAAAAAATGGTTCAAATGGCTCTGAGCACTATGGGACTCAACTGCTGAGGTCATTAGTCCCCTAGAACTTAGAACTAGTTAAACCTAACGAACCTAAGGACATCACACACATCCATGCCCGAGGCAGGATTCGAACCTGCGACCGTAGCGGTCTCACGGTTCCAGACTGCAGCGCCAGAACCGCACGGCCACTTCGGCCGCCCATGCATCCCAAGGCAGTAATGAATTTTCAATTTGATAATGGAAGTAAGTGTTCGAGAGGGTTAGAGCGGTGTAGAGGGGGGCGGGGAGGGGGGCTGGAATTCTACAGGGAGGCCAACGCTCGAATAAAATAAGTTGATTTACGATTCAAGTAGATGTAGATTTGCATAGCAACACAGAGATGAAGAGGCTTTCACAGGATAGACTGACATGGGTAACAATCCAGTCTTGGGACTGAAAGCCATAACTCCAACCGATACGGAAAAGTTGTATTCTCTAACTACAATATCAGTGGGTCACGAATGCAATCGTTCAACTCAATTAACTGGTTGTAGCAATCTGTAGGAATATGAAGTGCAGCGATAACATAGACTCATTCGTAGACAAACAAGGTGGCAGAATTAGTTTCATTGGCAGGATATTAGTGAAATAGATTCATTTTACAAAATACTCGTGCGACCCATCCTAGTATACTAATCAAGTCCCTGGGATTCGTACCACATAGAAATAACAGTGGATACTGCACATATACAGAGGTCAGTGCGAATGGTAACAGGTTTGATCGACCCATACAAGAGTGCAGCGAAGATGATGAAGGAATTGAAATGGCAGACGCCTGAAAGTAGGCGCAAAGTAACCGGAGAAAAACCTGTTTACAAAGTTTCAACAACTAGCTTCAAATGACGAATCTAGCAATATACTACAAACCCCTGCCTGTCGCTTCTGTAGTGATTGCGAGGAAAATCGCAGAACACACAGAGGCGTTCAACCAATATTTCTTCCCTAGCTCAATACGTGAATGGAAAATGAAGATGTGGTAATAACTGATACAACGGAATGCACCCTTTCCCATGCACTTCATAGTCGTTCGTAAGGTTCGCTTGTAGTACACTTGAGGGAAGTCTTTCAGAGGAATGGCTACATTGCCACACAAGAAGGCAATGCATGGAACTTGCAGCTCTGAGATAACAGAAGAAGAGGACAATCGACTGCGGGCTCTGCCCTATATACGACCAACAACAGAAAATAGCACTAGGATTCTTAAGAAATTTTCTGACCACCGCAGAAGGTTAAAAATTTAGCTGAGTAGTCCAAGGCTACGCACGACTGGCGTCTATAGCAATCAGTGTGAGTGTGGACTGCAAACGCGCAGACGCTGCTCAAACGGTTCAAATGGCTCTGAGCCCTATGGGACTTAACATCTGAAGTCATCAGTGCCCTAGAACTTGGAACTACATAAACCTAACTAACCTAAGGACATCACACACATCCATTCCCGAGGCAGGATTCGAACCAGCTACCGTAGCAGTCACGTGGTTCCGGACTGAAGCGCCTAGAGCCGCCCGGCCACCGTGGCCGCGCAGACACTGCGTGCGAGGAACACAAACAACGACTAGGAAGCAGCGCGACAATAATACTTCGTCAAACATTCCGCCTTTCCCACCCAGTCCATTTTGTTCACTATCCAATGGTGGCAGGAAGAATTCGACCCAACAACCCCACCTCCCCTGAATAAGCGCGCGGAAGTTCCACTTTACAAGTGACCACGACACTGGTCCCCTTCAGTGTTCTGCCAACTGTAAATACCAGAATATACCGAATAAAAGACCAACAGAACAGCCGAAAAGTCGACTGTGCAATGACAAACCGAAGAGCAACATGACGCTAGCCAGCACCCTCGAATATTTTACCTTAAAACACATAACAGTGGCCACAAAAGACTGCGGACCTACGTACTCCTTCACGGAGTTACTTACGGGTTTGAAGTTGACATTACTTTAGCATACGGGATGCTTTTGTCCATTAATTCAGATCAAAATTTTAGTGTTTGTCTTTAGTCTGCATACTCTCCCAGGATACCAAGTGTGAGAGCAGTCAGGCGCAGTATATCTGGCGTTTCGACTAATACTTGCAATTTCTCCTTTGCAGTGTGTAGAGGAAGGTTCAAACAAATACTGCGCATCACTTATTTCACCAACCTTCCGAGCCAACGGAAAACTGTTCTCGATGCACACTGTTTTCGAAAGTGGAAACAACTGACCGTTTAATAGAATGGTCCAAAATAAGTCTCTTGCGCTATTCGATCTATCATCGTGTGTTAACAGAGAATGTAAAACACTCAAAATAACAAGTACTCTAACTGCTACTGAACTGTGCTTTTTCAGGGCGGTAGTAGACAGAACAGCACAAGTCGCCAGAAAAAGAAGTCTGAGGTTGCTGAGCATAGATTGGAAGAGAACAATATGCTTGATCTCGAACAGATGAAGAGTGCTTTTCAAGGGCGGTGGATTCGGGGACAGCTTAACAAAGGAAACCATCGAAATTAGGACTAATGAAGGCCTTGTAAAGAGAGGGTGTCGTTACCGGCGAAGTTCTGCTTCGGACACGTTCTGGTTCCAGTACACTATGAGCAATCCCCAGCCTATAGACGTCCTTACGCCCCGCGTGGTGGAAGGTGACTGACTATACCGGAATTAGAGCTCTGCAGCTCCTTCTCCCACCCCCGCCCGCCCTAGCGCGAAGGGTGGGGAAGGGGGACACCCTGCCGCGCTGTAGCAACTGCGTAACGACAATCAAGACGCCGGCCACACTTGGTCAGAAAATAACGAGGGTTATACTCATCGAACGAAGCGCCAACTCGACGAAATCATTCGGCTGAAAACCTGACAGAATTTGATTATCTTAAATAGAAACACCGCTGTAGCTGTATGGTCACTGCCTCTAAAAAGGACGACCGGTTTCGTAACATCAGTTACACCATCAGGTGAAGCCCTGAATAGAGAGAAACCATGAAATAATACAACGAAGTGACAGCCTTTGTTAGGAGCTTTGACTGAAGTGGTTGAATGCAAGTAACAAAAAGTATAGCATTTATCAGTACTTGCAATTACAACGTAATGCTGATATTAAACTTTTCCTTTGATTCCTAGAATTTTGCCCCACTCTTAAATCATGTCGTATCCCACGACAAATGCAGAAGGGGGGCAAATAGGCGGAACCTAAAGAACAGTAACATAAATAAATCGATGAAATACAGCGAAATTAGGGGAATGGAGGGAAACAGATGAAAATCATACTATGTTAGAGCGTATCCGACGCGCGAAGTACAGGGCAGCACCGAGGCTAGCCGCAGGCTAACGTGAAAAAATACAATGGTCCATTAGGCAGATGGCGCATGCGCAGAGACGCAAGGCCAACTCAGAGTGCGAGAACATTACTAGCAGTCGGAAGCACACTAGATTACGTCAAACACTAAAATATAAAACATAAACAGTATTGCATTGGAGGGCCTTAATGGCTTGCTGTGGGAAACTGCTGAAAATGTTAAAACTTTTTGAAAACTAAAAGGAAGGGATACATAAAATATCAAACCATAAGAAGGGGGGGGGGGGGGGCGAGGAAAAGGAGGCAATGCAAAAACAGGTAAACGGGCCGCGTTATCCACTGAATCTAAATTAGCTAAAATCGATTTATGTTTGAATTCAGCTTGAGTGTTGGGAGTACGACCAGGGGATTACTTTAAGGCATAGTAGATCTAGTTCTTCTAGAACATTAAGAACATTTCCCTTACGTTCGCTACGGACCACTGAAAAGTTGGATAAAATAATGCTAACAGAGTCACCCGTATCAGAAAAATGGGTACTCAAAGATGAGCTACAACCCGAATCAGATGTATGTTCTCTACACCTGACCTCAAAGGCAGTATAGCAGTTATATTTGTACGCGCAGTCATTGTAGACCTGAAAGGATCATACTTCATTATTTCGCTACCTCTGAATCTCACTCCACTATTCCTGGGAACGAAATATGCCAGGATAATCTTGCGAATCGAAAGTAGTTTACCAAAATTTTACTAGAGGCATATTTACTTACTGGAACTAATGTACTTACTTCTTCTTGCTGCTTTTCTATCTGTACATATCCGTTAAATAAACTTGTGTGTTCAAGCATTAGACTGACGACCTCAGATGTTAAGTCCCGTAGTGCTCAGAGCCGTTTGAGCTCAAGCATTAGATTAGTTTATCTCGCAGACAAAGACAAGGAGATCGTTATCAAGCGCCTCTTCGGGGAGGTAATACTCCGCAGCACCAATGTGCTGCAGAAGCTACGGATCAGGAAAGCTAAGCTTCTTAGCTCTTCTTACACAAGGCGTAACGCTATCTTCTCACAAGCAATGAATATTCAAATGCGATTTATGAATGAGAAAGGTGGTGCATAATCTTTCATTGTATACAAAATTTAGATGGTCTTACTCCTTCCTATTTTGTGTTGTTGCGTTGAATTGTTAATCTCTTGCGTTTGCAAGTATGCGATCATCTTCATGCTCATTTGTTTGTTGCATGCACCCTTCGCGGTGTTATTGTTGTAATGGGAATACCCTTGGGACACACCGAGCGAGGTGGGGCAGTGGTTAGCACGCTGGACTCGCATTCGGGAGGACGACGGTTCAATCCCACATCCTGCCATCCTGATCTAGGTTTTCCGTGATTTCCCTGAATCGCTGCAGGCACGGCCGACTTCCTTCCCTGTCCTTCCCTAATCCGATTAGACCAATGACCTCGCTGTCTGGTCTCCTCCACCAAAACAACCCAACCCCCCTTGGGACACACACAAGTTCTACAAGAAACTCCTGTCATCTCTTTCACTGGACACCTGGGGGCGACAACTCTCTCCTTAGCATGAAATGCATAAACTTTCCAAATAACCTTTTGACTAGTGTCTACCCTTCATAACTTGTGTTATTTGTTCTGTTAACTGAACTGGACTGGACTGCACTCCTATTCTTTAACTTTCGTGTGTGTTTATATTGTGATCGTGAGCAATGCCAGTGGTGTGATTACGTTAACGCTATCGGATAAAAGAGTCTCCTATGTCGCAAATTATATAATTGTATTGCAATTAATTTTTACCGAAAATGATTAGAAAACGTAAAACTACAGCCCAAGAAAGCAATTCTGTGAGGTTCTGTATTGTGCAGTGCAGTGACATCACAGTGCGTAACTCACAGTTCCAACACACGAAACTAACATAGTTAAAGTACTACATAAAATAAGAAAATGAATTTTGAAAGAATAACTGTCCGAAGTGCTTCTCTTAACATTCCCTGTAAATTTAGTATGCAAGTCAAAACATTAAATGATGCACATGCCAATGTGAGACTGCACAGTAAGAATAAGATTATCTGCATAGGAAAATGAGATCTTAACTTTACCTAAGCTGATCCCGGCAATGATTTTGAAACGCAATGCTTAACTGTGAATGATTTCAGTGTCCTGACAAACGTTAAATTGGCCCTTAAAAATTTTCGTGGCTTACTTGTGAAAATTAAAACTCGCTACTGTTCGAAAGTGATGCAAATAATAGGCCGGCCGGAGTGGTCGTGCGGTTCTAGACGCTACAGTCTGGAACCGCGTGACCGCTACGGTCGCAGGTTCGAATCCTGCCACGGGCATGGATGCGTGTGATGTCCTTAGGTTAGTTAGGTTTAAGTAGTTCTAAGTTCTAGGGGACTGATGACCACAGCAGTTAAGTCCCATAGTGCTCAGAGCTATTTGAACCAAATAATAATAATAATAATGTAGCGCAGCAGTAAAGTAGATAAAGAAAAGGAAGCCCTGCACAGTACAACTCAAGGACATGCACCTTTGCTTAGCATATGAGTATCATGCTTTTCTGAATGATTGTGTTCCCCTCAGTGCAATACAGTGACACATACTTACAAAACAAAATTTTTGTTAGGAGACGCTGGTAGAAACTCGACTTAGTGAGTGACTGAAAAGACACCAGTATTCTAAAACAATATTATGAAACTCTGATTCTTAACAATTATAACCATCTTTCCAAAAATCACTTCCTATAAAAAAATTATGACGCTTCCATGAAATTACTTAGTGAATGTTGAATCTACAACTCTGTGGGCAGAAAACTTGCTTTAATAATGTCTGACCCATCAAACTAACTAACCTAAATCAGCAAAGAAAAATAACCTAAAATTTGATTTCCAAAAATCATGATAAATTTCGCACGAGCAAGCAAAGGAGCCACATCATTGCCTGAAATTCCTTAAGGTTCTCAAATCAGTCTTTACCGAATCACATTTCCAAAAAGCAACATCCTCTGCATTTGCCTTTCTGTGTTCCACTAAACTGCCAGGCCTCACAGCAGCGTAACAAACACGTGACTCCCTCACTTACTTCTCACCGAATGCCGCTGGCGGCGACAGTGCTTCTGACAAAGATCGCATTGGTTGTACTCAGAACCACTGTGGCGTAACATGTCGACTATTCAAGAGCTCTGTTTGAAAAAGTCCGGTGTTTAAATATGAAGAATGACACTTCGAATAAGATTAGAGCTTTCGCCACTTTCATTGAATACCAAAAATAAGATAGTAAACTTACACCTTTTGTCGACACAACGGTGGCTTAATACAGTGAAATTGTATGCGACAGTGGGAGTCGTTCTGTATGACGAGTTGCTGTACAACTGTCAATACGATCTGAAGCTGGGCGACAGTGTCTGAAATCATTAATATGGAAATAGTGAACAGGTCAGTATGTACAGAGAGCTGTTTATTTCTGAAAAAAAAGAAAGGATCGCATATCATTCCTTATTGATGCGCACTTTCGAACAAATATAATATGAAACGTGGTTGTTATTTTACCTCATTTAATTACTTAGCATAAATTTTCATACCGGCAAAATTACCAAAGATGTGAGCTTGAGTCAATCGATGGTATGCTTTGAGGGACAACGTCTGACGTGACTCATGATAGGGCCACAGTAATGTCTCTCTAAGTTCCTTAGAACGTCGGCCAATCACGGCTTGACTGTTGAAAGTTTGCGTACTGCGCGGGCAGTGGAATAAAGGTGCCAAGAGCACAGGGATCACACCGAACCCACAAAATATGCTGTTGCGGAACACTGCATAGCTACAGTAGGGGGCTCAGTGAGATGTGAACCTGAGGTAGACCTCGTTTTGGAACTGTATTTTAAGGAACGTATTGAGATGCGATTGTTCGACAGCCTGATAATAGAAACGGTGGTTTTACACATAACCTTGTTCGGGAGGGAGTTCTAAGGGCGAAGGGTGCGCAGAAGCATTGAAACTGAACGACATCTTATTCATACCGGACTATTGGTAAAATTAGTGAACAGCCTCATAACAGATATACGGTTTTTCGTTGAGACAGATTGTCCACCACAAAACATCTGGATCAGGTGTTGTCGCCAACACTGTTTAGCTTGTGCCTCAACTAATTACAGACAATGGCCCATCCTGTCATCGCGCAATTTCCGGACGACACAGCCCTACTCGCAAATAGCTACACAGTAAACGCTTCAATAATCAAATTACAATAACAGTCAACGTTGATAAAACAATGTGCTGCCTCCAACATGATTAAGCTAATGCGAGCAAGACTCAAGCCGTCAATTTATTGGTAAACGGCCCGACTTAAGAAGTTGTCTGAACAAAAACGGGACAGAGATCAGCGCACTGCTCATGTACGCTACCTGGTAATCAGGCTAGACAAACTACTTTTCAAACGATATGTAAAAGCGAAGAAGGAGATGTTAATTAGGACATTTTATGCTCTGTGCCTGTTACTGTCCAGTACTACAAGAATACCTCGACAAAACTTCGTCTCTGCAAATCTATCCTGCTCCCTTCTATGATCTATGGAAGTTCTTCTTATGGAACTAGACGTAACTCAAACATAAAAACACTCCATGTCATACAAAAAAGGTGTTTGAGACTTATTTTAAAGGCGCCATATTGCACTCACATTCGAGACCTGCATGCGAAACTAAATAAAACCACTCTACCTGTCGTGCTAAAACGTCATACATGGAAATTACCTGAAAAGGCAAAAGCCAGGAGGTCCACATCTAACACACAGGAATGCTTAAACCTGAACCATGGTATCGAGTTAGAGTCCCACGGTCAGTTACTGAAGAGCCAGTGGCACAACAGATTAATGGAACCACCATCCCAACAGGGTTTTAGTGCATGAGCCTACAAATCCTATATGTGATTGATAAATGGCTAAAATGACCATATAATGTAAGAGAAAGAAGTCCTGGTTTCACTAGAATTTAAATGGAAGGGGCCAGAGTTTGTTACCAGCACTAGGCAACTGCGCCTGCCCCCCCCCCCCCTTTCTCCATCAGCACCACTACCACCACCGCCGTCACTACCAACACTCCACTCCAACCAGCATGTGGCTGGGTAGTGACGGGATGGATGGGGAACAATCTATATCACTAAACGGCTAAAATAACCACACAGTACCGGTTTCCAGTTGCCTATCTAACAGCTTACATGGGTGACAACAACTTGATTTTTCAGTGTTTTATAACTATTGATCGAATTTAAAGATGTAAAGTACTGTCAGATTTTATTCATTAAAGCCGGCAGGAGTGGCCATTAAACCATTAAAAATACAATTAAATGCACTTGGATTTTGTAACAAACTTAACATGTAAAGAACGTAACTGATACCATGATTAAATAGTTAACATGTTAACTTGCAATTAATGACTGCTTTGACGACATGTTTTTGATGAAACCTAAAATAAACAATATTACACTATTTTGTACTTTCCAAAAATGTCATACGTCAACGTATAAAGGATTTATCACATTCTTGGTTTTCCAATTTTTGTTTTGACGTATTCTTTAGTGTGTGGGTGAATAAAACGAAACTGATAAAACCAACATAATTAGGGTTTTGCGTTTTCAAACACAAAGGTTTTATGAGCTTATGTCAAATATTTGACATTTAAAGATGTTAAAAACTTGAATATGGCTGGAAACAGCATCTGTAACGTTTTCTTCGTGAAAAAAAGAAGACAGCGAGAGAGAACGAGAGAGAGAGAGCGAGAGAGAGAGAGAGAGAGAGAGAGAGAGAGAGAGAGAGAGAGAGAGAGAGAGAGACAGAGAGAGAGCCAAATCAGTTGCAACAGTACAAGGTTTACTGAAAACCTCTTGGCAGGTATGTTAAATACATAGCCGTAAGGCACAAATGAAGATCAGTTTCATCTCCATAATAACAAAACCACAAAATATCGTTCTGACTGTCATTAGAAAGTGCTTTGTAAACGCAACTAGTGAGTTCACTTTCTAATGACCGTTGACACGACGCATTGTGGTTTTAGTATTGTAGAGGTGAATCTGATTCGTGCCTTATAGCTACATATTTAAATGTAACTCGACACCCTAATGTAACCAGTGTCAATTACTGATCCTTCTGAAGAAGATGTTTTCAAGGATGTCGAAACCCTAGGTCAAGAGCTTTTCAATAAACTTTGTACTATAGCATCTGAATTGGCTGTTTTTTCACCTATTCTCCAAGAAAAAATATTTAATACATTACCTCAGTTGTAAATTAATCAGATATCTGAAGCAGTTTTATACACGGGAGTTCGAGTATGGGAGTGGTGTTACAGGGTGAGAGTATAAACGAGGAACAATGTAGCCAATACGCTCTTTCTCCAGGTACCGCCTGAAGATCACAGCAGGCATGCTGCTGAACATCGTGTTTTACAAACGGCTGCACCCAACTGGTTACTCGAGAACAGTACAACCAGACGACACTTTATGTACAGGATCATAGCCCTACTCACAAGTGCAGGGATGTCCAGAATTGTCTCGCCGGCGCGCGCGGTGAGCTTTGCTCATTCCCCCTGGGCATCGTGTGTTCGCAGACTGCCCGTCGGCCTGCACCCCGGACCTGGCCCCTGTGTGCGGCTCCGACGGCGTCACCTACCGAAACCTCTGCCTACTGCGCAGGAAGGCCTGCCTGCACAGAGACCGCACGCGCCTCGCCCACCCTGGGGAGTGTGGTGAGTACCGCAGCGTGCCTGAAACAAGGTGCTAAATTAAAAGAGAAATGGTCAAGTGTGATTGGGTCTCGCGTTCTCAGGGTTCCGTGCAAACTTAACTGCGCATACAGCAGATCATTCATCCCAGTTATCTCATGAATATATGATTTACTATTCCATTGTTTACTCTTATTGTAGATACTGTGTTTATTTCCATCATTTGAATTTAGATTTGCCTTACTTTACTCAGTGTCCCTTCTTTCTCTTATTTTCTGTGTATTTCATTGGCCTGCAAAACGCAAACGCCCCAACATCCGAGCCACACTATATCAACTGTCTCGTACCCACACAACACACGGCTAAGTAACTGATGTGATAGTTCGGGCAACATCTCGTTCATATATGCAAAATATCGGTCCCAGGAATTCCAAAACTTTCGAGAAAGTTTTAAAGTTCAAAGTTGGATAACAAATGGCAAAAGAAATGTTTATTTAATGTAATATAATAAAAAATTAACTATTGTGTGACTTTTCCTCTAATTTTAATGTGAAACGTTACTTCTTGCCAAATTTCATAATAATAGGTAAACAGGAACTACCTACAGGATTTAGTGAGTGAGTATTCGAATATCAAAATATGTTACACAAATTTTGATTATATTGGCTTAGAAGCTTAGTATGTGTCATAAACTTCAACTTGATGAGTTTATCCGTTCCTGAGAAAAAAAGGATTTTAACAAACGGACAAACAGACTGCCGGACCACAAATGACAAAGAAATATATTTTTATATGAAGATGGTATCTGTTCTATAGGACATGTCCGAAAGAACAGATACCATTTTCATATATATATATATATATATATATATATATATATATTCGACTGTCCCCGTTGAATAATATCAACGCCTGTATGTAGCCAGGGATATTCATTTCACTGTAATTTCAAATATATTTTTCGTGTGATATAGATTAATACTTTCCCGATCTATTCCATTAATTACGCATTGAAACTTTGATTTTTGTCAAATTTCATGATTTTTGGTCAGTGGCAAGTACCCTACAGATTTTGATGAATGAGTTCGCAATTATCAAAACATATGACATAACTGGCGGCATGTTTCGATTTTATTGACAGAAGCTTACCTTTCTTACAACGTCAACGGAGTACAGGTGTTAGTATGTGACGTAAGTTTCAACTTGATATGCCTACTTGTTCCTGAGGAAGCGGGATCGTAACAGACGCATGAACATTCGAATAACAAACGGCCTGATATGATTATAAATTCACAATTTTAGGACTTCTTTTTCCTTTGCTTGTATTGTGAAGTCTTGCGTCTTGTCAAGTTTCATAACTATAGATGAACAGGAAGTAACTTGCAGGTTTTGATAAACGAGTTTGCGAGTATCAAAGTGTGTGATATACACTGAAGAGCCAAAGAACTGGTACAGCTGCCTAATACGTGTAGGGCCCCCGTGATCACGCAGAAGTGCCGCAACACGGTGTGGCATGGTCTCGACTAATGTCAAAAGTAGTGCCGGAGCGAACTGACACCATGAATCCTGCAGGGCTGTCCATCAATCCGCAAGTGTACGAGAAGGTGGAGAACTCTTCTGAACAGCACGTTGCAAGGCATCCCAGATATGCACAATAATGCTCATGTCTGCGGAGTTTGATGGCCAGCGGAAGTGTTTAAACTCAGAACAGTGTTCCTGGAGCCATTCTGTGGCAATTCTGGATGTATGGTCAGTCGCATTGCCCTGCTGGAATTGTCCAAGTTGGTAGGAATGCACAATGGACATGAATGGATGCAGGTATCTAGACGTATCTAGACGTATCAGGGGTGATCGGACACGATGCTTACATACGTGTCAGCTGTCAGAGTCGTATCTAGACGTATCAGGGGTCCCATCACTAGAACTGCACACGCTCCGTACCATTACAGAGCGTCTATCAGCTTGAACAGTCTCTGCTGACATGCAGGGTCCATGCATTCGTGAGGTTGTCTCCACACCCTTACACGACCATTCGCTCGATATAATTTGAAACGAGACTCGTCCGACCAGGAAACATGTTTCCAGTCATCAGCAGTCCAGTGTTATGTTGATGGGCCCACGCGAGGCGTAAAGTTTTATGTCGTGCAGTCATCAAGAACACGCGAGTGAGCCTTCGACTCCGAAAGCCCATATCGATCATGTCTCGCACGCTGACACTTTCTGCAGCACTGGAACATGCAGCAATTTGCGGAAGGGTTACACTTCTGTCACGTTGAACGATTCGCTTCAGTCGTTGTTGGTCCCGTCTTGTAGAATCTTTTTCCGGCCGCAGCGAAGTGGGAGGTTTGATGTTTTACCGGATTCCTGAAATTCACGGTACACTCGTAAAATGATCGTAGGGGAAAATCCCCACTTCATCGCTGCTCCGGAAATGCTGTAACGCATAGCTCGTGCGCCGACTATGACACCATGTTCAAACTCACTTAAATCTTAATAACCTCCCATTGTAGCAACAGTAAACGTCTAACAACTGCGCCAGACATTTGTTGTCTTATAAATGCGTTGCCGACCACAGCACCGTATTCTGCCTGTTTAGAAATCTTTGTATTTGGATATGCATGTCTATACCAGTTCCATTCGCGCTTCAGTGTAAATGGGCGTATTCTTTGACCACAATGATTTAGAAGGGACCGTAGATCTTAAAACGTGATATAAATTTTAGCCTGATACGTCTATCCGTTCCTGAGGAAAAGTGTTTTTAACAGCCTACTAGACAGACTGACAGACGGAGAACGAGGTAATCCCATAAGGGTACCGTTTTTACTGACTGAGGTACGGAACCCTAAAAATGATTTTAGGGTATATTTGAAACGTGCGTTATCTGTCCGACATATTATGTTGTTCAGTAAATAATCAAAAATACTTGCTGATCCATAATGAACTCCTTTCTGACCCACTGACAGATTTAATAATGCCTAACAAAGGCCATTTTCTCTTCCAGTGTTGTAATCGTGAATATCGATAGCCTTCCTAATATGTGATGGCTTATTTATAACGCCTAACCCTCTGAAGAGGTACCTACAAGATGACCGAGATTGAATACCGTATATTATTTCTGCCGTTCACTTTTGTACTATCACTACTTGCTTTCTTCGGCATGTGCCTCTCCTGAAAAATATTCCGTAAGATATCACTGACTGGAAATAGGAGAAATATGTTAGAAGTTTTAATTCGTTTGTTTCCAAATCTAGTGATTATCAACGAACATAAGAACCTGAACTTAATTGTTTGAGCAGTTCAGAAATTCTCACAGTTTAAGTTTCTTTCAACATGTACACCAAGTATATGGAACATTCTACTCTGCTGATTTCTATTCATGTGCTATGTGCTGTATCATTCGTTGATCTCATTGTATCTGTCGTGTCGTAAGTATATTGTGTTTTCTCAAAACTAAGGGAGTTACGGCAAACGGCCACAAATGCTTTTCAACGAGCTTTATTTAGTTGCCATTACTGGTTCAGGGCTTCGATTTTAAGTCAGATCTTTTTTTGTAAATGACAATTTCAACAATTTTTGGACAGCTAGTACTTACTTCACGCCATCAGGTCCAGAAATCCGTGCAACGTCATACTTAGATGTCCCCATCTATTTGTGTCTTCTGCTACCTGTTTCCAGACACACCTCTGCAGAAAGTCTTGTTTTACTCCATACTTCCATCTCTTTCTGGGTCTTCTCTCTATTCTGTTGCCTGATGGTAACCCGTCCATTGCCATTATGGCCCATCTCGCTTCCCCCATTGTCACAGTGTGCAGTCCATTGGAGTCTTCTGCTTGTTATCATTACAACGATGCTTGGCTCCTTGTAGATTTCTTCTATATTCCGCAACAAAATTTAAGGGTCGCTTTTTCTAAACTCCCATAATTACCTTCCATTTCGACGCATATGTTTGAAATTTGGCTCAAAAGTGCCTGCAACCTTCCTCTGCAACGGTGCTGCAAGAGGCGACTGTTTGGAGGGTGTAAGCAGAGCTCGTTATGTGTCAAAAGGCACTATCGCAGTTAGCCCATTGCCGGTTTTCCTCGGAAGGACGATAGTGACCTGCGGTCGCCATTGGGCGCAGTGAAAGGGGATCCAGAAAGAGTTATAAAAATACAAGAAACGTCTCGACTCTCAGTTGGAATAGTCTGTCAATGAGCGCTGAGGAATTGCGTCTTAAGTGGTCTTCAGCCCATTGGAGGCAGCAGACACCGCACGGTTCATTCCCGCCAGCTACGGCATTGGCGATCGCCGCTTGCGGTGGCCCCAGAGCTGAGTGCAGTGAGCGACTGCGGCGCGTGTATTGAACTTACACACGCCGACTTGGGAGGAGCTCCGTCCCCTCCCGCTCACCACCCTTCTTTGACTTCCGTCGTACCACGATGACGGTTGCCTTGTAGCTGTAGCCGGCCGCGGTGCTCTAGCGGTTCTAGGCGCTCAGTCCGGAACCGCGCGACTGCTACTGTCGCAGGTTCGAATCCTGCCACGGGCATGGATGTGTGTGATGTCCTTAGGTTAGTTAGGTTTAATTAGTTCTAAGTTCTAGGGGACTAATGACCTCAGCAGTTAAGTCCCATAGTGCTCAGAGCCATATGAACCATTTGAACCTTGTAGCTGTAAATGTCGACGATATTGGCATGCCGTCCAGGTAAGCCCAGTTCAGTCCGCTGGTGGCGCGGGTTAGCCAGGCTGTCTGAGGCGCCTTGACACGGCCCGCGCGGCTCCCCTCGTCGAAGGTTCAAGTCCTCCCTCGGGCATGGGTGTGTGTGTTGTCCTTAGCGTAAGTTAATTAAAGTTAGATTAAGTACCGCGTAAGCCTAGTGACCGATGACATCAGCAGTTTGACCCCATAAGACCTTACCACAAATTTCCAATATTTCGGTCCGCTGGAATGTCAGGAACGCTGGTGTCCCGACCCTAGTGGGAAGGTCCTCCTGCGACAGACGCAGACAGTAGTGTTGGACTCTACAACTTGTGATTACGGTGACGTAGTCATCTCTCCCAGAAGCGGTTGTTGCTGTCTGTAGTGTGCAGGAAATCTACGACAGACTTGTGCCAGACGTCACTACGGGGAAATCAGGGAATCGAGTGCAAACGCCATGTACACGATTGATCCATTTGACTGACTGCCTTACGTGCTAAACTGCTGGGATATCGATGGAGCGTAGTAGTGGCTAATGTTTTCCCGACGTCATTCGTCACTACCGCTATTACGAAAGTATCAGGGTTTTCCCTCCTGCCGTGCTTGCTTAAGAAGTTTGATATAGTACAGAACTGGTTCATAAAAGCTCTTGGTACCGTTTGTTGTATTCGCCTTAGCCCTTCTATCGTCACAAAACGAAGGTGACGTGTCCCTGTTTGGCTGCTCTGCCCCATTAAATTGTACAGAAGTCAGCTGCCTGGCTCGCCAGAAACGCCGATTTTGTGTTTTGCACTGACCCAGTCTCGGTGGTTAAATGTTTTCATCGCGAGCTCCTCCTGTCGACATTGCCATAATGTTGCGAGATAACTTCGCTCTGAGACTTTGAGAATATTACCCCTTTTACTGCCCTATATAAGGCTGGAAATGTAAAATGGTGGAAGACATTCGAAATTTTGAGAAAAACAGAGGTAATCTATAGGGAGAGACGAGTCGTATACAATATGAACAACAGCCAAGAGGGTATAATAAGAGTGGATGACCAAGAACAAAGTGCTCGTACTGAAAAGGATGTAAGACAAAAATGTAGTCCGTCGCCCCTACTGTTCAGTCTATACATAGAGGAAGCAATGACGGAAATAAAAGAAAGGTTGAGGAGTGCAATTAAAATTCAGGGTGAAATGATATCAATGATGCGATTCGCTGATGACATTGATATCCTGAGTGAAAGTGAAGAAGAATTACATGATCTTCTGAATGGAATGAACAGTCTAATGAGTACAGAGTATGGACTGAGAGTAAATCGAGAAGTAGTAGAAATGAGAACAGCGAGAAACTTAATATCAGGATCGATTGTCACGAAGTAGATGAAGTTAAGGAATTTTACCTAGGAAGTAAAATAACTAGTGACGGACGGGGCAAGGAGGACATCAAAAACAGACTAGCAATGGCTGAAACGGCACTCCTGGCGAAGAGAACTCTACTAATATAAAATATCGGCCTTAATTTGAAGAAGAAGTTTCTGAGAATGTACATCTGGAGTACAGCATTGTATGGTAGTCACACATGGACTGTGGGAAAACCGGAACAGAGGAGAATCAAAGCATTTGAGATGTGGTACTACAGACGAATGTTGAAATTAGGTGGACTGCTAAGGTAAGGAATGAGGAGGTTCTGTACAGAATTGGAGAGGAAAGGAATATGTGGAAAACACTGATAAGCAGAAGAGATAGGATGATAGGACATCTGTTAAGACATGAGGTAATGACTTCCATGGTACTAGAGGGAACTGCAGAGGGCAAGAACTATTGAGGAAGACAGAGATTGGAGTACATCCAGCAAATAACAGAGGACGTAGGTTGCAACTGCTACTCTGAGATGATGAGGTTAGCAGAGGAAAGGAATTTGTGACGGGCCGCATCAAACTAGTCAGAAGACCGATGACAAAAAGAAAAAGAAGAAAAACTTGGCATGCGACAACGCAAAAGTGTAACGCTCTGGGATGTCACCCGTTGCTCGGCGACGCTTCAAACAACAAGGTGTAGACACAACGCTCAGAAGTTCATGTGAGTTGTAATATAGGTTAATGATATCGTATTGGCACCAAATTTCGCCGTAATTCTACCCAACGCCAGCATGGACATGTTACACGATGGGAAGGTCGCCATAAACTCTGTTAGCAACTCCTACTTTTGACGCCTCTGTGTCCGCAGCTCGTGGTCGTGCATTAGCGTTCTCGCTTCCCGCCCCGGGTTCCCGGGTTCGGTTCTCGGCGGGGTCAGGGATTTTCTCTGCCTCGTGATGACTGGGTGTTGTGTGATGTCCTTAGGTTAGTTAGGTTCAAGAAGTTCTAGGGGACTGATGACCATAGATGTTAAGTCCCATAGTGCTCAGAGCCAATTGAACTTTTTTTTTTTACGCCTCTGCCTCTGCGTTAGTCGCACCGAGTGTGTTGCCGAAAGTTCGTAGAGCTCGAAGGTGACGTTACAGGGCGGCACCCTTTGTGCCGTTTTAGTGAAAGGTTGTAGGCACCTTTGAACCAATGGAAGACGTTTACGGGATTTCGAGAAAGTGATCATTTAATTTTTGTTGCACTGCGTAGTTCTGTATTGTGGCCCCTTCTCCACTCTCCAGTAGCTGGTTCCCAGTCTGGTCCATTATATTTCCCTAAACACGTTCCTTTCAAATACCAGCAGTAGGTTAACGCCTTGTATTAGTGTGCTCCAGATCTGACACCCGTATAGTACTACTGGCACTATAAATGTTTTATATGGTCTTACTTTTAGTTGTTGTGATTTGTTTCTGTGTATTAATACCGGGTTTAAGCGAGTAACACCGTCTGTCGCAAAGTTCCTACTTCATGGGCTGCACCTCTCGACGGTTACTGCATCATCATAAGACGAAATACTTCTTTTACATCTTTTCAGTAACATTTTTCGATGATTTATTACAGCAGGACATGGGGTTTATACAATCGAGTTATTAACACTATAAGTCGCATCCTAATCTCATAGCTATAACAATAACTCATCCATGCTTGCTTTTAAAAACAGTTATGAAGAAAGTGCCTTCCACTTGATGATAAAGGTGTAACCGTGGATACGCACAGTGGCTGAAGTAAGCATTTTGTGGAAGCCGCAGAACTAAATTATCAACGTTGCTTGTAATACACGTGTGTATTTAGCTGCGACTTTTATGATGATTATTGTCAGGTGTCCGCGTGACATAGTCCAAGTATGGTCTAAGCATATTATTTACATCTAAACATTTTATGTTTCCGCTCAAAACATGAGTTTTCCAAAAGAGAAACAAAACATTATTTACTGAAATACGTGTAAGTTCCACAACTTATTTATTTTTTTCGTTCTCAACAGCACGCACATCAATAGGTCATCCATCCAGCACATAATGTGATGCTAGCTGCATAAATATGCTCATCCAGTAGATTAAAAGACAACAATTTGTTGATGATACTGTGAAATATTAACTAATAACACAAGAGTAGCCAACTGAAGACGGACATAATGGACCGAAGAAATACATCTTTCTTCTACAAGATGGGTGGTTGCGATACGCCTAAACAAACTTGAGTTCAACAAACACGGAATTTAGCGATTTCACTGGTGAAATAATCTCTGCTTATCCACATCCCTGACACGTCTCAGTATCTATTGAGTAACCACGGTAATGAAAAGATTAAGAATAAAGAAAAATTGAGAAGAGAGAGACACAACTAATTTTGTAGTAGGACCGAACCCCAACCAATCTGTGTACCAGGCGGCATAATTGCACACTATTTGTAAAATTTAAAAAATAGAATAATAGCAACGATAGATTATTATTATAATGTTCGCCTACCTATTCATTACACGATGGGTTTCGTAAAACAGCCTAGCCACCTTGAAGAACTGTCACGTTCTATCAGTATTACGGTTTTCGAAGGTATGTCTTTTCACTTTCCTAGCATTGCTGACTTTGATTTGCTTACCTCGGTCTTCAGAGTTGTCTCGTAGGTCGCGTCCCGATTTGGTCTTCACAATAAAGTCGCAGATTCCACGTACGAACAATAAACTGTGCTAAAGTGAAGTGGGAGTGTGGAAGAAAATCCAGTGCTACGAAATAAAGTTATCAATATATAGGATGCCACATGATTTTTATTCATTAACGTTTATCGGTAATCAAGAAACGCAAGGAAGGGCCTGATTGTGTTCATACATTACATCTAATTCCGCGGAAACTATCTTCAGAGCAACGCAACAAAACACAATGTAATGAGTCACAGTATTACAAGATGTTCAAAACTTCACACGATTAATTCACCAAGCCGTTGTTCAACACGACAAATGACTTTTCTGTAACTCGATACACTATACCGCCTAAAGCGCTTGCTGCACTTGTTCGAACATGATATAAAACTTCTAATGAGTTACACACAAACTTTTTCCAAGGCATTCTTAATTGCGACGGATAATTAGTGGCACGCTATTCTACTTCACCGTCCCGACGCGTGTTGCCTCAATCGTACCCGGAAGAAATCTCGTTTATTCAGTACACGCTTCTGATTGGTCCATCGTCTTCAATCAGTAACGACTAATTTTTAAGTTGGTCAATGTTGACGGTAGTCAATGGCCATTTGCGAGTGGAAAAGGGAAGGGAATAACTAGTAATGGTTTGACGCGGGCTTTTCTCATCCTCGTGATGACTGGGTGTTGTGTGATGTCCTTAGGTTAGTTAGGTTTAAGTAGTTCTAAGTTCTAGGGGACTGATGACCATAGATGTTAAGTCCCATAGTGCTCAGAGCCATTTGAACCATTTGTTTGACGCAGTTCCCGTAACAAATTCCTCTCCTGTGCCAACCTGCAACTTCGTCTTCAATTATTTGCTGATGTATTCCAACCTCTGTCCTCATCTAAAGTTTTTATCCTCTAAGCTCCCTCTAGTACAATGTAAGTTATTCCCTGAAGTCTTAACAGATGCCCTACAATCGTAAACTTCTTCTTCTCAATGTTTTCTATTTATTCCTCCCCTCGCCAAATCTCTGGAGAACCTCCTCATTCCTTACCTTATCAGTGCACTTAATTTTCAAAATTCGTCTTGTGGTGTGTCGGGTGGAATAATTGTAATAAATGTTTTGTATTTACGCTGTTGTTTGCCGTTCTCAACACTGGCACTCTAACTACAATATTAGCAACCAGAAATTGATTAGCAAAATGTGAAGCCTGTAATTAAAATTCCTAGTGCCCACTTCACCTGAGAAATACATTTATAGCTACAGCTTAGAGCTCTGAGGAGTTAGGAGATTGTCTGTGATTCATAATCAAAAACCATTCTCTCTAAAATGTTCACTATATTCTGAAAGTCACAGACCAAAAGGAATCCACGCAATCCAACTACCAGAGCAGTTCAGAGTCTAATGCGCTCATGCAACTATAACTGTTCAAATTAAATGTTTAAGTGAATGCTCGCCATAATTCGATGACAATGTTCATCAAACGCTACGCTAAATAATGGTAGAATGTCTGTCCTGCGGCGGCACGTGGAAATACGACATACGCAAACTGAAGATAGATCATTAAAGTCATCCCAGAATTAACACTTCACTCGAAAACGATTTCATGGTTACGCGTATCCTGAGTAACTTATTACGGCATCCGAGGCTGTTTATATCAACGATACCGACGCGATGCGACTCCCGGCACAGGTGGTGCGCTAATCAGCGTCTGGAGAGAACTGGGGACTTCCTTTGCTCGCGCAGCGTTCTTACATACACTCCTGGAAATTGAAATAAGAACACCGTGAATTCATTGTCCCAGGAAGGGGAAACGTTATTGACACATTCCTGGGGTCAGATACATCACATGATCACACTGACAGAACCACAGGCACGTAGACACAGGCAACAGAGCATGCACAATGTCGGCACTAGTACAGTGTATATCCACCTTTCGCAGCAATGCAGGCTGCTATTCTCCCATGGAGACGATCGTAGAGATGCTGAATGTAGTCCGGTGGAACGGCTTGCCATGCCATTTCCACCTGGCGCCTCAGTTGGACCAGCGTTCATGCTGGACGTGCAGACCGCGTGAGACGACGCTTCATCCAGTCCCAAACATGCTCAATGGGGGACAGATCCGGAGATCTTGCTGGCCAGGGTAGTTGACTTACACCTTCTAGAGCACGTTGGGTGGCACGGGATACATGCGGACGTGCATTGTCCTGTTGGAACAGCAAGTTCCCTTGCCGGTCTAGGAATGGTAGAACGATGGGTTCGATGACGGTTTGGATGTACCGTGCACTATTCAGTGTCCCCTCGACGATCACCAGTGGTGTACGGCCAGTGTAGGAGATCGCTCCCCACACCATGATGCCGGGTGTTGGCCCTGTGTGCCTCGGTCGTATGCAGTCCTGATTGTGGCGCTCACCTGCACTTCGCCAAACACGCATACGACCATCATTGGCACCAAGGCAGAAGCGACTCTCATCGCTGAAGACGACACGTCTCCATTCGTCCCTCCATTCACGCCTGTCGCGACTCCACTGGACGCGGTCTGCACGATGTTGGGGCGTGAGCGGAAGACGGCCTAACAGTGTGCGGGACCGTAGCCCAGCTTCATGGAGACTGTTGCGAATGGTCCTCGCCGATACCCCAGGAGCAACAGTGTCCCTAATTTGCTGGGAAGTGGCGGTGCGGTCCCCTACGGCATTGCGTAGGATCCTACGGTCTTGGCGTGCATCCGTGCGTCGCTGCGGTCCGGTCCCAGGTCGACGGGCACGTGCACCTTCCGCCGACCACTGGCGACAACATCGATGTACTGTGGAGACCTCACGCCCCACGTGTTGAGCAATTCGGCGGTACGTCCACCCGGCCTCCCGCATGCCCACTATACGCCCTCGCTCAAAGTCCGTCAACTGCACATACGGTTCACGTCCACGCTGTCGCGGCATGCTACCAGTGTTAAAGACTGCGATGGAGCTCCGTATGCCACGGCAAACTGGCTGACACTGACGGTGGCGGTGCACAAATGCTGCGCAGCTAGCGCCATTCGACGGCCAACACCGCGGTTCCTGGTGTGTCCGCTGTGCCGTGCGTGTGATCATTGCTTGTACAGCCCTCTCGCAGTGTCCGGAGCAAGTATGGTGGGTCTGACACACCGGTGTCAATGTGTTCTTTTTTCCATTTCCAGGAGTGTATAAAGTCGCGGTGCGGACGGATAAGGGAACGCCTGATCAAATCTGCTCTCCAACTAGCCGCTAGGCTAGTAATGCACCACTTTAAGTTATCGAGTAAACCATTGCTTCCTTTGCTGATGGCCAATGAAGATCTCAATTTAAATGTGCAATCAGCACACAGGTAAGTAATCATAATAAAAGTCTGACGTGGCTAAGTCAAATATTTTGGGCGAGAGAATTAATTTAATTACATTACACGCAGTAGATGAGCTGTGAACCTGCCCTTTGGAGATACGCTATCGCTATAGTTTTATAGTTATTCAGTTGAAACGTACCACATCTTTATGATTATAGCGAATCTCCCTTCTACTTAAATTTAAACATCCTAGCTTTATTTATTCGCCTACTTAATCTATCCTGCTTCCTTAATTTTTAAGATAAAAACCAGAAAATCATGAATTTCAACTAAAATTTTGATGTGAGGGATCCAGAATACTGTTTCTACTAAATTATGATGCGAATGGAATCTAAATATAAATTTTTAAGTTTCTAGCTCTTTTCTGTTGTGCCAATGATTTTTACAGAAAAAGGTCCAAATTTCGAAAATGGTTAAAGTTATTGAACTGATATTGAACACATATTGATTTAGTATTACTCCTGACATGCTAGAAACGTTTCAGATTATTTACTTGATTTTTAAAGTATTGCGCAACATTTATGACGTCAGAGCTAGTTACAGTGGACTGGCTGGCACACAATGGAAAGACTGATGTGAATTTTATAAGGCGTGAGTAGGCTGCTTCCCTGCAGTCTCTAGCACCAATTAACAAATGTTACTATTTCTTCTGTTCCTGTTTTCCCACAGTCCATGTCTCACTACCGTACAATGTTGTGCTCCAAATGTACATCCTCAGCAACTTCTTCCTTAATTTAAGACCTATGTTTGATACTAGTAGACTTCTCTTGGCCGGGAATGCCTGTTTTTCCAGTGCTATTCTTGTTTTGATGTCCTCCCTACTCCGTCCGTCATGGGTTATTTTGCTGCCTATGTAGCAGAATTCCTTACCTTCATGCACTTCGTGGTCACCAAGCCTGATGTTAAGCTTTTCGCTGTTTTTATTGCTGCTACTTCTAATTATTTTCGTCTTCCTTCGATTTACGCTCAATCCATATTCTGTACTGATTAGACTGTGCATTCCGTTCAAGAGATCCTGTATTTCTTCTTCACTTTCACAGGGTATAGCAATGTCATCAACGAATCTTATCATTGATATTCTTTCTCCTTCATTTTTAATTCTGACGGAGTATTATATATATCGTGTCATATTCGATCTTATGTCTTCTAAAGCCATTTTGAATTCATATTCTAAAATTGGATCCCTTATTGCAGAACGAAATTTCTCTGCAGCGGAGCGTACGCTGACATGAAACTACCTGGCAGATTAAAAATGTGTGCCGGATCGAGACTCGAACTCGGGACCATTATATTTCGCAGGCTAGAGCTCTACCAATTTAGCTACCCAAATACGACTCACGAGTCATCCTCACAGCCTTACTTCCGCCAGTACCTCATCTCCTACCTTGCGCTCTTCACAGAACCTCTCCTGTGAAAGAGCACTTTCCCGCGAAAGGCAAAGGTCCCGAGTTCGAGTCTCGGTCCGGCACACATTTTTAATTTGCAGGATCCCTTATTTCTTCGATATTGACTCCTGTGATTTCTTCTATCACACCATCAGACAAGACTTCGCCCTCATAGGTGCCTTCAATGTACTCTTCCCACCTATCTGCGCACTACATTCAACAGTGGGATTCCCATTGCCCTCTTAATGTTACCACCCTTGTTTTAATTTCACCGATTCTTGCTTTGACTTTTCTCTATGCTGACTCAGTCCTTCCAACCATCATTTCTTTTTCGATTTCTTCACATTTTTCATGCAGCTATATCACCTTAACTTCACTTCCTGTTTATTTCCTTCTTAAGTGACTTGTATTTCTGAACTTCCCTGGACATGTTTATACATCCCTCTTTCATCGATCAGCTGACGTATTTCTTCTGTTATTCAAGGTTTTTCCTCAGTTACCCTCTTTGTACCTATGTTTTTCTTTCCAACTTCCGTGATTTCCCTTTTTAAAGATGTCAATTTCCCTTCAACTTTACTGCCTACTGAGCTATCCCTTATTGTTGTATCTATAGCCTTAGAGAACTTCAAGCGTGCCTCGTCATTCCTTAGCACTTCTGAATCTCACTTCTTGGGGTATTGATTCTTCCTGAATAATCTCTTGAACTTCAGCCTACCATCACTACTACATTGTGATCTGAGTCTTTAGCTGCTTCTGGGTATTCCGTACAATCCAGTATCTGATTGCGGAATCTCTTTCTGATCATGAAGTAGTCTAGCTGAAATCTTTCAGTATATCCTGGCCTTTTCCAAGCACACCACCTCTTCCTGTGATTCTTGAACAATGTATTCGCTATTAGTAACTGAAATTTATTACAGAACTCAATTAGCCTTTCTTCTCTCTCATTCCTTCTCCCAAGCCCACAATCTCCTATAACTGTTTATTCTACTCCTTCACCTACATCAGCATTCCAGTCCGCCATGACTATTAAACTTTCATCTCCCTTTACGTACTGCATTACCCTTTCATGTAGCTTCTACCATTCTGACGAAGATAGTCTTAAAACTCTCGAAACCTGGTTAATGTGTTTTCTTAAACGGAATTGTGTAACTGGTTGTCTCACTATTACATTTTTTATAACCTTTCAATAACCTCGCAAACTTTCTGTATCTCTTCGTCTTCAGCTTGCGATGTCGTCATGTATACCAAAACTATCGTTGTCGTCGTTGGTCTGCTGTCGTTTCTGGTAAGAACAACCGTATCGCTGAATGGTTCACAGTAATACATCCTACCTTCCTATTCACAACGAATTCTACTCCCGTTATACCATTTTCTGCTGCTGTTGAGCAGTCACTCATCTGACCAGAAATACTTGTCTCTTTCCATATCACTTACTAACCCCTACTATATATAGACTGAATCTATGCATTTCCCTTTCCGATATTCTAGCTTCCCTATCACGTGCCCACTCACAGAGCATTATCCTTTCGTTGGTTGTTCAACACATTTCTCATGGTAACCTCCCCTTTGGCAGTCCACTCCCGGAGATCCGAATGGGAGTCTATTTCGGAATCTTTTGGCAATGGAGAGATTATCGTGACACTTTTTCAATTACAGGCCACATTTTCCGTGGATACGCGTTATGTGTCTTTAATACAGTGGTTTCCATTGAGGGTGACTGCATCCTCGTGGGATTGATCATTGCTGATCCTTCCGCCTTTAGGGGCAGTTTCCCATCCCAATGGCAAGAAGTGCCCTGAACCTCTGTCCGCTCCTCCGCACTCTTTGACAAGGCCGTCGGCAGAATGAGGGTGACTTGTGCCCGAAGTCTTAGGCCGCCAATGCTGATTACTAATCAAAATTTTAAGCGTTGGATACTTTGAACTAAGGACTGAAGTAGTTTTGTTTACTAATCAAAGACGCTAACTCTAGACGACAGGTCAATATTTAGTGTTATTATTGTTATTAATGAGCAAAATTCTCATACACAAACTAGTGTCAGTAGTGTCTTTTTGACTCTTCTGCAGTTTGTAGTTAATGTGAAACCAGAATCAGAACATAAAGAACAGGTACTAAATATACCACCTACATAATAATGACCTGTCCCAACTCTTTATGTTCCTCGTTATCATCATTTTCAGGAAGCACATTTTACGGTTTGAGTTTCAGATAAAACTATCTGTTCACTTTAGGCTCGAAATTTATTAGATTTTTAAAGTCTATGTGTTTCAAGTTTGATCTAGTCGGTCTGTTAAATCTGATCTAGTCGGTCTGTTGAATCTTTATGTTTCAAGGCTGTTTTGTGCTTTCCACTAATTTGGACACTAGATTTTGCAAGGCAGAATGACAAATTTATGTCTCCTTCAATGTGACTTGAAGAAAAAGTGGCCTCCCACGACTCCAGTGAAGACTATGTTACTTTAAACAACAGTTCATGGCAACCTGTTGACAAATTTATCTTTCTTAATTTTCTGAAATATACTTTGTTGCCACGAACATCAAAATTTGGTTCCATAGTGACTTTGGTACCGCTCTTAAAGGTTCTGAAATCTTCAGCGTCCATTTTACAGTTTGGAATGCTGAAACGATGGTAGATGAGGTTATGATGTCGTGTTTCCTCAAGGGTTTCCAGCTTTCATGAAGAAATGGGTGTCAGTGTAGCCAGTTAGCGTTCCTACGGCAATGAAAATTTGTGTTTTGGACCCTTATGGATGTGAATATACAAGTAGTAACAAGAATATTTTTACGTACTGATACCTGAAATTAATATGTAACTGGACCTCTACAAAATTTTGAAATTTAAGACACGTGCTTGAGGGTGTAGGGTCAGGGATTTTCTCTGCCTCGTGATGACTGGGTGTTGTGTGATGTCCTTAGGTTAGTCAGGTTTACGTAGTTCTAAGTTCTAGGGGACTGATGGCCATAGATGTTAAGTCCCATAGCGTTCAGAGCCTTTTTTATTTATTTATTTTTTTTAGGGTGTTGGATGTTACAAAGAGAACAAGACTTTTCTTTCCTACGCATAGTACTCCTTCTGACAAAGTGCAATAAGCATTCCACAGATAACGAAAGTGGATCACACACAAAGTAAACGGAAGTATGTCGAATATCTTCCGCTATGCTGAGTTTTGGACGTTCGTGGAAAACCGTATCGCAGGTGCGTTTGGCGCAAACAGTAACATGATTTATTGCCGCTGCAGGATGAGATTCTGTCAGAAAAAACCCTCGCCTGGCTTTACAGGGCGATATTGCTTTCTTTGGCACAAAATGTCAGGCACTTGACTTCAGACGAGAATTTTATTAAAAGTTATTGGAGGCGCTTCCCATGCAACAGCCATACTCCTGCCAGCGCGTCTTCTGCTCCGCTGCCACCGCCTGCCTCCCAGGATGCTGGCATGTTGTTGATCTTTCTACACAGCCGCGCACACATTTTGTTAATTTTGCACTTCTCAGATGTATTTCTTCACCCTACCACCATTTTATACACTTCCTGTCGTTCATCATGCGCTAACTTGATTATGCCTACCATCTTCTGACAGCAGTCTCATTGAATAAACAAAACGAGATATTTGTTTGTTTGTTGGTTCGTTTGTGTGCCATGCTTGTTTCGCTCCTTTTCCTTAAAATAACATAAAAATAAAAATTCTCGGTAGCCAGTATTACAAATCTCGCTGTCAGATACGATGGAAATATCTGTCTCTATTTCATTCTTTGGGCATATTCTCTGTCTCATCTTTCTCTCTCTCTCTCTCTCTCTCTCTCTCTCTCTCTCTCGCTCTCTCTCTGTGTTCTAGAATTCACATTACGTACTTCTAGGACTTGCAGAGAGGCCTTAGTAGATAATATTTTGAACTGAAACCCATGTGCAGAAAGTACCGTTTCCATGCTACAACCAGTTGAAAACATGTTGTTAAAGCGACCACTTTTACCAGAAATTTATGAGGAGTGACCCAGTACATCACTTGTTTTACAGCTCCACTCATTAATAACCAAAAAAACGAACAGAAAACTTAGCCAGTTTTCACAAACATTGTTTGCAGTTAAACGTAAACTGTTTTTGTCTTCTTCAAAGGATCATGTTGATCCAGTGCAAGTAAGGTTCGATGTTCCGTGTACATATTGTACCTACGAATGATGTTGTGGTACACACACCTGATATCTCTGCAATCTGTCCTGCACCGACTTCAATTCTTCTTCTGCCCCTACAGCAGTTTCATAAACCGGACTCGTCATTCGACACTTCGACCTCGTGAACGAGGCTCGAACCAGGTCAGAGAGGTAGGATAGACGACAGATCACATCCGCCGATCCGACGTAAGCACACTCCCACCATGAGTGTCGTGTCGCATACATACCTAGCAAACGTGTTTTCGAACGTCTGTAGCACGGAAACGGTACGTATCCGGAAACCGGCTCCAATTAATGAATTATTTACTCATTTCTCTCTACAACTTCTAGAAGTTTGTAACGGGAATTTTTGAGCATCCTATATACTGCGATTCAAAATGTATTGCACGAAAAGAAAATATTTCTAAGACTACAGTAGTGACTTTCTTTCACAAATTCGCACAAGGACTGGAAGGTTAACCGTCACAGTTTATGTTAGCGACAATGAAACAACGGAAAGTCCTGGTGTCCATCGCTGGCGTTAGTATTCAAAATGGCGACATACGTGATAGAAAAGGTGTATTGTGCCAGAATACACAAAAACTTGATCAATAATTAATGTTCAAAGACATTTTCGGACCAAGTTTGTAAAATGGCACCACATCCTCACAACAACGCAAGATGTGCAAAGTAGTTCGACAAGACAGTAGGCATATTGTAATAAACCTTGTCTCCTCAGAACTTTCGTGTTTCAGCTGAAATCTTCAAATGGGTATAAAATTAGCAACATCGATCATGAACCGTGAGAAATGGTAATTATAGTCGTTAACTTAGATGAGTCTAAAACCACTTTCCAGTGAAACTAATATTATACCTTAGTTTTCGTGTAAACATAATTTTTGTTTTCATTTCTAATTTTTATAATTTTGTAATCAATAATTCAATCGGCAGCTATACAAAGACAGAAGCTGGTTGTTTTTAAACTGTAAAATTTTGCAACCTTCATTATTAATTATTAGGTGCAGAATTCTTTACATAAATAATTGTTTTCAGGAAACATTATGTAAATTATACGTGAAAAATAATTTCAATTAAGTCATAATATAATTCATTTCAACTACATCCTGTTGTAGAAGGATCTATAAGCTTTGTACGTAATGATAAACTTGCCATAACAGTTTCAGTTGTTGTTAAGATTGGTCAATGTAACTATCAAGTTCTTTATGCTGTGGTGAAATGTTGCACAATGCATTTACCTAACACATGATGTTGTAGAAAGTGTCAAGAATTTATGAATAAATACTGATGGTGTCAAAAAGCAACAATGTTCCGGTGACTTTTACTTAACGACACCGTACACAACGAGACGGTCATAGCAAGATAGGTAAGATTTATCTGCTGATATAATGTTTCTGCTCATAAGAAATTATATAAACGTTGACTGAACTGGAAGAACTAGTTCAACGTAGGATATTTATCATTTTAACAGTAAGGGACCTAAAACATCATAATACGCGAGAAGAAAGCCAAAGAACGGCCATCCGACGAGAATGAAGCGATGAAAAACACTAACGATCTACGAAAGAATCCCAAGAATATCCAAGCGTCGAGCCAGCAGTAAAGCGTATGCGTGCCAATCAACAGTGTGGTGTTTGTTAATAAAGCGACTGCAGTTCAAGGCCCACAGAATTCAAATGTTGCAAACGCTGAACTAAGCGGATAAATCATAACGGAGATAGTTACGCACTGATTTTCAAACACGGATGGAGGTGAATGAATTCGTAGACAGACTCTGAAGCAAAGTGAACAAGAATAATTCGAGGCCGGCCGGAGTGGCCGTGCGGTTCTAGGCGCTACAGTCTGGAGCCGAGCGACAGCTACGGTCGCAGGTTCGAATCCTGCCTCGGGCATGGATGTGTGTGATGTCCTTAGGTTAGTTAGGTTTAATTAGTTCTACCTTCTAGGCGACTGATGACCTCGGAAGTTAAGTCGCATAGTGCTCAGAGCCATTTGAACCATTTTGAACCATAATTCGAGAATGTATGGTAGACGAAACACGCACACCTCTGTGAAACACGAGCGTGTTCTCCGAAATTTAATGTCCTCTGTGCCACTAACAACCAAAGAGTTTGGTGCTCACTTCTTTGAAAAGTCTAGCATCACGGGATGACGTACCTCGACATGCCTTCTCTTTGGTAGTTAACTCAGTTGCAAGAAGAGGTACCCTACCTCATTCCGTAGCATTATGCAGCCACATTGGCATAATCTTATAAGTAGTCGCCTCAACGAACGTCTTCCACAGTGCTATATTGACCGTGCTGAGTCAAATGATGATACGGCGTTCCAAGACGCCTGATATTCCACCAATTTTTTTTTTTGGGGGGGGGGGGGAGGAGGAAGGATGTGTGTAGGACATAGCTCACGTAACCCTGTTCCCTCAGGACTTACAGCAGCTAAGCCATCGGATAGTCAGCTCTGTTAACTCCATCGATCGGGCTGGGTTAGAAGCTGTGTGGCAGGAAATACATACCGGATACCAATCTGCCGTGTCACAAATGGACCAGGTTCTACAGCATACTGATTCAAACCCTTGCACAAGCTCCAAATCTGATGTGTGCGCAGTCCACCGCCTCCCAGCACGTTTGTCTGTCTGAAAAGACCCATGATCACACAAACGCACAAAAAGAGCTCAGAATGTTGTGCGATGTGTTTGGTGTCTGTGAGGGTACTTGGTTTGGTATTGCCGTGCTTTCTCTCGACCGTTTCCATATGCCTGACCGTACACAAACACCATCTCGGCATGTTCTCGACAAAAATATCGCAACATTCTGCTGCTTACAGGACACAGCATTAATCACACAGCCTGAGACACGCAAGGAACATACGGCACGTGGTCAGAGGAACCGTCATTCGTCAGGCGATGCATTTCCGGATCCATGTTCATAGTAACTTTTTTCCTCCATTTCCCGTCAGGAATCGGTGGCTACAGTTTGTAGGTTTTATATAGGTGATTCAGTTTAGCTGTACACAAAAGATACTTTTTGATTCGTTTAAGGAATCGTAATTCCGTTTACACCCCAATGAACTATAAAAAAGTCATTACTCTGTTTTCATAGCTACATTAGTTAAAGAGATATCTGTCCAACTTCGCTTTTCCAAATGGAGCTACAGTAATTTTTACTATTAATACGTCAGTTCCAAAACAGACGATTTCACCATCGTTTAACAAGCAACACGAACTTTCACACGATACATTACCAGTTTCATGCTAAAAACACAAAAATTCTAACTTCTACATATTGTAACGTCTCCGAAACTACTAGTCGTATTTTGAAGAGTAAAGCCGTTGATTTCGCCTCTTTCAGAATTGCGGCACTACAAGCGTAGATTGCTGTAATTTTATTTGAAAAAGTGAAACTGAAGCTGATAACTTTGCAATTAATGTAAGTTCGAAAAGAAACTACACGTCGTTTTCTGAGACTTTTTCACATCTCAGCCAGGTGACAACGAATTACGATATATTACACGATTCCGGATATACCTGAGGTGAACAGCATACTTGAATCAGTAGTTTGAAGATATTTTTCGTTTCGACTCACAGGTTGCAGTTGAAAAAACAAAGAATGATTTCTTTCACACTATTCGCTTTTTACCGGCAAAATGGAACAATAAACGTTATGAATAATGTTTACAGCGTATTCGTAAGCACAACTGTTTTGAATCTATGTTAATCAAAATGCAGAAAGTATTGTTTTTGCATACTCTTTCCATAATCAGATTTCTTTCACACTATTCGCTTTTTACCGGCAAAATGGAGCAATAAACGTTATGAATAATGTTTACAGCGTATTCGTAAGCACAACTGTTTTGAATCTATGTTAATCAAAATGCAGAAAGTATTGTTTTTGCATAATCTTTCCAGAATCACCATTGATGATGCCTTATCAGTAAATCGAATCAGATCTACTGTAAATCTCATTTAACTTGGAGCACTCTGAAACAAATTATTATTATTATTATTATTATTATCATCTAGCAAGTTCATTAAAAAGGCTAACCATTTTTTTTCTTGCTTTCCTACTTCACCTTTCGAAGAACTCGAAATTGGAAAGAAAACTGAAGAAAATTAATAGAATTTAGACACAGTAAGTAGGACGCTAAGAATCAAAGTAACGAAAGGTACAAGCTGAATTTCTACAAAATTTTTGTGGTAGCAGCTGGTTTTTGAGTGGCTGAAGCGAGGGTTCTCACTAAAAACGTTGAAAGTGTAGTGCGAAGGCTCAAACGTTCGGATGTTTCATTAGATTGTGTGACAAATAAGGACAGGAAATGAAGTGAGATCAGAAAGTAGGCACTTAATATTTGCAGAATTTCGTCAAAATTGGAGATCTCATATAACCTATGAAAATTTGCCAAAATCTGTCGACAGGTATCAGCCTAGGAGGTTTCCATAGAGCGGGCATACCAAAGAGAAGATAGGAACATGTAGTTCGATGTTCTCAAAAGGTAGACGAAGTGCTGTTTGAGACGTGATGTTAACGGCACCCTGCGCGTGGGACGTTAATTCCCTAGTCCGGAGGTTGTTAGTCCCCTACCAGAGGTTTGGGAGGGCACAGAAGGCTGCAAGTAGTCCATTTCCTGTTCTCGCATGTCAATGGTTTACTCTGTGCAAAATATCGTTGTCCTTCCTTGTGGTGGTCAGGCGTGGTCGACCGGAACATTGAGGACGCGTATGCCTCCCCACAAAATACCCAGGCTGTGCAACATCGCTGTCTTATCCGAATGCCACACAAATCTGAATATTGCACGATTCGACCAGCCGGCCAAATGGAGACCCACAATTAAGCCTGTAACACGAGGACTATCCTAAGTAAGTTCCGATCGGTCGCGAAATTGAAACCACTGTGGAAATCCGATGACGCTTTCTATGCACAGATGTGCTGGCTTGTCTCTCTCATATGCTCGTCGATCGCGTCACGACGGTCTTTTCAGTTCTGAGTGCACAGTTAGCACGTAAAGATGCTTAGGAAATAGCGTCCCTTGCTAGTATGAGAGCCTCGTGAGATTTCACCTGATGTCATGAACTCCACATAACTCAACTATCATGCGGTTCCTTCTTCATGACAATTGAAGAAAACCCCTAAAAACTGGCTAACCCTCAAATGTAAAAGCTTAGAGATGAGTGTTGCCATGTGTTGCTGGATACGGGAACTATCAAAATTTACATTGGTCTCACCCCTAAATATCCTAAAGTGATATTTAGCGGTGATACCTGTGTCAATTTTGATAGTTCCCGTATCCAGCAACAGATGGCAACACTTATCTATAAGCTTTTACGTTTAAGGTTTAGCCCGTTTTTCCGCGCATGTCTTCAGTTCACAGCTGCACTGTGCCGGGTCAATGAAGATGCTCCTGCATTTTTAATGGGAAGCGTTTGATCACCCACAATACAGCCCGCAACTGGCTGCCCCTGGAACAGTCAACGTGCTGTAGAGTATTGAAGAAAGCACAGGCGGCTGCCTTCTATGACGAGAGTTTTGGAAAGTAAGCGACAGATGTCTAACTCGGAGCGGCGACTATGTATAGAAGTAGTTGGAACGTGTAGCTAACAGTTGCAAGTAAAACGTCCTGAGTTTCACAGTGGCTTGCGTTTCGCGACCGTTCGGAACTTCCTTCCCGAATAGCCCTCGTATGTCTTAGCGGAGCGCCTGCACTGCCGGCTACCCGCTGAAAAGAGCAGTAAAGCGGGCCCCGGCCCGAGTAGGGGCCAGCCTCACCGGTCTTCCTGTATACGCAGTCTCGTCGGCGGACACCAGGCGGGCTCACCTAGACCATAAGATGTCGCAGTGTACACGGTTCTGCACAACATGTGACTGGGAATAGTCTGCGATGTATCGGCATCCTACACAGCCCCGAGGCTCGGAAGACGTCCACACCGAGTGAGCCGTCTGGGTCAGGAGCCGAGAGCTTACGCTCTTCGTTAGTCAGGTGCTCATTTCGGTACCATCGTTGCATTCACGACGCCGTCAAACGTCGGCCTATCACCGAGACGCCGACCCAGGAACTCGGTCACCCACTAAATTTACGTGGTCTCCGACGCTGCTCATTAAGAAGCGCCAGAGTAACTGCTTTGTTGTTTAACTTTTCCGGCAAAGCCGAACTTCCCTCTTTGCCTACAGATCCTATTTTGTTGTACACCAGGAACACTGATTTTTTTCTCCGTATTATGGGCCTCAGAATCGGCCATTATATTGGTTACTTTGTGTGTCAGAAGACACATTGTGTTGGTATTTCAGAGTTAATAAAATCCTTACAAGTGACTTTTTCTGTTCGCAGTCCGCGGACATAGCAGTCCCATTCAAATTTTGCCAGATGCTGATAAATCTGTCTGTCACGAGTACGCACCACCACCTTTAATTTTCAACGTTCACGCAACAGATGAGCTGTTCACGTCCATTATATTCCCTACCAGACCTGGTGCCAGACCTGTTTAACAACACTATACACGAACTCTACTAATGCATTCATACGGCCGTTCTGTCGTGGACTATTATATTTCTAACTATTTACATATTCGCCTTTGTTGTGTGCGAGTACGTCGTCACATAGACATCCGACTATGTCTTCTGGGTGTTTTTTGTCAGATAATGTATGATCGCACATAGGCAGTTTCAGTTTGCATGGGAAACAAAGTAGGAATTTTGGCACCTGACTCAGCTTCACCAGAAGTCGATGCTAGCTTTCGACTACAGCGTTTTACGCGAAGAATACTGTTTCCTGAACTGGGTCTACATCCTCCTACGTGATGTAACTTGTGCTATAACAGAATAATAAAAAAAAGAATGGAGGTAATTTAAATGTGCGGACAATGGAAAGAACTCATAATAAAGATTGTTCATAATCATTAGAGAATCATCACATTCAAGTCATCAAATTAAAGGATTTATTAATCTAAATAAAATGTTAGTAGGAAGCCATATACCCTTAGTTAGAAGTGTAAGTTAAGCAGACGTTACAGTTCACGGCGTTTAACTAAAACGAAAGTGTTGAAAGGTATGCACACAGGGTAAATAATTCAAGTTTTGCAAGAAAATATTATATTGAACCAGAGATGGTCATATGTAGTATCGATTCTGTAGTAGCGCCGCTGTTCAACAGCGATCGCTGGTTCAAGGTGTCATTGGCAAAGTATTAGAATAACTTTAGATCGAGAAATGTATGGAAGACTGTCAAGTGCAAAGACGTGTTGTATCTGATGAGGGCTTGATATATACTTACTCGCATTAATGACTTTTTTTATCTGGCAAGATAGTATTATGTTCACTAACAGCAAAAGGAATCTCAACAGAAGTTGGAAATAAAGTAAAGAAAGCTGTTTTGTTACTAATGCGATGCGCGTATTCGTAAGTGATGACTGAGACAATGTATATCACACACATTCAATGATTTTGTAAAGACAATTGTTAATGTATAATCGATTTATTGAGTGTGTTAGTTGTGAGCATTAATAATTTTCAAATAATTAAAATGTAAGTTTAAAGGTAAAGGAGTGAAACATGTACATTTGAAAGATGATTGAAATTACGTAACTGACGGTAGTCTGCAACACAGCTGTTAGATTGGGACTGGCACATGAACGTGTATTTCATCTCGTCGCTTATGCGCTTTGACCTGTACTGAACTTATCTGAATGGGAGAATGAAAATTTCATTTAGCTGCGAGAATGTAAACTATCAATAATTTTAAACCAAACCAAAACTGCATGAATTTACATAACACAAAAACTCAATCTGATACAACACTACTGATTTGAAATCGGCCATGATAATAAAACAAAACTTGGTCAATTTGAAAATAATGGTTCTTGTTCTCAATGAATGCTATCCCTGAAATAATAAAATTTCTTACCTTTATTCGCGCAATGGTAACGCTCTTCGCACTGCTCCCTGTTAGTACTTTAAATCCAGTGGTTGGTAAAGAGCTATTGTGCAAACCTGTTGCTTAGCATTTTAATTGAATCGGATTGCGTCAGTAATTTCTTGAGAAAATAGTTAATCAAAAATGACGTGGAACTGAGAACTAGTATTGACTTGGGGTAAGTAGCAATATGGTACGTACTTCACAACTTGTATTTTGACTCTTTGAAAATTGATAATGCTCACAATTAACACATTCAATAAATTGATTGTACATTAACAATTACCTTTACAAAATCACTGAATGTGAGTGGTGTACATTGTCTCAATCATCACTTATGAATGCTCACATTGCATTAGTAACAAAACAATTTATTTTTACTTTATTTCCAACTTCTGTTTAGATTCCTTGTGCAGTAACGAACATCATAATATCTTGCAAAATAAAAAATTTATTAATGACCGCAGCGGGTAAATATATATCCAACACACATCAGATACAACACGTCTTTACACTTGACAGTCCTCCATACATTTTGCGATATAAAGTTACTCTAACATTTTACCCATAACACCTTGAATCAGCCACCGCTGTTGAGTAGCGACGCTACCACACTATCGATGCTACAATTGACCATCCCTGGTTCAATATAATATTTTCTCACAAAACCTAAATTAATTTACCCTGTGTATATACGTTTCAGTGTCACAGTTCATATTTTAGAAACAAGTGTGTCAGGTGAAAGTAAAATTTTCTTTCAGTGACATATCGTCAGAAAAAAAGAAATTATTCTAGAGAAGTAGAATGCTGTGAGCTTCGCGGTTTAGCTGAAAGCGCTTCTAGCTCCTTGGTGGATGAATTTCCAAAACCAGAGAAACACAATTTTTTTTATTTCTATTAGATACTAATACTAATTTTCATAGATTTAGCTTTGAAAAGGTTATCATAATGAATAATTTCATAAAACGTTTCATCCCTATGTCACTCCCTTGGGGGATTTAATGCCCATAAACACTGAAAGACCTATTTTTTTATTTCCAACCTAGAAGTCAAATACCAGTTTACATAGATGGACCTTTAAAAATACTTAGTAGTTCTGTAATAATGATTTATTTTCAAAAAAGACTGTCACCCTCTATTTGATCCCTACAGGGGTGAACTTCCCCAAAATGCTGAAAGAAATATTTATTTATTTCTGGCCGAGAAACCAAACACCACTTTTCATAATCTTAATAGTGACATATTTTCAACAAAACATTTCACTCCCTATTTCACCCCCTTAGGGGTTAAATTTCAAAAAAACCCTTTTTAAACGACGCCTACAGTATAAAATTAAGAGCTTCTACAAATTTCAAGTTTCTGTCCTTAGTGGTATAGGCTGGGTGGTGACGAGTCAATGAGCGAATCAATTAGTCGGGTCACTGCCTTTTATATACAAAGATCTTTGTGTGACAGGATTAAAACATTGCAATAATGAGAAAGCCACTAAATTTACACGTGACATGAGGTTTGTATATTTCTGTGTGAACGACGTAAAGGGGTGACAAAGGATTAATAATTTCAAATAACTTACACAGCTTGTTACACATTTATAAGAAAAGATTTCTTTTAGTTCTGTAATAGAGTGCCAAAAATAAATTTCGTAAAACTTATCCGCTAAAAACTGAAATATACTAAAACTACATTTTCCTGAAACTGACTCCAGTAGGGATGGTTTTGTGTTTTACTGAGGCACTCATAAAACTGAATGTAATACCAAACAGAAAAAAATTAAAAAAGTACAAAAAAATCTTGGCTCTCAATTTAAGAAATATATACTGATTAAAGTTTCTGAGGACATGCGGACATCGGAGAAGCTCGTTTTAGAATGTAATGTTAAATTTAGGAGGATCTAGATATTACGTAATAGGAATAGTACGTGCAGAAGTAAGAAATGGTAGAAATGGGAAGAAACTGATACAAAATAAAAAAGCAGTGAAAGAAGATCTGGATGCTGGAACGAATATAATAATTACAAAAGGAATTTTTCGGATAGCGAACTGTTATAAGTCAGAAACATTTCTACATTCATTCTCCCTAGCTTTGAGTAAGTAATTAGACTAATGCATATGTTGCGTTGCCGTGTACGTCTTTTTAATACTATAGTTGCCATTGATGAATCGCCTCGTCTCCTTTGAGAATCTAAGGTATTTCCAGTGGAAGCACAGCCCTAACCCACCCCGGCCTCACAACAAAAGTGCCACATATTGTACTGATGTGCAAGTTTGTTTACTTGTTGACTTTATTGAACACGGGTAGACCATTAACGCGGGACGCTATCTCTCGATTGTCCAAAGTTTGCGCCAAGCAATCAAGAACGAGCGGCTTGGTGCATTATCTCGGGGAGTTAACTTGTTTCAGGACTCTGTTAGGGCCCGCACGGTGAACGTGCCATTGGAAACTTTATAGAAGTTTCAGTTGGAAATTCTGTTACACCCGCCAAAAACCGCTATCTCTAACCGAACGCTACCACAATTTTAGCGGTGATTTTTTTCGATTATTAAAGTTATCCAAGAGACAACCATAGATATTTTATGAGCCCAGAATTAAGAAATTCGCTCATCAGTGAAAGTAAATACGTAAAAAATTCACTTATGGTATTCTAGCCTTTCGTCATGACTGTACTGGAGACAGTTTCCCGTCAATTTTATTGGTCATCCCTATTAATGTGAAGATTGCCGGAATTGAGAAAATCTTAAAGAATTTACAGACAAATTTACAGAAAGTAAAACTTAAAATACACTCCTGGAAATTGAAATAAGAACACCGTGAATTCATTGTCCCAGGAAGGGGAAACTTTATTGACACATTCCTGGGGTCAGATACATCACATGATCACACTGACAGAACCACAGGCACATAGACACAGGCAACAGAGCATGCACAATGTCGGCACTGGTACAGTGTATATCCACCTTTCGCAGCAATGCAGGCTGCTATTCTCCCATGGAGACGATCGTAGAGATGCTGGATGTAGTCCTGTGGAACGGCTTGCCATACCATTTCCACCAGGTGCCTCAGTTGGACCAGCGTTCGTGCTGGACGTGCAGACCGCGTGAGACGACGCTTCATCCAGTCCCAAACATGCTCAATGGGGGACAGATCCGGAGATCTTGCTGGCCAGGGTAGTTGACTTACACCTTCTAGAGCACGTTGAGTGGCATGGGATACATGCGGACGTGCATTGTCCTGTTGGAACAGCAAGTTCCCTTGCCGGTCTAGGAATGGTAGAACGATGGGTTCGATGACGGTTTGGATGTACCGTGCACTATTCAGTGTACCCTCGACGATCACCAGTGGTGTACGGCCAGTGTAGGAGATCGCTCCCCACACCATGATGCCGGGTGTTGGCCCTGTGTGCCTCGGTCGTATGCAGTCCTGATTGTGGCGCTCACCTGCACGGCACCAAACACGCATACGACCATCATTGGCACCAAGGCAGAAGCGACTCTCATCGCTGAAGACGACACTTCTCCATTCGTCTCTCCATTCACGCCTGTCGCGACACCACTGGAGGCGGGCTGCACGATGTTGGGGCGTGAGCGGAAGACGGCCTAACGGTGTGCGGGACCGTAGCCCAACTTCATGGAGACGGTTGCGAATGGTCCTCGCCGATACCCCAGGAGCAACAGTGTCCCTAATTTGCTGGGAAGTGGCGGTGCGGTCCCCTACGGCACTGCGTAGGATCCTACGGTCTTGGCGTGCATCCGTGCGTCGCTGCGGTCCGGTCCCAGGTCGACGGGCACGTGCACCTTCCGCCGACCACTGGCGACAATATCGATGTACTGTGGAGACCTCACGCCCCACGTGTTGAGCAATTCGGCGGTACGTCCACCCGGCCTCCCGCATGCCCACTATACGCCCTCGCTCAAAGTCCGTCAACTGCACATACGGTTCACGTCCACGCTGTCGCGGCATGCTACCAGTGTTAAAGACTGCGATGGAGCTCCGTATGCCACGGCAAACTGGCTGACACTGACGGCGGCGGTGCACAAATGCTGCGCAGCTAGCGCCATTCGACGGCCAACACCGCGGTTCCTAGTGTGTCCGCTGTGCCGTGCGTGTGATCATTGCTTGTACAGCCCTCTCGCAGTGTCCGGAGCAAGTATGGTGGGTCTGACACACCGGTGTCAATGTGTTCTTTTTTCCATTTCCAGGAGTGTAGATAATAATAACTTTAGTTGCGACATAAAACGCCTAGGAGGGCAACCATAATGTAAATTCGAAACACCTGTTGTACACACTGTTGTAATGGGTCGCTTAAAAACAACAGATCTCCTGTTTAGCACCGATGTTGAGAGTGCGCACATATGACACTATGTATAAAGGGATTTTGTTCGGTGTTCTGAAGATGGGCTACGCCCGGAAGGTGTCAGATGCAAAAAAACATTTAGCAACAAACAATCTGTTGCATTCAAGCTACCCATTACAGCAGTGTACAGAGTGTTCTGAAATTCCTGTTACAAACTGCTATGACTTGTAGAATGGAGAGAGCAGATAATATACGAATAGAAACCCACGTCTGGTTTCAATTCTGATGCGTAACATGTCCTTATCTGGTGGACAGGCCGAGGTGGTCCAACCGCGTGGCCGCCGCGATCGCCGGATTTAACTCCTACGGACCACTTTTTGTGGGGTCGCATGCACGTTAATTTACTGGACTCCTGTAGAGACAGAGGAAGATTTGCAAGCACAAATTCTGGGCGCTGCATTAGATATTTAAGAGATACTCGGCTGGAGAGTGTGTACCAAAACATGCTTCGTAGGTACAAAGTCTGTAACAACGTCGATGGTCGCCACATACAACCATTTATGTGACGCATCAGTACTGTACTGTACGTACGATATTATAAGTTCTTTTTTGTTTCGGAATAAAGTAAGCACATAACGTTTAAATGATAATACAAACAAATACGCTTAAGTGATAAATGGATGTTTCGTTATGTTTCCTTTCGAACTGTTATCTAATAACTGAACTCCTCACGCGTAATTCAGTTCCTCAAAAAGAAGAAGTGGGTGAGTTCAACATCTGAATTGAAATCGGCGTCCAAAAGAAAAGGTACGTTTTCGGGAATGGGTTCCTATTCAAAATATTATGTAATCACTACTTTCTGCAAGTCCTAGAAGTCTGTAACGGGAATTTCCGAATACTTTACATAAGAAGTACTCACAATAGAGAATAATTATTGGACTGCTTTAAACAGGATAATTTGCTCAGAATGTAAAGTTTCTTAACAAATCTCAATAATGACGGAAGTTTCAACAAGGTTGTTAATGTAAGGGTCTTCATTAATGTTTTTTTTTATGTGTAGGAGAACTAGTGGACGTTGAGCTATTATGTAAAGCTCATCTGAGTATTCAATATTTTCTTTATAAGTAGCACACGGAAGAATTATTCCTCTTAGCCCAGTATTAATAAATCATATACTAAGACCACTAATAACTCTAAATTATAATTGTTTCAAATCGTAAAAGTATAACTTAAACTAATAACACTCAAATCATAATATGACTAATCTACTATACACTCAAAACATCATTTAAATGCGACTATGCTAAAGCTGTGTTATTTGTTCGCTTCTTTCAGTGTCTGATGCTTACTGGATAAAGGTAAGACGTTAAAATATAGCAAAAGATTCACATAATGGTATACCACTCTATGTAAGTCACATCACGATATCAGCGACCAGTGTGGCGCTACTATCATTGCTTGTCCCAGCGACGGAACTACGACTGAAGTTTCTGTTTTCCGAGAGTGAGATTTCTATATTGAGGTTGCTCCATCAATTGGGCAAATTAAATCTGATTTAGTCAACATTAATTACCGATGTCACTGGTTGCTAAGCTCTGTGGTTGTTGACTACATTACTTTAAGGATTATGGCAAACAGTCAACTTATACGTACTTTTATCTATACCAAACGCGTTTCTGTTTCTCGTCCATCTTTAGTTGGCGTAATACATGTTTACGTCTTCAATTAACACATCGTTAAAAACATCGACTCCACTTTTCTGCTGCTGCCTTCAAAACAACAATTTTGTTTACCTACTACACTCCACAAATCCCATATTTATTATATATTATTCTTTAGATACACTTACTTGTTATTCATCTTGTTGCTGTTCCTATTTCCTGCATTTGTAATCGAGTCGCAAATACTTTTTCTCTGTGTGACGCACAAAAAAAGCACAAGCATTTGTCACATTATCAGCTGACATTTTTGTTTACAGCAGAAAATTATGTCTACAGTCAATGTTCCCTCTGGTTACGGGTTCGAAAGTACTGCTGAAGTCAGGAGTATAGCTTATTTTACAGAAGTGCAACTTATTTTATAGTCTTTTTCCCTTTTTTATTGACTTTAAAAGTAGCTAAAATCATTATAAAAAACTGAAAAACAAGGTAAACTTCATCAGTACATTGCGTGATAACCAATTTTAATTTTTATTTGTCTTTTTAATGATTTTAAAAACTGCTAGCTGCAGCGTCCAAAGAGCAGTCGATCTTGCGATTTTTTTTTAAATTGATGCCCTAGCTAATGTTGTAAATATGTATTACACGAGCTGAAGATGGACTAATTCCAGAAACGAGTATTACCATAAATAACAAGAAAGGGACGCGTGCCTGTATTTCTGAAGGTAACACAAACAACTTGTTTATAATGAGAAACGATAGAGCTTTTCTCGTTGATGGTGGTGGTTGTATGAAACAGGGCGTCTTTTATTGTGCTGACTCTGCCTACGCTGCCACGTGAGTCACATTTCTTAAGAGAAACGCAATACCTTGAGAACTATACACCTGTCAGGCGCCTTTCCATAACGTGATCATAAGTTCAAAATACTTTGAATACAGCCAACTGGGAATCTTGAACCACTGAACGAAATTAAAGGACGGGGCAATGAGTATGAATTATCATTTTAGCGGAGATTTATGGGTTGGATTCCACTATAACAATATCTGTACATACAGACGTTGAGAGAAAAGGCAGTCTTTCGTATTATGTTAGTCCATTTGTTACTGCAAAAGTACGATAATTGGTAAATCCTGGAATTAACGTGTGAAACCTAAGAGTTGCCATCGCGGTGTGGTAAAAGTCCTAAATTGCTCATTATATGCATAGATTTCGAACTTTTACCAAGAGACATTGGTAAATCTTAAGATTTACCAACACAAACTGGCAAAAGCTGGAACGAAGACTCATGCCTCCGTCGTGCCGTTTGAGTCAAGTTTCAGTCTTGCCAATTTTGTGTTCAGATAACATTCTTTGTTGGCAATTACGAGTTCACAGTCCGCTCACCGCTGCGTAGTTTCAGTCAGTATCGAGCACCGTGCGTACGGTCATCTTTGCGACTCGTTTCAGTGGTGTTTCATCTGCAGCTTTGCATCAGAACATGCGCAACAGATTTTACGTAATTTTTGTGCGAATCAGTGAATAAGAATGACAACAATTTTTATCTAACTGTTGAGCAATATAACATTTTGTTAAGCGAAGTCAAAAAATGCAAAAACCGTTTCCAATAAAAATCTGTTCACTACTGACTTTTGAAGCTATATGATTCTCTCAGCATCGGAGGTGAAGAGAAACTCATAGCACCGGTGTCTGCTGCAAAAGAAGAAATTCGCCATTACGCTCGTTTTGACGAACTGTTTGACGTACTACACGAGACCCACATTGCTATAGGCCATGGGACCGAACATGGATGACTGTGGAACTGAATCGTAAGTACAAGAATGAGATTGTTGAATCAATCGTTAGTTATTTGAGATTATGTTGACTATCTCAGAAAAAGCAAAAAATATTGGAAAGGGGTGTTGCTGTGAAACATATCATACACAGTGAAATGAACTCACGATGCCTAACGACTTAATCGACATGCAGACAATGCCAGACAAAAAGTCCAAGTTCATACTTGAGCCGTGGCTGGCTCGAGTCATGCTTGTCTTGGATTAAATCTTGGGTGTAGTCCTGTGGTTTTATTTCCCCTGCAGTTATCACGATTATGTTGCTGTCCTCTTCGTGAGTGGCAGCAGCAGCGTGTATCGATACTAGTACTGCTGTAATATCTTTGGTGTAGCGGATGTAGTTTCGGCTGGGCGGTGTGTGACCAGTCGGTCGGTTGGCGGGGAGCAGGAAGGAAGTCTCCATCGCGCGTGATCTGTTCGGGCCCGCTGACAGTGTGCACACGTGGTTGGAGTGTGAGGTGCTGCTTGCGAGTGCTACGAAGTTCGTCGCCCACCGATCTTGGACATGAAAGTTGAGTCCTCACTTAACCTACTATCGAGCCTCAACTATTTACATTTCTTCGTTTGTTCCTGGTCGTCACTTTTGGGACATTCCCACGAGCAACAACGTGTGTGTATTCAAATCGGCTAATATTACAGCCGTCTTCCTGTGGAGTTAACTTGACTTAATTTATTCCCTGTTATTGAAGTTGACCAGCGGTATCTTCTGCCTTGTGGCCGTTGACGTTCCGGTTACCTGCCCTGGTTGTTTACGTAATCTTCGGCAGTGTATTTTCCTCGTCGTGTTGTTTCTGTCCAGTGCGGCGTGTAGTTCAGCAGCTGAGTTGTTGTTGGTCGTTGTGGGCGCCAATATTCTGAGTGTCGTTGGATTGAAATCTTGTGGTCGTTTTGCTGGTTGCGTGGAGCAGAAATGATTTTGTTGATTGGTCGGTCCGCTGTCTCTCGCCGGCCGTTGCAGCCGAACGGTTCTAGCCGCTTCAGTCTGGAACCGCGCTGCTGCTACGGTCGTAGGTTCTAATCCTGCCTCGGGCATGGATGTGTGTGATGTCCTTAGGTTAGTTAGGTTTAAGTAGTTCTAAGTCTAGGGGACTGATGACCTCAGATGTTAAGTCCCATAGTGCTCAGAGCTATTTGGATTTGGCTGTCTGACGGTTGTGTTGCCTTCAGATTAAGAAGTCGTTAGACAGGCTGCCTGTCTCACATAAATGGGCGTTACAATCCCAGGCCGACCCTTGGATTCTTCTGAGCGCCGTTCCTTGTGTGTTACATAGTAATTTCCCTGTCTGTGTTTTAGTTATTTGATTCATGTATGGCCTTATCCTGAGTATCAATATCTCTTAAATTAATGTTCTTGTCATGCCCTTAAAGCATGAGATTGTTACTCTTTTATATGGAGCCTTCAGCCGAATTTTACATGAGATGTTTTAAGATAAGGCTTTCTGCTTTTTAAACTGAAACTCTTTTCTAGGCCTTAAGCCGTTAAACATATTTTGTTGAAATGTGGCCTTCAGCTGAGTATTAATATCTCTTAAATTAATGTTCTTGTCTTGCCCTTAAGGCATGAGATTGTTATTCTTTATAGGAACCTTCAACCGAATTTTATATGAAATGTTTCAAGATACAGCCTTCTGCCTTTTAAAATTTAAACTCTTCTTTCTAGGGCTTAAGCTGTTAAATTATGATGTGCCGCCTTCAGCCGAGTTTTAATATCTCTTAAATTAATTTTCTTGTCTTGCCATTAAGGCATAATATTGTTATGCTTTCGTATGGAGCCTTCAGCCGAATTTTGCATGATATGTTTTAAGATAAGGCCTCTTGCTCTTTTGATCGAAACTCTTCTTATTGCTTAATATGCGGAATCCAGCCAAGTTCCATAAAAATTAAATTGCTAAGGCCTTCACCCTGTTTAGATTGAAGATTTACAAAATATTTTTGGTGAAACCTCCAGAAGAACCTTGTATTTCAATTTCTTGCTGAGGCCATGAGTCTTGGATTTTTAGTGTGGCCTACAGCCAATCTCAGGTTAATCAAAGAAGGTCGATTAAAGTTTTGAGTTTTTTGCATCCTTGTTGTAATATTGTGTGTTGATAAATAAAGTTTGTATGTTGAGAGCAACTGACAGCAACTTATTTTGGCCCCTTTCCACAACCTAATCCGCTCTGTCTTGCTAGCCCAGTGTAGGGAAGCAGCCTACTCACGCTGTAGTAAATTCACATCAGTTTCCATTGTGTGCCAGCCAGTCTGCTGTAACTAGCTCTGACATCATAAATGTTGTGCAATACCTTAAAAATCAAGCAAATGACCTAAAACTTTTCTAGCATGACAGGAATAATACTTAATTAATGTGTGTTAAATATCAGTTCGATAACTTCAGCCATTTTCGAAATTTGGACGTTTTTCTGAAAAAATCATTGGCGCAACAGAAAAGAGCTAGAGACTTCAAAATTTATATTTAGATTCATCTTTCAGAATGATTTAATAAAAACAGTTCTTTGGATTTCACAAATTAAGATTTTAGTGGAAATTCATGATTTTCTGGTTTTCATCTCAAAACTGAAGGAAGCAAGATAGATTAAGTAGGCTAATAAATAAGGCTAGGATGTTTAGATTTAAATAGGTTGGAGGTCCGCTATGACTATGAAGATGTGAAAAGTTTCTTTTGAATACCTATAAAATTATAGCGATAGCAGATCTCAAAAGGGCCAGTTCAGAGCTCATCTACTGCGTGCAGTGTAATTTAATTAATTCTCTCGCCCAAAATATTTATCTTAGCCACGTCAAAATTTTATTATCAATACTTACCTACGTGCTGAATGCACGTTTAAATTAAGAGCTTCATCGGCCATCAGCAAAAGAAGCTATAAATTATTATGTAACTTGAAGTGGTGCGTTACTAGCCCAGCGGCTAGTCGGGAGAGCCGATTTGATCAGGCGTTCCCTTAGCCGTCCGCACCGCGGCTTTATATATAAGAACGCTGCGCGAGGAAGAAAGGCCCCAGTTCTCTCCAGACGCTGAATGACACGCCATCTGTGTCGGGAGTCGCGTCGCATCGGTATCAATGCTACAAACAGCCTCGGGTGCCGTATTAAGTTACTAGAGATACTCGGAACCATGAAAACATTTCAAGTGAAGTGTTAATTCTGGGATGATTTTCATTATCTAGCTTCAGTTTGCGTATTGTCGTATTTCCACGTGCCGTCGCGGGACAGACATTCTACCAAATATTTAGCGTGGGGTTTGATGAAATATTTTCATCAAATTATGGCGAGCATTCTTTTTAACATTTAATTCGGACATTTATAGTTGCATCAGCGCATTAGACTCTGAACTGCTCTGTTAGTTAGGTTGTAGGGATACTTGTGTTTTTTATCAGTGAATTTCAGAATATACTCAACTATTTTGGAAAACCGTTTTTGATTAGAAATCCCGGACAATCTCCTAATTCCTCAGAGCTATAAGCTGCAGCTATAATGGTATTCTCAGATGAAGTGGGCACTAGGATCTCTAATTACTGGCTCCACGTTCTGTTAAATCACTTTCTGGGTGCTAAAAAGTAAATAGAGAGCCAGTGTTGAGAACGGCGAAAGACAGCATTAACAACATTCTAAAAGCCAGAAACTGATTCAACATGCAAGCATTTATACAGCAATTTATTTTTACAACTTAATCGCCGCCTCACACCAGGCATTGCAATACTTGTACACCAAGTTCATTTGACAAGATTTGTTATTCTCCTCGCACTAACTTTGAAAAGGGCTGATGAAGTAGCATATTATCTTTTGGACATTTTTACCACCTTGGTACCCCAAGTAGCCTTCATTCTGATAATGGTAGAGAGTTTTGTAACCAAATCATTCAAAGTTTACGTGGATTGTGGAGTGATATAAACGTAGTCCACGGGAATCCGAGGCACAGTCAGTATCAGGGATCAGTCAAAACAGAAAATCAAGATATCGAAAATGTGTTATCAACTTGGATGGAAACAAATGAAACTTCAAAATGGTCTGAAGGGATGAGGTTTGTGCAACCAATGAAAACTAGGGCCTATCATGAAGGAGTCAGATGTTCACCATATGAAGCCACGTTTAGGGGTTCCAATAGAAATGGGCATTGCGACCTCAGTTGTTCCACGTGACTTAATAAAAAATATAAACACTGAAGAAGACCTGGAAACAATGTTTAACACCACTTACACTGACTAACAGGAAATAGAAAATGACGGCCAAGAAATTGATGCCAGTGAATCAAGTACTGGAACAGAAGGAATGGAGGTAGAAAGTGCGGCTGCAGCAGGTGAGGAAGCACCAGAGACACAGGATTTGACGACAGTTAACAACGAGACGCCGGGGCCAGCTGATGGTTGCGAGGAGACGCTGACACGTTCCAACAGTGTTCATAAAGTGGAACGGACCCGAGAAGTTGCGAAAGAAGGTCTTCAGTTGCAGGCAAAGAAACTGAAAGCAGCCCCATGTAATTCCAAAACCTTCAGTTGGACGGAATGTGAGAGTTAAAGTACCGGATGTAGACAGGGTAAAAATTGATGAAAAATCTATTATAGCATCAGTGATTAATATTTAGGATGACATTGTACAAGGAAAATTTTATCAACGTCGAAGAAGTAACAAGAGAAGAAATTAGTGTACGGGAGTGGTTGCCAAACAATCTTTTGTTGGAGGACAAGGGTTCCAAAAGTGAAATTACTTAAAAAATGTTCATCTAAAAAATACTTGTGCAAATCGTTTTCCATATTACGTAATTCGAAATGCCATAATAGCCAGCCTTTTTGTAACAAAAATTAACGTCCGCTAGATAACATCTTTAACAACATTTTTCATTAATACGGAATATTGCTCATTATAAGCACATTGGAATGGAAGAATGTTTAAAATACATAAATTTACAGTAAATACCAACTATTTCAATAAATTTCTAAGCTGATTTTTTTTTAATGAATACGGTTTTACTAGCTGATATGGGTACATCCTAAGATTTACCAACGTCTGTTGATGACTGGGAACATGTTACCTGGTCGGACGATTCTCGTTTTAAATAGTATCGAGCGAATGGTCGTGTACAGGTACGGAGACAACCTCATGAGTACATGGACCCTGCATGTTAGCAGGGGACTGTTCAAGCTGGTGGAGACTCTTTAATGGTGTGGAGCGTGTACAATTAGTGATATGGGGCCCCTAATACGTCTAGATACGACTCTCACAGCTGACACGTATGTAAGCATCCTGTCCGATCACCTGCATCCATTCATGTCCATTGTGCATTCCTACGAACTTGGGCAGTTGAATTATTTGTAGCGTTCATAAATTCACGTCCATTGTGCATTCCGATGAACTTCGGCAATTCCAGCAGGGCATTGCGACACCCCACAAGTCTAGAATTGCTCCAGGAACAGCTTCTGAGTTTAAACACTTCCACTGGCCTCAAAACTCCACAGAGGTGAACATTATTGAGCATATTGGGATGTCTTGCAACGTAGTGTTCAGAAGACATCTCCACCACCTCGTACTCCTATTGATTTATGAACAGCCCTGCAGGTTTCATGGTGTCGGTTCGCTCCAGCACTACTTCAGACATTAGTCGAGCCTATGCCAAGTCGTGTTGCGGCACTTCTGCGTGCTCGCGGGGGCCCTAGACGATATTAGGCAAGTGTGCCAGTTTCTTTGGCTCTTCAGTGTAATTGCCTTCAGGTAAGCGCATTTTCAATAATCTGAGATCGACTGCGACTAGTTGATACGTTGTGACTCGGTTGCTTCAGGTAAAAGCTGCTGTGTCATGAACTAATTTTGCCATACTAAAATTTGGTTCTGATTTAACTCGACAGAAGCATTCGGCCACCACTTCGGTCACTACACAAAATTACTCAAAATTGTTCATCCCTTTCCATATCGATCTTTTTACATATATCTGCTTTATAATATTTCTTGGTGTTGTTCAGGATTTCATACTTGGTTTGGCTATTGTAAACACGCGGAGGCAGTCAGAATTACATCTTACTCGTTCTGTCATAATAGGCCTGGTGGGAAGCAGCTTCCATCAGGTGACGTGCGACGCTCCACATGAAAACACTGTTCGTCTTAATTTTGACACCTTTTTCAGACAAGAATTTTGAAGTAACTGATGTTTTTAAGTCGACGCAAGAGGACAAAATACCTTAATTCTGTCCGCGTCCGTAGCGTAGCGGTAACGTTACCGCCTACCACACAGGGCGCCCGGGTTCGATTCCCGGCATGGGGCTGGGTGTTGTGTGTTCTTCATCATCATTGACTCGCAAATCGCCGATGTGGCGTCAACTAAACAGGACTTGCAATACGGCGGTTGAACCCCCCGAATGGGGCCTCCGGCCAACAATGCCATACGATCATTTCATGTCCATACATCAGTTCTGATCAATACCATATTTACGCGAATCTAATGCGCCATCGAATGTAATGCAAACACCAATTTTAAAAACTGAAATCATAAAAAAGACTTTGTTGGCGCTTCTGGTAGGTTAAGTCATTTTACACAACAGTGGATGTATATACGTGAACATGTAATACCAAAAATGCAGATAAAATACCTTCTGCACCATCGAAAATTTTCACGGTTTAATATTCGTTGATAACTTTCACTGTACATTTAATTCTGAAGCTGTAAGCTGTATTACAGAAATATATTTAATACATAGTCGATGCATTAGTGTATTTATTTTTGACTGTATACACCTGATTGTAATTATAACGAAAATATTGTAAATTGCTGGGTAATAGCCAAAGGAACTTTACTTAAATGTATCGATAGCAACGACAAAATGGTAGTAGCTGTGCCGTTGTTTATCTTTTCGTATGGAGAGTCTCCGTCGGTGTGCAAGCAGAGAGGAGGCAGAGCAGCTTGAGTCATCAAAGAGTGCGGAAGTGTTTGTTGGGCGCTGCCGTCGATGCGGTGTGCAGCTATGCTATCCTGATTTGTTAACCTGCGAGTATAGAAATCGAGGTAGGAGTGGACAGGCGGAGGTAGTTGCAATTCCAACTGTTGCCTCCCCCATAATTATCCGTGGCTCTGGGGACGACTCGGGATTATTCTCATCGAAAACAGCAGCAGCAGCAACAAGGGCAGCTCAGCACTGTCGTCGGCTACATTCTTCGTCGTCCACACAGCTACATTATCGTAAGACTGTTAAGGCGTTGCCGAGCAACGTATATTTCACAAAGTATGAATAATTTGAATAATAACTTGCAATAGTTAAAACTTGTAGGGGACCTGTGTTGTCATTTTCCTCAGACATTATTTACAAAGCAGAGCCCCTTTTCCTTTCCGCGAAATCACCAAGTGTCGTAAGAATATGAAAAGTGATTAATTATTTACTGCCAGTTGGCGTGTCTGCTAAAGACCAGGTTCTCTCTAAATTTTCTTCCACAGTAAACGTTCATTCTTGTATTGCATAACAGAGGCTACATAAATTAAAGTAAAATTTCACTGGCAAAACTAATAACTAAAGATACAGCACAAATTAAGAGTGCGCAACTTCATTTATTCTGTATTTAGCGAGTGACTTCTGCTGGCTTGGTATGTATTTTATTGTTACTTTGAAAGTGCAAGCAATTGCTCATTTGCTCAAAGTAAATTCGTTCAATCTTCAATTTTACATTACGTCACACTGAGATTACTGAAAGTTATTTTTTTACATAACAAAGTTCAAGTCAGGCCAGTCATTTATTTAACCAGTAATTTCATTCAATGTTACTTTCAAAATTTAGTATTTCAGAATAAGCAACTGCAAACTCAGCGCTTATTCTCCTAGCGAGCTGACGACAGTTTAATTATCCGTTTGTTTAGATAATCAGCGTTTTCTTTGTGTTACCAGTGATTTTTGTAGTAAATATTACGTGGTATATCCCCCCCCCCCCCCCCTGGGCGGCTCGTGAGCGATTGCACTATACTCCACCCATTTCAAAATTGTCATCTAAATTTACCTTAAATTTTGAATAGATCCTTCCTTCAGAAGAGTCTATTGTACACTTTCCTCCAACCAACCAGAGTTATTTTCCTTCTGTAACGATAGCCTCATTCACTGTAAAATTTTATTAGGCAAATGCGATCACGGTCAGTTACATCGCAGTTCAGTAGGCCGATTAGGAACGGGGAGGTTACAAACAGTGAAAACAGTTTTTAAGTTACCTATTCTTAAGTGACACAATCATATTAGTAAAGGCAGCCTAAGTCGGTTACGCAAACGAGCATATCGAAAATCACAGTCGTTACTCATCATTATTCACTAGAAATGTCGTAAGTAGTGATATCCTCGGATGAATCTGCATCACAAACAGATTTGCTCTCTTCCCATCATCCTCGGTGCCTTTCCTGAGCACATCATCTTCACTATAGTCAAGGGTATTTGGAATGTACATGGTGACAATTGTTGAATTAGATGAAAAAAAACGTAAATTAGTTACAAACTACGGCGTGCACACACTTTATTCAACATGTAAACGTCACTTCAGATATTCGGATTTAGGTCATAACACGTTAAGTAACCCTGCCGTCATTGGCGATGATGTGGCGCAGACGAGTAGCGAAATTCTGCATGACCCGCTGAAGTGTTGGAAGATTAATTACGTCGATGACTTCCTAAATGGCTGTTTCCAGTTTATAGTGTTAACGTTATTGCTGTTTATCTTGTCTTCAATATGGCCCCACAAAAAGGAGTCACATGTGTTCAGATCCGGAGAATATGGCGGCCAATCGATGCCCCTGCCAGTGGCCTCTGGCTATCACAGAGCCAGAATGCGGTCCCTAAGAGCTCCTCGATGACATCACTTTCCTGCTTCGATAGGATCGAGATCCGTCTTTCATGAACCACATCTTGTCGATATCAGGGTCACTTTGGATAATGGGGATGAAATCGTCTTCCAAATCCTTCGCGTACCGTTCGGTAGCCACTGTGCCGTCAAGAAATACCGCACCAAATGTTCGGTGATCAGACATTGCACACCACACAGCCACCCGTTGAGGGTGAAGAGACTTCTCGATCGCTAAATGCGGGTTCTCAGTCCCCCAAATGCGCCAATTCTGCTTATTGGCGATCTCATGCAAATGAAAGTGGGCTAAACCAAACGAACATGCGTATATTAATTCTCATCATACCCCGCTGCTAACCGTGCAGTTTTAACGTCCTAACGCAAACAGTTCAAAAGTTACGGCGATTTTACTTCATATAGTTCAATAGCTGTCACCCTGTAGCACTTCTTTGACGATTTTGCGATCGTTGGTGCTTCTTTGTTTTTTCACGCAGCTGAAAGGCAGTGTACGATGCACGCATAATTTTTCCTGACCGAATCAGTTCACTATTTGATTCGCAAAGCCATTTTTAAACGTAACCTTCCAAAGATTTGTTTATACTAACGTACAGTGGCTGTAACTCACTAGTCGTTCGCCCAGGAATAATAACAAGGTCACTAGCTGGGCTACGAGTCTTCCGTTTCTACCTCTCAATGAGAGGACAACGAAATGCCCCAGAAAAAGCATGGGGGTGGGGGTGGGGGGAGGGATAGTTTGGAAAACGCACCAAGACAGAGTTCCCATACATTTCGGAGCCAGTCACGCATTTAACATTCACTCATCCTTCTCTTCTGTAGATTTCGAAAAATGACGTAATTAGGGAACAGTTCTTCATTTTTAGGGGTCTCGGGGCTTATTTTCTGTTTGAAGGTGAAGAAAGGGGGAATTTTGCGCCCATATGTTGTGACTGCCAGCTTTATTTTTACGCGTTGTTTCATCACACCCAGATATTTTGATGGTAACTTCTTTTGTCCCCTTCTCATCAGTCGTATAATAATGTGGCAAATCAATTCAAGTTGGCATCTCATCAGCATTGCCTGTATTTGGTCCATCGACAAATTGTGCTCTTCCGATAGAGTCATAACATACACTGAGTTTCTGAAGTTTTTTCTCAGAATCCTGGAGAAGCTTCTGGCATACTGTTGAACGATGTCGTAGAGACAACCCTGCCTCTTTCATGAAGTGATCAACTTAGCCACGGCTAACCTTAAACTCTTGCCTCAATGTATTAAGAACTGTAGCTACCTCTTTTGCTTTGTTTCTTACGGTGTCACTAGTCACAGGTTCCCCATTCTTCCTCTTTTCACTGTCGAACTCCGAAACGTTTACTTCAGTGTCAGGATGTCTCCTTTGCGAAGCACAGTGAATTTCTTTCTGTCAGCGGTAGTTGCAACAAACGCCAATTTCTGTTCGTTACACAAACGAACGTTACTCTCAGCTACATTGAGCTCTCGTCTCGACCTCCTTTTACCATATTTTTCAGCACAAAGAAGTACTTTACGCTTGAAAGTAGCATCATACGAAGTTCGTCTCTGCTTGTCTACCATTTCGTGACTACCTAATGCAAACACACTACGCAGTTATAGGCCAACAAAAATGTAAGGAAACTGAGAATTACAGCGAGCCTTTGTGACGTAAGGAACAATACCTTAATTTCAGTGATTTTGCTGGTGAACGATTCATTCAAGTTTGGACTCTAATATAATGCGCTATCGAATGTAATGTGCTCTCCGTTTCACAATACTCTATATGGTAAAAAAAAGTGCGCATTATATTCGCGTAACTATGATAATTTTACTAAAAATACGATATTTTAATAACTAGAGAAAGATACCCCAAACTGTACTGCCCCCTAATGCAAACCACCTGGCCTCACAACTCTGAATCATCCTGAAGTCTAGTGGGACCAAGTTTAAATAGTAGTTCAGGCTTCTGCCGCTCTGTAGCGGAGTTTCACTAGTTACTTAACAGTTCGCCATTAAATGTTCTGACAGTGCAAAAAGTTTTTTCATTGTGCTATATTTTTCGTTATTTCTCCTATATGGCTTTCAACCTACCTGCGCCCTTTAATAGTAAAGTTTAGATTGGTCAATAAAATATAGGCTCAACTGCAGTAATTTGATCTTCTTCCGTAGCTTAAACCGCACCCCTTACTTTGTCATATTCAAGGTAGATTGTAATACAAGGAGACAGGGATCCGTGAAAGGCCTCATCTAATTAGTCAGACTAATGATAACTTAAAAAAAGGCCAAAAACTACTAGGACTCACGTTCTGAGGGTTCGGGTACAAACTTAATTACGTATATAGACAGATCACCCATTCCGGTAGCCGAAAATCTCTACTATTTTTGTCTGTTATCTGTATCGATACTGGGAAGATATCGTTCCGAGGAATTCCAAGCCCTTCGGGAATGTTTTAATTTTTTTGTATAATTTTGCAGATGCTTCTGATGCTCCTTTTCAGGATCTTAACACACGGACAGACTGAAGTTTGGATAACACATAAAAGAAATTCTTTTGATTTTAGTACAAACTAACAATTTTCGGATATTTTCCCTTACTTGTGCTGTGAAACTTTACTGCTTACCACAATTCGTGATTCTAGATTAACGGGAATTACCCTATAGGTTTTGATGAGTAAGTTTGCGAGTATCAAAATAAGTCATATAAATGGTGGTATCTTTTGATTCCATTGATTTACAAGCTCAGATTTTGTACGCTGTAAAGTGACCATAGACCTTTGTACCTGACATGAATTTAAGCCGGCCGGAGTGGCCGAGCGCTACTAGAAGTTACAGTCTCGAACCGCGTGACCGCTACGGTCGCAGGTTCGAATCCTGCCTCGGGCATGGATGTGTGTGATGTCCTTAGGTTAGTTGGGTTTAAGTAGTTCTACGTTCTAGGGGACTGATGACCTCAGAAGTTAAGTCCCATAGTGCTCAGAGCCATTTGAACCATTTGATGAATTTCAGCTTGATACTCCTACCCGTTTCTGATAAAAGGAGTCTTAAGAAACGGAGAGCTAGACGGATAATTAACAACAAAAAATATTTTTAGTGTATTATAATTACAGATTAACAACGTTAGGATTTCCATTACCTGTACTTTGAAATCTTGCTTCAGTCCACGTTTTATGATTCTACGTTAATGGGAAGTACCCTATAGGTTTTGATGTGTTAGTTTGTGAGTATCAAAATATGAGATGGCCGTATCCTTTTATTGCATTGACTTAGAAGCTTTAATTTTCTACATGCCCAAGGGGCCATAGATCTTAGTAGAAAGTTCAACTTGATGCACGTTTTGGAGAAAATTTGTCTTAACACTAGCACAGACAGACTGGCAGACAACTAAGGGATGCTAATAGGTTTCAGTCTTTAGCGACTGATGCACAGAATCCAAATTAAATTTAAAATTTCTGGACCATTAACAACAACAAGATAAATATAATCATGGGATTTATATATTAGAGAATATGTGTTGTTAGAGAGGCAGGAATTAATGATGTTTAAAATAGATTATATGTAGACCTCAGTAAGTCTTGAAATGTCTCATAATATTTTATAATTTGTGTTTTCTTCAGCAAAATTGGGTTCGTGTTTAAGCTGATGTAGCTAGCTGGAGTTTGGCATCGTGCTTAAAGAAGTAAGTTGAAATTTAGCCCTAATGAAAGGATCGTTCCAACTCGCCTGCTGCTACTGACACGACATGCCAGCAGGAGCGAGGTGCCTTTACAGAATTTCACTGGACTGGTACACGCTGTTGCTGCTGCTGCCACTGCTGTTGCTGCAGGCGCCGTCAGAGGATAAACTGTTAGAAAATCCGCGCCACACGGCCCCTGGCCCGGGGGCAGACACGCGACAGGCCCAAGTAAAAGCAGAGCCGCCCCCAAAGCCAGCCGGCTCTGGCCGGCCAGCGCGTTTAAGCGCTGGGGGCGGAGGGGGGCGGGGGGCGGGACGCGCCGCCCGTTTTGTTTCTTTTCTGCGGCCGGCGGGGGCTGGGGGCGAACCGGCCTGCCTAAAGCCGATGGCACAGACGCCCGGTCTTCGCTCGGCGGTCTTTTGCAGGCTGACGTTAATGATGACGCCAGACATATTACCGCCCGCCAGAAGGTTGGCCTTAACGCGTTCTGAAAAGCCGCGCGGCCCGGATTACGAAGGGGAATGAGTGACAGCTCTCCTTATAAGTGCCCTACAAAAGATACTGGCACACTTCTGCACCGTAAAAGTCGCTACCTACGTCTGCACTTGTTTAATGCTTCATGCACAGAGTCCAACAAAGAGGCGAAGCTAGAGTAACTGGTTTAAAACAACAGTCCAGATCGCAATAATATTTTTAACGACATTAAAATCCACGGTACACTAACACTGCTCTCCTTTGATGTAGAAAGTATCCCTGTTAACGAAACCATAAAAGTAACTGAAGAAAATCTGGAGACACACAACCCGCTACCTGATGAACACACAGATAAAACAATAAAATTATTACAATTAATAAGAAAACAAAATTATTTTGAAATCAATCGAGAATACTATGTACAAGAAGAAGGCTTACTAACGGGTTCACCTATTTCACGAACATTAGCCATCATTTTCATGGATCATATAGAAAAGTTAATATTTGAAGACATAATAACAAATAAAAGCTACATCATCCATTGGTACAGATACATGGATGACATAATAAGTATGGCAGCTGAACCTAAAAATAAGTACATCAACCACACAAAGACATAAATACTGCACACAAAAATGTAAAGTTCGCAATGGAAGAATAACAGAGAAACTCACTCAACTTTCTAGACATAATCATAAGAAAAGACCATAGCAAACATACATTTGACATATGCAGAAAACCCACAACAAGTGACACATCTTAAGTGAAATCTCAAACCACCAACAGAAACAGAAACAGCCTGCAGTCAGATACATGTTAAGCAGACTGAACACGATCCCCCTAAGTACGTCTGATTACCAGGAAGAGCTAGCCGTTATAAAAGAAATGACATTTAAAAGGGGCACAAAGAAACAACGATAGACAAACTAAACAGAAAAAGAAAGACAAAAATAATGAAAAAAACGAAACCACGCCAACACATACAACCTGCACTGCTACAAAAAATGGCATGGAATGACCTACCACAACAAATTCACATATCAAACAGGTAACACATCCAAAAACCCAAGGCATAAACATTGCTTACAAAACAAACAACTCAATACAAAAGAACATCCCAAAATTGAAATCAGAACCAGACATTTACGAACAATGAGGTATCTATCAGGTCAGTTGCAGAGATTATGAGAAGATATACATTAGAATGGCCGGCATGGCGTTCGATACAAGATATAAAGAACATTTCTGAGCATATAAATACGGTACAGATCATTCAACATTTGGAGACTATCTAAAACAAGAACGCCATAGACCAAGCAAAATTGAAAAAGATACGAACATCGTAAGAGTCAGTAAAAACAGACACCTCCTCACTTTCCAAGAAAAGTTCCACATACGCAAAGCATTAACACAAAATAAACAGTTGCTCAATGACAAATAAACATTGGAAACCAGACTATATAAAATAAGTGACGAAATTACATGATTAAGAAAAGAGCCTTTTCTATCCTTCATCCTCTCCCACTCTCCCATCAAACCCCTGTCCTTCCAATTTCATTTCACTTCTAGTTCCCCACCTTCTCCTCCAACTTACACTCCATCACACTACCATACACTTCTGTCCACTCATCATGGCTTCTCCCTCCATCACTATTCCTTCACTTCTCTTACACAGTATAAAATACAAATCAACACAATTTAATAGAATTGCACACACACACAGTAAACTAAAAAAAAAGAGGAGTACAGGTCAAAGACAAGTTAATGGCAATGTTACTGTGGCAACACTACAAAACAAAAACCACAATACGTTTTTAGGACGTATAAAAACAAACAGAAAACAGTTGTCTGTGAAAAACGGCACTGTTTAAAACATTAAAAAAATCTGTAGTTCTGCAGAGCAGCTAAAAATTAGACCAGAACTATCAGTGTCTAAAGAAGAAAAACATCAACGATGTGCTAGCAGACGTCATTTCCCGATGTAGGTAAGAAAACAAGCGGAAATCACCGTAAGTAAAAACCAACAAATGTTAATTAACTGTTTTTAGATCTTAAGGGAAATCAAAATGAAAATAACTTAACTTTACCTTAGTGAAGCGAAACACGTCTTGTGAAATAGCACGCATTTTTTGTAGTTGCAACGACAGAAAGAAAATACCCTCAAGAATTAATGCCCGGTGTCGACTTCATGTAGAGGTCATCTTCAGAAAACGAGCACTTTAAGAAATAGAGTAGTAGTGTTACAGCAAGTTTGAGTGGTATGGCGTGACAGGAAATTATAATGAAGTAACATTGTATCATTTATCCATCTGGCTGCTGCTGGAGACTCCTCAGATGCTCAAGCGGCAGATCACAAAAGGCTGACTGATGGCTGCAGAGCCACTGGTTATGTAGTGCGCAAATTTTGCGCCGAAAAGGGATTACGTCAGCCCCAGCCAATGCAAAACGCTTTACAACAAATGAGATATGGATTTTGTATGGACTTTACTAAATAAGTTTTTTTGGGGGCTCATCAGTCTACTGACTGGTTTGATGTGGCCCGCCACGAATTCCTCTCCTGTGCCAACCTCTTCATCTCAGAGTAGCACTTGCAATTTAAGTCCTTTATTATTTGCTGGATATATTGCAATATCTGTCTCCCTCTAGTACCATGGAAGTCATTACCTCATATCGTAACGGTTGTCCAATCATCCTCTCCCTTCTCCTTATCAATGTTTTCCACATATTCCTTTCCTCTCCGATTCTGCACAGAACCTCCTCATTCCTTACCCTATCAATCCACCTAATTTCCAACATCCGTATGCAGCGCCACATCTCAAATGCTTCTATTTTCTTCCGTTCCGGTTTTCCCACATTCCATGTTTCACTACCATAGAATGCTGTACTCCAGACGTACATTCTCAGAAATTTCTTCTTCAAATTAAGGCCGATATTTTATATTAGTAGACTTCTCTTGGCCAGGAATGCCGTTTTAGCCATTGCTAGTCTGCGTTTGATGTCCTCCTTGCTCCGTCCGTCACTCGTCATTTTACTGTGTAAGTAGCGGAATTCATTAATCGACTTCGTGACCATAAATCCTGATATTAACCTTCCACCTGTTCGCATTTCTGCTGAAACCTCCCCTTAGAAAAACTTAATGAATTACTGTGCTGATTAACCTCTTACATTGTTTAATTTTCAAACAGCTGAGCAGAACTGAACGTACTGACATTTCACTCTTTACCTATTCTGATCAATACTAAACTGACACACAATATTTTCAGCGCTACGCCTCACAGTATTTTCAGAGCAACGCAATCTGACTTTCAATAATCCCTACAAAGGAATGGCCCTGACTAACATTAAACTATACCTTTCACAAATCACTTACCTCACAAAAATCTTCGTTACTCGAACTACTGCAATACAGTGAGCGCCACTACTGCCATCTAAATAAGAGATTCAAACTACTGAAGGCACTAACTACTGATAGGCATAGTTAGCAAATGACAGATCTGATAGAGAACAAACAATGTATTTACCTTAATATTGTTCATAAGTCATAATATATATATATATATATATATATATATATATATATATATATATATATATATATATCAGTTCATGATATCCAGTCTTACAAATGTACTGTCTCTGATGGACACACGTCCAGATCATCCGCTCTCAAAAATCTGCCATCTCACTTCCCCACATCCACCAATGCTGGCGGCTCACCACCAACTGTGCAACGCTACGCGCTGTCAACAGCCGACTGCCCAACACTACAATGGCATACAATAACGCACACTAGTCAGAGACTGCACACAGCACAGCCAGTGATTTTCATACAGAGCGCTACGTGGCGTTACCAATAAGAAAACCTAAACAGCCTACTTACACTGCTACTTCTCATTATCTTCGTCTTTCTTCGATTTATTCTCAATTCATAGTCTTTACTCATTAGACTGTTTATTACATACAGCAGATCATGTAATTCTTCTTCACTTTCACTCAGGATAGCAATGTCATTAGCGAATCGTATCACTGATATCCTTTCACCTTGAATTTTAATTCCACTCCTGAACCTCTCTTTCATTTCCATCACTGCTTTCTCGCTATACAGATTGAACAGTAGGGTGAAACACTACATCCTTGTCTTACACCCATTTTAATACGAGCATTTCGTTCTTGGTCGTCCACTCTTATTATTCCCTCTTGGCTCTTGTACATATTGTATATTACTCCTCTCTCCCTATAGATTACCTTTATTTTTCTCAGAATTTCGAACATCTTGCACCATTTTACATTGTCGAACTCTTTTTCCAGGTCGACAAATCCTATGAACGTGTCTTGATTTTTCATTAGTCCTGCTTTCATTATTAACCACAACGTCAGAATGGCCTCTCTCGTGGCTTTACCTTTCCTAAAGCCAAACTGATTGTCGTCTAGCGCACCCTTTCTTTTCCATTCTTCTGTATATCATTCTTGTCAGCAACGTGGATGCATGAGCTGTTAATTTGATTGTTCGGTAATTCTCGCGCTTGGCAGCTCTTGCCGTCTTCGGAATTGTGCGGACGATGTTTTTTCCGAAAGTCAGGTGGTATATCCTCAGACTCATACATGCTACACACCAACGTGAATAGTCGTTTTGTTGCCACCCCCCCCCCCCCCCCCCCAACGATTTTAGAAACTCTGATGGAATGTTATGTATCCATTCTGCCTTATTTGATCTTGGGAAATCCTCCAAAGCTCTTTTAAATTCAGATACCAATACCGGGTCCCCTGTCTCTTCTAAATCTACTCCTCTTTCTTCTTCTATCACGTCAGGCAAATCTTCCCCCCTCATAGAGGCATTAAATGTATTCTTTCCAACTATCCGCTCTCTCGTGGAATTCCCTTTGCACTCTTAATTTTATCACCCTTGATTTTAATGTCACCGAAGGTTGTTTTGATTTTTCTGTATGCTGAGTCAGTCCTACCGACAATCGTTTCTTTTTCGATTTCTTCACATTTTTCATTCGGTCATTTCGTGTTAGCTTCCCTGCATTTCCATTTCCTTCGTTCCTCAGCGACTTGTATTTCTGTATTCCTGAGTCTCTCTGAACATTTTTGTACTTCCACTTCGCACTATTAGGACGCAAATCAGATTTGCTTTAAATACATGCTGTATGGTGATGAGGGTTAGTTACCTTTGAGTTGGGCGTGGTGAGTTGATATTAGTCAAGAATGTTCTAAAATACCCAAACACGCCAGTATCAACATCTCACTGATTGTATAATAGAGCTACGAGAAGTTGGAACTTCCTTCTGCGATATTACAGAAAGACTGAGCAGGAATGCAGCCGCTATACGTGGTTGCTGGCATTGGTGGTCACGAGAATGTACGGTATCAAGCAGAGTAGGCTTTGGACAGTCATGTGACACTTCCGAGAGAGAAGACCGTATATTCAGCGTATGGCTCTGGTGCATATGCAGTAGTACTTTGAGCATCAGTTGGCAACACTGTGACACAATAAAGTGTTACAAAACGGTTACTTAAAGGACGGCACCCAGCAAGAGGCTGTGTAGCATGCATCCCACCGCCATTTGCGATTTCAATGGTGTCAAGCGAGAGCTCATTCAGCCTGGAGATCTGTTGTGTTTTCTGATGTACGCTGGTTCCGTCTCGGTGTCAATAATGACTGTGTGTTGATTATAAGAAGGCGAGCTGGGAGCCTCCAACCAACCTGTTTGACACACTAGACCTACAGGTGGAGTTAGGATCTGCGGTGCGATTTCGCATGATAGCTGGAGCACTCTCGTGGTATCCCACGCACCCTGACTGCAAAACTGTACGTCATTGTGGTGATTCGACCTATTGTGCTGCCCTTCATGAACAGCACTCCTGTGTGGTGTTTTCCAACAGGATAACGTTCATCCACATACCGCTGTTGTAACCCAACATGTTCTACAGGGTGTAGATACGTTTCCTAGGCCTGCTCTTCCAACAGATCTGTCTTAAGTCGAGCACATTTGGGACATCATCGGACGAAATCTCAAGTGTTATCCACAAACCGTCCCTGTGTTGACCGACCCAGAACAAGAGACACGGAACTCCATCTCACAGACTGACATCCGGCACCTGTACGACACAATGCAGTCACGTTTGTCCCCTTTCATTCAACATTCTGGAGTTCATTAATGTGGCATCATTTCACATTTGCAAAGGCTTATCTCGTGCTTGCATTAAACTGTGATCTTGTAGAGCTGAACACTTAAAATATGTTACCTAGCCCAATGTATTTCCGAAATTTTATTCCTCTACCTTAATTATCTTTTGGTGTTGCAATTTTTTCTATTAGTGTATAAACAGGTAAATAGTTACTGATTATCAGACAAGTAGTCTTGCTTATGAAGCTAGATTTGCCTAAAAAAATATTAAGTCGTTTTTGGCCTTGTTGTATGCTGCAGATTGAAACAATTGCCTGAGCACTGTAACAGAGATTTAACAACTTGCTTAGTTCATAAACGACATCACACAAGATGTACTACTTATAGACTGAGAATTACCAAATGGTACATTCAAAAGTAGCAAAACTAGTAACTGTGGGAAGGTACGTGGTGTTCACTGCCATTACGAAGTGGAAGTAGTTCCACATATAAGTTTTGGCGTACATTATATCAACTATAGCACTCAGGTTACTACTTATCTTCAAAAACACGTCGATGGTCCTGGAGAATCGAAACTGTTAAACACTTTTTTTAAATAAATGTTGTTTACTAATATGTTTTAATAAGGTCCTGTTAGACAGCTTGATGCTTCAAAAATGTCATGATTCACCGCCAGGAGTTGCTGACAAAAATTTCTTTAGTGTTGAACGGTCATCAGGTATCATAAAATATTTACAACAGCATAGAAGGCGATAAAGTCAGTGACGAATCATGGATACTATTATTTGTCAACAGTAGCGAATGATGGATTTTATATTATTTGACACAATTGAATTTATATCGTCTGTGGACCGACACTAACTGTATAAAACATAAATTTTTATCAGTGACTCTTGGCGATGGATTATAACTATTCTGAGTTTTTGAAATTATTGTTTACCGCTGGTGATGAAGCCAACCGTGACAAACAGGTGACAAAGTCTGTGAGTCAAAAGCAGAAGCTTATTTACTTGGACATTGACGCCCAACTGTAGAGAGATTTTTAAGAGTAAACCCAATATCCTTGAGTAGTACTTAATTATTAAATATAAAACATTATTAAAATTATTTAAAAAATTATTAAATAATAAGACATAATTGTTTTATTCCTTTACAGATATGTTTACAAAGCTATATAAGTACTGTATTTCTCACATTCTCTTTTAGAACCGAAAAATATTGCACATTTTTATAAATGTGATATTGTCTTTGGTATAAAGATGTAATTTTCACATCTAATACTCATTTCATACCTTTCATTAAGTTTACAGCTCTTAGGATTTTGAACATCTCGATTATTTTTCATTATCTATAGTTTGACTGTTTTATTCTTTGACATTATCAGTGGCAAGATACGCTATCTGTTTATTTAAAGCATGTGTGGATAAAAATTCTACATGCAGATCGCAAATTTTCTTTATTGACTACCTGTTTCGGCTCATTGATGAGCTATTGACTGATCTTGAGCAGTTTTCTACAATCTCCCTTCGCCTGACTAGGCATATTTATGTTATTTGTTGACACTGCCGACGGAGAGGCATACGAACTGCTAATTTAAAACATATCTAGATAAAAATCATACGGTAAAATTACATAGAATTAGTCATTATCGTTTTAGCTCACTGATGACCCATTCTCAGATCAGTCTATAATGTTGTTCAGTGTATGACAATCATTACACATCATAGCTAAGTCGCCCTAAAATGAGAAGTCGCAGTTAGTTATTTAACTGATAATATTAATCAGAAAGATAATTTGTGGGCTTGACGTAGGATTTTTATCCACAGATTTTTATAATTTTGTTGTTTCTTGCGAACAATGTTGTTTTTTAAATAGTAGTCACCCAAAGCTTCCTGCAAGCTTAAAAATTTATGTCTGACTGAGACTCGAAACAGGGACCTTTGTCTTACACAAAGAAGTGATCCACCGACTGAGCTATCCAACCACAACTAGCGACTCGTTCTCACAGTTTTACTTCCGCCAGTACCTCATCCCCTACCTTCCAAACACAAAATTTCTCTGCCGCGAGGGGTAGCCGCGCGGTCTTGGGCGCCTTGTCACGGTTTGCGTGCCTCCAACCATCGGAGGTTCGAGTCCTCCCTCGGCCATGGGCGTGTGTGTTTCCTTATTCCAAGTTAGTTTAAGTTAGATTAAGTAGTGTGTAAGCTTAGGGACCGATGACCTCAGCAGCTTGGTTCCAAAAAACTTACCAGAAATTTCAAATTTCCATAGAAGTTCTCCTGTGCAACTTGCGAGGCTAGCACTCACGGGAGAAAGGATATTGCGGATAAATAGCGTAGCCACAGCATGGGAGGTTGTTCCTGTCCGGCAAACAATTTTCATGTGCCAGGAAGAGTTAAATCACCGCAGACTCCGCTGCCGAGTGAAAATTATTTCTGGGAGCTAATCATGTGTCTCCCTAGAACTGAACAAGGAAATATCCAGTACCTTGTCGTATGTCTAACATAATCAATTATAAAATTTTATTTGTCTTAACAGCAAAAGTATACAAGAATTACCGGTTTCGGTCGATCAGTGAGTAACTTGTAACACATAGTGTATTAAGGACAGAGTTATTTACTGACTCGTTGAACAGTGCCAAAGAACAAACCACAGAAATACAGGAACAAGGAGTCAAAGTAGGGCTACAATTATCGCTTGAAAAACCACAGTTCACTACAAGCATCAGTGACGCTTCCAAAAATATTAAGTATTCCTAACAGTACAATATCAAAAACAAATTGTTTTAAATATCTAGGAGAAAGAGTAATAAGAAATACAAAAGAAAAGATGGAAGTAGTAAAAGGAGTAGACAAAATAGAAAAGCGATTGCTTATGACAAAAAACACCTGACAACAAGCTTTTTGTTCTGGGAACCAAACTAAGACACTAATAAATAGTGGTAAAGCCTGAAACACTGTATCCAGCAGAAACATAAACTAACAACATTTGGGGATCTTGAAGAATAGGAACTAATTGAAACAAGAATCCTGAGGAAAATACTGGGACCTAAAAGTAATAGTACGGCTGAATGAAACATGAAGCAGAGAGCTTTAATTAAAAATCGAAATGTTGAAAGATGTGAGGAAATGAAGACTACAGTTTTATGCATACATATACCGAATTTATCATGACAGATCAATCAACTAGACCTTCACCTTAATAAACAATGACAAATTCGAACCCACATAGTTCACTGAAATTGGCAAGGGTATGAAAAACAGTATAACTAGAACGGATATAGACAACAGAACATTCTCTAGAGAAGCAACATGAATGGCAGCGTTTCAGAAAAGAAAGAGATCAGCAAATGGAAAGAATTAGACGCAGGTAGGATGAAAATCTGGGAGCAGTGAAAGCTAAATGCGAAGAATCAAAGCCATTGTTGGTTTATCGTAGCCTCCGAAAAATAAATAAATAACAATAATGACACAGGACGTTTCTTAAGCAACATTCGTGCATGCGCCCCGTCTACTGACCTCGTCGTCAATTACAAACTATGCCCTAATCACCATTTTGTTTTTCAAAACACGGAGCAGGCGTATTTCTAGCGCCTCTAGTAATTGCTCAGAAAGTATAACCACTCACAATAAAAGTTTGACAGTAAGAAGCCAGGAAAAGTTATGGATGGATTTTACGTTGATATTAATCAAAGTAGAACAAAAGTTTTCAGAGATTATTTCACTAAAACTCTCGACGAAAAAGAAAAGTCCTCCCAGATACCTAATAAAATCTCATCTTTAGCGTGTCAGGCAGGTTTGCGAATGTTCGCAATACAACAGAGGAAAATCTAAAAGATGTCAAGACATAAATGTGAGAGGAACTGCCTTCTTTCTCGTTCAAATCTTCTAACAATGTTGTCATATTCTCCGGATAACGTCAAAAACCGCTTCGAGGTCAGTTCATGTGTTTGCATTATTAAGTTGTATTTTTAATTTCTATACTGACACATTACACGTGTGACGCTGCACATAATATTTGCTGCTGCAGCTCGAAACACAACCGACAGGAATGAAGTTTAACTACTTCTTTTTCGTAACTCAGCGTTTCACGAGGTAAGGAAAGGAAGAGCAGAAAAATATTACAAGCAGAAATGCTTTGCCTTTGATGTCATTTCTTGTTTTATGTGTGACGTTTTACCAATATGAGCTTTGAATATTCAGTTCGACTATTCATGATATCGGTACAGAAAAACTAACCAGCTTCGTCTGTACGAAGCTATAACATGATAAAGATTCACCGCTTCATTATTATTTGCTTACTCACAATCAGCACATTCTTTGATATAAACGAACAGGGAAAAGTAACTAATTAATTACTGAGCTAGCTTTAGGAAGGTAACAGCTTAAAATGTATTATGTAGCGCAGGGAACGGGGACAATGGAAAATGGCTGGTGGTAGTTTGGGCGTAAATTCTTAGCAGAATCTAAAATTTATTAATCCATATAGTAACTCAGAGTTCACACAGAAGAAAGAACGAATAAGGAAACGACACTCAGCTTATCAAATGACACTAGAGCCCTAATGCAATAATATAATACACTATGAAATATTTGCCCCACTAGAATTAATCAGGGACTAACCTAAGACAATAGCACGAAGTATCAATAGCATACCTACCTAAATCAACAGTTTTAAAATTAATGGTTCACCAATAACTCACGTAGCAATAGGAGAACACAAGGATATCAAGTAAAGTACATAGTCTAGTACGTAATCACATAATTCACCCGAACAAAGCCAGTACCCTAAATTAATATTGGACACAAACACAAATAGACAAAATTAGCGGTAAGATATTAAGTAATTATACACCCTGTAACAAGTAAGAAAGAGAAAGGAAACATCAATTTGAAAAACTTCCTCGCAAGCACAATTCAGTCAAATAGAGCTCTCATCTACCAAGTCCATGCCCAACTGCGGCCTCTTTGTGCTTCATAAACGGAAGCTCTCAACCGTTTGCATGGCAGTACAGCACTAGTCGTAGAGAAACGCTTTCTTGTAAATGCAGTAGCAGAAAACTTGCTACAACAAGCACTTCCTCCCTCCCAGCTGCGTTGCATCTCTTAGATGTGAGGAACCAAACGCCACTGGTAGCTCCACTCGGAACTGTGCCCTGTGTTGACAGCAAGCCAGAATCACCCTTAGCCATCAGTCCCACCAACTGCTTTGCTGCACTGTCCTCTCTCCTGGTTCGTCTACTGGCAGCTGCTCCCAAACACCAGTTACCTAGAAGGGCTTGCATTTGCTGGCCGATTTCACTGCCCCTCGCTACGATGACTTCCGTGGCCACCACGTCCTCCATCTCCACAGAGGCGCTATCACCGGTCAGTCCTTGGGGCAGACACGCCGGAAATACCAAGAAGCTCTGTCAGTGAGCAATGCGAGCCTCGGCGCTGAACCATAACTCCTGATCGCAGCTGCCAATCGCTGCCCGATGCTGGCTCGAAGTAGATTTGGCCAAGTCCTTTACATTCGTCGGTCTGCCACAGCTCTGACTCCACATCACTTCTGAATCACTTCTGACCTCACTGTGACGTTGCAACCGCCAAGCTCACAGGAGCGACATGAGCAGCGGGAGCCCAACAGCTGGACTGTGCGAGTGTACAACGACTACCAGTTCACGGCACACATACTAAACGATAAACTGCAATCTTGTGATATACACTATTGGCCATTAAAATTGCTACACCACGAAGATGACGTGCTACAGACGCGAAATTTAACTGACAGGAAGAAGATGCTCTGATATGCAAATGACTAACTTTTCAGAGCATTCACACAAGGATGGCGCCGGTGGCCACACCTACAACGTGCTGACACGAGGAAAGTTTCCAACCGATTTCTCATACACAAACAGCAGTTGGCCGGCGTTGCCTGGTGAAACGTTGCAGTGACGCCTCGTGTAAGGAGGAGAATTGCGTACCATCACGTTTGCGACTTTGATAAAGGTCGGATTGTAGCCTATCGCGATTGCAGTTTATCGTATCGCGACATTGCTGCTCGTGTTGGTCGAAATCCACTGACTGTTAGCAGAATATGGAATCGGTGGGTTCAGGAGGGTAATACGGAACGCCGTGATGGATCCCAATGGCCTTGCATCACTAGCAGTCGAGATGACAGGCATCTTATCCGCATGACAGTAACGGATCGTGTAGCCACGTCTCGATCCCTGAGTCAACAGATGGGGATGTTTGCAAGACAACAACCATCTGCAGGAACAGTTCGACGACGTTAGCAGCAGCATGGACTATAAGCACGGGGACCGTGGCTGCGGTTACCCTTGTCGCTAAATCACAGACAGGAGCGCCTGCGATGGTGTACTCAATGACGAACCTGGGTGCCCGAATGGGAAAACGTCATTTTTTCGGATGAATTCAGGTTCTGTTTACATCATGATGGTCCCATCCTTGTTTGGCAACATCGCGGTGAACGCACATTCGAAGCGTGTATTCGTCATCGCCATACTGGCGTATCACCGGCGTGATGGTATGCGGTGCCATTGGTTACACGTCTCGGTCACCTCTTGTTCGCATTGACTGGCCTACATTTCAGCAGGATAATGCACGACCGCATGTTGCAGGTCCTGTACGGGCCTTTCTGGATACAGAAAATGTTCGACTGCTGCCCTGGCCAGCACATTCTCCAAATCTCTCACCAATTGAAAACGTCTGGTCAATGGTGGCCGAGCAACTGGCTCGTCTCTATACGCCAGTCACTACTCTTGATGAACTGTGGTATCGTGTTGAAGCTGCATGGACCGCTGTACCCGTACACGCCATCCAAGCTCTGTTTGACTCAATGCCCAGGCGTATCACGGCCGCTATTACGACCAGAGATGGTTGTTCTGGGTACTAATTTCTCAGGATCAATGCACCCAAATTGCGTGAAAATGTAATCACATATCAGTTCTAGTATAATATATTTGTCCAATGAATACCCGTTTATCATCTGCATTTCTTCTTGGTGTAGTAATTTTAATGGCCAGTAGCGTAGTAGAATCAGAAAATTAAGTTTCAATTGTAAACAGTTCTATTGGTACAAAATCACAAGCGGTTTCGGTCATCCCCAGGTGTAAAGGAACGGTGAGGTACATGGCTGCCGCACACTGAACACTGCAGGCTGCTAACAGCCGCACGTGAAGCCGAGACGGCTCCATGGAATCTATGGGGGTAATTGAAGGCACCGTGACAGCTGGAACAGTTCTGCGGACCACCTGCATCCCTTCTTGCCTCATGTTTTCCCCCTACGGCGATGGCATTTTCCAGCAGGATAACTATCCATGTTACATGGCTAGAGCCGTGTTACAGCCATGTGAGGAGCTTGATAATGAACTGATATAAGCCTGATGGAACAGTACCTGGGACACTATCAGGCGCCAGCTCCGCGCCCAGTACCCACCAGCCAGCAATTTATTGGAATTGCGTGACCTGTATCCAAACAGCTCGTGCCACATCCCTCAGGAAACTTACCAACGACTTGTCAAATCCATTCTTCCAGAGTCGCTCTCTGTTGTGTTACAAATGTGCACCAACACGCTTTCAGTTAGTGGCTTCCAGTTCAGCTTCAACAATAATGTAGTTCTGAAATGAGTACGAGAAATTTTTTGTTTTGAATCGAATTTCCCATCTACATAGCATCATATTAATTCCCACCTGGAAGGTAAGGCAGTGAGGAAGTAACACATTGTACTGATGATCGGGAGCATCGGGCTTCGACTAGATTCAGGTTTTCCTTCGTTTCCTTTTGAAACCGCCATATCCTGTATTCCTTTCTATCTTTGTACTACCCGACTTTGTGTTGCTGTGGGGTGCCGGTTGTGCTGTTCAGTATACCTCTAAGATACTGTAGTCCGATCTCTGGTGACCTACAGAGAAAGGAAGCATCCCATAAAATCATGCACAGTTAAGGAAAGAATAATGTCTCGCAAACGGAAACGTCTTATTAAATGGTTAATAGAGATGGTCCAATCAAGCATGAAAACCATAAAAATAATTTATGGATATGGCCAGTGAGTGCAAGAATGGTTAATAATTAAAGAAAGAACACGGAAAAGTGAGTAAAAACACCAGCAAGATCTCCAAAGTGCCAGGCATAACGTGACTGCAATGGGGCGGAGCAAATGACAAACGACCGATTCGTGCGGAAGAGCGGAAGTTTAAAAGCTGTACCTTCACAACATTACAACCACGTACTGCCGGAATGCAGTGGCCCAAATTGTACTGAGTGACCTATTTTTGGGTCTGATATATTACAAATGTGCTTCCTTGTTCTTAAAATACGAGGTAAATTTGGTGAGGTTTCCTTGTGAGTAAACAGCATGAAAGTAACACCTTATTCGAACAGTAGAGCATTACTTTTCCCACTCATCTGCAGTAACTCACATTTCCACACATTTAGACTAAGCTGCTATTCACCACACAGGAATTAAATTCTATCCAAGTCGTCTTCTTTCCTCCTACCGACACTTAACGATCTTAGTTTCCCGTACACCACAGCGTCATCAGCAAACAGCTGTAGACTTCCTTTCACCATCCGTCAGATAAACAGTAATGTTACACGGTGACGACCAAAGTGATCATTTAAGTAAATAACTAAGTTGTTTAACGTCGCGACTGCTTGTTAATATTCAGCTGCTTTCATCTACGTATGCGGATTTACTACTTCTGTGGAGTATTGCTCATATTCCTCAAATGGAGATTTACTTCGTTTGAAGGCTATTGACCATGCACCATACAAACTTGGATTGTTAACAAAACATTTGAGCCAAGCAATAAATTCTGTGGTATGTCGTCCTACTAACCCATTTTTTGTAATACGTCGAAGTACAACTTAAATAACGACAGTCCGTCAAAATACGCAACAGTGAAGTAGCGATCGTCGTTTATGAGCTGACATTCACTGATATTTTTCTGTGCGGTGGTACACATCTTCATCCAAATGGTTTTCGGTTTAATACGTTGTTAACTGATACAGTGTCAAGCAGTAAACGCAAGAATGTGGAGATCTTACAGCTGAAGTAATCAGTAACATCTCCAGACTGAATTTTCACTCTGCATAAGATTGTGCACTGATTTGAAACTTACATCTACATCTACATCCATACTCCGTAAGATACCTGGCGGTATATGGAGGAGGGTACTTGAGAACCTCTATCGGTTCTCCCTTCTGTTCCAGTCTCGTATTGTTCGTGGAAAGAAAGATTGTCGGTATGCCTCTGTGTGGGCTCTAATCTGTCTGATTTTATCCTCATGGTGTCTTCGCGAGATATACGTAGAAGGGAACAATATACTGCTTGACTCCTCGGTAAAGGCATGTTCTCGAAACTTCAACAAAAGCCCGTACCGAGCTACTAAGCGTCTCTCCTGCAGAGTCTTCCACTGGAGTTTATCTATCATCTCCGTAACGCTTTCGCGATTACTAAATTATCCTGTAACGAAGCGCGCTGTCTTGTCTACATTGAAATTGAATTGCCATTCCCTCCTCCATGCGTCAATTCGTTGCAGATCCTCCTGCATTTCAGTACAATTTTCCATTGTTACAACCTCTCGATATACTACAGCATCATCCGCAAAAAGCCGCAGTGAACTTTGGATGTTATCCATAAGGTCATTTATGTATATTGTGAATAGCAACGGTCCTACGACACTCCCCTATGGCATACTTGAAAACACTCTTACTTCGGAAGACTTCTCTCCATTGAGAATGACATGGTGCGTTCTGTTATCTAGGAACTCTTCAATCCAACCATACAATTGGTCTGATAGTCCATATGCTCTTACTTTGTTCATTAAACGACTGTGGGGAACTGTATCGAATGCCTTGCGGAAGTCAAGGAACACGGCATCTACCTGTGAACCCGTGTCTATGGCCCTCTGAGGCTCGTGGGTGAGTAGCGCGAGCTGGGTATCACACGAACTTCTTTTTCGAAATCCATGCTGATTCCTACAGAGCAGATTTCTAGTCTCCAGAAAAGTCATTATACTCTAACATAATACGTGTTCCAAAGTTCTACAGCTGATCGACGTTAGAGATATAGGTCTATAGTCCTGCACATCTGTTCGACGCCCCTTCTTGAAAACGGGGATGACCTGTGCCCTTTTCGAATCCTTTGGAAAGCTACGCTCTTCTAGAGACCTACGGTACACCGCTGCAAGAAGGGGGGCAAGTTCCTTCGCGTACTCTGTGTAAAATCGAACTGGTGTCCCATTAGGCCCAGCGGCCTTTCCTCCTTTGAGAGATTTTAACTGTTTTTCTATCCCTCTGTCGTCTATTTCGATATCTACCATTTTGTTACCTGTGCGACAATCTAGAGAAGTAAGTACAGTGCAGTCTTCCTCTGTGAAACAGCTTTGGAAAAAGGCATTTAGTATTTCGGCCTTTTGATCCACCTATCGCTTTGACATAAGACCAAAATATCTTACGATTTTCTGCCTAGTCAGTACATAGAACTTTCCTTTTGAATTCATTGAACGCCTCTCACGTAGCCCTCCTCACATTACATTTCGCTTCGTGTAATTTTTGTTTGTCTGCAAGGCTTTGGCTGTGTTTATGTTTGCTGTGAAGTTCCCTTTGCTTCCGCAGCAGTTTTCTAAATCGGTTGTTGTATCACGGTGGCTCTTTTCCATCTCTTACGATCTTGCTTGGCATATACTCATCTAATTAATATTGTACGATGGTTTGGAACTTTGTCCACTGATCCTCAACACTATCTGTACTTGAGACAAAACGTTTGTGCTGAGCCGTCAAGTATTCTGAAATCTGCTTTTTGTCACTTTTGCTAAGCAGAAAAATCTTCCCACCTTTTTTAATATTTCTATTTACGGCTGAAATCATCGATGCAGTAACCGCTTTATGATCGCTGATTCCCTGTTCTGCGTCAACTGTTTCAAATAGTTCGGGTCTGTTTCTCCCCAGAAGGTCTAATATTTTATCGCCACGAGTCGGTTCTCTGTTTAACTGCTCAAGGTAGTTTTCAGATAATACACTTAAAAAAATTTCACTGGATTCTTTGTCCCTGCCACCCGTTATAAACGTTTGAGTCTCCCAGTCTATATCCGGCAAATTAAAATTTCCACGCAGAACCGTAACATGGTCAAGAAATCTACTCGAAATATTTTCGAAATCTACTGAAAGTGTAAAACTATGCGGCTGACTGGGACTCGAACCCAGAACCTGCGCCTTTCGCGGGCAAGTGCTATACCGACTGAGTCTTCAAGGTATAAATCAAGATCCGAATTCGCAGATTAACTTCTGGGACCAGTACACCTGAAAGAAAGGATACTGTGTGAAATTGTCTTAGCCACGGCTTAAAGGATTGTTTCCAGAAACAATTTTCAGTCTCGAGAGGAATGTGTGCTGATCTGAAACTTGCAAGATTTTCTAAAGTGTTTGAGAGAGGACTAAGCCTTCAGTACAGCGAAGTACTTTGTAACATTTTTTTTAAATCTTACCTCCAAAAGGATCAGAAACAGTAGATGGAACAAAGTGCGCTGAAACTATAGAATTCTGATGGAATGCTAGATAACCGGCAAAATTTCATACAAAACGAGCTCTCACAATTAAATCGGTTAAAAAGAGAGCTTATGAAGATGATGTCTCGGATCTTACGCGATTTAAATTAATTCAGACAAAAACTGAAGAAAAGATTAACAGAAACGGAAAAGGTTGGAGACAATTACAGATTAAAATTATAGCCTACAACAGACACTGCAGCAACGTAGCACTGAATGTGGAATTGTGTACTGCGTTTTCGTTTCAAACCTGCCTTCAGTCGTAACGTAGAAATACGAGCGATGAAATCGGGAGACCTCTCGTTTCGTAATGCAGTTTGCCAAGTACTTCTGTCTGACATTTACGTCTGAGCGCCGGAAATTTGGTTTCTGTTGTAGACGGGGTATCGAATTTTCCTCACTCGCGAAAGTTTCGAAGTTTAGAACCTCGGTAGCGGTTAGATTTCCGCCGGTAGTTGCCATCCAAGTGGATGCTATTACCGCAGTTTGTGTGAGCGCTTCAACAACTAAGTTTACACTTCCCTCTTACGTCAGTTGTGTTTACTATCGACGGCAGCTAGCAGCTAAACAATTGCCGCCAAACATTGTGTCTTGCTTCTGTTTTACCAGTTACCAGCGTGAAATGCAATTTGATCTGTATCTTAGTGGATTTTTAAGTACGATGTACATACTTTTTAATTATTTTTATTCGTGCCTTTTTTCTTATGGTAAGCTGTGAATCACAGTGCCATGTTATAAGGTGAAATTAAGCATTCTGTCTGTTTTAATGGCACCTTGATTATGCCGCATGAGTTGAAATTAGGTCTTAGGTTTAATGTGAAATGTAGGATGAGGAAAGTTTCTGATAGAAAACTGATACGACCTAACAACAACAATTTCTGTGAATACAGGGTGTTCCGGAAGGAATGATCAGTATTTAGGGGTACAATAGGAGTCGAAGCAAAAATGTCTAGTAAACATAGGCTGTAAAATGCATATCTTAACAGCTAAAAACACTTATTCATTTTCCCTATTGTGTAACACGTCCCTTCTGTTGAAGAAGTACTCATGGCTCTTAAAGTTTTCACTTTAGATCCCATGTTTACTGGACATCTTTTTATTGTTTTGGTCCACATTACCTCCTACAAAAATATGCAAAGCAAAGAACTTGCAATAGAAAAGATTCATATCACAGTATCGAAGACGAAGTGCTCATAGCTCTTAAGGTATGCCTTTCAGAGCCCATGTTCACTAGACTATTTTTGTTCGACCGACGTCTCCTATCATATCCCTGAATACTGACCAATCCTCGGGGGACGCCCTCTATAGTAAGAGCAAAGAATGAATGGTAGAAGACTGCTTTCTTCTTTTCGTTACCGTAACACATTGTGGTACTGTTCTACAACCATCAGTAATTTTTCCTTTCATACTGAAAATATATATTAAATAAATTTGACTACCAGAACCTTCTATGGAGAAAATAATTTTCTTACTAAGTATTTTTCTTTCGTAATTAACATCTGAGTGGTAATTTATTATCCGTTATTACACAGTGCAGTTGAGGAAAGTGTCTTGGCCTAGATCCAGTGTTTCAGTAAAAAAAGGCAGTCTTTCAGTAATTATTTTTTTATTGTCCTGTGAGCACAGTGCATCGGATTAACAACAAATCGTGAAGGAACAACAACAGTTTGCGTTTTCATGTGGCGATGAGAATAAAATGACAGAAAGCTTTAACAGAGGGTTGTGGCAGCGGTGTACCTTACGAGTGGACTAATTTTGCGAGAAGAACAGATGGAGTGATGTAGGACAAACAATGGAATGCAAGTAGTGACGAGAGGAGAAAAAGGGATTAAGCAAGCAAAGGGACAGGAGAAGATAAAAGCTGGAAGAAGAGTTGAAGTCATACAAAGAATAATACCATTTTCCTTTATACTTATGTTAGTGTCTTATTTCCTCTAAACTAGCTAGTTTCTGCCTTGTTGTCATTTTCGAGTGATATCTATAAATTTCCGACCCATACTGGTAGTGACAAAGTCAGAGCACAGGGGAGCACAAAGTGGTGTAAGGGTTCCGTCACGGTAGTCCGACGTGTTAGGTCAGAGGACTGGCTGCCCTCTGTAATTCAAAAATAAATAAAAATTGATGAATTAATCAACGATGAACAGGAAGGCGTGTCATGTGACGTCCACCCAGACCAAACGACCAGAACAAATAAAGGAAAAAAGGGGGGGGGGGGGGAGGTAGCGTCTTTCCTTACCAGTCTAAACGTTATGAGTCCCAGGTTAGAAAGTAGCCTCTGCATAGATCATAAGAAATCAACATCGCTCTGTCAAAGGTCTTGTCGAAGAGGGCAGGGGGGGAAATGGGAAACCGACCCTAAAAGGTGGAAGAATCAGTATTTCGATGCACAAGGCAATGGAAACCACTACCATTATACATATATAATGGGTACCCAGAGGACCTGAAAACGTGTCATGACGATCTCTTCATTGGCAAAATATTCCGGTTTAGTTCTCCATTTAGATCTGTGGAAGGGGACTGTCAAGGCGGGGTGTCCTTGAGAAAAACTAATGAACGGATAGCATTCTACGTTTTGGAGAACGGAATGTCCGAATTTGGAATGAAGTACGAAAGTTAGAAAATCTGGAAAAGGAAATGCAAAGGCTCACTCTAGATATAGTGCGGGTCATTGAGGGGAAATGGAAAGAAGACAAAGATTTCTGGTGAGATGAGTATAGGGTAACATCAAAGGCAGCAGGAAATTGTGGAATGGGAGAAGGGTTCGTTATGAATAGGAAAGCAGGGCAGAGAGAGAGCTACTGTGAACAGTTCAGTGATAGGGTTGTTCTCATCAGATTCGACAGCCAACCAATGCCTACAGTAATAGTTCAAGAAAACGTGCTGGCGCCGCAAGCAGAGGATGAAGGGACAGAGAAAGTATATGATAATATCGAACGGGTAATTCAGTACGTAAAAGGAGACGAAAACCTAATAATCATGAGCGGGAATGGATCGCTGTTGTAGGGGAAAGAATAAAATAAAATGGTTACGGTAGAATAAAAGTCAGGAAATGCGAATAAGAGACGAGAAAGACCGAGTGCTGGAACAAATTTCAGCTGGTGAAAGCGAGTAATCTGCTTAAGAATCACAAGATGAAGAAGTGTACTTGGAAAAGACACGGACACATGTTAAGAACCCAGGTAAATTGCATCATGGTCAGATAGATTCTGAAATAAGATACTGGACTGTAAGGCGTCCCTAGGAGCAGATGTACAATCAAATCGCAAACAGTGATGAAGCGTAGACTGAAATTTAAAAGAGTAATTGGAAGAATGAATGCGCATAGAAACCGGATACGGAAGTAGTAAGGAATGAGATACCCTTGAAGTTCTCTGAGGCTGTAGATATTGCGATAATGAATAGCTCACGAGGAAGGTTAGTTGAGGAGGAATGGGTATCTCTGAAAAGTGCCACCACAGTTGTTGGACACTCTGACATGTATGCAAGAACGTAACAGCGAACAAACTTTGGTCAATAGGAGAAATACTTCAACTGATTGACGGAAGGATGAAGAACAAAAATGATCAGAGAAATAAAGGAACAAGCCGATATAAATCATTTACCAAGGACCTACATGGCAAGTTCAGGGCAGCTAAGACAAAATGGTTACAGGAAAAATGTGTTGAAACCGAAAAAGATCGTCGGAAAGACAGACCAAGCATTAAGAAAAATCAGAACCTTCGGTGGAATTAAAACAGTAGGTGCAATGGAATGAACTGTTAAACGCAGAGAAAGGAGTGGATAAGTGGAAGCAGTAACTGAAGGCCTCTGTGAGGGGAATATTCGTCTGATGACTAGATAGAAGAACAAAATAGAGTCAGTAACGAAAACGTAGGGGATCTAGTATTAGAGTCAGAATTTAAAAGAGCTCTGGAAGAGTTGAGATGAAACAAAGCAGAAGGAATAGATAACATTCCACCGGAATTTCTAAAATGGGAAAGATAAACCAAACGACTGTTGCAGGCCGGCCGGAGTGGCCGAGCGGTTCTAGGCGCTACAGTCTGGAACCGCGCGACCGCTACGTTCGCAGGTTCGAATCTTGCCTCAGGCATGGATGTGTGTGATGTCCTTAGGTTAGTTAGGTTTAAGTAGTTCTAAGTTATAGGGGACTGATGACCTTAGAAGTTAAGTCCCACAGTGCTCAGAGTCATTTGAACCATTTTTGACTGTTGCAGTTGGTGTGTATATCTATGAGACTGACGACGTACCATCAGACTTTGGGAAGAGTATCATCCTCACAATTCCAAAGAAAGGAAAAGCAGATAGATACGAAAACTATCGCAAAATCACCTTAACATCTCATAAAACCACGTTTCTGGCTAGAATAATGTACAGAAGAATAGAAAAGAATATTGAGGATCTGCTATTGGACAATCAGTGTGGCTTTATGAAAGATAAGGGCACCAGAGAGGCAGCTCTGACTTTGCACTTGATATGGAAGCAAGACTGAGGAAAAATCAAGGTACACTCATAGGATTTGTTGAAGCTGGAAAAAGCATTCGGCATTGTGAAATGGTGAAAAATGTTCGAAATTCTGAGAAAAATAGGAGTCTCTTCAGCAAAGAACTGGTGAAATACAAAATGTACAAGTACTAAGAGGGATCAATAAAACTCTAAGAGCAAAAACTATGTGCTCGGATGAAAAATGGGGTGAGATAGTGATTCAGTCTTTGGCCCTTATTGTTAAGTCTGTTCGTCGAAGGACCAATGACGGAAATAAAAGACACGTTCAGGAGAAAGAGGGGGGAGGGGTTAAAATTCAAAATGAGATGGATGTCAATGATACGATTCGCTGAGATCATTCCTATCCTCAGTGCAAGTGAAGAAGAACTGCAGAATTTGATAAATGGAATGAACAGTTTGATGAGTACAATATATGAAATCGATAGTAAAAATGAAAAGAGACAGACATAATGAGAAGCAACAGCAATGAGAACAGTGAGAAACTTAACATCAGTGTTGATGATCACGAAGTAGACGAAGTTTAGTAATTCTGGTACCTTGGAAGTGAAATAGCCCGGAATAGCACAGGGAAAGAGGGCATTTCTGGGCAAGACAAGTCTACTGGTGTCAAACATAGGCCTTAATTAGAGAAAGATATTTCTGAGAATCTACTTTTGGTAGTGAATCATGGACAGCTGGAAAACTGGAACAGAAGAGAACTAAAGTGTTCGTGATGCGCTGCTACAGAGGAATGATGAAATCAGGCGGACTGATAAGGTAAGGAAGGAGGAGGTCCTCTGTAGAATCGAAGAAGAAAGGCACACATGGAATATACCAACAAGAAGAAGGGACACGCTGATAGGACACGTGTAACGCATAAGCGATTAACCTCCATGGTTCTAGAGGGAGCTGCAGAGACAAAAAATCGTAGCGGAAGGCAGAGATTGGAATACCTCCACCAAAGAATTGGGGATTCAGTTTGCAATCTGAAAACTTTGGCACAGGAGAGGGATTCATGGTGGGCCGTATCAAATAAGTCACGATACTGACGACAAAAAAGAAGCATACACAGGGTGTTACAAAAAGGTACGGCCAAACTTTCAGGAAACATTCCTCACACACAAATAAAGAAAAGATGTTATGTGGACATGTGTCCGGAAACGCTTAATTTCCATGTTAGAGCTCATTTTAGTTTCGTCCACCTACGCTCAATGGAGCACGTTATCATGATTTCATACGGGATACTCTACCTGTGCTGCTAGAACATGTGCCTTTACAAGTACGATATAACATATGGTTCATGCCCGATGGTGCTCCTGCACATTTCAGTCGAAGTTTTCGTACGCTTCTCAACAACAGATTCGGTGACCGATGGATTAGTAGAAGCGGACCAATTCCATGGTCTCCACGCTCTCCTGACCTCAACGCTCTTGACTTTCATTTATGAGGGCATTTGAAAGCTCTTGTCTACGCAACCCCGGTACCAAATGTAGAGACTCTTCGTGCTCGTATTGTGGACGGCTGTGATACAATACGCCATTCTCCAGGGCTGCATCAGCGCATCAGGGATTCCATGCGACGGAGTGTGGATGCATGTATCCTCGCTAACGGAGGACATTTTGAACATTTCCTGTAACAAAGTGTTTGAAGTAACGCTGGTACGTTCTGTTGCTGTGTGTTTCCATTCCATGATTAATGTGATTTGAAGAGAAGTAATAAAATGAGCTCTAACATGGAAAGTAAGCGTTTCCGGACATATGTCCACATAACATATTTTCTTTCTTTGTGTGTCAGGAATGTTTCCTGAAAGTTTGGCCGTACCTTTTTGCAACACCCTGTATACAGAGCACCATTCCATTGTTATTAAAAATATATCAAAGTAGTGGGAGCATTTAACATGTGTCATATGCATGCGCCGCTTCAAAGTCGAGCTGAATGCTGATTTGCTTTTATTACCACGCATGATCCTGCTAGACGTCTACATCTGTACGGCTACTCTGCAAATCACACTTAAGACCCGGCAGAGGCTTCATCGAAGGACCTTCACAATAATTATCTGCTATTCCACACTCTATCAGCGCGCGGAAAAGACGAACACCTATATCTTCTCGTACGAGCTCTGATTTCCATAATTTTATTATGATGATCGTTTTCCCCTACGTAGATGGCCATCAAATAACATTTTCGCATTCTGAGAAGAAAGTTGGTGATTAAAACTTCGTGACAAGATCTATCAACAGGAAACCCCTTTGTGTTAATGATGTCCACCCCAAATCTTGTATCAAGTCCGTGACTCTCTCTCCCATATTCCTCGATAATACGCTGCCCTTCTTTGCAAATTCTCGGGGTACTGTTTAATCCTGCCTGGTAAGGATCACACATCGAGCATCAGTGTTCTAAAAGAGAACGGACAAGCGTAGTGTAGGCTGTCTCTTTAGTAAAACTGTTGTATCTTCTAAGTGTTCTGTCAACAAAACGTAGTCTTTGTTTCGCCTTCACCACAACATGTTTTATGTGAGAAGTTCTATTATGGCCTCCTTTTGCTGTTTGAACTAACTTTCCCAGTCGGTTGTAGAGGAGCATAGAGTTCGACGTGAATTCCGAACGAGGATGCAACACGACAGTTTGCATTAACTAAGCACTGACAGTGGTGGAAGAAGAGATAAGTAAGCATTGCACCCCCGATCTTCGGATTTTTAGTCTAACACATCTCTGTTTAGCCTGGCAGCCGCAAGTTGCGTGTCCACCCTTAAATTCTGCTGGGAATATTTTCAGAGATGTTCGCACGTCTGTGAGGTAACAGCAATATATTCTTTATGAAGAGCCGAAACGAAGTTACGTAATTGCGTTGGACGTTTGGGTCTGGAAGTAAGTCGAAGTTTTAACTCATCCAAGTGTTCCATTTGGTTCAGATCGGGACTCCGAGCAGGATAACACATTTCTGGAATGCTATAGTCCACAAATAATTTCCTCAGTAATGATGCTTGATGACAGCGTGCATGTCATGCTGAAACAAACAATAACCGTCTTCTCTCTTGCACGCATTGAGTCAACCGTCTTCTGACTAGTTTTATGCGGCCCGCCACGAATTTCTTTCCTACGCCAAATTTTCATCTCAGAGTAGCACTTGCAACCTATGTCCTCAATTACTTGCTGGATGTATTCCAATCTCTACCGTTTTTTTCCCTCTACAGCTCCCTCTAATACCATGGAAGTCATACCCTGGTATCTTAACAGATATTCTGTCATCCAGTTCCTTCTCCTCGTCAGTGTTTACCACATATTCCTTTTCTCTCCCATTCTGCCCAGAATCTCCTCATTCCTTATCATATTAGTCCATCTAATTTTGAACATTCGTCTGTAGCACCACATGTCAAATGCTTCGATTCTATACAGTTCCGGTTTTCCCATGATGCACGTTTCACTGTCATACAATGCTTTGCTCCGAACATACACTATGTGATCAAAAGTATCCGGACACCCCCAAAACCATACGTTTTTCATATTAGGTGCATTTTGTTGCCACCTACTGCCAGGTACTCGGTGTCAGCGACCTCAGTAGTCATTAGACATCGTGAGAGAGCAGAATGGGGCGCTCCGCGGAACTCGCGGACTTCGAATGTGGTCAGGTGATTGGGTGTCACTTGTGTCGTAAGTCAGTGCGCGAGATTTCCACGCTCCTAAACATCCCTAGGGTCATTGTTTCCGATGTTATAGAGAAGTGGAAACGTGATGAGACACGTACAGCACAAAAGCGTACAGACCGACCTCGTCTGTTGACTGACAGAGACCGCCGACAGCTGAAGAGGGTCGTAATGTGTAATAGGCAGACACCTATCCAGACCGTCACACAGGAATTCCTAACTGCATCAGGATCCACTGCAAGTTAGACAGGAGATGAGAACACTTGGATTTCATGGTCGAGCGGCTGCTCGTAAGCCACACATCACGCCGGTAAATGACAAACAACGCCTCGCTTGTTGTAAGGAGCTTAAACATTAGACGATTGAACAGTAGAAAAACGCTGTGTGGAGTGACGAATCACGGTACACAATGTGCCGATCCGATGGCAGGGGGTGGATATGGCGAATGCCCGGTGAACGTCATCTGCTAGCGTGTGTAGTGCCAACAGTAAAATTCGGAGTCGGTGGTGCTACGGTGTGGTCGTGTTTTTCATGGAGAGGGCTCGCAACCCTTGTTGTTTTGGAGGACACTGTCGCAGCAGAGGCCTACATTGATGTTTTAAGCACCTTCTTGTTTCCACTGTTGAAGAGCACCTTTCAACACGATCGAGCACCTGATCATAATGAACGGCCTGTGGCGGAGTTGTTACTCGACAATAAAGTCCCTGTAATGGACTGGCCTGCACAGAGTCCTCACCCGAATCCTAAGGAACGCCTTTGAGATGCTTTGGAACGCCGACTTCGTGCCAGGCCTCACTGGCCGACATTGATACCTCTCCTCAGTGCAGCACACCGTGAAGAATGGGCTGTCATTCCCAAAGAAACCTTCGAGAACCTGATTCAAAGTATGCTTGCGAAAGTGAAAGCTGTCACCAAAGCTAAGGTTGGGGCAACACCATATTGAGTTCCAGCACTACCGGTGGAGGGCGCCACGAACTTGTGTCCGGATACTTTTTATCACATAATGTACATTCTCAGAAATTGCTTCCTCAAATTGAGGCCTGTGTTTGATGCTAGTAAACTTCCCTTGCCCAGGAATGCCCTTTTTGCCCCTGCTAGTCTGCTTTTGATGTCCTTGCTCCTTCTGTCAGTGGTTATTTTTGCTGCCTAGGTAGTAGAATTCCTTAAACTCATCTACTTCGTGACCATCAGTCAGGGCGTTTTCTCACTATACTCATTTCTGCTCTGCTCATTACTTTCGTCTTTCTTCGATTTACTCTCCTTCCATATTCTGTAGTCATTAAACTGCCAATTCCATTCAGTAGATCATGTAGTTCTTTTTCACTTTCACTCAGGATTGCAATGTCATCAGCGAATCGTATCACTGATATCCTTTCACCTTGAATTTTAATTCCACTACTGAATCTTTCTTTTATTTCCATCATTTCTTCATCTATGTACAGACTGAACGGTAGGGGCGAAAGACTACATGCCTGCCTTACACGCTTTTTAATCCGAACGCTGCGTTCTTGATCGTCCACTCTTATTTTTCCCTCTCGTCTGTTGTACATTACCCGTCTCTCCCTATAGTTTACACTATTTTTCTCAGACTTTCGAACATCTTGCACCACTTTACATTGTCGAAAGCATTTTCGAGGTCGACAAATCCTATGAACGTGTCTTGATTTTTCTGTAGTCTTATTTCCATTATAAATCGCAACGTCAGAATTGCCTCTCTGGTTCTTACACCTTTCCTAAAGCTGAACTGATGGTCATCTAACACATTCCTAATTTTCTTACCTATTCATCTGTATATGATTCTTCCCAGGAACGCAGCACGCAGTACGCTAAGCTGTAAGATTTGTTCACACCCTTCCGCATTCAGCGATATCTTGAGCACAATAATGGCAAGGAAACCCTAACCACGAACACCCTCCTCTACTTAGCACCATCTTCTCCGTATTTTACCGGTGGCTCTACACATGATGACAGGTAACATTCTCCAGGCATTCGTCAAACTCAAACCCTTTCCTCGAATTGCCACGGTGTTTAGAGTGATTCATCGTGACAAATAAACTGTTTTCAGCATTTCACTTTCGAGTGGCTTCGTTTTTTGCACCACCTTAATTGGCGTTTTGCGTCAAAGTCACACGTGATTCCGTCCGTCTACTTCATGAGATTATTTGTAACTACCCTCCGCAATGCTGGACGGTTCGTCAGTACATGAGGTCTGCCTGGGCTCGGAACTGTGGTTGCTCTTTCTCGATTCCACTAAACAGTCACGCCGGCTTGGGCGGCTTTAGAAGTCTCGTAGTGTCCTTGACGGATATGCTAATCAGGTAACACCATGCACGGGGGCCCGGGTTCGACTCCCGGCTGGGGTGGGAGATTTTCTCCCCTCACGAACTGGGTGTTGTGCTGACCTCATCATTATTTCATCCCCATTGTCGACGAGCAAGTCGCCCAATGTTTAGTCGCACTCAATACGACTTGCACTCGGCGGCCGAACTTTCCGCCTGGGAACTCCCGGCCACTGACGCCATAAGCTCATTTCCGTTTTTATCAGGTGACATCTAGTGACTAGCCCACGTTCGACGTCACTGAGCTCTTCTGACTGATCCATTCTGCTTTTAACCTTTTTTTTCTGGCAACAAAATAGTTCCCGCTTTCCTTTACACTAGTGGGTCCGCCTCTAGTGATGATGATGATGATACTATTGGCTAATATATTCTTTACATTACATTTACTATTCTGCATTATATGTCCTCCTCGCTTCGTTGTTCATGTGTTATTTTGCTTCCAAGATAACAGAATATCTTAAGGGAGGTAGGATGTCAAATGGGCTGACTTGGAGCAGGCGAGGCACCACAGGACATTATAATTTCCACTGTCTATACTTTTACAAATAAATTCGTAAAACTTTGTCAACATGACCAGAACGGATTCAGGATACACACTCATAAAAGTGGAAGTTCGAAAACATAACAAAATAATTTTTTTACTTGTTGTATTTCATCATTTTCTTACTTAATATTGGCTGCATCTGTTGCTGTAGGTACACTTTTTCTTCATTAGTAAGAGAGATTCTTCAATGAATTTTGCACAGCATACAAACCATACTTACAGGTGTATGAAAATCTAGAATTTATTTAATTTTTGAAGAAATAAATGAACTGTTACATTTTAAACTTCATCTTAAGAAAAAACTCAAATTTTATAATTAATTATCTCAATTTTTACAACTGTTATTGATAAATTTGGGAAATTTTAGAGTTTCATGCACCTGTAAGTATGGTTTGTGTGCTGCACAAAATTCATCGAAGAATCTCTCTTACTTATGAACAAAAGTGTACCTATAGCAACAAATGCAGCCAATAGCAAGTGAAAAACGATGCAATTTCACATGTAAAAAAATTTATTTTGTTATGTTTTTGAACTTCCACTGCTATGAGTGTGAATCCTGAAAGCTTTCTCGTCATGCTGCCAATGTTTTATGAATTTATGTGTAAAAGTATAGACAGTGGAAATTAAAATGTCTTGTGATGCCTCTCCTGCTCCAAGTCGGCCCGTTTGGAGTCCTACCCCCCTTAATGTCGCCAAATTTGTAGCCCCAAATTGCGATTTTAAGTTTATCACTAATCTCTGTTCAATATTCCTCATCACTTTTTCCTTTCTGCGACTTTGTCTACATTGTGGCCTTATTACACTGTTCGTTTCATTCATCGTGTTCCGTAATCGCTCGTCGCTTTCAATGAGAATAGCAGTGTCACCAATGAATATTGTCAGTGGTATCCTTTCACACTAATTTTAAGCTGCTCTTGTATCGCATTTTTAATTCCGTCATTGCTTCTTCGATAGGCAGACTGAACGAGGATGCATCCCAGTCTAACACGCTTTATGGTCCGGTTATTTCCTTCTTGCTCTTCTCTGCTTTTTGTCCAGTTAGTTCTTTACATAATGAGTATTATCTATCTTTCCCTGTGACATACTCCTATTTCTATGACAATTTCGAAACTCTTGCAGCGTTTTACATTGTCCAACGCTTTCTGTAGATCGGCATATCCTACGAGCGTGTCTTTAGTTATCTCCAGTCTTGTTTACATTATGAAGCGCAATCTCATAACTGCCTCTGTGGTGCCTTTATCTTTTGCTTATCGCCAGCGTGGATATTCTGTGACCACAGTGTGTTCATTCCCTGCTGGAGAAGCAGGTTTTCTAATGTTTTCTGGTCATGAATCAGCGTACATGCGAAAATGAAATTTTAAACGAATATATAAAAATGTTTAGCTGTTGGTGCGGCACAAACACAGCACAGAGTTTGTCACTGTGCATTTGACGTCTTATTAGGGCTCAAAAACCCTCTCGCAAGGAAAAATTTGTGTTGTACACTCAAAATTTCTTAATCAGGTCAACGAACACAAACAAACAATTAAAAATATAATTTTTTTCTCAAGCATCCATCGCACATTTACTGGCACCGTTACTGGACAAGCAGCAACGCCTCCCGTACGTCTAGTCAGTGCCTGCCATAACCTTGTAGCTCAAGAAATCCACGTTAAAAAAAGGTAAAATCAAGGGTCACGATTCCGTAAGAGCCGGGCTACCACTAGCAGAGCAGAAGAGCGCGAGTTAATAAGCCGGGGGTGTAACCCGGGATATACGGGGGCGGCTTCGGCGCCCGGGCTCCCAGAGGGATGTGCCGGTCCGCCCCCACCACACCCCCACATCCGGCACCTGTGAATATTTTATTTCCTCTCTGCAGGCGGCCACAAAGGGTAGCCCGCGGGAGAAAAATGATCCCGCACTCCTTCTAGTGGCGAGCGGGAGTGCACGCACACACACACACACACACACACACACAAGCGCGCACGCACACGCGCACACACGTCACTGTTACGTTAGCCGGTACTCCGTTACACAGACTTCCTCTCACACGCGCACTGACCTGCAGGAGCAGAGAAGAGTGAAAAAGGAAGAGAGAGAATTACAGACACGGGGGCGACAAAAAGAGAACGAGAAGGAACGGACGAAGGGGCATAATAGGAACACGGCAGGTCTTGTCAGAGAGGCACTGTATGTCGCCGTATTCGTGGCCAGGTCTGGAATGAATACAGGGGAAATCCAGACACCTACCCCCGACATGCTTACAGACGAGGGGAAAAAAAGGATTACAGTTCCTGTCCCGCAGACTTTTCCAACATAGGCCAGGTCACACTAGGTAACTGTTGAGAATGGAAGTGAAATGTGGACAGCTGTGAAAAAAACGGAAATGTAGAACTGCAGGTATTTTAAATGTGCTGCGTTAAATCGTTTAAATGTCTGTGGGTAAAGCAAAGGAGCGCCACAAACTGAAACGACCACGAGAAATTTGCAGTAATGAAGACTAACGGTGGACTTACCCCTTGGACGGATTCTGGGAAACTCCAGTGCAATTATACAGTAATCTGAGTACAAGTCGCCAACCCTGCAGCGTTCGAATTTAGAGATAACCTACTAGGATTGTAAAAGATCGGTGTAGCGAACATTGGAAGTGTAACGAAGATGCCTGGAAATACAAATGCAAATTAAGTTTTTCATGTACGAGGCTGCCCAGGAAGTAACGCACGGCATTTTTTTTTCTCAGCCGAAAACAATGCTAGGAATGCGAAACTTTACGTTTGTATTATTTGAAGTTTCCTGGGTGAGCGCGCCAAGTTTCCGTCATTTCCGACATCTAGCGTAGCTGCAGGACAGTTTCACAACGCCGTCTATAGGTGTTGTACGTTACAAGCAGTCGTGCCACCATTGAATTTCTTACTGCAGAGATAGAAACTGTGGAGAATATTCACAAACGCTTGTGCAAAGTCTATGGAGCATCTGCTGTCGGTAGAGGAACAGTTAGTCCCTGGGCACGGAGGGTGAGTTCATCAGAAGGCGGTTCGGCGGAGCTCCACGATTTTCAGCGGTCTGGGAGACCATCCACGGCTGTCACACCTGACACACCTGACCTGGTCCCCTCGTACTACCACTTGTTTGATCCATTAAAGGATATCGTTCCTGCAAGACATTTTGAGAATAGAGAGGAGGTGAATCACACAGTGAAGCTCTGGGCATACACGCCCTTGTTTCGCGCTGAAGGAAGGCCGTAGAACGGAATAGGGATTACTTGGAAAAATAGGGTGTGTAAATAAAACACCATTCTTCCGTGTGTGTAATTCTCATTATGTTGAATAAATAATTGTTGAAGGAAAAAAGATGCGGTACGTTACTTTCTGGGCAACCCTCGTAGATAAGAAAAAATACGTCTTTTGCTGCTTGGAATGTACCTGTTGTTGGATCTTTCATGACTTCTTCAAGATCGATAATATTCATTTTTCAACTACCGTTACATATCGATTCTGAAGTGTTTGTAAACTCTTTGCACAACCACTGTGTGGGAAAGAATCTCTCTGCTGCGCTGTTGCTTTTCTACCAAGAGTTTGCTGTGTGCTTCTTATTCGGAAGTATGTCAGCCGTTAAAGTGGTATTGCTTTCGCGGATTCGGTATCCCGGAGTGTTAAGACGTGCCTGGTTTTGAAGCTACGTTCTGATGTGGCATACTGTATTAATACAGAGTGTCCAGCCCAAGGGTCTCTGATTTCAAAAGTAAATATATCGAAAACTAACACCGACAGATAAGTAAAACAAAATGTATGTTTATTGTGGAAACTGTAAGAACGTACAGACCTTTCAAAATGGTTTTAAAAGTTGCTAATAGACGGTCCTGTACGCTATGAAGCTCGTACAGTGTCAACGTGCGTAACTAAACTCGTCTTCTGCAAGCAGTTTTTGCAATCACATCACAATGTTTTTGAAACATCCACCGATCGCAGTACGGAGGTAGTGTGGCCGAACAATGAAATCTGCCGTCGCATCCAGTAGTTCAAAATGGCTCTCAGCACTATGGGATTTAACCTCTGAGGTCATCAGTCCCCTAGAACTTAGAACTACTTAAACCTTACTACCCTAAGGACATCACACATATCCATGCCCGAGGCAGGAGTCGAACATGCAACCGTAGCGGTCGCGCGGTTCCAGACTGAAGCGCCTAGAACTGCTCGGCCACAAGGCTGGCCCATCCAGTAGTGTCCCAACGAAAACGGATACCTATGGCACACATATCAACGACCCAAGCTTGCCCAGCATCTTTGGATGGTTCCGTCAGACAGACTCCTGCAATATGCCTCTCAAAACGTCGTCACAAGGAGTAGTATCGGGCGAATATGGAGGCCTATCCATGCCAGCGCCGATAATTTGCAACTAATCCAGCGCAATAACTCTCTTTCCCGAAGCATTCATCAAGAAAGCGAAACACCGGTGCGATGAGGTCTGGCCCCAACTTGCATGAATCACTCGGTGCGAGATGAATCTGTGTGGTGACAGATTATTCCAAAACTGATAACGGAACGTTCACTAGTGATTATTTCTCGCATGAACAAAGGGCCAATAATGCCTCTGCTGCATAGCGCAGCCGTAACAGTATCTTTGGGAGCATACGTTGTTTCGCTTCACACAAATGGGGATTACAAGAGCCCCAAAATCGACAGTTTTGCTTATTCACGACTCCATTAAGGTGGAAGTGAGCTTTATATGTCAACTAGATGCAGCCCGCATCAAATCCTTCATTATAATTGTGAGAATATGGTCCGCAGAGTCAGCCCTCTGTGGCACAGCTCGTACAGGTATGGCTCCGTGGCTGTGGATTTGAGTGGAAGCATGTGAAGGCTCTGTCTCAATATTTTCTGGGCGCTGGAGCACGTCAAACCAGTCTCTACCGCAATTCTTCGAACGGAATTCTCTGGATTATGCTGAATGATTCCAGAAACCGTGGCGACATTTTGAGAAGTAGCTATAGTTTGTCCGGGGTAACATTCGCTGCTAGATCATCAGCCACCCAGCCTGTCCGTTGGAAATTGGCAAAGAGCTTTCAAATGCTTTTCGCATCAGGCCCTTACCGAATATTAAATCCTGTCTGATAATTGTGCGTTGTTGGCGGAGGACTTTCTTCTATGTTTCAGTATTCCAATAACCGAAAAACTCGTTCAATAGAATACATGATTTCAACCTCTTGATTCATCACGATAACCTCTTTTCACGTTTCTACGGTAGAACTGATCGCTCTGCTGCTGTTCGAAGAACACTTGTCAGTCCGACGTATGTTGGGGTTCGCAGCAAATTCTTGCTTTGCCTCCCATGCTTGGGGTGTGTCCGGCGTCTTCATTCTGGACTGTGTTACGTCATACCTTGCGCAGTTCTCCGCTGCTACCCACGTAGCGAGCGGGTGTTCCCATAGTGTTGGTGACGCCGAGCGGCAATTTGCGCCATAGCGTCTGTGCCTTAGTGTTGTTGAACCGTCCACTAAGTTCGTAGAAGTTGCGGGTGGTTACCTTGAAACGGTCACGAAGTCGAGGAACTTTCGCCATGTCATGTAGTGCTGCAATCGGGAAACCACATAGCAGGCGCAGAGACAGGCGAAGGGCGCGATTCTGCACGATCTGAAGCACGGTCTTCACTTGAGTGGCCGCTGCGAATGCCCAGATGACGGCAGCTCACTCGAGGACAGGGCGGAGCAGCGCCTTGTACAGGGTAACACCCAGCCCGCCAGAAGCCTTGAATTCGGACTGAGGAAGGGGTAGAGTTTTCTGTGTCTGGTCCTGGGTTTTTCCTTCAACCCCTGGGAATGTGGGCGCCACATAAGACGACGGTGAATGGTGACGCCGAAATGGTGTGCCGTAGGCCGCCAGGGGACAGGATTTCCACCGACGAGAATTGGCGGCAGGCCTGCAGGGATGATGCGGCTGCTCACCAAGAGGAAGTGCGGTTTTGGGCCGTTGAACTGGAGGCGCCACCTGACGGCCCAGGCTCGCATGGGCGTCGATAGCGAACTGTACCTTCGGTGCAGGATAGAGACTTCAAACGTCTGCCGTACAGCGCCGTATCACCGTATAGCTGCACGCTATTGATCTTCGGTGGAGCCGAGGCGTATAACGAGTACAGAAGTGGCCCCAGAACAGAGCCCTGCGGCACACCTGTACTGCCTCGACGGACAGTAGACAACCCATTTGCAGCTCTCACGTTTAACGTCCGGCTCTCAATATGGGAACTGATGAGGTGAAGGTGTGACGCTGTTACACCAAGTTAAACAAGTTTGAACAAGAGGCCACGATGACACAAGCTGTTAATTATATAACTCGAATTTTTTTTTTAATTTTTATCAGCCTATCCGTCTGTTCAGACTCCTTTTTCTCTTAAACAGGTTGTCGTATAAGGAATCTCAACAATTTTTGTCTTTTTGCGATATAGGCACTGGCAAAATATCGATCCTAGGAATTCCAACCTCGTATTAATATCTCTACAGTAGTGCCTCAGATCAGAACAAGCCTAAGTCTGCAAAATTTAATAAAACATTTTTATTTACGTACTAAAACACGACTACATCTTACATGTTATATTTCCGTGATACATGTAGGTTCTAACTGCAAGAAGATATTTTTATGTGATATAATTACAATTTAATAATTTTCAGATCTTTTTGCTTTGCCGGCTGGAGTGGCCGTGCGGTTCTAGGAGCTACAGTCTCGAAGCGAGCAACCGTTACGGTCGTAGGTTCGAATCCTGCCTCGGGCATGCATGTGTGTAATAGGTTAGTTAGGTTTAATTAGTTCTAAGTTCTAGGCGACTGATGACCTCAGAAGTTAAGTCGCATAGTGCTCAGAGCCATCTTTTTGCTTTACTTATACTGTAAAACCTTGCTTCTTGTCAAATTTCATGATCCTAGGTCAAGGGAAAGTACCCTATGGGTCCTGAAGAGAGGGTTTGCAAGTTTCAAAATATGTGACATAAATGGCCGTATTGTTAAATTGTATTGACTTATGAGCTTAACATTTTTCACAACGCCAACAGACCTCAGTAAATGACATAAATTTGAATTTGATACGCCAACCTGTTCAGGAGAAAAAGGCGTCTTAACAGACGGACAGACAGACGGACAGATAACAAATGATAAAAATATTTTTTTCGTCTTATGTATTCAACAGTTTTCGGATATATTTTCCCTTTACTTATACTGTGACACCCTGCTTTTTGTAAATCGTGTGATTGTAGGTCAACGAGAAAGGCGTAATGGTTCTGATGAGTGAATTTTGGAGTGTCAAAGTATGTGGCATAAATGGCCATATATTGTGATGGCATTAACTTAGAAGCTTACATTGCCAAGATACCATTACGTTAATATGTGACAAATGTAAACGCGATACTTCTATCCTTGCCTGAGAAAATGGTTTCTTGACACAAAGACGGACAGCAAAGCGATCGTATAATGGTTCCGTTTTTACATTTTAAGCCACTGTACCATAAAAGGAACAGGTCTTTTTGAAGTTGTAATACTGACATTACACATTTGTTATTTCGGCGTCTCACGTCTACTTGTGAAATGGGATAAAGTATCAATGGATCTCACGTTTGTTGGCAATATGCAGTCACGAAGGAAGGGTGGGATCATATCAGGAAAACAGTATCGCGGCGCGGTGGCAGATCCGGAGCAGCAGATGGTGGCAACACTGGGCGCAGTACCTGCAGCCGAGCGCCACTGGAGTTCCCACTGACTGCAGTGCGGTGCCGCGGTGCGAAGCACGTAGCGATCTCAAAGCGCCGGCGATGCCCCAAGTGCTGGGGGCGTGACGTCGCCACACAAAAGCGCGTCGCGCCGGCTTATCACATGCGCATGTTAATTGGCTCGTTAATGAGGCCGGCCGTGCCAGCCGGGTCAATGGGGGCGCGCTTCCAGGCCGCCCTGCTGGAGTGCTGGAGGGAAGTGGGAGCCGTAGAGCGCCAGAGGTTGCCGTCGCCATGGCCATTCGAGTGGCTGGACGTTTGCTAGCGCGCTGGAGATCCACGCGGGGGTCCGCGGCCCCGAATGAATTCCTCACAGATTCACTCCCAGTGAACTGAAGCACGCCAATCTCTGATTGGGCACTCACAGCGACGATAATTGGTGTTTCAACAGAGGAAGAATCATGTTTAATCCTACGTCTACATCTATATAAATTCTACTTTGTTGGCGTATAACATAAGTGCCTACTCCATATTCGACAATAGAGGGAGATTCAGAAAAACGTTTACAAACTGAAATGACACACCGGGCGTACAACAAGGATCAGTAATCGCATCGGAAAGGGGAGGGGGTCTAAACGCCACGAGAGGGCGCTATAGGGTAGTGTCACTTGTGGGCTGGCATCGTCGAAGACTGTTTAATTGGGCCGCACATTCTCTTTGCCGGACGCACTGAATGATGACCCTACGCCTATTCGTCGCCGCATTCGATTCCAGTACGATGGAGCCCTCGCGCATTTCAGCAAACAAGTAAGGGCACATCTGCAGGCAACCTTTCCCGGCCGCAGATTGATTGCGGTGGTCCAGTCGCATGGGCACCACGATCACCCGCTTAGTCCCAAATCGATTTTTTCCTTTTAGGGCGTCTGAAGGACCTTGTGTTTGAAACGTCTTTTACATCGTCGGAGGACAAAGTTCGCAGGATTGTTGAGGCAGCAGGATGTCTTCGAGACATACCAGGTATCTTTGACAGCGTGCGCCCTTCAATGCAGCGTCGATGTCAGGCGTGTTTCGATGACTCAGGATAAAACTTCAAGCAACTCCTGTGGTGGGCGTCCATCTTTAGGATGGGACTAAATTACTGCAACGCTCCGGGTGGCCTTTACCAGCCCAGATCCTGGGTGATTACTGATCTTTGTTGTACGTCCCGTATCAGTTTGTAAATCTTCTTTTTGAATCAGCCTGTGTAAAGGATTTGTCAAAAAAAAAGCCCGTCATTTTTATTTACTATAGTTGGAAACATTTTTCTTACATGAAATTTCCTGGCAGATTAAAGCTTGCCCGAAAAATGCAAAGGTCTCGAGTTCGAGTCTCGGTCCGGCACACAGTTTCATTCTGTCAGGAAGTTTGATATTAGTGCACACTCCGCTGCACAGTGAAAATTTCATTTGGATTTTTTTACATATTTTGTTGTCAGTGATCATTGTTTTCCACGTCTGTGGTGTATCGGCATGGAAAGATGCAATAGGGAACAGCGAGTGTTCATGGTCAAAATCCACTACAAGAATGGTGAAACTTTCGCGGTAACTGTCCGGAATCTCTATACTAGCCTTAAACACAGCAGTGCGCCAAATGAATCCATTGTCCCTAGGTTGATCAAGAAATTTGAAGGAAACCGCTTCAACAATAGACATCAAAAGCGCTGGACGCACTCTAAATGGCCGGAGTGAGACTAATATTATTCCTCTCGTGGTTCTGTTACAGTGACCCTGGGATAATCTTATCGTCGTCCTCAAGAAATGCTCATATCCCGATCAACGATGCACAGTACCTTAAGAAAAGATCTCCTCTTACACCCGCACAGAGTACAGTTAACACAGAAACTCAAGCCAACAGACCGTGGAAAACGACGGCAATTTGTGCAATAGATCCTGGAGAAAGAACGAGACAGCCACGGTTTTACAATGCACATTCTCTCAGATGAAGCTCACTTCCATGTAAACGGCTTCGTGAACAAGCATAATTTTCGAACATAGGGATCAGAGAACCCAAGAGCAATTCACGAAAAGGAAATCCAGGACTTACGGTTTAGTGTGGGGTATGGTACGGGAGCTTTGTCGGTCCTTACGTTTTTGAAAATCTATAAGGGAGGGCTGTCACGAAGAATAGAGTTTGTTATCATCTGCTTTCCTTTGACCGTTTTGGGATAACGTCAACATCGAAAATTTACGGTTTCAACAAGACGCCGCAGCTTGCTACACTTCAGGAGACAACCGCTCTGTTGCGTGAAAATTTCACGGACAATCCGTTTACGAGGAGACCAAACCCTGAGCTGACGCCTAATGACTTCTTTCAATGGAGGTACGCTAAGTCACGAGTATACCAGAGCAAACGTCAATTGCTCAGCTGATGTTCGTGGAGTTATAGCACACGTTCCGTTTACCCCTAGCGCCTGGTTCAAAATGGTTCAAATGCTAGTTAACATCTGAGGTCACCAGTCCCCTAGACTTAGAAACACTTAAACCTAACTAACCTAAGGACATCACACACATCCATGCCCGAAACAGGATTCGAACCTGCGACCGTAGCAGCAGCGCGGTTCCGGACTGAAGCGCCTAGAACCGCTCTGCCACAACGACCGGCTAGCGCCTGGTATGAGAATCTGAAGATGGTCAAGAACTCAACGAAACCGGCTACCACAAAGTAAATGTTCTTTGCGGTCGACACTGATTGCGTTCATTTTTATTATACAAGAAGAATACATAACAATTTGACCTCTGATAAGAGAAGAGAACGTGCTGGTGGTACATATCATGAACTTATCTTCAATACAAGTTGGCAGACTTGTGCACAGAGAAAAACTGCTGCGAATTCCTCGGTTTCCTATTAGAAATAAAATATGGAATCTTCCTGCCACGATACATAACTGCATCACAAAATGCTAATACCGTAAGTTGAGCCTTACCTGAACGTGCATGTGGAAGGCTAAGTTGGATGAACTCCGAGAGTAAATCCAGCCTACACGTGGGGTCTGCTGATTGTTCGAAGATAGGCCTGTTAACATTATGTCTTCCAAAGATGTCTTATTGTCCCCCGTTGGAATACTCCTCCGCAGGTAGCGGCATATAACAAAGCTATTTTCAAAGTGAAAGTTGGTGCTGTCACTGAAATCGCTACTATTGCCGTTACAATAAAGTACAGTGTCCTTGACTTAATAATAAAAGATACCAATTTAATTATTTGTCCAGTCGAAATAAAGAACACTTTTACCTGATAATATACAAAAAATCTGTGTCAAGTGAGAGTTTTACGATCGCGATGTCTGAACGAAATATCGAGCATTTTTTTTGTACCTATCTTTTTTGAGGATAATTAAATACCAAATCAGACTATTCACGATGCACATTTAACAATTATATCACTTCCTGCATCAAAAATGTAACTGGTTCTTTCGATAACGGCTTATGTGTTCATTTCAGCAAGCATCGAGATGGACCACACCTGAGAGTCCCTCTTCAGTCAGAGATCGGCCATCTTGCCGATATTCGATAAATTAACCCAATTCAGTTGTTATCTTCTGGAACTTATTTTAATAAACATATGGTGTACGTCGTCTACATCTTCAGCCGTCCACTTTTCCCTTCCCTTTACCTTCTGACAATGAACCAAATATTTTAACTGACTGTGGTTGACAAGAGTCGATAGTTTCGTTTCCCATGCCGAGCTGCCTCAGGATCGATTCATTAGTTCGATGTGCTGTCCATGGTATTCGAAGTAATCTTCTATAGCACCAGCCGGCCGGTGTGGCCGAGCTGCTCTAGGCGCTTCAGTCTGGAACCGCGCGACCGCTACGGTCGCAGGTTCGCATCCTACCTCGGGCATGGATGTGTGTGATGTCCTTAGGTTATTTAGGTTTAAGTAGTTCTTAGTTCTAGGGGATTGATGACCTCAGATGTTAAGTCCCATAGTGCTAAGAGCCATTTGAACCATTTTTTTCTATAGCACCACATTTCCTTAGCATCGATTCTGCGACGATCGGCCATTTTCATCGTTCCAGCTTCTGTTTCATAGGTCGCGTACGGACAAGAATGAGCTTTGTCTTGGCAGTGATGAAGGTGTCATTCCAGATCCGAGCAAGTTTTTCCGCAGCATTCCTCGCAATCTAAATGAGTCCCAGTACCCCAGTGTCGCAATCTCTAGTATCAGGGACAAAACAGAAACAAACACGATCCGAATAGACTGTGAAGGCCCAACGGCACCGACCGACCGCCGTTTCTTCCTCAGCCCTTGGGCGACAACGGATGCGAATAGGTAGGGGTATTTGGACAGCACACCGCTCTCTGGCAGTTGTCAGTTTTCGTGACCGGTGCCGCTACTTCCAATCAAATACAGGTAGCTGCTCAACTGGACTCAAAAGGGCTGAGTGCACCCCACCTGCCAACAGCTCTCGGCAGACCGAGACGGTGACCCATCCAAGTGAGACATTTTTTTCTACTCTGGGACTGGGTGTGTGTTGATCTCATCGTCATATCATCATCAAAATTGAAATTTGTGGTAAGCTTCTGTGGGACCAAACTGCTGAGGTCATCGGTTCCTAGACTTACACACTAAATATAACTTAAACTAACTTACGCTGTGGACAACGCATACACCCATGCCAGAGGGAGAACTCGAACTTCCGACGGAGGTAGCCACACGTTCCGTGAGAAGTCGCCGTAGACCTCGCGGCTACCCCGTGCGACATATCATCACTGACACGCAAGTTGGTCAATGTGGCGTCAACCGAAAAGACGGACCGAACATCTCCATGTGGGGACTCCAGACCATCAATGCCTCAAGACCATTTCATTTAATTTCATTGAACAAGAGTGAAGAGAGAATGCATCCTTGTCTCACACCGGCATTAGTAGAAAACATATCTGAGAAGGTGTTACTGATTCTTATTGTCGCTATGTACGAAAAATACATCTGCTGGATCGGGTATACCAGGTGTCTTGGCATACCCATCTTGATGTGGAGAGTCAGAAGCTTTAAACATTTCACCATGTCGAAAGCTTTACAAGCTGCGACATGGTCGCAAATGGAATAGTGTTCCGAAAATGTAGAATAAATTACTTTATTTCACGTCTATGATCACAAATATTGTAGGTCCTCTGACTATTGGTTTCGGTCAGCAAAGACCATCTTCAGATCTGTTTGATAAAAAACATGTCCTGATGTACCGAAATTGGTAGTGTGAGAACCTACAACATTTGTGATCATAGCTGTGAAATGAAGAAATTTATTCTTCGTCGAAAGCTTTCTTGTAATCCACGATGAGGAGAGTCCTTAGTTCTGACCATTTCACCATGTCGAAAGTTTTCTTGCATTCCACGGATCATATAATTACTCTTGATATTATATTCCCTTGCTTTCCTATGAGAATATGATGTTTATGTTAATAAGATGATTGTTAATTATTACTACTTGAATCTAACGCATACTGCCCCAATTTTGTTCGGTCTGTTATCGTTCAAGGATAAAGTCTCCTGCTGACTGAATCTTTCCAGCATCCTACCTCCAGGTGTACAGACCATTTTCCATGCTACATTGGTTAACTTGCCTTTCTTCCTACACGAACAGCTTGTCTAGTGATCAGCTATCAGTAGACATTAATATGGGGTGTGTCCACCCTTCACCTTTATCATGGCTTGAATTCTGCTGGGGAGTTAGTTGGTTAGTTAGTTACGTGTACCATTATCAATCTTACGGTAACTGTTATGATGTGGAACATGTCAAGTGCATGCACACATAAATGAAGGTTTTTTTAAGCTTAAAATTTTTGTTACCTATCCCATGCCCTCAAATGGCACAAAATACATATATTATACCTATAAATTTATTTATTTATTGCTACTGAAGAATTCATCTATGGTATAGAAGGAGTTGTCAAGGAGTTATGATTTCAATTTATTTTTAAAACTGTTAGTGCTGTGTGTGAGACATTTTATTTCATCTGGTAATTTATCGAAAAGTTTTGCAGCAGCATATTGTATCCCTTTCTGAGCCAAAGATAGGTTAAGTAGGGAATAGTGTAACTCTTTCTTTCTTATGGTATTACAATCATCAATGTCACTGTTCTTTTTAAACTGGTCCATGTTGTTGAGAACAAATTTCATTAGTGAGCAAATGTACTGTGAGGCTGTTGTGAGAATTATTATCCTTTTAAAGAGATGCGACTATGAACCCCACACATTATTCTAACCACTTTCTTTTGAGTAGTGGATACCTTTTGCCTAAGTGTTGAGTTACCCCAAAATATTATTCCGTATGGCATCAGAGAGTGAAAGTACGCAAAGTATGTTAGCTTGCTAATTTATATATCCTCAAAATCAGCAATTATTCTGATTGTGAAAGTTTCTGAGCCTAGTTGCTTTAGAAGATCCAAAATATGAATTTTCCAATTAAGAATCTCATCTATGTGTACACCCAACAACTTAGTATGCTCTACCCTGGCTACTGACTTCTGTTGATGTGTTATATTTATTGAAGGAACTGTACTCCTTGCAGGAGAAAATCGGATGTACTGTGTTTCTTCAAAGTTCAGAGCAAGCCTGTTTCCAGAAAATCAATCAATAACTTTTCCAGAGACATTATTTGTATCCTTTTCTACTGGAGTTTCTTTTACTGGATTAAAAATAATGCTTGTATCATCAGCTAACAGTGTCTGTTTAGCTTATTGTTTCAGATAAGAAGGGGCGTCATTCACATATATCAAGAACATAAGGGGACCCATAATCAAACCCTGTGGAACATCTAATGTAATTTCACCACAGTTAGATGAAGTGAGAAACTTCCTTAAATCACTTAAACTTCTGCTTCCTGTTCTGTAGATCTGACTTAAATCACTAATATGTTGTTCCACTTATACCATAGAACTAATTTTTGTAACACAATGTCTTGGTTCACACAATCAAATGCTCTGGATAAGTCACAGAGAATTCCTATTGGTGACATATTACTACTTAAAGACTCTGTTATGTGGGCAGTGAAATGTTATATTTCTGTCAACAGCATTTTTGAAATGGAAACTGTGATTTACTAAGTATCTCATTACTGCTGTGATGGCTAACCACTCTTGAGTACATTACTTTCTCAACAATTTTTGAAAATGCTGTGAATTAGGATACTGACCGGTAATTATTGACGTCTGTGGTCTCGGTTATTTTTTTTTTTCAGAGAGGCTTGAAAATGGCTTATTTTAGCCTGTCTGGGAAAATACCTTGAGTTAGTGATGTATTACATATGTGACACAGAACATCAGCTGTAACTGCTCCACATTGTTTCAATGGCTTGTTAGAGATGTCATCTACTCCAACAGAACATTTATTTTTCAAATATTTAATTATTTTCCTTGTTTCACAAGAGGTTGTTAGATGAAAATTAATCTGACTAGCATTTCTCAAAACTGACTGTTCCATGTGCTACATGGCTTTTTCTTTTGAACTGTTCTCACCAATTTTTTCAGCTACACTTAAGAAATGGTGTTAAATACATTAGCTGCTTGTGTACTGTTGGTTTTAAGATGGTCTCATTCTCTTTAATAATAATACTATCTGCCCTAGTGGTTACTTTTCCTGCCTCTCTTCTAACAACATTCCATACTGATTTGATTTTATTGTCTGGGTTGCTAATTTCATCTGTTATATACATATTTCTTTATTTTCTGACAACTTTTCTCAGTATGTTACAATAATTTTTGTAGTATAAAATTACTTCTGGGTTTTTACTAATTCTTGCTGCCACATACAATTTTCTTTTCCTTTGTGAAGACACTTTAATACCTGTAGTGATCAAAGGTTTCTTTGAAAACTGTTTGGTGTTTCTTTTAGTAATTTTTTGTGGGCAACAGTGTTCAAAAAGGGATATAAATTTATCAAGAAATATGTTGCATTAATCATTGGCATTTGGCTCATTATGTACATCTCCCCAATTAACATTTCTTAAACTTTCTCTGAAGTCTTCTATAGACACCAGTTTGACCAACCTTACACTTTTACTTAATGGTTTCTGAACTGTTCACCCTGCTAAGTTTTGTAAGTTAATCAGTTGTGCATCATGGTCTGTTAATCCATTTATCACAGGGAAAGCATGTGTTAGTTCTACATCCTCTTGCTGCAAAAATTCATTATCTATTAGAGTGCTACTGTCTTGCACTATACATGTAGGGAAATTGATCACTGATTCTAAGTTATATGTCATTGATAACACTTCTAGTTCACTTTTCCTGTCATAACTGCTTAGAAAGTTTACGTTGAAATCACCACAGATTAATAAGTTCTTCTTGTTGTCTGACAGACAGCATAATAGGGAGTCAAACTTTTTTATGAATAGCTCCCAATCTGATAATGGGGACCTGTACACTGTTGCTAATATCAACACTACATTATTTAGCTGTAATTCACATACATAAACTTCAAAGTGCTGATCGACACAAAATTTGCTTTCCTCTACTGGTTTGTACTTATACCCTTGTTTTGTATAAATGGCAACTGCTTCTTTATCCATGCTAGATCTGCAAGTGTAAGATGCTAAATTATACTCATTTATACTACACTTTCCACCGCCACAGTTACATGGTGTTCAGACACACGAAGTATATCAGTCTCATTCTTATTTTTGATATCCCCCCAGGGGGTCCACAACTCTTTTGTGGATACGTGCGTGGCGAGCATGGGGCCCCGAGCCATTGCAGCCTTCTTTCTCTCCCGCGCTGCATTTCCTTTCCCTTCCCCTCCTTTCCCCTCCATACCCCTTTCCTCTCGCCCTCTCCTCTCCCTCTATTGGTGTCCTTGCGTATGTTGGCCCCCGCTATCCTCCTGGTTCTGTTGGTTTTACACTCCGGCTTTGTTGCGTAATCATCTCCTCCTTTTGGCATTCCTTGGTCCCCCTCTGGGGTTTGACCTCCATTCCAAAATTTCTCTTCCATAGTGTGAGCCATTTGGGGAAGAGCACCTTACCTAGTGTCTCCGACGTGCGCCCTCCTAGTACATTCCACCTTTTCTTTTACGTCATTGTCTGATGCTAGGGTGCATAGCCAGCACGGTAGCCAGCCCGTGTGGTGGGGTCGCTATGTACCCTTTTGGTTGAGCCCCCTGAACACACAGGGATCACACTTCTGATACCTGAGCTGTGACCTCCTCATGCATGCCTTGGAGTGGTTGCTCGTCATCCTGGAGCATCGGAACTCCCGGCAATGGCCGCCGTGCCAGACGGCCCTTGCTGTGGCTGGGTGGCGCCCGTGAGGAGAGCCCCTGATCGGAGTGGGTGGTATCAGGGCGGACGCTATGCAGATGAAACGCATACGGGTCCAAAACTCTGGCCGCTCTTCTGCGGCCGTCTCTCTGCATGGTACTGATTCCTCAAGTGCTGCTTCTCTTGCCTCTTTGGCCTTCCCTTCCATGGCTACCCCCTGGGAGGAGGGTCAGGCCCGTCGTCTAGGGGCAAAACCTTTCCCCCGTTATCTAGTTTGCACCAGGACTGATGGAGATACTTTCACCAGTGTCAAACCTTTATTCTTTGTGGAACACATTGAAGACAAGTTCGGCGAAGTGGACTCCCTGAGCAAGATGCGGTCGGGTTCGTTGCTGATAAAAACTGCTTCGGGTGCCCAATCTGCGGCCCTTCGTGCCTGTACCCATCTTGGCACAATTCCCGTGTCCATTACCCCTCACCAGTCTCTAAATATGGTACAAGGTGTGATTTTTCACAGAGACCTCATCCTTCAAACTGATGAGGAACTTCGGGACAATCTCGGACGGCGGGGTGTTCACTTTGTTCGGCGTGTTCAGAAGGGTCCTAAAGATAATCGTATTGATACTGGTGCCTTTATCCTGGCCTTTGAAGGGGATACCCTTCCTGAGAAAGTTAAGATTATGGTCTATCGCTGTGATGTGAAGCCGTACATCCCACCTCCTATGCGGTGTTTTAAGTGCTTGCGTTTTGGCCACATGTCTTCTCGCTGTTCCCAGGACCCTCTCTGTGGTGACTGTGGACGTCCACTCCATGAGGGGAGTCCCTGTGTTCCCCCTCCTGTATGTGTAAATTGTCATGGTAGTCATTCTCCACGTTCAGCAGATTGCCCAGTGTATAAGAAAGAAAAAAAGATACAGGAGTATAAGTCCCTTGATCGTTTAAGCTACACAGAGGCCCGTAAAAAATATGCACGATTGCACCCTGTGTCCATGACATCTAGTTACGCCTTGGTTACATCTTCATCCCTTCCTCCCCCTTCCTTACCCCCATCCCGGACCCCTCTCCTTCCTCCCTCCCCTGCGGCTCCCACACCTTCTCTGGGCGCTGCTCCCCCTCCCCAGCTGGAGAAGTGTCCCACTCCTTCGGCGTCTGCCGGTCAAGGGCGCCTCTCCCGGGATGCCCCTTCCCGGCACCTTCCAGGTCAAAGGTCTGCTGCAGCGCGGCGACCGCGAGAGCCGCGGTCTATCGGCCCCCAGGTCGCCCGGTCTCTTTCTGTTCCTGATCTTGCTGCAGCTGGGTCCATTATGCCACACAGCCCTCCTCGATCTCAGCCTGAAAAGAAGAAGAAACATAAGTCCCGGGACAAAGAGCCTCTGGTGTCACCGGAGGTCCCTTCCCCGACTTCACAACCGGATTCTGACCTGTCGTTTATGGGTGTCGCCCCCTCCTTGTCGGTGACGGGTGGGGACCCGGCGGTATGACTGGATTTAGCGTGTTCAGCCCTCATTTAAACCATCGTTCTGTGGTTCTCCAATGGAATTGTAATGGCTACTATCGTCACCTTCCGGAATTGAAATCCCTTCTTTCGTCCTACTCAGCAGCTTGTGTGGTTCTCCAGGAATCTCATTTTACTGATGCTCACTCACCGACCCTCCGTGGGTTCCGTGTTTTCTGTCGAAATCGGGTCGGACCCTTGCGGGCTTCTGGTGGCGTTTGTACGTTGGTCCGTACAGACATTGCTAGCACGTGGATTCCTCTTCAAACTACATTGGAAGCGGTTGCTGTTAGGGTCCACTTAGACTCTGCAGTCACAGTATGCAATCTTTATCTCCCTCCTGACAGGACTCTTACACCTGCTGCCTTAACCACCCTTCTTCAGCAACTTCCTCCCCCCTTCCTCCTCCTTGGGGATTTTAATGCTCATCATCCTTTGTGGGGCAGTGCCTTTCCATCTAGACGAGGTCTTCTTATAGACCAATTTATTGCAGACCACGACCTGTGCCTTCTTAATGATGGCTCCCCTACTCATTTCAGTGCTGGTCATGGTACCTTTTCTGCCATTGATCTTTCTCTTTCTTCTCCCTCTCTCCTCCCTTCATTACACTGGTCGCCACACGACGACCTTTGTGATAGTGACCATTTCCCGTTGATTATCACGCTCCCTTCCCGCTCCCCGATGGACAGGTTACCTCGTTGGTCTTTCCACCGCGCCGATTGGCCTCTATACACTGCACAGGTCGAGTTTTCTCCCTCTTTGTCGGGTTGTATTGATGACGTCCTACGTGACGTGTCTGACGCGATTGTTCGCGCTGCTAACCTTGCTGTCCCGCGCTCATCTGGACAATTTCGTCGTCGGCAAGTCCCGTGGTGGAGTACGGCCATTGCCATTGCCATCCGTGATCGCCGTCGAGCTTTGCAACACTTTAAGAGGCACCCATCTGTAGCCAGCCTTTCTACCTTTAAGCGCCTTCGAGCTAAAGCCCGTTATTTAATCAAACAGAGCAAGCGGATTTGTTGGGAACGATTCGTTTCTTCCCTTGGTTCCACTGTCCCTCTGTCACGGGTATGGGCTACACTTCGCTCTCTCCAAGGTTGCCATCGGCAGTCCACCCTCCCAGGCCTTGACCTCCCAGATGGCATTTGTACGGACCCATTAGTTCTCGCAGAACATCTTGCGACCCATTTTGCAGTGGCATCAGCGTCGGCCTCCTATCCAGCTGCTTTCCTTCATCAAAAACAGCAGACTGAAGCTATCACCTTATGTTTCACCACTTGTGAGTCGGAATCTTACAACGAACCTTTCACTGAATGGGAATTTCTTTCTGCTCTATCTTCTTCTCATGATACGGCCCCTGGCCCAGATTCCATTCATAACCAGCTGCTTCAACATCTCAGTGCTCCACAACGGCACCATCTTCTTCGGGTGCTTAACCGTATCTGGCTCCAGGGTGACTTCCCTTCTCAGTGGAGGGATAGCATTGTGGTTCCTGTCCTTAAGCCTGGTCAGAACCCCCTATCTGTTGACAGCTATCGGCCAATTAGTTTGACCAATGTTGGTTGTAAGTTACTTGAACGGCTGGTAGCCCGTCGGCTCACTTGGGTCCTCGAATCTCGGGATCTATTGTCCTCTTACCAGTGTGGCTTTCGAGAGGGACGATCTCCAATCGATCATTTACTTCGCTTGGAATCCGCAGTTCGGCAGGCTTTTTCCCAGCGCCGCCATTTGGTTGCAGTGTTTTTTGACCTTCGCAAGGCCTATGACACGGCCTGGCGCCATCACATCTTACTAACCCTTCATCAGTGGGGTCTTCGGGGCCCACTCCCGATTTTTATCCGCCAGTTCCTGATCCATCGGTCATTCAGAGTTCGAGTTAGTACTGCTTTTAGTTCTCCACGGACCCAGGAGACGGGCATCCCACAGGGTTCTGTCTTGAGTGTCCTTCTTTTCCTCATTGCTATCGATGGACTTGTGGCCTCTGTCGGTCCCTTGGTCGCCCCTGCCCTGTATGTGGATGATTTCTGCATTTGGGTTAGTTCTTCCTCGATGCCATCTGCAGAACGGCAGCTCCAGGTGGCTATACGGCGTGCCTCTGCATGGACCCTCTCACACGGGTTTCAATTCTCTCCTTTAAAATCGCGGGTGGTCCACTTCTGTCGCCGTACTACGGTCCACCCTGATCCAGAGCTCTATCTTGCTGCACAAAGATTGCCTGTGGTTCCACAGTTTCGTTTCCTAGGTCTTCTTTTCGACAACAAGCTCACTTGGCTGCCCCATATCAGACTCCTGAAGGTAGGATGTTTCCGTAAACTCAATGTCCTTCGCTTCCTTGCCCACTCCTCTTGGGGTGCGGACCGTTCCCTCCTCCTCCATCTTTATCGTGCTCTAGTTCTGTCACGTTTGGACTATGGTTGTCAAGTTTATGGTTCAGCTGCTCCTTCCACGCTGCACGTGCTGGATCCAGTCCACCATCGTGGTATCCGTTTGGCCACCGGTGCCTTCCCTACTAGCCCTGTTGATAGTCTCCTGGTTGAAGCTGGGATCCCCCCCCTTTCTGTTCGGCGGTCCCAGCTTCTGGTGTCTTATGCCCTTACTATCCGTTCTTCTCCCGCTCATCCTTCCTATTCTATCCTATTCCCAGACCATGGACGTCGCCCGCCCGACTCCCGCCCTCGGGCGGGTTTACCGGTTGGTCTCCGCCTTGCGTCTCTTAACCGTGATTTTCGGCTTCCTTCTTTGTCCTGTCTTCCTCGCTCCCTCCCCTCCACTCCTCCTTGGTTAGTTCCTCGGCCTCGAATTCGGATGGATCTCCGCCGCAGTCCGAAAGATTCCATCCCCCCGGTGGTGTTCCGTTCCTTTTTCCGCCAAATTTTATGGGAGTTTCGGGATGCTGTTGTTTTTTACACTGATGGCTCTAAATCTGCTGATCATGTTGGGTATGCCTTCACGTCCTTTGTTGGAACGGAAAATCATCTGCTGGCACCCTCATGTGGGGTGTTTACTGCGGAATTGATGGCAATTTCCCGGGCCCTTACCTTTGTTAAACAATCCCAACACAACCGCGTTTTGTTATGTACGGACTCGATGAGTGGCCTTCTTGCTATTGACCGGTGTTTTTCGCGCCATCCCTTGGTCTCTGCCATCCATGACCATCTCGCTGATCTTCACCGTGCTGCTTGTTCCATTGACTTCCTATGGGTCCCGGGCCATGTGGGTATCCCGGGTAATGAGCTCGCTGATCGTTTGGCTGGGGGAGCAGTTACTTACCCCCCATTTTCTGTAACCCCTGCTGCAGCGGATTTACGGCTTCACATCAAATCCCACTTTGCACAGTCATGGGCCAATTCTTGGGAGGCTACTCCACTGTCTAATAAACTTCGTGCAATTAAGGTGAATCCAGGCCCATGGCGTTCTTCCTTTCGCCTCTCCCGCAAGGACTCGACCACACTGTGTCGTCTCCGCATTGGCCATACCAGGCTGACCCATGGTTTCCTTTTGCGTGATGAGCCACCCCCGCTATGTGGTTGTGGAGCCTTCCAGTCAGTGGCCCACATTTTGGTTGAATGCCCCCTTCTTTTGGCTCTGCGTGCTAAGTACAGACTCCCCCACACTTTACCTTTGATGTTGGCTGACGATTCCCGGATGGTCTCTCTGGTTCTAGGTTTCCTCCGGGAGAGTGGTTTTTATTCTCAGTTTTAAAGTTTTTAATCTCCCTCCGGTGTTGGGGCAGGGCGGTGAGTGTTTGGGTGTCTCCCACTGTAGGCAGTGTTCAGAGATTCCCGATTCACCTCCCTGACCGGAATCCTCTTTTCTTTCCCTTTTACTCTGTTTTTACCCCTTCTTTTTAAGGCTTGGTTAGTTTTTCTATTCCCATACGTACTTTCTGCATTATAGCAGTTGTACCTTTTCAGTCACAGGTGGTCTTGCCCATGCTGCTTCAGCATAGTGTTGGGTTCGTTCTCTTGCCAACTTCCCTCATTTGTTTTTACTAATGACAACGTGACTGCCCTTTTACGTTTCCCCTTTTTCCGTTTTATTGTTCTGACTTTTCTGAGATGTCCCGTTAGCAGAATGGAGTCTATTTGAAACAAGGGACTGATGACCTTGCTGTTTGGTCCCTTTAACCTCAAACAACCAACCAACCATTATTTTTGATATCATCTGAACACACTAACCGCTGATCTATTTTATTTTTTATTCCCCTGATATTGTGATGAAGTAAATTGATACAACCTTTAGCTTTGTCCCTGTTTACCTGCATGAAGCTTCTTTTATTCTATTTTTCTTTATTATTGTCAGTCTGGAAAGGGCTTAAACCTAAAAAACCTGTCTGCCTGGTCCCAATAACCACAGGGATCATCCCTTGCGTGACTGTGGCTCCCCTTACAGTATCTGCTAATAGAGAAGCTAACTTATCTTTCACATTCTTATTTTGGTGCAGGCCAGGTGTAGTGTGTCCCACCTACCAATAGCATCAACTGGAACAACACTCATGTGAGATTTTCCCTCTGTCTGGAGCATCGTGTTCAGCTCAGTGTTAACTTGCCTTACAGCAGTGTTTACTCAGGGTCACTCAAGCCGCTGAAAGACCTCTACAAGCCCCACATTTGTGTCCAAAGTTTCTGCTCCTATTTTGTCGAGGTCACTCCCAATACTGTCTTGGATTCATAGCTAGGCAGTTTTCTGCTCCCCCAACTATAATTACCTGATCTTCCCTCACAAAGTCCCTGCATAGCTGCCACCTGGCTTCACAAAACGTGTGCCTGGTACCCTTCACCTAATTTCTCCTGAAGCTACTGGCCTGCACCACTCCCATGACTGCTACGTAGAAGCAGAATTCTTCTTTTCTTATTCTGATTTGATCCCGACTTGTCTTTTATCATGAAGCTAATATTCTGCTTCAACCTACATTCAGCGACATCTGGATGAGGCCCTTCATCAACTACTTCAGACGGTGTCAGACTGGTTTATTAACGGAATTTCTAAATTTTTTCAACAGTTTCCCTTTTACGCCCTTTGCTTGCTACCTTTTCCAGCACCCCATCTCTTTTTCCTCCCTTAGCCTACATAACTCCAAATTCACGTTTTCGAATTCAGCCATAAGGTCACAAATCTTTGCTCCTGTTCAGCGATTTTTCTGACTTTTCTATATAACCTACATTGCCATGGAAGAGCATCATTATCAACCACCGTTTCCTCGCCGCTACATTCGCCCTAATGAAACCATAACCTACAGTCTTCACAGAACACCCCCTCCTCCAGATTTCTACGGCAACCACCACATTTGTCACACATGGTTTGATAGAAAAATTTACGCAGAAGCAGAGAATAACTTGACACAATATCACTGAAGTTTCATTGCCTGTACTAATACGTAACTAAACGCTAGTGTAAAAAATCTTTTAAACTTACTTTCGTAACTTCTAAATGAATTTAACTTTGAAACGCTAAGTCTAGTCAAAAGAAAAAAAAAGATCTACACTCGCCCGAAATTTATGCCTAAAACGTAAATAAAACTAACGGACTTTATGAAATACTTTCTTTTCGATCTAAATAAGCTCAGAAAAGCGAAACCTTCAATAGATAGCCTAGCGAACAAGTAAATGCACTAATCCAAAATGTAATATTAACTAAATTAGCTCTTATTTCAATATCAATCGCTTTACTTACCGAGAGCCTCTTGGACGTGCGTCAGCCGCCGATATTAGATAGCACCAGTGGACACTTTGATGAGGTGAAATGAAATGAAACGTGCGTTGGATAGGGTCTTCTCCAGGACAGACCGGTGGTCTGGTGCATGTCTTTTTAGTTGACACCATTTCAACGACTTGCATGTCGATGAGGATAAAATTCTGCTGAAGACAACAGAACACCAAGTCCCCAAGTGCAGAAAATCAACGACCCAGCCAGGACGCAAACCCAGGCCCCTCAGATGGCATTCAGCTTCTTTAATGATGTGTCTGAATGTCTGAAGGAATGGCAGTTCATTTTTCCTCAACAGCCGGTTTCAGCTCCTGTGGAACAGTTGGTTGCCCTTCCTTCACAGACATTCAGACACCTCACTGAAAGTGTTTCCAGCACAGTCGAAGACGTCATAAGGCTGAGGGAGGGACACTTCTCATACTAATGTCCACTAATAGGTATTTGGATACTTTCTATCATATAGTTTGTGTAAATTCCACATCCACAATATCTTACTAAATAAATCTAGACGTATTGGTGTTCATACGACTAAAACTTCTTGGAACACATGCGACACTGTAAAATATGGCAATAGGGCAAGGATGTCTTTAAAGCAAGTAACATGAATCTATAGTAATAAAAACTCTTCATTTCCGTCCTCCGAAAATATTAGCAGCCTTGCGCTGTGAAATGTTTCGGGGAAAGAACAACAGACCACTGCGGACAAAGGGCTGGGAGATATATAAACAATGCGGGTAAAAACTTTTTGGGAAAAATAATCAGACGAAGTTTAATTCAGGAGAGATATCTCTCCGAGGAAATGAAGTTTTAATCTGGCCTTCCTCTTCAGAAGAAAAACCTTGAGGGAATTAAAAACGCCTCTCGGAGACGTTTCAAGAGCGCTACCTAGGGACTAGGGGAACCGAAAAATGCAGCTAAAATGTGAAGACAGACAAAGCGAAGGGAAATACATCTTATATTGCCAAATCTTCATTGTAGCATCAGTGAATAGGTTGTTTGTTATAATTTTTCTAATTCGCTGTCATTAAGTACAACTGTTATACGTCCTTATTTATACCAGGGAACGTAAGGAACGAAAATTTTAGGTTTCAGTATCACCAGCTTATTCTCAAAAAATGTCATCTGCTCATAGAACGATCGGTTGGAACCAGCTTCTCATTTCCGAAGTTGAGACTATAAAGCAAGACGGACTAGTTACCTAAGGGAGAATGTGTCTGTAGTGATGGATGATTAACACAGCTGTTGATCATGAGCAATGTTCCCTAAAGTGATCGGAGCACTAGAAGTAATCCTTGTGTTATTTGATAACATGTGGGTGGACACTCCCCTTGTCGAATCGTTTGGCTTTGTATCTGAGGCATGACGGTACGCCAGTACGCTTTTTTACTCCCAGTAACAGCTTCTGCTGTTTAAGTGAAAGGTTTTACAGGCTGATAACGATCACACATAAAGAAGGTAGGAAATACCAAAAATACATTAATAATTGACAAAATACTTTAAACAAATCCATAATGTGGTCAATACAAATCGAATTAGATTTAAAATGGAATATTGCATTGTCAGATACGATGAAGGTCTTAAAAATGGTTATTAAAAGTGTGTCTGTTCCGTGTCAAGTTGAATACTAAAATTTGTAATGAGTGCAGTTAACCTGCTTAAAACAGCAAACTATTTGGCACAGCCCCCAATACTGTCAGCTAACCCAGTTGTAAAGTCAAAGTCCTGATAAAATAGCACAATGAAATTTGCCCAGTTGTGTCGTACTCCACAAGCCACCTACTGGTGTGTGGCGGAGAGAATTTCTGGTACAACTAACTTATCCCCCCCACCCCATACACACACACACCCCTTTACTGTTTCACTCGCGAATGGTACCTGAGAAGAATTATTGTCGATAAGCCTGTGTATTGGCTCCATTTCTCGAATTTTCTCGTCGCGGTCATTACGAGAGATGTATATGAGAGGTAGTAACATGTTGCCCGACTCTTCCTGTAAAGTGCTCTCTCGAAATTTCAATAGTAAACCTCTCTGTGATGAACAACGCCCCTCTTGTAACGTCTGCCCTCGAGGTTTGTTAAGATTCTCGGTAATACTCTAACGCCAAGTAAACGATCCCGTGACGAAATGCGCTTTCTCTTCTATCAGTCCTACAGACAGATGAACAATACTCAATAATGAGTCGACCAAGCACCCACAAGCTACTTCCTACGGGGAGAGTCCCTAAAGATCCTGGCATCTGCTTTTCCTGATATTTATTTCATGTGATCGTTCCACTAAAGGTCGTTCCTAGATATTTTACGGTCGATACTGCTTGTACATTGAAGTGCCAAAGAAACTGGTAAAGGCATGCATATTCAAATGCAGAGATATGTAAATAAGACCAAAAGTGTCTGGCGCAGCTGTTAGATCCGTTACTGCTGCAACAGCGGCAGGTTATCAAGATTTAAATGAGTTTGAATGTGGTGTTACAGTCGGCGCACGAGCGATGGGACACAGAATCTGTGAGGTGCGATGAAGTAGGGATTTTCCAGTACGAACGTTTCAAGAGTGAGCCGTGAATATCAAGATTCCGGTAAAACATCAAATATCCAACATCACTGCGGCCGGAAAAAGATCCTACAGGAAAGGCACCAACGACGATTGAAGAGAATCGTTTAACATGACAGAAGTGCAATTGCTCCAGATATCAATGCTGGGCCATCAACAAGTGTCAGCATGCGAACCATTCGACGAAACACTATCGATATCGGCCTTCGGAGCCGAGAGACTACTCGTTTACGCTTGATGACTGAGCGACACAAAGCATTAGCCTCGCCTGAGCCCGTAAACACCGATGTTGGACTGTTGATGACTGGAAAGATGTTGCCTGGTCGGACGAATCTCGTTTCAAATTGTGTCGAGCGGACGAACGTGTACGGGTATGGAGACAATCTCATGAATCCGTGGACCCTGCATGTCAGGAGTGGACTGTTCAAGCTGGTAGAGGCTCTGTAATGGTGTGGGACGTGTGCAGTTGGAGTGATATCGGACCCACAATACGTCTAGATACGACACTGACAGGTTACACGTACGTAAGCATTCTGCCTGATCAGCTGCAACCATTCATGTCTAATGTACATTCCGACGAACTTGAGCAATTCCAGCAAGGCAATGCGACAGCCCATACGTTCATAATTGCTGCAGAGTGGCTCCAGGAACACTCTTCTGAGTTTGGGATACCTTGCAACGTACTGTTCAGAAAAGATCACCACCCCGTCGTACTCTTATGGATTTATAGACAGCCGTGCAGAATTCATGGTGTCAGTTCCCTCCTTCACTACTCCAGACATTAGTCGAGTCCATGCCACGTCGTGTTGCGGCACTTCTGCCTACTTGCGGGGGCCCTACACGATATTAGGTAGGTGTACCAATTTCACCGGCCAGAGTGGCCGAGCGGTTCTAGGCGCTACAGTCTGGAACCGCGCGACCGCTACGGTCGCAGGTTCGAATCCTGCCTCGGGCACGATATGTGTGATGTCCTTAGGTTAGTTAGGTTTAAGTAGTTCTAAGTTCTAGGGGACTGATGCCCTCAGAAGCTAAGTCCCATAGTGTTCAGAGCCATTTGAACGTTTTGTACAAGTTTCTTTGGTTCTTCGGTCTAGTTCTCTCATCAGTAGTATAGTTGTACAGCAGTGGCTTTATTTGCCTATGTATGCGCAATATGTTTCATTTACTTACGTTCAAGGTCAAGTGCCAGAGCCTGCACCGTTCATTAATCCTCGGCAGGTCATTCTGCTAATCGATACTGTATTCTGGCGTTGCTACTTTTTTATAGACAATTGCATCATCTACGGAAAGTCTTACAGAGCATCTAACGCTTTCTAATAGATCACTTATGCACAGTGTAAACCATTACCGTCCTATCACACTTCCTTGGGGTAATCCACAAATTACCTTTACATCTGTTGGTTTTGTTCCGTTAAGAGCGGCGTGTTGTGTTCTGTCTGCAAGGAAGTCTTGAATCCAGTAGCAAACGTGGTCAGTTATTTGATAAGCTTGTATTTTTTTCACTAAACGGTAGTGCGGGATGGTATTGAAGGAATAAGAAATCAACCTGAGGCGCCGTTGTCTACACCTCTATGGATCTCATGGAGGAACAGAGCGAGCTGAGTTTCGCAAGATCTGTGTTTGCAGAATCCACGTTGATTTTTATAGAGGAGATTTTTGTTCTCCAAAAACGTCGTAATTCTTGAGCATCAATTACACTACTCTTCGTAAAGATTAATCACTCGCGTCAAGCTAATGTCCTTCAGTTGCGAGAAAAAACCACCACTCGAGAGCAGTGTGACATCGACTCTCTCCACGTGGGTACTCCTATCCCCGTGAATTTTCCGACTGTTTAAACTATGCGGGTGCGCTGATTATCAAAAAATCCTAGTCCAACATTTGTCTCCACCGAAGTCCAGTGTCCTCGCTCAAGCAAGAGTCGTCAGGAAAAGACGACATGAGATTCCAGGGCAGCCTACTTCAAACCTCGGAAACCAGGTCACACGTGTCAAATTCTTGACTTCTTACAGAATTGTCGTTAAAATGACCATGAACAAATACATATATTCGAAGACAAAGAAAATATTACAGCACGAAGTAATTTTCCGAATGGCACTAAATAGGTAGATATTATTTACAGGTACAGACAAACAAATGATTACAGTTTCAGAAAAATTGGAAAGTGGGCAAGCCAATAACGCGTTGGTCCACGTCTGGCTCTTACGGAAGCAGTTATTCGATTTGACATTGATTAACAGTGTTGTTGGATGTTCTGCTGAGGGATATCGTGCCAAATTCTGTCGAACTGGCGCCTCAGATCGTCAAAATCCAGTGCCGGTTGGTGGGCATTCATACAGCACAGCGGAACGTTGACGATATTCTGCGCCTCATTTTGTTGCCCTTCATGGCAAGCAATCCTGGGCTTACATTTCAGTAAGATAATGCCCTGCTGCACACAGAGGGAGTTTCTACTGCTTCTCTTCGTGATTTCCAGATCTATATTGGCCGACAGGTTTGCCAGATCTCTCCCCAACGGAGAGTGTTTGAAGCATTATGGGCAGGGCCCTCTAACAACCTCGCGATTTTGACGATCTACCTCGCCAATTGCACAGAATTTGGCACGACACCATGACTTCCAACAACTCTATCAATCAATGCCAAGCCGAATAACTGCTTTTGTAAATTCCAGAGGTGGACCAACGCGTTGTTACCTTGCTCAGTTTGTAAATCTCTTTCTCTTGAATAAATCACCCATTTTTTCCTGAAACTCTGGTCTTTTATTTGTATGTACTGTATATCACATCTACTTTCGCCATCCCAGTCGGGTAGTTCCTTTGTGGTTCGTCGATCTCTTTGTCTCAGAGTGTACACTTCATTAGTACACAACATATCAAAATATGCGTCCTCTCACACTGATTACTCTTGCGCCTTCCACAACCATTCTAACATCAATGTTATAGAAGTTATTGTACCATGCGGGGTATTTTTCCTTTTCGCACTCTATCGATTTGCCTCTCAGGTTGGCAGCACCGCAGGTCGTGAAGTAGAATGAGCGCTGGATCCGGCACCAGAGGCAGGTCGCATGTTATGACGCGGTATCTAAGGGCAGCCGCTATATTCAGCGGTCCCAGTAAGTTCCCACGAGGGTGTGACTCATGTAGGGACTTCCCGCAACAAGACCTTGGTTCGCTGCCAGGCCACTTGGAGCGTTACAAGTCTATCAGTCCACCACCTCGCTTTCTTATTGGCTTATTTTTAGTCTTCCATATTTCTTTTCATTTCGTAGTTACCAGAACTTTGTTGCGTCACATTGTGCTTCTGATTACAACTTCTTCTGTGTATTGCACTCTCTTAATTTAGTTGTTAATATGCTGTTCACATTGTGCTCGCATCCGTATCAAACAGAAGGTGCTTGCGTTGCATAGTGTTCTATGAAATTTAGTGAATTTGTTGCTTTGTGTGAACTGTTAGATTTAGATACAATGTAGGAATGTTATTTTTATTGTGCTTTACTGTTGTTTGCATCTGTCTTCTGCATTTTTTCACATCTAATGGAGAACTCCGTCTTAGCAACGTTTGACAGAACTGCTACTCAGCCTTCTTACGTTTTGTCACGGAATGACGATGCACTCCTGCTCTGAGTGGTGTTGCTCTTTGTCAGTGTAGGTGCTTTGTAGTCTAAGTGAGAATACATACTTCCATGGAAATGCTAAAAATATGACTGTAGTAACATAAGTGCTTTCGCACGATGTTAACATTGCTACAAAGAGAATACTTAAGCAGAAGGCAATGAAAATTTCGATCGCCTCTATTAAATACTAAAGTATAAAAACGGATGGCAACAAAAACTAACGCAGAATACGAGCAATATAGTTACAATCCGTTTAAATCTAGCAGTTTACTCACGGATTCGTGTGCAGTAACAAATAAACATGAGAACACAGAATACCATGCTACTAAATCAGCTTCTGTTTCACATGAAACCAAAACAAAGATGGTATCATTTACCCCATCGAATATTACGGATGAGAGCAAAATGTAAGCACAGTACCACCAACGCACGATCGAAATTGCAGTATTCGATTTTACAAATAAATACACGTAATCACCAGGCTACCATTCCCATGCGTAAAGTATAAATGAAATATAATATCATCTAGGACTCGTATTTCGCAATCCAGATTATTGCGCCATATTATCCAGAATTCGAAGTTCACTGCCAGGCCACTCGGAGCGCTGCTGTCGGTCTCTAGTGCAATGTCTCCACGGCTGACGGTAGGCTTGGGCAGCAGCTACGCCTGAAAGGCTGGCCTGTGCTGTTCCGATGTTCCGGCTGTTGCTGTTTGACGAGTGAATATCTCCCGCAAGGGACGTGTTCCGACGTGGCGATTGAACCCGTCCTTGTGCTCTTAGCTTGAATATCTTAAGAATACCTGCGTCAGGTGTGGGGCCGGATCCGCTATCTGTCGGTTAGTTCCGATCATTGGGCGTAAGGGCAGCCTGTGGATTATGGCCTGTTGGGTCCTGAATAAGAGCTGTATGGTGAAATCACCTATTTACTAGCAGTCTCAGTTATTTGGGTGCTGGTGTTGATTTCCTCACTGTTTCACAGAAACGACGACGAGCATTTTGTTTTATGACTGTCATGTTATGTGATCTGTCCGTCTCTCTCGTTACTCAAAAACTTGTCATAATCGGTATGATGTCAGTGAACTAGATATGGCAGAGCGGTTACTAAGTGATTTCATAGCGATAGATTGTTATTAATCTCACAGTATCAGTGCAGTCAGTAGGCAAAATCGGGTCGTATTAAGTGTGGTCCCTGTTCAGATGGCAGAGCCGTATTAATTTAAATGACTCTCGTGACATGATACTTACACCTTTAGTTATTTTGCCTTGTGTGGCTAAGCGGTTTCCAATCTCAAGTTGGGCTGTTGTGTGTATGTATAGGTTGTAAAAGAGTTTTGATTGTTCATCAGTGTTTCGTGTGTTACAGAAAGATGGCTCTTGTAATTCTGCTTGTTCATTTTGTGTACTCGTGGATCCTGGAGCCGGGGCCAGCATTCTGCAAGTTTCAGTAGTAAATGTGGTGGGCAGTTACTGCTTAATCCAATGGATTATTGTATTCAGTCAATCGTCGACCAAGCTGAGGTGGCAACAAAAGACAGCAAATTAAATGCTGGAGTTTTAAATTTCGCGTTTAAGAAATCATTAGCCGGTCGAAGTGGCCGTGTGGTTAAAGGCGCTGCAGTCTGGAACCGCAAGACCGCTACGGTCGCAGGTTCGAAACCTGCCTCGGGCATGGATGTTTGTGATGTCCTTAGGTTAGTTAGGTTTAACTAGTTCTACGTTCTAGGGGACTAATGACCTCAGCAGTTGAGTCCCATAGTGCTCAGAGCCATTTGAACCATTTTTTAAGAAATCATTCACACAATAGGATCGTACAAACATACCGACTTTTGACTGTCTCACAGTCTGCCGCATGGAGGACACAGGAATAGGTATCCGTGTCGCAGACAAGCAACTGAAAGAGTTGTAAGCAAGTAAGTCGCCAGGTCCAGATGGAATCCGAATTCGGTTTTACTGAGAGAAGTCTGCGGCATTGGCCCCTTACTTACCCTGCATTTATCGCGAATCTCTTGCCCAACGGAGAGGCCCAAGCGAATGGAAAAAAGCGCAGATGACTCCTGTACACACGAACGGTAAAAGAACTGACCCGTATGACTTCAGACCAGTATCCTTAACATCGGTTTGCTGCAGTTATAGGTCGAATATAATAAATGTCCTTGAGTCAGAGAAGCCACTGTCCACAAATAAGTACGGGTTTAGAAAGCATCGCTCGTGCGGAACTCATCTTGCCCCTTTCTCATAAGGTATGCTGCAAACCATGAATGAAGGGAAACAGGCACATTCCATATTCCTAAATTTCCGGAAAGCATTTGACACTGTGCCTCCTTGTATAGTGTTTAGGTTCCTAGCTATGTGAGTGGCTCGAAGACTCCGAAAGTAACAAAACTTAGTACGTTGTCCTCGATGGCGAATGTTCATCAGAGACCAAGTTATCATCAGGAGGACACCAGAGAAGTCTGATAGGACTGCTTTTGTTCTCTATATACATAAATGATCTGATGGGCAGGGTAAGCAGGAATTTAAAGCTGTTTTCCGATGACGCTGTGCTTTATAGCAAGGTGTTTTCGTTCGGTGACTATAGGAATGTAGACAAAATTTCTAGTTAGCGTTATGAATATCATACCTCTCTAAACGGCGAAAGATGTAAGTTAATGCTGATGGCGAAGAGAAACAGTCCTACAATGCTCCAATACAGCGTCAGTAGAGTGCAGCCTGACACGGTCACATCGATTAAATATCTAGGCGTAACGATGCAAAGCGATATGAAAGGAGTGAGCACGGCAGGTTAATAGTAGAGAAGGCGCGCACTCGACTTCGTTTTATTTAGAGAGTTTTGGTACCGTGTAGCTCACCCATAAAGGAGACGACATATAGAGCGCTTGTGCGACCCATTCGTGAGTACCACGCAAGTTGTGTGGGATCCTCACTAGTTCAGATTAAAGGAAGGCATCGAAGCAATTCAGAGGCCGGCTGCTAGACTTGTTACCGGTAGATTCGATCAGCACGCAGGTATTACGTCGATTCTCCATGAACTCAAATGGGAATCCCTGGAGGGAAGACGATATTCTTTCCACAAGGCATTATTGCACAAATTTAGAGAACCGGTCTCTGAAGCCGATCCCAAAACAATTCTACTGCCACCAACGTAATTTCGCGTGTATGATGGCAAGCAACATGAAGATAAGATGCGACAAATTAGGGCTCATACGTAGGCTTCTACACCGTCGCTTCTCCCTTGCTCTGTTTGCGAGTGGAACATGAGAGGATATGACTAGTAATGGTACGAGGTACCTTCCACCATGCACAGGTGGTTTTCACAGTATAAGTGTAGATGTTGATTAAATTCTGCCACAAGTTGTTTCCAGTAAGCTGTAACAGTAAATCTGATAGAAGTTGCTGCTTGGTTCATGGCACTGATTATTCTGTTATATTCTGATAACAGTTGCTTTCTTTAAGCTGTAACAGTAAATCTGGTGATCAGTTGCCATTTAACTCACTGGTTTTGGTTTCTAAATTTTATCAGCAGCTGCTTTTCTCAAATTGTTATAGTAAATCTTTCTGGCATCTGCTGTTTTAATGCTCATGTTATTAACATGACCATGTCAACAGCTGCTTTTTTTAAAAACTGCAACACTAAATCTTGTTGCAAATGTTACTTTATACTGATGCCGTTATATTGCTGTGTTGAAATTCTATAATAAATTCTGTCACTATGTTTCTTTGATAAACTCATATACATGAATGACAGCTGTATCAGCTGTTCTATCCAGTACATTTTACACTTATGGAATTTTCTGGTTGTTTAAATAAAGTGGTTTGTTTAAATTTGATAAATGTATTCTGGTACAGCACCGTATTACTCAGTACCACCTCACTACAGTTTATGGTTATCAATAAGAACACCGAACAAGATATGCACTTATTAAGATGGATAAAACATAGAGAAACATACATTTGTAAATGCCTGTACCACATTAAAAAAGTATAAATACTTGATACGCTTGGTTCATAGTTAAGACACGCCAGATTTAAATTGTCACTGATTTACATAATGATCTTGTCAGCTTCCTTAGCTCGGTGGTTTGCGCATCTGACTGCCATGCAGCAGCCTGTATTTGATTTCATGTCGGTCGGTGTTTCTCTCCGCTCAGGGACTGGCTGTCGTGTTGTCCTCATCACCACCTAATCATCGGCACGCAGGTCGCCCAATGTGGTGTCAACTGAAAAGACTTTCAACTCGGCGGCCGAATTTTGCCATATGGGGACTCCAGACATTCAGTGCCCTACGATCATTTCATTTATTTCACTTCGCATAATGATCCGATTTAATCTGCCAGCGTAATACATAATTTGGCACGTAAATGTAATTTAGAACTAATACGGGGACTATTCTGAAAGTAAGTTCCGATGGGTCGCGAAATAGAAACCACTGTGAAAAAATACATAATTTGGCACGTAAATGTAATTTAGAACTAATACGGGGACTATTCTGAAAGTAAGTTCCGATGGGTCGCGAAATAGAAACCACTGTGAAAAACCGATGAAGCTTTTCACAGATGTGTTGGGTAGTGTATTTAGTATGCCCGTCGATCGCGTCACATCGCTCTTTTCAGTTCTGAGTGCACAGTGACCATATAAAGATGCAAAGGAAACAGTGTCTCCCGCCCAGTACCAAGGTCTTGTGAGAGATTTCGCCTGATGCCTTGCAGCCAACGTAACACAACTGTCATGCGGTTCGTTCTTCATGACAATTCTCGGCCGCACTCTGAATAGGTAATGAAGATGCTTCTGGGGCGTTTTCGATGGGAAGTGTTCGATCAGCTACAATGCAGCCTGTAACTGGAACCCCCCTGAGTTTCATCTCTGCTCACATGAACCGCTGGCTTTGAAGACAACTTTTTGGCATAGTCAACGAGTTGTGGACAAGCATAGATAATTGGCGGAAACAAAGGCAACTGTCTTCTATGACGAAGGTACTGGAAAGGTGGTACAAGGCTACAACAAATGTCTAAGTCGGAGTGGCGACTACGTAGAGAAGTAGCTGGAAGGAGTAGCTAACTAATGCACATGCAGCATTTTTAATTTTCCGAGTGGTTTCTATTTCGCGATCGATCATAACTTACTCTCTGAATAGCCCTCGTATTAAACATATTTTGAGAAAGATTAAGATATTATTAAGCCTTTGTAGTTCACTCTGGAGAGAAGAGCGCATGATCACTAATCACTTCAATCATCGTTATCTGAACTCGACACTATTTTGCAGGAAGAAAGGTATAAGATTCCCTTGTAAAAACCGAGCGAGGTGGCGCAGTGGTTAGCACACTGGACTCGCATTCGGGAGGACGACGGTTCAATCCCGCGTCCGGCCATCCTGATTTAGGTTTTCCGTGATTTCCCTAAATCACTCCAGGCAAATGCTGGGATGGTTCCTTTGAAAGGGCACGGCCGACTTCCTTCCCCGTCCTTCCCCAATCCGATGAGACCGATGACCTCGCTGTTTGGTCCCTCCCCCCAAGCAATCCATTCCAATCCCTTCTAAAATGTGAAGAACCAGTTTTTATCAATTCCGAGAGGACTGGAGCCTGTTTTGAATATCACCGTATTAGGCATGGAAATACGTATGTTGCACTTTTGGAGTTCCCATATTTTCGTACACCCCTTGTAGGTTGACAAATGCTATAAAAGTGTCTTGATTTTTCTTAGTCTTTCCGTTATGAAGTGCAACGTTGGAACTGCCTTTTTGATGCCTATACGTTTCGTAAAACCAAATTGGGCGTCAGTTAACAAATCCTCAATTTTCCATTCTTCTGTAAATTACTCTTGTCAACAATGTGATGCATGAGCTGTTAGCATCATTGTATGGTGTTTTACGCTATTATCTGCCCTTGCTGTTTTCGGAAGTGCATGCATATGTCTTTACGGTAGTCTGACAGTATGTTTCCAAAGCAATAGGCTGTACAAAGCAACTGTAATGTTCATTTCTGTATCGCGTTGTTTGAACAAGTAAGCGTTGAGAAGTTTGCACTTGTCGCATATTTCCGCTGACATTTTTTAACTACTGTTTCCTGCTTCCACTGACGCAATGAGTAATCATTTTCCATCGACGTAGACTTGCAGTATCGCAGCAGATGGCATCTGAGATGGAACTGTATTTTTCAAAATCTAACTTGTTGTTAATTCCGGTGTAACTCATCGTAACTGATTTTCAGGTCTACGTTAGAACTGTCTCTCCAACTTCTCATTAGCGTTTATCTTCACGACACACAGATACCAATCAGTTCTCAGAAAAACAATGGTGGTTAAGCTATGATCCATTAACACATACTCCTCCTTGGTTTTCCCAAGTTTAGGATTTTAAAACTTCTGTTAGAACTGCTAAGAATAGTTTTGGAACTCAGATCAGGTGAATATGGGGCTATGGAACAACAGGAATGCAGTTTGTGATCAAAAATTCCATTATGGAAATGGTCGTGTGACATGGGGCGTTGTCATGGTGCATCACCACACTGCAATGTCCGGTCTCAGTCGATTCACCCTTTTCCAGGGCCTTTCACGGTCGTCTTCGTAAAACGCTTGATTGACAGTTTATCGCCGGCCGGGGTGGCCGAGCGGTTCTAGGCGCTACAGTCTGGAATCGCGCGACCGGTACGGCCGCAGGTTCGAATCCTGCCTCGGGCATGGATGTGTGTGCTGTTCTTAGGTTAGTTAGGTTTAAGTGGTTTTAAGTTCTAGGGGACTGATGACCTAAGAAGTTGAGCCCCATAGTGCTCAGAGCCATTTGAACCATTTTTTTGACAGTTTATTTTGGAAGAACGATCTGGCAAGAGCACGCAGCGTTCGACATTTTTGTCGGTTTTTGAAGTTGGTCTTCCTGCGATTCATCTTCAACGTGCTGTCGGCCTACCAAAAACGATTTATGCCAGTGAAACACTCGTGCTCTTGGTAAGAAATGTTCCCCATAGGCGTATGTCAATTTTTCGAAAGTCTCAGTCGCGGATTCCCCAAGATTAACACATAATTTTATGGTATAAAGTAGATCTGAATTCCGCTGTTCCATTCTCGTAGCACACAGCAAAAACACAACTTCACTTATAGCTCAGTCAAAACTCACGTGATGGCTGTATGGAGCTGAAACTCTGAGCATCTGGAAGAGACAAACACACCGGTCCACGAAAGTACAACGACACAACATTGCCGGATTGCTCGTTATGTTGTTCGTCTCATTACTTTTCTTACATACCTCGCATGTTCTTCAGTATACTAATGTACAAACATTGGTTTGTTTCTCAAGTAAGGGTTTTGCTGAAAATGTATCAAACGTTTTCTTGAAATCAGTTAATCTCGAAAAAAGTGGTAATTCCGACGCATTGCTCCTTCTCAAATTTTATTCACGACATGTAAATGAACCATTATGGTATATTTTGTGTCTTGTTTGGTAAATCATACACGAAAACAATGATTCCCAGATAGCTTGTAACATATGCTTCATTAGCATAGCGCATGAAAGGCAGACTTCAACATGGCGTAGACTCTCGTAGACACAAACTAAAAGATCCTCCTTATGTGATATGCATATGACGAAGACGAAGTCCGTCGTGACACGGTCGTGACGGTCACTGCTATGCACAAAGTTTGAGTTCCACAGATGGAATACCTTCCCAGTGGCACCAAGTCCACCGAAGACCAGCGAGATGGCTAGCGTCTCTGTGTGGAGTGGCTTCGCGGCGCGGAATACATGCGGTCCTCGAGGTTCGACTCGGGTTGATTGGGCCACTGGAAGCGGCCGGCGTGAGTTCGGCGAGAGCTCCATTTGATGGGCCGCTGGGTGCGGCCGGTGCAAAACCCCGAGCGTGAGCGTAAGCTGAGCGAAAAATTGCCTGTTAATGGTCGAGCAGCATCTTAAATAGGCAGAAGGCGGAATGATGTCGGGAAACGCTCGGCGAGCCCGTAACTAGTGGATGCAACGTAATCCCCCCGACTGCAGCGCCTCTGTCGCCGAAGCGCATGCTCCTTGTCAGCAAGGATACGCCCCTGGTGGAACCTGCTAGAAATTAACGAGCTACTGCTTCACTATAGCCGACATATTCCTCGTTAGAGATATTGATCCCTGTATTTAAAACATCTCTGATTTAGTCTTCAATCTCAGTTTCACATTTTTAATACAATCAAAATCACTTCACTCCGTGACTACCGCAGTGGCACTGGTGCAACAATCGCAATAGCTCTTTAGAACAGAAAAAAACAGTCTTAGTTGCACAAAATAGGTTTATTTAATCTTCACCTGCCGCTCAGGCTAGCCGCGAGGTCTAGGGCTCCTTGTCACGGTTCGCGCGGCTCCCCTCGTCCGAGATTAGAGTCCCCCCTCGGGTGTGTGTGTTGTCCTTAGCGTACGTTAGTTTAAGGTAGATTAAGTAGTGTGTAAACCTAGGACTCTGGAAGAATCAGTACGCAAAGAAGTGGGATACGGAAGTACAAATGAAGGACGAGATACAGTTGACGTTGTCTAAGGCTATACATACAGCAATAAGGAATAGCTCAGTAGGCAGTAGAGTAGAAGAGGAATGGACATCTCTAGAAAGGGCCATCACAGAAGTTGGGAAGGAAAACATAGGTACAAAGAAGGTAACTGCGAAGAAACCATGGACAATAGAAAAAATACCTCAAATGATGGATGAAAGGGGAAAGTACAAAAATGTTCCGGGAAACTCAGGAATACAGAAATACAAGTCGCTGAGGAATGAAATAAATAGGAAGTACAGGGAAGCTAAGACGAAATGGCTGCAGGAAAAATGTGAAGACATCGAAAAAGATATGATCGTCGGAAGGACAGACTCAGCATACAGGAAAGTCAAAACAAACTTTGGTGACATTAAAAGCAACGGTGGTAACATTAAGAGTGCATCGGGAATTCCACTGTTAAATGCAGACGAGACAGCGGATAGATGGAAAGAATACATTGAAAGCGTCTATGAGGGGGATTTGTTTGATGTGAAATAAGAAGAAACAGGAGCCGATTTAGAAGAGATATGGACTTCAGTTTTAGAATCAGAATTTAAAAGAGCTTTGGGGGACTTAAGATCAAATAAGGCAGAAGGGACAGACAACATTCCATAAGAATTTCTAAAATCATTGGGGTTAGTGGCAACAAAACGACTATTCACGTTAGTGGGTAGAATGTATGAGTCTGGCGACATACCATCTGGCTTTCGCAAAAGCATCAACCACACAATTCCGAAGATGGCAAGAGCTGATAAGTGTGAGAATTATTGTGCAATCAATTTAACAGTTCACGCAACCAAGTTGCTGACAAGAATAATATACAGAAGAATGCAAAAGAAAATTGAGGATGCGCTAGATGACGGTAAGTTTGGCTTTAGGGAAGGTAAAGGCACGAGGGAGGCAATTCCGACGTTGCGGTTAATAATGGAAGCAAGACTAAAGAAAAATCAAGACACGTTCATAGGATATGTCGACCTGGATAAAACGCTCTTAATGTAAAATGGTGCAAGATGTTCGAAATTCTGAAAACAGTAGGGGTAAGCTATAGGGAGAGACCGGATACAATATGTACAACAGCCAAGAGGGAATAATAAGAGTGGACAACCAAAAACGAAGTGCTTGTATTAAAAAGCGTGTAAGACAAGGACGTAACCTTTCGCCCCTGCTGTTCAATCTGTACAGTGAGGAAGCAATGATGGAAATAAAAGGAAGGTTCAGGAGTGGAATTAAAATTCAAGGTGGACGGATTTCAATGACATGATTCGCTGATGACATTGCTATCTTGAGTGAAAGTGAAGAAGAAATACATGATCTGCTGAACGGAATGAACAGTATAATGAGTACAGAGTGTGGAATGAGAGTAAATCGAAGAAAGACGACAGTAATGAGAAGCAGTAGAAATGAGAACAGTGAGAAACACATCAGGATTGATGGTCACGATATAGATGAAGTTAAGGAATTCTGCTACCTAGCCAGTAAAATAACAAGTGACGGACGGAGCAAGGAGGGCATCAAAAGCAGACCAGCAATGGCAAAAAGGGCATTTCTGGCCAAGAGAAGTCTACTAACATCAAATATCGGCTTTAATTCGAGGAATAAATTTCTGGAGTACAGCATTGTATGTTATTGAAACATGGACTGTGGGGAAACCGGAACAAAAGACAATCGAAGCATTGGAGATGTGGTGCTACAGCGAATGTTGAAAATTAGGTGGACTGATAAGGTAAGGAATGAGGAGGTTCTGCGCAGAATCGGAGAGGAAAGAAACATGTGCAAAACACAGATAAGGGGAAGGGACAGGATGATAGGACATCTGTTAAGACATGAGGGAATGACGTCCATGGTACTAGAGGGAGCTGTAGAGGGCAAAAACCGTAGAGGAAGACAGAGATTGGAATACAGCCAGCAGATAATTGAGGCAGTAGGTTGCAAGTACTACTCTGAGATGAAGAGGTTCGCACAAGAGAGGAATTCGTGGCAGTCCGCTTCAAACCAGTCAGAAGACTGATGACAAAAAATCACAAAAGAAACCTAGGTGCCGATGACCTCAACAGTTTGGCGACATAGCAACGTACCACAAATTTAAATTTATCTTCACATGAGACGTGTTTTTTCGCCTGTTCTAGCCATCATCAGACGATCTGGGAAATAACAAATTGGTATAAATATAAATTGCTCCTAAAGGCCTCGAATGTAATTAAGAGTCCCATATAACGAGAGGTAACAGCTAGATAGCCACTGTGAATGCTTCATTACATCACCTAGAACCAACACGAAAAAAGGTAATGACAATAGGAAAAAGAAAATTACTTAAAGCGTACAAGGTGTACCTAACTTAGGCATAGTCAGTCAGCAAAAAATCTCACGAGTGCAAAATACACCGATATAATGGTTAGTGAAATACACCTTTGGCGAATGACTGGGCGCTTATAAGAATCAAGAAGCCGCTAAAATTTCTAGTAAAAATATGAAGCAACGAAGCCAGAAGCAACGCTACACCGGAAAACTAATTCTAAGGTCGGTAACTTACCGATGAAGAAACCGCCTCATGAACAGAAAAATGATCTGTTTTCAACGTGCTGTCATGCCGGCAACAAGACTGCAAAGCAATTGTTAACGTCTCATGGAGCAATAGTGAGAAAAGGCTCACAAAATGACGTGCTAAAACGTAAATTCGTGGGTTACTTATCATCATTCCAGTTATTTTTCCGGTTTAGCGTTGCTTCTGGCTTGGCTGCTTTGTATTTTTACTAGAAATTTTTGGTGCTTCTTTATTATTAGTGGCTAGTCATTTGCTAAATGTGTATTAGAATGACCATTACATTGCTGTATTTTGCACTCTTGATTTTTTTCTGCTCACTGAATATACCTAGTTGCCTAAGTTACGTACCCCTTGTATGCTTTAATGACTCTTCTTCCCACTGTAATTACCTTTTTTCGTGTTGCTTACAGGTGATGAAACGAAGCATTAACAGTGACTATCTGCCTACTTCTTCTCAGTTCTATAGGACTCTTAATTACATTCGGGGCCTCGATTACGATCATCAAGAATTTTTGTCGTTAAGGTCAGTTACGGGGCAATACTTTATAAGTTGAAATTTATACCCCTCACAAACCCTGAAACAGAAAAGTGACCCTGTGCTCCACGGTCCAATCGGTGTATGTCTTTCTATTGTTATTGTTATGTACCCATGTATCATTGCCTTTAATAGCAGTTTATACTTATACCAGACTGTAATTTCTCCAGACAGTCTGATGATGGCTAGAACAGATGAATGCATCACATGTGAAGATTAAATAAACCTATCTCGTGCAACAAGGAGTTTTTCTTCTGTTCCAATTTTGTAACACATATCATTTTCGGTCTTTCTGGATCATCTTCCGGTCTGTGTAGTTGCGTCTTCAATCAGTCGTGTCTGTGTCAGAACATAACATTAAACTGATGTGTCTGTGTCAGAATCTCATATCAGAGTCTAATTTGAAGTTCTGGCACAGACAAGACTGGTTGCTGACGCAACTACATATAACTGAAGATGATCCAGAGAGATCTAAACATGTCACGTGTTTACAACATGTGAAACTGAGTCTGAAGAACAGATGAGGATTGTTTTAAGTGATTTGTTTGCCGACAGTAAAGCTTCTTAATATCCAGTGTACTAGCGTAGCTCGGCACGCCTGCTGTCTCTGGAGGAGAAGCGCCTGCGGCGCTGGTGCACGACTGCCCGCTATTCACAAATGTTGTGCCGGAAGCAGAAGTGCCCGGTGAACGTCCAGATATAAACGCAGCTTATTAATCTGCCTCGCTTATAGTTTATATATTTTTTCTGAGGGTCAGGTAATAACTGCAGTGAAAACCTTGTACATTATCGAAGCAGTATATAGTATTTACTTCTTGTAACTATCCTTTCTTGTACAGTGTTGTTATAGTCCTGCAGAATAGGTTTCATTCGGAGACTTTATACTTCATAAAGCTCATTTTGTATTTCATGGGCTGTAATTTGAGTAAGAAAATTGGGAGAATTTACTTTCTGTAGCCAGATTAAAATTCAGGAAATCACTGAAATGATTCGGTGGTGACATTCCTACTTTCTGTGAAAGTAAGGAAGAAACGTAGAATCTATTAAATGGAATGAACAGTAAGATTTTGAACATGAATGCGTATCACCAACTGTCAATACAAGAGCTTAATCGATTGCAAATAACAGCCAACCAGTTGCAAAATACAAGTTTATTTAACCTCGACCATGCTTTCGACAGTTTTACTACTGACTTCTTCAGAAGTTATTGTACGTATAATCACACCGTCTAAAGCCAAAGTGGGAGTCGTTGACTGTCTGGTACATGTGCGTTTCATCCACTTAATCACTATTTAAAGTACATGATTTAAAATTCGTAGCTCTACTGTAAAGCTTTTTCTTAAAACATTTTAAAACACCACACATTTGACAATGTATACAAAAATGTGTAGTGTGCCACATGACAGCTTTGTATGTATATGACATTAAATACGAGGATTGGAACTTTAATAGTGGCAACTATTTATTTACAGCTCGTACAAAATAGATGCGTGATTCAAAGTTTTACTGACCTTCAAAGTAGTCACGAGGATTATGTATAACCCGTTGCCAGCGATGTGGAAGTCGTAGGATACTCTCAGCAGTGCCAGTTGTGCTGACAGTTCGAGTGGTGCGGTCTATTGCCCGACGAATTTGTAACAGTTCTGAAGCGAATGCCGTGAAGTGTTTCCTTCAGTTTAGAAATAGGGTTTAAATCACGAGGGCTTAAGTCAGGGGAGTGCAGTAGGTAGTATAGCACTTAGCAGTCCCATCAGTCAAACAAATCAGTAACAGCTTGCACTGTACATGCTCGATCATTGTCCTGCAAAATGATGGTCAGGTCCTGCAGAAAGTGTCATCACTTATGCCTCTATGCTGTTCATTTTTGGAACACAACCTACGACCAGCTTAGAGACAGAAGTGATGACACTTTCTGCAGGACCTGGCCATCATTTTGCAGCACAATGCTCAAGCCGAGAGTTCTCAGTGCTAGCACACAAGCTACACTGCTTGAAAAAACAACAGAAAGCAATGCATGGTACACGACGAACGTTTCCGTTAGGATAGTGAGGCAAATTTGGTGTTGACGGGCTATGGCGTCACATGACCGACACGAGTGCCCTTGCTAACATCATGATATCGCCTCAGTGCCTCTCCTGAGTTCGTGACCATATCGGTTGGATGCTAGACAACTCGCCTGGTCAGATGAGTCCCGATTTCAATTGGTAAGAGGTGATGGTAGGGTTCGATTGTAGCGCCGACCCCACGAAGCCATGAATAAAAGTTGTCAACAAGGAATTGTGCAAGCTGGTAGTAGCCCCATAATGGTGTGGGCTGTGTTTACGAGGAATGGAGTGCGACCTCTGGTCCAACTTAAACGATTATTGACTGAAAAGGTTACCTTGGCTACTTAGAGACTTTTTTCAGCCATTCATGGACTTCACGTTAAAAAGAACGATGGAAGTGCTTTGGATGATAATGTGCCTTGTCACCGGGCCACAGTTGTCCGCGATTGGTTTGATGAACATTCTGGACATTTCGAGCGAATGATTTGGCCACCCAGATCGCCCAACATGAATCCCATCGAACATTTATAGGACATAATGGAGAAGGCATTTCGTGCACATATCCTGCACCGGCAACTCTTTCGTAATTGTGGACGGGTATAGACTCACCATGGCTGTATTTCTGCAGGGGACTTCCAGCGACTTGTTGAATCCATGCAACGACGAGCTGCTGCACTACGACGGGCAAAAGAGGTCCGTCACGATGTTAGGAGGTATCCCATGAAATTTGTCACCTCGGAATATTAAGCAGATCTAGGTGAAAGATTTGTGATTAATCTTTATTACGTGATAAGCTTATGTTCAGAGACAGTTGTAAATACTCATGATTTTTCTGTGGAATTGGATTGTTAAAGTTAAGTAATCCTTAAGTCTTTTTGAGTCATCAGCTCTTCTGATTGGTTTGATGTGACCCGCCACGAATTTCTCTCCCGTACCAACCTCTTCATCTCAGACTAGCACTTGCAACCTACTTCCTCAATTATTTCAACATCCGTTTCCCACTGCAGTTTTTACCTTCTACTACTTCCTCTAGTATCATGGAAGCTATGTCATGAGCTCTTAACATATCTCCTATCATCCTGTCCGTCCTTCTTGTCCGTCTCTTCCACATATTCCTTTCCTCTCCGATTCCGCGCAGGGCCTCCTCATTCCGTACCTTATCAGTCCACCTAATTTTCAACATTCGTCTGTAGCCACACATCCCAAATGCATCGAATCTATTCTGTTCCGGTTTTCCTGCAGTTCATGTTTCACTACCATACAATACTGTGCTCCAGACGTAGATTCTCTGAAATTTCTTCTTCAGATCAAGGCCTACGGTTAATACTAGCAGATTTTTCTTGGCTAAGAATGCACTTTTTGCCAGGATTGGTATGTTTTTGATGTCCTCCTTGCTCCGTTCGTCATTGGATATTTTATTGCCCGGTAGTAAAATTTCTTAACTTCATCTACTTCGTGAGCTTCAATCCTGATGCTAAGTTTATCATTGCCCTCATTTCTGCTACTTCTCATTACTTTCGTATTCCTTCGATTTACTCTCAATCCATATTCTGTGCACATTGGGCCCTTCATTCCATTCAACAGTTCACGTAATTCTCCTTCACTTTCAAATGGTTCAAATGGCTCTAATCACTATGAGACTTAACATCTGAGGTCATCAGTCCCCTAGACTTAGAACAACTTAAACCTAACTAACCTAACGACATCACACACATCCATGCCCGAGGCAAGATTCCAACCTGCGACCGTAGCAACAGAACGGTTCCGGACTGAAGCGCCTAGAACCGCTCGGCCACAGGGGCCGGCTTCTTCACTTTTACCCCGGACAGCAACGTCATCAACGAACCATATCATTGATATCCTTCCACCTTGAATTTTAATTCCACTGCTGCACCCTTCTTTCATTTCCATCACCGCTTCTTTGATGTACAAATTGAACAGTAGGGGCGAAAGACTACATCCCTGTCTTACATCCTTTTTAATCCGAGCACCTCGTTCCTGGTCTTCCACTTCTGTTATTCCCTCTTGGCTCTTGTACAGGTTGCATATTACCTGTCTCTCCCTATAGCTTACCCCTATTTCGAATATCTTGCACCATTTTACGGTGTGGAACTCTTTTTTCCACGTCGACAAATCCTACGAACGTATTTTGCCTTTTCTTTAGTATTGCTTCCACTATCAATGGCAACGTCAGAATTGCCTCTCTGGTGCCTTTACCTTTACTAAAGCCACACTGATCTTCGTTTAACACATCGTCAATTTCCTTTTTCGTTCCTCCGTATATTATTCTTGTAAGCAGCTTCGATGCATAAGCTGTTAAGCTACTTGTGCAAAAATTCTCGCACTTGTCAGCTCCTGCAGTCTTCAAAATTGTGTGGATGATATTTTTCCAATTCTACACATCATCGTAAGTAGTCGTTTTGTTTCTAATGATTTTATAAATTCTGATCGAATGTTATCTACCCCCTCTGCCTTATTTGATCTTCGTATTTCTGTATTTCCTTTGTACTTCCTTCTTTGATCAATCAACTGAAGTATTTCTTCTGTTACCCATAGTTTCTTCGTAGTTACCTTCTTTGTGCCTATGTTTTTCTTTCCTACATTTCCGATGGCCCTTTTTACAGATTGCCATTCCTCTTCATATGTACTGCCTTCTCAGCTATTCCTTATTGCTGTATGTATAGCCTTAGAGAACTTCAAGCATACATCTTCATTCCTTTGTACTTCCCTATCTCAATACTTTGCGTACTGATTCTTTCTGACTAACAAACTGCAGCTTACTCTCCATCACTATTAGATTGTGATCCGAGTCTACATCTGCTCCTGGATATGCCTTACAATCCAGTACCTAATTTCGGAATTTCTGTCTGCTCATGATGTAATCTAACTGAAATCTTCTCGTACCTCCCGCCCTTTTCCAAGTACGTCTCCTACTCTTGTGATTCTTGCCCAGAGAATTCGCTGTTACATGCTGAAATTTCCTGCAGAATCCAGTGTCTCCTCTGTCACTACTAGTATCAAGCCCATTTCTTCTACTCCTACTACTCTACTACAACGGCATTTCAATCCTTCCTGACTATTACATTTTCATCTGCATTACTCTTTCAATAGCCTCGTATATTCACTCTCTCCCTCTCTCTCTCTCTCTCTCTCTCTCTCTCTCTCTCTCTCTCTCTCTCTTCATCGTCAGCTTGCGACGTCGGCATATATGCCTGCACTATTGTTGTCAGTGTTGGTTTGCTGTCTACTCCGATGCGAACAACCCTATCACTGAACTTTTAACAGTAACACACTCTCTGCACTATCTTGCTACTCATAACGAATTCTACTTCCGTTGAACCATTTTCTGCTGCTATTGATATTATGCTATATTGATCTCAACAAAAATCCTTCTCTTTCCATTTCGCTTCTCTTCACTGACCCCCACTAGATCTATATTGAGTCTTTGCATCTCCTTTTTCAGATTTCCTAGCTTCCCTACGACTTTTAATCTTCTAACATTCTACCATCATTTTTTCGTGGTTATTCAGTCTTTTTCTCACTATCACCTCCCAATTGGCAGTCCCCTCCCGAAGATCCGAATGGGGCTACCAATGCTGATTATCATCAAAATTCGATTGGTGGCGGGTTTCGGACCCAGGACCGAGGACGTTTTCATTTCTAATCAAAGACGCACCCTTAGAGCACAAGTGTGTTACGACATATGCCGACAGATATTTTGTCACAGCATCACTTAGTCTCCGCCCACATTTGTACTGACCAATGTACACTACTGGCCATTAAAATTGCACCACCAAAAAGAAATGCAGATGATAAACGGGTATTCATTGGATAAATATATTCACTAGAACTGACATGTGATTACATTTTCACGCAATTTCGGTGCATTGATCCTGAGAAATCAGTACCCAGAACAACCACCTCTGCCCGTAATAACGGCCTTGATACTCTTGGGCATTGAGTCAAACAGAGCTTGGATGGAGTGTACAGGTACAGCTGCCCATGCAGCTTCAACACGGTGCCACAGTTCATCAAGAGTAGTGACTGGCGTATTGTGACGAGCCAGTTGCTCGGCCACCATTGACCAGACTTTTTCAATTGGTGAGAGATCTGGAGAATGTGCTGGCCAGGGCAGCAGTCGAACATTTTCTGTATCCAGAAAAGCCCGTACAGGACCTGCAACATGCGGTCGTGCATTATCCTGCTAAAATGTAGGGTTTTGCAGGGATCGAATGAAGGGTAGAGCCACGTTCAAAGTGCTGTCATTGCGAACAAGAGGTGACCAAGACGTGTAATCAATGGCACCCCATACCATAACGCCAGGTGATGCTCCAGTATGGCGATGACGAATACACGCTTCCAATGTGCGCTCACCACGATGCCACCAAACACGGATGCGACCATCATGAAGCTGTAAACAGAACCAGGATTCATCCGAAAAAAGGATGTTTTTGCCATTCGTGCTCCCAGGTTCGTCGTTGAGTACACCATCGCAGGCGCTCCTACCTGTGATGCAACGTCATGGATAACCGCAGCCATGATCTTCGAGCTGATAGTCCATGCTGCTGCAAACGTCGTCGAACTGTTCGTGCAGATGGTTGTTGTCCTGCAAACGTCCCCATCTGTTGACTCAAGGATCGAGACGTGGCTGCACGATCCGTTACAGCCATGCGGATAAGATGCCTGTCATCTCGACTGCTAGTTATACGAGGCCGTTGGGATCCAGCACGGCGTTCCGTATTACCCTCCTGAACCCACCGATTCCATATTCTGCTAATAGTCATTGTATCTCGACCAAAGCGAGAATGAACGTCGCGATAGGCTACAATCCGACCTTTATCAAAGAAGGAAATGTGATGGTACGCATTTCTCCTCCTTACACGAGGAAACTTTCCTCATGTAAGTATGTTGTAGGTGTCGCCACCGGCGCCAACCTTGTGTGAATGCTCTAAAAAGCTAATCATTTGCATATTACAGCATCTTCTTCCTTTCGGTTAAATTTCGCGTCTGTAGCACGTCATCTTCACGGTGTAGCAATTTTAATGGCCAGTAGTGTATTTTCGTCCAGTACAGAAGTTGAAAAAAACGCGCTTCCGTCTCGTTGCTTAGGCTCGTCTTCTGACCTTCCTAGTCTTCTTTTTCTGAGACACCATCGGCCAGAATACGTAGAACATCGAAACTCTGTTTTAAATTTGGAGCGGTGGACGCCGGCCCACGTGGCAATGCCTGCGTTAGCACTGCCACCTCCCCGCCTGTTGCAGGTCCAGCCACCGCGCGCAGTTAATTCGGGGCAGCGCCGGCCGACGCCTATTGTCGCGCGGGCCGGTGTCGAAAGGTCATCCGCTCCATTTACAAACACGGTCGGCCCGCGTTGCCGCCCCCGGGAGCACGTATCGGCTGACAATACCTGCCCGGACTGACAGCGGAATAACCCTCGCTGCCCTCAATTCGCTCCCGCGCGGCGATCACCGCTACCCCATCTCTGCAAAAGCCATCTCTGGTGTCCACACTACGCACGGGTCAGGGACCACCGCAGGCACGTGTTATAAAATACCGGCTCTGTTTTTGTCATTCGCCACTAGCTTTTTCCCGTTGACAGTAACAAAGCCGTAACTTGCATCAGGATACTACAAACACACATTCAGCGATATTTATCTCCCGAATACCGTCAATGACGCGCATGCTTTTGGAGCATTCCCAGGTATTCGAGTCATACATGCAAGTAGAGAACCAGTAATGTACAAGGTGTTTAAGGAGGAATCAACACATATTACAAAATAACGATGTATATATGTGTGTATGTGCTCATATATGTTCCAGACTTGGTGCACATATCCCTTGTAAGTAGGCTGTTTAGGTTCTTATATTGGTAACGCCGCCGCCACGTAGCGCTCTGTATGAAAATCACTGGCTGTGCTGTGTGCAGTCTGTAGCTGGTTGGCATTGTTGTAATACTCGCCATTGTAGCGTTGGGCAGTTGGCTGTTAACAGCGCGTAGCGCTGCGCAGTTGGAGGCGAGCCGCCAGCAGTGGTGGATGTGGGGAAGTGAGATGGCGGATTTTTGAGAGCGGATGATCTGGACGTGCGTCCATCAGAAACAGTACATTTGTAAGAATGGATGTCATGAACTGCTATATATATTATGACTTTTGGACACTATTAAGGTAAATACATTGTTTGTTCTCTATCAAAATCTTTCATTTGCTAACTATGCCTATCAGTAGTTGTGCCTTCAGTAGTCTGAATCTTTTATTTAGCTGGCAGTAGTGGCGCTCGCTGTATTGCAGTAGTTCGAGTAATGAAGATTTTTGTGAGGTAAGTGATTTGTGAAAGGTATAGGTTATTGTTAGTCAGGGCCATTGTAGGGATTTTTCAAAATCAGATTGCGTTGCGCTAAAAAATATTGTGTGTCAGTTTAAGCAGGTCATGTATAATTGTTCTAAGGGGACGTTTCATATGTCGACCCTTAGCCGAGGATACCTCACTGGAATCTTCTGATTTTTTCTTGTAGTTTGTGTAATTAGTGTAGCTTTTGTTTATTGCTAGCGCTTAATTGTAGAGAGAATCTCCTTTGTAGTTGTAGTCTTTCATTGTAGTACAGTAAAACAGTTGTGGCATGAATGTACATTTGCACCAAGTATTTCGCAGATGCGCTTGCAATAACTAGATATTATTTTGAGTGCTATGTTAATGTGTTTTCTTATTTTGCTCTTCAAATTGTGCTTTTCTGTGTTGTCGTGTGAAATATTGTGAAAATAATGGCGTGTGAAAAACGTAATACTGGGCTCCAAAGTAAACTGAGAAATGTCAGTGAAGACGAAAGCAATGTGTTAGCGCCACCGTGTAATGAATTAACTAATGTTCAAAGTAGTAATTTGGTAATTGTGCATAGGGAAATGGAGCGGGCGGCAAACAGTGGTGTAGACAGTGAAACAAATAGTGAACAGGGAAGCATTATCGATCGATCGGTCGGCAACAGCCCGCCTCAGGAATCGAGAATGACAGGACACAATCTTGCAAATACTGCAGATTCAGGTTTTGGGTCCTCACCGTTTTCTCAAATAAGTCAAGACACATTTTCTGCTTGTCAAAATGTGAATGTTGCCGGTGCAACTTCACTGCCGAAAAGCACTGAGGAACATGTTTCAGACACCAGTGCATTGTTATTACAGTTAATGCAACAAATGGGACAAAGGCTACAAAAGTTAGACACAATGGAACAAAATCTTCAAAAGTTAGACACAATGGAACAACACCAGAGACAAACACAGCAACAGTTAGACGCAATGGAACAAAATCTTCACACCACGCTTGAACAAACACGTGAAGATTTAACTACTGAGTTACATAAAATCGAATCGAAATGTCAAAAAGTCTGTAATGACGTAAAAACACAAATTTGTGAGCATTTCCAACCTATTTTTTCGCGTCATGAAAATACATTATAGAATCACGAAGCAGCCATAAAGGAATTGCAAACTATAGTTCATGAAAATCAAGACACCTTGCAAGCTATAATTGACTCAGTTGCATCTACCGATTCGGTTACACAACTTGCAAAAACTCAGGAAAACTTAAAGGACACAGTAGACACTCTGAAAATTGGTTCAGAAAGACACATGGAGGAAATTAGTTCATTATCAGAGAAAGTAGTTGAACTTTCGGATCAGCTAAATAATTTATCTACGAAGGTAGATGATAATCTGAATGACACAAAACCGGTAGTCTTTAATGACAAAGAAGAGTGCGAACAAATTAGGGAATTCAAACAAAATCAGAATCAAATTAATACGCAACACCAAAGAGAAATCCTGTAAGTACAAGATCAGTTGACACAGGTAATACAGGAATTACATATTTTAGAGGACGCTCGCGCTCCAATATGGGAAGAGGGACATAGAAATACGGAACAGCCACAAAATAATAACACAGGGCACTTCGGAAATTATGAAAGAAATTGGCAAGGTACACCGAATTTTGAGATGGAACCGCCGAAACGACGTAACAATGATGACGCGATGACTCCCTTGACCTGAAATGGTGACCACCAGTTTTATTTTGTTGTGAGTCCGCGACAGACTTTCAGCTTGCGCTAACTGGCTACCTATAGTTCTTTTTATTATGCCCGGTTAGATAATGGATGTTGAACATTAATAATATAAAGTCTTGAATCTTCAATCCATCACCCAAGTCGTGGCCACATTTTGCAATTGCGAGGATGTTAAGTTAATAAATTGTTATTCCGTCGTCAAGACGTCGCTGCGTCGCGTGTTCAATAACTACACGACGTAATTCCAGAGATAACATATACTTAAGCAATGTTCAGAATGCGTCGTAATCTTGGGACAAATAGATGACTGTTCACTGTTAAATAACCATGAATTCACTTTTCACTTCATAATATTCCAATAGTCAATTAATTGTCACTGATACACATGATAATGTCTATTCAATTATGTAGGCGACACGAAGAATTAAAGTTTGAATCCAATTTTATTGTTCCTTGTAATTAACTGTCCCTACGCTGAACACGAACACCGATTTTCTCACTCAGGGAATTGCTTCCGTTTGCATCAGTAATCCTGTCGTTGGCGACTATTTCTGATAACTCGGCGCAATTGTACGTTCTTCGTGTTTGCGTTTGTCTGTTACCTACTGGACACTAATAATTGTTTTTCTGTCGGCGATCTTTCTTTTTCAATGTCCCTGAATGTTTGTGCTTATTGAATGTCATGAAGGCTAAGTCCCATCACAAATCTCACACGATTTAATTTCATCGCAAATCTCCGTATCCCATTATCTTGCTAACAGTAAAGACGACTTTGCTTTAGTATGACTTCTGAAAAATACTTCAGTCTATATTGCAAAACATTCAAACTTCCGATTAGCTTAAAACAATCTAGTAGCGCTTATATGCATACTACTATCGCAATAGTACTAGAGAGCGACTAGATAGCAACTGAAGCTAACATTCCTATTTCCGAGTTACATTGTAGACACATCGAACTTCCTTTTCGATGCGGCTACAACTCTCTTCTATGGTAAATGTTATCTTTGGCCAATTTACCATCTGGGCTTTAACCTTCGTTATTAATTATTTTGCAATTCTTTCCCTGATGTTTTTGTTGCGTATCGTATCATATTCTTTCATTCAGTCTCCACCTCATGATATTCCTGTTGATCAAATTATCACAAGTGTAAATTTTGTGTCAGTAGCTGCCGTCACTGTCAGCATGACTAATTTTCCTACTTTTTTTACCACAAAGGGCTGTTTATTAGGGTTTCTGTAATTGGGGTGTTATACATGCCGCCCCCCCCCCCCCTCCCCACGACTATGAAGTGGCTACGTGACTTCCCGCTTCAACGTCCCTAACCAGGTAAGGTCCTTGTTTTTATTCTTGGCACCTAACATTCACACACATACACATATACATACAAACATTTAAATTATTAAAATGTTTTTTTTGTACAATAATATGAACTTAAGGTTCATGTCTTATGAATAATTCATTTTTCATTTTATTTTCGGCGCATCGCCACACTGACGTTGCACCTGCACCAGACCATGCAAGCTGCAAACATGGCCCGGTTCGAAGCCAGTTTCTTCTCCTCCACCAACACAGGCGAAGCTGCCACAGCATCGAATCGTATATGACAGCGAGTACGATCCGATTACTCGTGCTCGTCAGTTTACTCTCGGTGTCCAGTGGCTGCTCTCCCGGTCGACGGCACTAACACCTCAGCACAATCTGCCCTGAGAAAGTCCGCATCACCACTGTTGTATATGATCCAAAAATTAGATCACTTCTCGGTACATAACATGAGATTACACATTATTATCGCAGTTCATAATGTTCATTCTGCACATTATCTCTGCCTTTAGTTCATAATGTTTGTGGTAAGTATGACCTGCCTATCGTCACTTCAGTCCTTGTTTAAAAAACGCTAAGACATCTCATAACACAATCTTAATCCCACAGAAAAAAAAGAAGGAAGATTACGGTTTAACATCCCGTCGATATCGAGGTCGTAGGAGACGGAGTACAAGTTGATATTGTGTCAAGCGTTGGGAAGGAAATCGGCTGTTCTCTTTCAAAGCAACCGTTCCGCCATTTGCATGGGGTGATTTAGGGTAAGCTCAGAAAACACGAAAGCCAAGTGTGAATGCGCAGCAGGATCGATACTACACTCCTGTTTATAAAAAAAAAAAATCTTGAACGACTGGAGATAGGACGTTAACCTTCACAGGACATGTACACTAGTATGTTCTGAAGAAATGAGTAACAACTGAACGATGTCGGATAGCTGGTTCAGGGTCCACAACGATAACTCGGTGCAACACCACCTACCGGTAAAATGTGCCTGCGGCTCTCAGTGTCGCCATAAACTGAAGCCAATGTGTCAGTGTGACTTCAGCAGACGTGCAGGATGCCTCGCAAACGTATCAGAATCTGAAATAGGGCACATTATTGGCATGAGAGAATGTGATGCAACTATCTGGGAAATTGCTGCTCGTGGGGGTCGCAACGGGTGCAGAACTGTTCACTGAAGGCCATAGAACACCACGAGATGGTTCAGGTTCCTCACCCAGACCACTGCCAGAGAAGATTGACACCTCATACGAATGCAGTGCATGACAGATCTGCGTCCTCCTCGGCTCTGACACAAGGATGGAACGGTGTAATGCATCGTACACTATCAGGGGTTTCAGTTAGGCGCCGTTTATTACGGCACGGATTACGTGCATGTCGTACACCTCCCCGTCTACCTTTGACGAATGAGCAGAAACATCCTAGACGGCAATGGTCTATGGAACGGCGTCACTGGAGACAGGAATGTCATCAGATGGTGTTTCTTGACGAATCCAGTTTCCGTTCGTCTGAAAATGATAGCCGCATTGTGGTTCAACGCAGCCAGGGAGAGTGACATCATTGTGATTGCATTCACACAAGACATACAGCGCCAACTCAAGGCCTTATGGTCCGGGGTGCTATTGGGTAAAACCACAAATCACAGTTGGTGTGTTTCCAGGGCACTGTGATCAGTGTGACCTGCGTCAATAACATTCTGCGACGCGTAACCATACCCTTTCTGTACAACAAACCAGACTGCATTTTTCAGCAAGACGATGTACGGCCACGTGTTGCTGCACAAACACATGCATTCTTGGTGTCATCACGAATGGCAAAAGTTATCAGGGCCCATGGCGGATCCTGTTGCCTACTAGGCAAAAGAACACATGCTGAACCAAGATGACTGAAATGCTACTCGTTTCTGCAGAACATAATAACGCAAATGTCCTTTGAATATCAACCTCCTATCTCTAGTCGTTGAAGGTGGCGAGAACGTGTTTGTTTTCCGTGTCCGCAGGTTGCAGCCGGCGTAACTCCGACTTCACCGCAACGTTCGAGTTCACCGAGTGAATACCGCTCCGGGTTGAGTTGTGATGTTAACATCGGAGATGGGCTAGGCGTGGTACATTGTCACCTTACTCAGTACTCAGTACTTCGTCTTCATTTCCTGCTGTCCAGCCCTGCCTCTTAGTATGACGAAGAGCCTTGAGAAGGAATTTAGCTTGAGTGAATTAAGTCTGACACACCACATCGAAGGCTACAAATCCGTTACTCGAGGACCATCACAGGGGAAAGTTATTCGGTGTGAATTTTATGTTAAATTTGTTGATCTCGTCACTTCCGATCTTGCCCGGGAACAGTTACCTTTCCTGCTAGCCAGGTTTAATATTTTACTTGTGTCTTCATCAATATCAGTTAAATTGGTTCAAGTGGCCCTGAGCACTATGGGACTTAACATCTGAGGTCATCAGTCCCCTGGAACTTAGAACTACTTAAACCCAACTAACCTAAGGACATCACACACATCCATTCGAACCTGCGACCGTAGCGGTCTCGTGGTTCCAGACTGAAGCGCCTAGAACCGCTCGCCCACACCGGCCGGCTATCAGCTAAATACTCGTGTGGGTAAAGGCATGTATCGATATTTGTACTATACGACTTATCTTCCTCTGGGTCGTGTTTAATGTTTTTAATTTACTACACAGCAGGGGGTCTTTCATGATTATTGTTTTTTCTTAAGTCATTGTGATACTACAGGGAGTCCTAAAGCAGGACACAGTTTCAGCAGCACTTAATCACACCCACCTTTAACTGGTATTCTGCTGCAGTCTTTTTAAATATTTTCAGAGCATCTGGCATATCAAGCCTTTTTCTGCAGCCAAATCTTACTATTTCTCTACATTGGTGTCTTAGTTACGTAAATGCTTCTTTTAATTGTGTTTGCCACACTCTCTTATAGTTCTGCATCATTTATTATCCTGTCATTATTCAAAGGCTCCAGTGGGCTTGTAATGTCAGTGGCTGTGAACCTGACTACTCCAGAAGTATATTTCTTCAATTGCGCCGTAGTTAAAGTTATTTAATCAGTTCTAATAGTTATTCTAAGGCCTTAATTGCTTATTAATTTCACAAATATCGTATAGCAAATCAACTACGTAAATGTTTTTCCCTTATGAAAGATTGAGATATGTTTTCCATAAAATTTTGTGCTGAGATATTTTATTTTCACGGAAGGGAACCTAATAAAATTATTTGTACAGTTGTTCAAGATCTGGCACCTTACCACTCAAACCAACTTGCCTGCTCCGAATCACTAAATCTTAATTGCGGGACTCGAATTTTAACCGCCGTCCTGTCAAATGCGAGTGGATTTTGTTAACCACTGTGACATCTCGCTTGTTCTTATAAAAATTGCTGCAACTATCTGTAACAGCGGGAGGAACATAATAGTTAACACACCACAATATGGAAACTGTAGGGTATCTAATCATCAATCATCATTAACTTACACCCGACGACTCTGGTGCCTTTGTCGTCGAGATGAGGTCCTTAAGTTTAGAGCCGGTGTTACGGGGTACTTGTTCGGTTGCTCCCGTGCCGTCGGCTATTTTTATTATTTTTTTTTTTTTGAGTGGTTTTGTTGCGAGCCATGAATTCCTCTCCTGTACCATCCCAATGCAGCACTTGGGACCTACGTTCTTAGTTATCTGCTGGATGTATTCCAATCTCTGTCTTCCTCTACATTGTTTAACCTCTACACCTCCCTCGAGTACCATGAAAGTTATTCCCTGATGTCTTAACAGATGTCCTACCATCCTGTCCATTATTCTCGTCAGTGTCTTCCATATATTACTTTCCTCGCCGATTCTCCAGAGAACCTCCTCATTCTTTACCTTACCAGCCCACTTAATTTTGAACATTCTTCTATGGCACCCATTCTCAAATACTTCGATTCTCCTCTCTTCCTGTTCTTCTACAGTCGATGTTTCACTACCTTGCAATACTGTGCTCCAAACTTAGATTCCCAGAAATTTCTTTCTCAAATTAAGGCCTGTGTTTGCTACTAGTAGAATTCTCTTGGTCAGGAATGCCCTTTTGGCCAGTGCTAGTCTGCATTTTATGTCCTTCTTGTTCCGTTTATCACAGGTTATTTTGCTGCGTAGGTAGCAGAATTCTTAATGCTTAAATAACTTACCATAAATATGAACAACAGCCTGAAGATGAAACTGTCGATTCGAAACCGGATATCTCGCTGTTTTTAAACAGGTAGCGTTGAATGGATGCTAGTTTTACTTTCTACAAGGATACGCTTGTCCATTTTAACAAAGTCTGTAATACAGTTGCTCGGGGAGTATCGTGTTCATCTTGTTTATCAGGAGAGCGAGTTGAACGTCGAATTGCAGTCGGAGGCATGTATACCGTTGTGAACAAAAGGATCGGCGGACAACGGGACACGCACCAGCACAGGCCGGGCACGGAGGGATGAATAGCGTTCGGCGCCTGCTGGCTGAACACTGAGGGCCCTCAGGGGTAAGGAGCGCCGCGGCGAGTTATCGCTGGGCCGCCAGATACGGAATAATTTAAACGGGAGATTACATTATACAGGCGAGGCCCTCCCATTGGAGGTGGGATTTACTGGCAGTAATGCGGCTCGTATCTAACGCAAACATGATGGGCCCCAGACAGGCGGCCACCCAGATGGATGTGGGGTGGGGTGGAGAGAAAGGGGGGGGGGGGGGGGTAGGGCGTGCAATCCCTGGCCAGGGGCCGCGCGGTCCGCCCGAATTAATTCCCAAAGTGCGCAGAACCGGAGGCTGTGCTGCCGCGCTGAAGGCGAAATTATTCTACCAGCTGTGCGTGCGCCGTTGTTGAGCCGCTGCGACACGGTGCGAGGACAGGGAGCTGCGAGGCAGTTTGGACAGCAAGCCCTGCCGGAGAAACGCTTCCGTGACACGATACTCATCGCATAAGGGGTAAGGAAAGGAACCTGATTCTAATATAAGAGATAATTTCGTAATTGCGCGTGGAATGGTAAATTAGTTAACGAGGATAATGGAATGTAGTCGAATAAAGTCTGGTGTTGCTGAGGGAATTAGATTAGGAAATGAGACACTTAAAGTAGTAAAGGAGTTTTGCTATTTGGGGAGCAAAATATCTGATGATGGTCGAAGTAGAGAGGATATAAAATGTAGACTGGCAATGGCAAGGAAAGCGTTTCTGAAGAAGAGAAATTTGTTACCTTCGAGTCAAGAAGTCATTTCTGAAAGTATTTGTATGGAGTGTAACCATGTACGGAAGTGAAACATGGAAGATAAATAGTTCGGACAAGAAGAGAATAGAAGCTTTCGAAATGCGGTGCTACAGAAGAATGCTGAAGATTAGATGGGTAGATCACATAACTAATGAAGAAGTATTGAATAGGATTGGAGAGAAGAGAAGTTTGTGGCACAACTTGACTAGAAGAAGGGATCGGTTGATAGGACATGTGTTGAGGCATCAAGGGATCACCAGTTTTGTATTCGAGGGTAGCGTGGAGGGTAAAAATCGTAGAGGGAGACCAAGAGATGAATACATTAAGCAGATTCAGAAGGATGTAGGTTGCAGTAGGTACTGGGAGATGAAGAAGATTGCACAGGATAGAGTAGCATGGAGAGCTGCATCAAACCAGTCTCAAGACTGAAGACCACAACAACAACAACAACCACATTCCAAGATTTCCGAAACCCACACTGCATTCTCGACTGACGGTCAAGACATGCTAATGAATTTACCTTTACCAAAAGGTGAGTTTTTAACTTACGGAACAAAATGTACTGGGCTGGTAAACGAATGGTCAACAGAATCAAAAAGAACATTTCATCAAGTATTGATGGTAAAATGTTCTAAGTTGTTAGGCCGCGACATATTCCTCTTCAAAATCCTGAGACACTCGAAGTTTCTTTCCCTTTCCTCGTATACTCTTCAGGAGTCTTCAGTTGTCTCTGGGTGGCTGAAGACTACCCAGCAGAGGGATCAAACATGGTGTCCAGACACACAGGGACGCCAGAAGAAGCTTGAAGAATATCCCAGGAGAGCCTTCAAGCACAGAGTACAGCCACTCAAAAACATTAGAAAAATCCTGACGAAAATCACAGAAACGGCGTCTAAGGATCCAGTCACTTGGGAACACCATAAGTATCCTGGAGAAGATGCTAGGAGAGAGACTGGTCACAGTTTCGGCCAATCAAAGACACCAGAAGAACCCTGAAAAAGAGGGGTCAAACACAGCGTTCAACTACTTGCACACACCTGAGTAATCCTGGAGAATATCTCTGCAAGGGGATTGAAGCGTCATGTGTTAGAATTTTGAACAGGAATATGACGCGGCTTAGCAAATCACATTTTATCATCAATGACAACGGCCACAAAATCAGGTCTACTTGTATTACCTTAGTCCTACACTCATCTTCTGATTCACCAAAGATGCCACTTTCCATGACAATGGGGGTCGCATGAAAGGCAGGATCATCTGTTTGCTCTGACTCCAGCTACATATTGCAATAATTAAATTGCAAGTATCTGCTGAAACATCAGCGAAAATGCATCTTATGACTGCTGGAAGGAACACCTGCCGCGCTGAATATACAGAGCATAAAGGTGTAAGTGTAGACATTTATATATGTGGTACCTTAACATGCACACACACCATTGTATTAGTCGAGTAGTTTTCCCACAAACATATCACAAATTTTGCGACCTGATATTATCTGAAATGTTGTAACTGCACCATTGACTACGCCTGTCAGTATACACTAACCGTTTAGCATCCACGTGTCCCTACTTCAACACCTGACCTGCTGCCCAGACGAAAATAAGCGCTAATGACTTGCTGTTGCCACATGTACCTGGAGGTACTAACCAACCTAAACACTTACGACTTGTAATAGCTGTAATTAATATTCTGAAAATAATGTAAATAGTGTTGCAATATTCTTCAGTACACTGTCTTCAGTCACCAGTAGAAATATCTGCACTTATACCCGCTACATCCTGTAATATTGGGTGTCGTCAGGAGCAGTTTCTCTGATATACATTGTGATTCAGCTGCCCCTGTCGTTGTTGTTTTATGTAGCCTGCAACGTTAGAGCTGGCCTTCATAAACCATGTACGAGATTTTCATAAGCTATTAGACCTACAGAAAAAAATAAGGAGGATCTTACTGTAGTTAAATTTTGTACTGGGATACATTTTCGCTGGAGGGCGTAGTTCTGGAGTTACACAAATAAAACGTACAAAAGCGACCTTAAAACTCACTTCCACCCCACATTCATCTCTCAACAGTCAGGATTTCTAGTACATTGTTCGTGGCACTCCCTCCTACCATTGTATACAAATTTCCGACTGCACGAACTATTCCCGATAGTCGACCTTTTCGGTCTCTACTGATTGGGCTGTTATGCCATGAGCATAGTCGCCTGCTTCTTTAACATTATTCATTTAAACGTGCCCGTGAGAGCAATGAACGAAAAACAACTTCTGTAAACGTAGTGCTAAAACTAATTACATTGACAATTTTGATCCAATGTAACGCTTCGAAACACAGTACGTTTGCACTCAGTAGATCTGACGAATACAATGATGTAATTGTTTATTTTATGCGAACTTTAGTCTTACAGTTTGTAAGTGCTCGACTAAGCCGGTGATGTAATAAGGTTAGTCGCTGAAGACCAAGAACGGTCAAATGTGGCCAATGAATCGTGCGTGCAGTCTCAAACTTCTGTACAGTCGTACAGCCCGAAAGCCATGGCCTCTAGCGAAAACGTATCCCAGCGTAAAATTTAGCTACATTAAATGTCCTACAAAAAGGTCCTGTTCATTGTTTCTGTAGGACTAATAGTTTGCGCTTAGCGAGTAAGAGAATATGAAAATCCCGCGCGTGGTTTATGAAGGTCAGTTACAACTTCCGGGTTGCACAGCCCATCTATGAACAGATTACTACAGAGGAGCCCAATGGCCGGGTCTTGACATGCCGGAATTGATAGCAAATAAAGCAAGACCTCTCAACAAAGCTCAGTTATTCCTTCATACTAAAAAAATGATTTGGGGTTAGTTAGTTAATTAATCAGTTACATGTTTCATAGGTCACTTTGATCAATATATCGCAATGATGTGGTACGATTAAGTTTATTGAATAAGTGGTATTTTGGTACAGCTTCATAACGACCGTTTACAGATGGGGGTGACATAGCAAGAATTGAAATGGCTCTGAGCACTATGGGGCTTAACATCTTAGGTCATTAGTCCCCGAGAACGTAGAACTACTTAAACCTAACTAACCTAAGGACATCACATACATCCATGCCCGAGGCAGGATTCGAACCTGCGACCGTAGCAGTCACGCGGTTCCGGACTGAAGTGCCTAGAACCGCACGGCCAACCGCGGCCGGGTGACATAGCAAGACATTGTTTACTTAACAACATATGTAAGTCTCTCATATTCTGTACCAAATAAGCAACAAGTTCCTAAATAAAACTGCTTGTGTGGAATAGAAAGTAGCCGGCCGTTGTGGCTGAGCGGTTCTAGGCGCTTCAGTCTGGAACCGCGCGACCGCTACTGTCGCAGGTTCGAATCCTGCCTCAGGCATGGATGTGTGTGATGTCCTTAAGGTTAGTTAGGTTTAAGTAGTTCTAAGTTCTAGGGGACTGATGACCTCAGATGTTAAGTCCCATAGTGCTCAGAGCCATTTGAACCATTTTTTGAATAGAAAATATATGACACGCCCGCTAAGGGTGAACGAGCCTGCGTACCAGGGGATAGCCTGATGATCATATTTTTTATCAAAACCGGCAGTGTCGGTAGAGACGCTCGTAACAAAAGTGCGACATGATACAAAAGCAATTTTTTCTGGAAAAGAACTTACACAAAGAATACACTCAGCTTTCCTTAAGATTTAGTTTTGCTTTCTTCCAGTGATTTGGTATCATTGAATAAGTGATCAAAGATTCTGGTGGCAGCTTTATTCAGCCCTCTGTGGGCTAGTCGGTTGTAATAAAGAGGAAAGAAGGTTATTGTTTCTTCTAAGATTGTGATTATGGATATCGTTTATGTCCTCTGCATTGCAGTGGTTTATTTACAACAAATTGCATGGGGGAAAATGCCGCTCATATGATGTAATTAACATACGTATTGCAGGCCGGGGTGGCCGAGCGGTTCTAGGCGCTTCAGTCTGGAACCGAGCGACCGCTACGGTCGCAGGTTCGAATCCTGCCTCGGGCATGGATGTGTGTGATGTCCTTATGTTAGTTAGGTTTAAGTAGTTCTAAGTTCTAGGGGACTGATGACCTTTGATGTTAAGTCCCATAGTGCTCAGAGCCATTTGAACCATTTTTAACATACATATTTCCATAAACAAATGTAAACATGTTGAGCACCGCGTATTATTCTTATGCGTGCATACTACCAATAAAGATTGTCTTCCTCAAAGATGAATTAATATCATATGATATAACTCAGTGAAAATAACTAAAGCGTGCTTACTTGATTTATAACTATCTAGGGCTTACAACAGGAACAGGGGCAAAATTGGATGGACTGGGATATTTAAGAATCTCTGACATAGTTCTTTTTTTTTAATATAAATTTTTCTAAATATGTACACCAAAACGTCTGACGATATTTCTTTTCTAATTGAGTGCTGTTTATGCTTAAAAGTTAGTACTTTGACGCTTTCTTCAGATGATAAATTTATCCTACAGGAAGAAATCATTTCATATATAATATCTCATTTGTAACGGTTAAAATTTTCAGATATCTAGGACAAAAACGAAAGTTATGAATTGGACGGAAAACACGTGATTACAGCCAAGATAACTTCAGAATTGACGATCAACCAATAGAATAATTTTCGAGCTTCACTTATTCCGGTTGTAATTCATCTTTTAACTAAGTGAAAAGAAAGCGACAGCTATATCAGTATGAGTGTGGAACGATTCGGCAGATGTAGAGAGACTGAGGGAAGAGATTCAAATTTCATGAAACTGCAGCTGTGCCAATATAGATTTATGGAAGCGAGATGCGGTTGGACAAAACAATATTATCGAAGCAAAACACACTCATCTAAAATTCGGCCCCTCCGAGCAGTGAATGGCTAGTCACCAAAAGATAAAAAAATCTGATAAATAGATAATGCTGAAAGTAAATATATTCATGTTGAATGACAGAATTTCCCAAAGCAGGAGAAACTGGGGAAACCACTAGAATGGAAGACAACATAGTCCCAAAACTTGCCCTTAGATATCATTCTACAGGTAGAAGAAGTGTCGGCACAATTTGGATGGTATTTTTTTATGGAAATCTCCATTAAAGAAATCTGACGGTCGGTTTCACGGTTCAGCTGTCATATGTTTTCATGGAAAAAAATGTGACATTCAGTTTCACAGTTTTTCTGCTCATGTTTTCATAACAACAAAAAAGTGCTGCAGTGCGAAAAAGAATACAATTGAAAGCCATATTTCAGTGTGTTATCGGTGGTAATCATATCTTTGGTGTGTTGCGAAGACTGAATGTACGTGAGTTCGTGGTAATTTGGAGTGTTGTAAACATTACGTTGATTTCAGTCCGTGGTTTACTTCTTTGGACAAAATTCCATGAGAGATGCGTCGAAATGTCGGTCGACGTACGCGCACTGCAGGCCAGCTACAAGACCGTCGAGTCAATGCGACTGACGATGAGCGTAGAAAGTGTTTGGGGCAAGCCGAATAAGAATTATAGAGTTAACACCCTCTATGAAACCGGCTGGGAGAAAGAACATGCTAAGCTGTGCTGTGAAAATGTGCGGTTTTGTTTTCCTTTTCGAATTTATTATTAAGAGAAAACAGGAAAATTGTGTTTGTGGCTACTTTTTGTAGCTCTACCTTTTCGTAGATTAAAAACCATGCGAAATACTGTCATTAAAGATTCTGTACTCACAGGTATAGCAGATGGAAAGGTCTCTCTCATACCCCGTGTACTCACGATTCCAACCGACTTACCCATTCAGTTTGACTTCTATTCCCAATAAAGGTTCCGTTTGCAGTAACAATAATTAAGGTCAGAGAGAGAGAGGGGAGGAGTATATGGACAGAGAGGGGGGAGGAAGAAACTGATATGAGAAAGTGAGAGGAAATGGATATAAAGAAGGGGAAGGAGAATATGGACAGAGAGATGAGCGAGGATGGATAGAGGGAGTGTGGGATAAGAGATGTACAGGGAGCGAGGGGGAAGTAAAGGACAGAGATAGGGGGAGGCGGATGAGATGGACAAAGGGAGGGGGGAGGACGAGAGGGATGAAGAGAGGGTGGGAGAAGAAGATTAGAACGTATGTCCAATTTCCATGCATATTTAGCAATTGCGGAGCATTACGGGGTTCGCTAGTGTAAAATAAAAAATCATCTGTTCTAAACGAAACCAAAAAAACCTAAAAATATCGGCCATCCCGAACTAAATTAGTAGTATCGATTTTATCCGGTCGGATTTTCCCGTCCTAAGAACACATCCTGAGGCATCAAGGAAACGTCAATTTGGTAATGGAAGCAGGGTTAGGAAGCAAACGTGGTATGAGAGACCAAGGGGTGAATGCATGAGTTAGGTTCAAATGGATGTATCTTCCAGCGCTTATGCAGAGATCAAAACTGCACAGGATAGACAATTGTGAAGAGCTGCGTCAAAGTAGTCTTCAGACTCAAGATCACAACGACAACAATTACTCAGTGCCTTATCATCGTTGTTTCACCAGGTAGGCGCTCCGTTGTGGATAACGTTATTTCTGTACGACAAAGACGGAATATTGCCGGAGTGGCGTGCCTGTTCCAACTCACACCTCCTCTGTACTCTTCACAAGCCCGAAAAGTGTAAATGGCGAAGTTACAGACACGGTGAATTTTGTCTCTGTGTTCTCGGGCTAGTGGTGAGTGTCTATCGTAAGAGCTGTATGAGAGAATACTTTTCCCCGAGTCTGTTCGATTCCAGCAGTGACCAACTCGCTATCAGGAGTATTCGGAAGCAACTTCCGCTAGAGTCTACGTCGAAGAGATTCTCGCGTAGAGCCATAAAATTTTATAAACGGCACTCCTCTTACTCGGCTCTGCTCGCAGAGGAAGAAACGACGGAGACGCCAGAAATCGCAACAGCGGATGCGCCTGCGACCGCGGCTTCTGGCCCCGAAATGGCGAATGAAATAACAATGAGTGCGTGGCTCGTGGACGGCGTACATCACTTCCTGTATGGTGGAGGAAATGGGTGGTGGGATGGGGGGATGGGTTAAGGGGGACCCAGTGGCTGCATCGGCTGAAAGGCTCACGCGGGCAGACAGTAATAAAAGTAAAGCCGCAAGGGCGAGGGCCCACTGTATGTGGTGTGTGTGTGTGTGTGTGTGTGGGGTGGGGGTGGGGGGGCAGCATGTAGGGCGGGAGGCGGACGGACTTCATTCTGAAAGCGGCGACCCTAGCGGATGAAGGCTATGCCCGTCCTCTGAGCCCCCTCCGTATTGAGGTCACACCGTCGCAAGACATCAATTTTGTCGCCTGACGTGCAGACACAACAAAGTGATCGCTGAAAAGCGAGCAACTCTGTACAAACACAAGCACGCATACAAACATACCTGAGAACACAAATATACAGCATTCTTATTCATGTATTAAGAAATTATATATAAAATATCAGCACATGGTGCCATATAACATCCATCTGATTTCCGGACGCATCTTGTGCCTACTTAAAAAACTAGAGTACAACCTCGAGCACCGGTTCATGACCTGGAGCCAGGAAATGGAAGCATGTACTATACGTAAATGGAATATGTATGCTCTCAAGTAGACTTAGTGACCCATGCACTGATTTATTTTGATTATTATGTTGCTCTTGAAGAGATGTGCTTTCACGTAGACCTAAAGCACCACATCATCTGTCTATGTTCCACCAACTGCGCTCTACATATTACGAATGTAATTAACTTAAAAAATTTTAATTATGTACTGTAACTCGTCTGTTGCTGCAATGTCTTGACTGGTAGGTCTATCTCAACCAAATCTCAAATTTTATAATAATCATAAACATTGAGCACTGCATCAGTTACATACATATTTTTCATTCAAGGATTTAGATATTATTATGTGTGAAATATTTTCATTAGTACAATACCATTTTCAGTTGATCCTTAATTCTTCACATATACACTTATGACTACCATGATGTACCTATTGTTGTATCTAACAAAATCTAGAGTACTGTAAGAAACGTAAACATCTAGCACCGTCTCATTTATGTATAGAAATTTCATTCCTATATTTAGGAGTTATTACGTAAAAGATGTCGGCACTTGGTACCATGCCGGCCGCGGTGGTCTCGCGGTTCTAGGCGCTCAGTCAGGAACTGTCGCAGGTTCGAATCCTGCCTCAGGCATGGATGTGTGTGATGTCCTTAGGTTAGTTAGGTTTAATTAGTTCTAAGTTCTAGGGGATTGATGACCGCAGATGTTAAGTCCCATAGTGCTCAGAGCCATTTTTTGAACCTGGTACCATGTTCACATCTGATTTCCGAAAGTATTTTGAGCCTCCTTAAACTAAAAACTAGAAAGTATAAACCATGACTATACGAAAAGCTCCGAATCCCATAACACACGTTTAATGTTCCCGTAAGTGGATGCATATGCTCGTATGAAAAGCTGGGGAACTATACAACGAGCTCACAATATTTTTCAGTAATGAACGATGCGGTTACATTGATACCTTAACCCATAATTACTTTATTAACGTGCTGTGCTTAGACTACGGGCACTGCATCAATGGCGCATAAAAATTAGTGTAGTTAATTCTATACTGTGAGAAGAATAAACTTGTCTAGACCAAACAGTATTTCGTGAAGTAATTTCGTATAGTCCGCGGCTATGGCCTATATTTTTCTTGCATATAGTTACCTTGTGGGCCTCTTCTGGCAGGACGTTTTATGAGTACTGTGAACTACGTTTATTGCATTTTATAAAATGACAGTTGAATAAAGGTTTACATGTGATAGATGACAAGGTATATTTCATTGTAAATTTTAGTTTTAAAAACTGACACAGCATATTTTCAAAATACAATGTTATTTTAAAGTTGCGATTTAAAATTCTACAATAAATTGTTTTGAAAACAATTTAAATGAGATTGGAGAGAAGACATAATTGCAGTGTGGCACATGTATCTAATTTATTGATTATCGACCACCAGTGTGTGATAAACTGTGGACTTCGTTATCTGTGAAAATATTGTACTAGCTAAGTCACCATTGTGGTGTCAAGCGATTAGTGTATGCTGGGACATGTTGTGTGTTTTAATTGCGTGTCATTTTATTGGTGACGTGCTGATGTTCCCTCCCACGTTTTATTTGACGCAACATCATTATGTAACTTTCAGTATTGTAACGAGCACGTACGACTAATTATGTTACATGGTCCATTCCAACATCGAAGTAGTGTACACAATTGCTATATAAAATCGTTTCCGTTTAAGCCACCTTCACTTGGGGTGTTTGTTTTTGTAACTTTCAGATCCGATAATAACAGCTTAGATCTGTCGAAACCGGTAATAGTAATAAAAAGGATTACTAGCTATCTTGACTAACTTGGTTCTTCAAGAATAATACAGATACACGAGCTGAAATTAGTAATACGCCATCTGAAATGTTGGATCATTTCAGTGGTGCGAAGAGGTAGGATACATTGATATAGGTTTAAAAAGCCACTGGACCACACTCATCAGACAACTTCCAGCCATTTTATTTACTACCAATAATTCTACATAGAACACAAGTACTCTGAGCAGAGGACCAAACAATGTAAACTGATATTTTATGATTAAAATATTGAGGACACAAAGGCTACTGGCCTGTAAAATTTTATCACAAATAAAACCCCAGCGTTAAAGCCAGAATTTAAGCAACGACTAACGGCTTTTACACATTCACTGAGTTATAAAACAAAGGTTTTTGAATAACAGCCAAAGACTTTTAAAATCTTCTTTACCAAAAAGAAAAAAAAACACTAGTGAGTTAAGTACCTTGAACAGAGCTGGCGGCCTTAGCTGATTACAGGGAAGGATAATTGATTCAGTTAAACAACTCGAATACGGCAAAGGGCACATGAAAATTTATAGCGAACGATAGGGAACGTCACGTATTATGGAATTATTTGAATCTTGATCAATGGTTGATATCCCACCTTACGTAATATTCAAGAACAAAAGTGCACGGGCAATGGCCTGCAACAGCTGAAAATTGAAATACGACCAAAGAACTAAAAAAAATTCCATAGCAGTCTGTTACTGGAACATTAAAATCAAAAGATAACCCTGAAGATATAGAAACAATCACGCATGTATCAAAATGAGCGCCCTTTCGACAATTAATGGCACATGAACTTGCAAGTAACTGACTCGTTAATAAACTCCACTGCGGAATGCTGAACCCTTCAGAGAAAACGTGGTCGTCTTGGTCTGCTCACACTAAAGCTCGAGCGTGTCAGGACGTTTACCTACAGTTCAATATTCACAATACATATATTTAAACCTACACACTGGTATATTAGCAGGGCAGCCATTAACTTGTGGTTCCGGTCTAAGACGTTGCAGTCGTGTACTGTGCGGCTGGTCCCGGCGGAGGTGTGTGTGTTTGACCTTAGGATAATTTACGTTAAGTAGTGTGTAAGCTTAGGGACTGATGACCATAGCAGTTAAGTGCCATAAGATTTCACACACATTTGAACATTTGAACATGTGATTCCTCAAGGTAATACCAAGGCTCAAATAGAACAATTCATGAATGAAAGTATTCGCCAGGCTGTGGCTAAGCCATGTCTCCGCAATGTCCTTTTTTCCAGGAGTGCTAGTTCTGCAGCATTTGCAGGAGAGCTTCTGCGAAGTTTGGAAGGTAGGAGACGAGGTACTGGTGGAAACAAAGTTGTGAGGATGGGTTGTGAGTCGTGCCTGGGTAGCTCAATCGGTAGAGCACTGCCCGCGAATGGCAAAGGTTCTGAGTTCGAGTCTCGGTCCGATACACAGTTTTAATCTACCAGGAGAGTTTCAGTTCAATTCATCACGGCAGTTAAAGAAAAAAATTCCCACAGGCATTCGTTATTAAACTGATGCACAGTCAATGAGTCCACTTTGAGCTCAGCGTGACATGACTCCGTTTAAACAGTTAGAAGCTCATCATTTGACCGAACAGACTGAGAGGGTCAAGCAGTCTCAACGGATTCGTAACTCTGCACCAAGACCTTCCAGGCCAGCAAGAACACGCCACGACGAAGGTATCACCATCCACCTTCGGTTCATCGGAAAGGTCAATCGTGATAACGTTATCAGAAGAGAAAGGAAGACGCACCGAAGAAGCAATATAGGTCACGTTAGTTGAATAAAGTTTAGTCACACATTCTCACATGAAATAAGGAAGAGTATCGCAACCGTAAGAAGTGAAATTTCACAGGGGGTAAATAATATCTCCAATAAGACACCAATAGTATGTTATGTTATGTCATGTTACGTTAACCGGGGACCTAGAAACGACGGAGTGGCTCCGTCCCCGCCGCAGCCGCAGTGGACCGCAACCCCACGACGACTACCGCAGTCCGCTTCACCCCTCCGCCGCCCCAGGATTATTGTGCGGTTCGGCCCCCGGTGGACCACCCCCCCCCTCCCCCCCCCCAGACGAGTGTAACCCCTATGTTTGCGCGGTAGAGTAATGGTGGTGAACGTGTACGTGGAGAACTTGTTTGCGCATCAATCGCCGACATAGTGTAGCGGAGGCGGAATAAGGGGAACCAGCCCGCATTTGCCAAGGCAGATGGGAAACCGCCTAAAAACCATCCACAGACTGGCCGGCTCACCGGACCTCGACACGAATCCGCCGGGAAATACGTGCGTTAGACCGCACAGCCAACCGGGCGGGCCATCATCAATAGTAACTCTATATGGCTCAATGGACGGATGCAAGTCTTCCAGTTGGATGCCACTTCGAGACTTCCTCTTTTTTTACGCCTGATGGACCAGCTACCCGGTGGACGCAGGGGCATCCCACACATGCATAGCCCCAAGACATCGCATCCCTCGACTTTGGTCCCGGCGCGCGTCATATCGCAACCTATAGACGGCATGGCAAGCGCCATCAGAGTTCCTGCTGGCTGGAGATCTACTTCCACCCGCTGATTAACGTGCGCGCAAATAGATCCGTAACTATACCCCCGCCAATTCCCCGTCGACCTTCTAGGCCATCTCATGTGCCAGCTAACACTAGACCTTCGATCAGAGGCCGGTCGTAGTCACTGCCACGGGACTTCGGACCTCTCCAACGTCGCCACACGGAAGTATTCTCCGCCAGTTACTCCCGAGTTCATATTCCTTCATTCCAGTGGGAAATTTGGTTGGCTTAATCCATACATCCCGTCATATTAATTCACTTGGTTAGTTTCCTGGCGAACGCCCGATAGAAGACTGAGAAAGTATGGTATTAAGTTTTATAAGACGAAGTTTTTTGTATTGTCCGTGTCCTGTTGTGTAGTAATAAACCCTTCCCTTGTTGCTTTCAAAACTGTTATCTGTCAGACATCTCATTACGTGAGACCTAATATTCCGTTTATTGATTCCGCAGAAAAGTTCTTACGACCTGCCTCGGATATGTCCATCACTGCTGCTTATTTATTAAAATTTCGAAAGTAAAATATGTTTCATTTGTTTTTCATCCTTTGTTATAGGCTCTTGAAGGTATGTGGTGCGCATTCTTATGTAAGTGGGAAGTGTATTAATGAAATGTATAATGTTGCAGGCAGTATTTAGAATCATTATCATCAGTGGACTGTACATGTACGATATCGCATCCTGTCTTGTCCAGTTAGTCCTATTCACGTTCGCGAGCCACTATCATGTGTCTGAAGCCACTGTATCATTAGGTATATTTGTTCTTTGATATGTGTAGCTCGCCAGCTGAGTAAAATTATACGTCTCAATATAAACTGGTGAGTGCTTATTTTACTTTATCTATCTTAGTTAAGTGAGTACTTGGGCTATTAATGGACCACGTTTGTCTGCCCTGTTTGTTTTTGGTGCAAGCCTTTAGGCGTTCTCATGGACAGTATTCTAAACTTGATCACCATTAAAACTGTAGTTTCAGGGTTCTTCTTGTTTTCCTCGCACTTGTGCACGAGTGACACGTAATTCTTTTATTGAATTATTACGAAATATTTCGCGTTCGCCGTATCTGATTATCCTATCACTGAAATGTTTCTCCTTCACCATGTCTGATTCGGTTATCACTGTTTCACGAATTTTATTATTTACGAGTATTTTGTAACTCTATAGCATTGCATTTTACCGCTGAAACTTTACATTCAGATGGGCTAAAATGGCTCTGAGTACTATGGGACTTAACGTCTCTGGTCATCAGTCCCCTAGAACTTAGAACTACTTAAACCTAACTAACCTAAGGACATCACACACATCCATGCCCGAGGCAGGATTCGAACTTGCGACCGTAGCAGTCACGCGGTTCCAGACTGAAGCGCCTAGAACCGCACGGCCACACCGGCCGGCCGACAAATGGGCTATATTAATATAAATATTTTCTATTCGAATTTCGTCGTTGTTAATTGTATAACTTTAACTGATTGTGTCATTGGTGACTGAAGTGTAAATTATGCAAAGGCAGAAACTGAGGAACTATTGGTAATATGTATACCCAAGTAATCTATGTTGGAAGCTATTCCTTTTAACCTCGTCTTGTGCGTTATTCCTGGTGCCCTGTATCTTACAACTCCATTCAAAACTTTAGTTCAGAATTGTAATCAGCTTTCTCATTTGATACAAATAGTTCTGAAATGTTTGATATCTTACCTTCTTTACGTTATGCATTTAAGTTAACAAGTTTATCGAAGTGTATTGCCATCTTCTTCGCAAACTGGCCATTACAATTGCTACACCACGAAGGTGACGTGCTACAGGAAGATGATGTTGTGATATGCAAATGATTAGCTTATCAGAGCATTCACACAAGGTTGGCGCCGGTGGTGACACCTACAACGTGCTGACATGAGGAAAATTTTCACCTATTTCTCATACACAAACAGCAGTTGACCGGCGTTGCCTGGTGAAACGTTGTTGTGATGCCTTGTGTAAGGAGGAGAAATGCGTACCATCACGTTTCCGACTTTGATAAAGGTCGGATTGTAGCCTATCGCAATTGCGGTTTATCGTATCGCGACATTGCTGCTCACGTTGGTCGAAATCCAATGACTGTTAGCAGAATATAGAATCGGTGGGTTCAGGAGGGTAGTACGGAACGCCGGGCTGGATCCCAGCGGCCTCGTATCACTAGCAGTCGAGATGACAGGCATCTTATCCGCATGGCTGTAACGGATAGTACAGCCACGTCTCGATCCCTGAGTCAACAGATGGGGATGTCTGCAAGACAACAACCATCTGCACGAACAGTTCGACGACGTTTGCAGCGGCATGGACTATCAGCTCGGAGACCATGGCTGCGGTTACCCTTGACGCTGCATCACAGACAGGAGCGCCTGCGATGGTGTACTCAACGACGAACCTGGGTGCACGAATGGCAAAACGTCATTTTTTCGGATGAATCCAGGTCCAGGTCCTGTTTACAGCATCATGATGGTCTCATCTGTGTTTGGCGACATCGCGGTGATCGCACATTGGAAGCGTGTATTCGTCATCGCCATACTCGCTTATCACCAGGCGTGATGGTATGGGGTGCCATTGGTTACACGTTTCGGACACCTCTTGTTCACATTGTCGGCACTTTGAACAGTGGACGTTACATTTCAGATGTGTTACGACCCACGGCTCTACCCTTATTCGATCCCTGCGAAACCCTACATTTCAGCAGGATAATGCACGACCGAATGTTGCGGGTCCTGTACGGGCCTTTCTGGATACAGAAAATGTTCGACTGCTGCCCTGGCCAGCACATTCTCCAGATCTCTCACCAATTGAAAACGTCTGGTCAATGGTGGCCGAGCAACTGGCTCGTCACAATACGCCAGTCACCACTTTTGATGAACTGTGGTATCGTGTTGGAGCTGCATGGGCAGCTGTACCTTTGCACGTCACCCAAGCTCTGTTTGACTCAATGCCCAGGCGTATCAAGGCCGTTATTGCGGCCAGAGGTGGTTGTTCTGGGTACTGATTTCTCAGATTCTATGCACCCAAACTGCGTGAAAATGTAATCACATGTCAGTTCTAGTATAATATATTTGTCCAATGAATACCCGTTCATCATCTTCATTTCTTCTTGGTGTAGCAATTTTAATGGCCAGTAGTGTATATGATATAATGAAAATAAAAATTTTGTTGCACCTGGAAGTCGTTAGATACTTAACATACAACCGGAACGTCGTGTAATATGTCCCATCAAACGAATGGATGAAATGAAATTATTGTGCTTAATTCTTCCGAAAGTTAATTGTTCGGAAGTAGGATACATCACCGTGAAGTCTGAAGGAGTACAACAAAGGTATCTGATATATGACCAAAGGTAATTAACTTTAAGCACCCTACTGGACAAAAATGGCTCTGGTATCATTTTATTCCTTTGCAGTCAGGTGCAGAGTCGTTACTGGTGAGCAGAACAGCTTGAGGACTTCGAACCGTGATAATATGATCTTTCGTTCAACAGAATAATTTGTATTACACAAAGAAAAACAGTAATCGGAATTTAGATTGCAGAGTTCGACTTATGAAGAATGCAAATGTGCATGTAGCGGCGCGTAGACTGCGCGTAATCGGCACATAAACAAACCAATCGCTTATCAGCTTTATTGAAAAACGGAAACGTGAAAAGAGGTTTTATATATTTTTGGTAAACAATAGTGATACATTTTATAATAGATAAAAATATTGCTCATGTTAATTACTTCTGTAATCTATATAAATAAAAATCAATGTCTGTTGTACGTTGTCTTCTACGCGTTCCTAAACCAGTCATCCGATTGCTACTAAACTTTCATGACTTGTCCTCCCTACGCCCGCGAAGGCTCCTAGCGCCCCCCGACCCCCCTCCCCCCCCCCCACAAAAAAAAGAGTGCGATGCATACTTCAGGTCAAATGGCGTCATAAATAATGACACGCCACAGCGCGAAAGTACCCAGATTTATGCAGCCACAATTTGAGAATGGGGGTACTTAGCGACTGGTAACAAACTTTACATAATTTATAATAACAAACCGTTACGAATTTTTTTCTCACTAAAGCCCCACACAAAATGATGAAAGGAAAAGAAAGATTATCGTTTATTACGATGCAGATGCCTTAAAACTGACGCATCAGAAATGACGTTTTAATGTATTACTTCGTTTCTAGTAATTCGCTCTCAAGATATTTCGCATACAAAATCCGCATATATCACTAAATGTGGCGGCAAATTAATACCACTGTGCAACACAGTAATTCAGGAGATATGACGTCATAAATATTGAGAGGCGTGAGAAACTGCCGCGTCAGGCATGACTTTTTGTTTTATTACCTCCTTAAAGCTGTTCCCAGCACATTTCACAAACGTATTAAAAAAAGTAGATAAAACCAAGGGCGTATTCCAATGCATCGTTGACCTAAAATTTCTAATCAGTCACTCAAATCGCACCAAACAAAAAAATCAAAATGTTATATGTTCAAAAACACGTCATTAAACAAATGATAAAACCAAAAACTTTTTTTTTCTTTCCGTGGCATTGCAACGCATGTCGGGTACAGCTAGTTAATGATTAAATTACAGGGAGCAAGTAAATGGCATGCTTATATTCTACAAGACGTGTGACAAGAGAGCGAAAAGAAGGAACCTATACTCCTTACTTTGTTTAAAACTGAGGATAATCGAAAATCAGTCACATATACATTTAGTACAACGTTATGAGTTAGGCAGACCTGAAAATGATAACATCGCTCACTTTGTTACAGACATTAATTTATTACACCGCTGACCGGATGGCTGTTACAACCATTTAGTAATATAAATATCGTCCTTTACTGTAGGACAATGCGGATGCTCAATTTCTTTGATGTGTCCCCAAATTAAACAATTAATCGTGACTTTTTCAAGCAGTTAAAAAAGCCCCTTCTGCGAATTACTTACAAATCGGACAGAGTGTATTATTCCTGAAGTTAAGAACAGCAGATGGATCTGGCTGCGTGCTCAGAAACTATGAGTACAGAAAAGCTTTTGTCACCGCTTTTCATGCCCGTGTATCACTTCCGAAAATTCACAGCCATTCACGACACCAGTAAGGGGGAAAGTAGAGAGGGACAGAGAGAGAACAGGATGTAAGAGAATACGGAGTGTGAGAGAGAGAGAGAGAGAGAGAGAGATCGGAAAGGAATGGTCCCGTCACAGTAGGGTCGCAGAAAAACACGCATATAACACCTCGACTGACTACCTTGCCCAAGCACTGGCCGACCTCAGAGAGCCGGCTACAAATCGGCTTGCCCCCTGTTTTTCCGTATCGCTGAAGTCGCCAGGTCCGACCCACGCCAGCAATGTCACCGAGAGAGACACTTTTTCTTTCTCTCTCTCTCTCTCTCTTCGAGTAATTTATCGTGTTGCGCTGAAGTTGCGAGGGCCGACGAGAAATACAGGACGCAGCCACACTTTCCGAAAACCGCTGCCCTATGCCGGAAACGCCAGCCGCCCTCTCTCAACCACCGGAGCGATCATTAAACGGATGGCTGTCGGAAACACTGAGCGCCTGTGTCTCTACTCGCTGCTTTTCTGTACGTAAGAGGTTTTGTGTATTGCCCGAGACGGTGGAGGATGACAACGAATATGACGACTTGTATTCGTCGGTGGATTTTTACAGTCGTTGCTCATAACGAAGCTTAATGTCCGTGGTTACATAGGTTTTAATAAAGCAGATCCTGTTAAGAAACGGATTGGTAGAACCACTGTTTAAAACTAGAATTGGCCGTCTATTAATGTGAGGACCACAGTCGGTCTGTACTGCGTGGTTATGATTTAACAGTATTCCGATTGCTGCAGTGCAAGCTGTACACGTTGCAGGACGCTGAAACATCTTAGGTAATCGGTGTCGTCGCGGAGTAGACTGAAAAAAATTATACTCTACTTTGTACCACCAGGTGAAAATACGGTACTGAAAGCAGTTGGAATGTCAAGTGTTTCCTGTTTTGAAGTCAGCACCCTCTTTGTCGCTTAGCCATGCATGTTGATTTAATTTGTGAAGTGACTGCCGGTGTAAAGGGTTAAGAAGGTTGAGATTTTCCTTACGAAATGGAATTGCTATTGCGAAGAACGAATTTGCATTGCTGGTAAAGCTGTTTTATCAAAACGGCAGCAATAGCAGCGCTGCATTGCGGGAATATTGCCGACAAAAATAGCTGAGAAAGACGCCCCATGTCAATAAATAGGCCAAAGAATGTGATCAATAAATCTGAAAGAACAGGTGAATTCGACGATGCAGCAGCCTGAGAGGCGTCCCATTCCCACGGCAGTTGTTCATGAAGTTGCTGTATCTATGGTCGACCGTGCAGCACATACCTTAAATTCTGCAGCCAGTGCTCGAGTTGTGTCACATGAATTTTCTCTCACTTCATCAGCAGTTCAAAAGTTTTCCGTCGCCTTTTACACTCGTACCCCTACAAGATTCAGAATGTACACCAAATGAAGCTCCTGCCATGCCACGGATGCACATGTGTTGTAACTTGTGAGCATCGTAATAAATGCGCCGTTCCTACCATTTTCCTATTCCCGCACCACTTTGACTGCTTAAAGCGCAATGTTTCCATCTTCAAGTAGTAACTTGAACTATTATATTTCAACATAGTATTATACAGCCAACCGGTTGCTCATAACTGGTAGGTACATTGACCTAGGTTTCGGCACCTACTAGGGATGTCTTCAACAGAGTGAAATTTTGATAAACCGTAAAATTACATTACTAAAAACAACGGTCAGAATTTAGAGCAGCTATGCTCCAGTCAAAAGTGATAAAAAGTTGTAGCCTTTACCACGTGTGCCCAGCTAGGAACGACTTCAGATGCCCAGCTGGTCAGACTTAACAAAAGATAGAACCTCTTACTTCACTTTTGACTTGAGCATGGGTGCTCTATCCTGACCATAGTTTTAGCAATGTAATTTTACCATTTATAAGAATTTCATTCTGATGAAGACACCACTAGTAAGTGTCCAAACCTATGTCTATGTACCTACAAGCTATGTGCAACCGGTTGTCTGTGTAATTCTATGCTGAAACTAGTATACGGCTGATGAGCTAACGGCCATGTTTAAAGCTGTACTATTATATTTTTTAGAATAGTCCGCGAGGCCATCAATTAATGAATATACACTATGTGATCCAACCCATGAATCATGGAGCTTTCCTATGGTGCGGATATAGATAGCCATACCGCAGGTGCTACCACAACGGCGGGGTATCTATCGAGAGCTCAGATAATCGTGTGGTTTCTGAAGAGGGGCAGCAGCCTTTGCGGTAGTTGCAGGGGAAACAGTCTGGATGATCGACTGATCTGGACTTGTAACACTAACCAAAACGGCGAACAGCTGAATGCAAGGGGAAACTACAGCCATAATTTCTTCCCGAGGGCATGCAGCTTTACTGTATAGTCAAAATGATGATGGCGTGCTCTTGGGTAAAATATTCCGGAGGTAAAATACTCTACCATTCGCATCTCCGGGCGGGGACTACTCAGGAGGACGTCGTTATCAGGAAAAAGAAAACTGGCGTTCTACGGATCGGAGGGAAGAATGCCAGATCCCTTAATCGGGCAGGTGGGTTAGAAAATTTAAAAGGGGGAATGGATTGGTTAAAGTTAGATACAGTGGGAATTAGTGAAGTTTGGTGGCAGGAGGAACGAGACTTCTGGTCAGACGAATACAGGGTTACAAATACAAAATCAAACAAGGATAATGTAAGAGTAGGTTTTATAATGAATAAAAAAAATAGAAGCGCGGGTAGGCTACTACGAACAGCATAGTGGATGCATTATTGTTGCCAAGATAGACACGAAGCCCACGCCTATTACAGTAGCACAAGTTTTTATGCAAACTAGCTCCGCAGATGACGAATAGATTGAAGAAATGTACGATGAGATAAAAGAAATTATTCAGATACTGAAGGGAGACGAAAATTTAGTAGTCATGCAGACTGTAATTCTATGGTACGAAAAGGAAGAGAAAGAAAAGTAATGGGTGAAAATGGAGTGAGGGAAGGAATAAAAGACGAAGCTGCCTGGTAGAATTTTGCATATAAAACAACTTAATCATAGGTAACACCTGGTTTAAGAATCATGAAAGTAGGTTGTATACGAGTAAGAGGCCTGGAGACATGGAAGGTTTCAGATAGAATACATAATGCTAAGACAATGATTTAGGAATCAGGTTTAAAATTGTAAGACATTTCCAGGGGCAAATGTGGATTCTGACCACAATCTGTTGGTTATGAACTGTAGATTAAAACCGAAGAAACTGCAAAAACGTGGGAATTTAAGGAGATGGGATCTGGATAAACTGAAAGAACCAGAGGTCGTAGAGAGTTTCAGAGAGAGCCTTAGGGAACGATTGACAAATACGAGGGAAAGAAATACAGTGGAAGAAGAATGGGTAACTTTTAGAGATGAAATCGTGAGGGCAGCAGAGAATCAAGTAGGTAAAAAGACGAGGGCTAGTAGAAATCCTTCGCTAACAGAAGAAATATTGAATTTAATTGATGAAATGAGATAATATAAAAATGCAGTGAATGTAGCAGGCAAAGAGGAATACAAACGTCTCAAAAATGAGATCGACAGGAAGTGCAAAATGGCTAAGCAGGGATGGCTACAGGACAAATGTAAGGATGTAGCGGCATATATCACTATGGGTAAGGATAGATACTGCCTACACGAAAATTAAACAGACCTTTGGAGAAAAGAGAACCACTTCTATGAACATCAATATCTCAAATGGAAAACTAGTCCTAAGCAAAGAAGGGAAGGCACAAAAGTGGAAGGAATATTTAGAGGGTCTGGACAAGGGCGATGTACTCTAGGAAAATATTATAGAAATGGAAGAGGACGTAGGTGAAGATCAAATGGGAGATATTATACTGCGTGAATAATTTGACTGATCACTGAAAGACCTAAGTCGAATCAAGGCCCCTGGAGTAGACAACATTCCATTAGCACTACTGATACCCTTGGGAGGGCCAACACTGAAAAAACTGTATCATCTGGTGAGCAAGATGTATGAGCCAAGCGAAATACCCTCAGTCTTCAAGAATAGTATAATAATTCCAATCTCAAAGAAATCAGGTGTTGACAGATGTCAAAATTACCAAACTGTCAGTTTAATAAGTCATGGCTGCAAAATACTAACGCGAATTCTTTACAGACGAATGGAAAAACAGGTAGAAGCCAACCTCGTGGAAGAACATTTTGGACTCCATAGAAATGTTTGAACATGCGAGGCATCACTGACCCTACGATTTATCTTAGAAGATAGATTAAGGAAAGGCAAACCTATGTTTCTAGCATTTGTAGGCTTAGAGAAAGCTTTGGACAATGTTGACTGGAATACTCTCTCTCAAATTCTCAAGGTGGAAGGGGTGAAATATACAGAGCGAAAGGCTATTTACAATTTGTACAGAAACCTGTTGGCAGTTATACGAGTCGAGGGGAATGAAAGAGAAGCAGTGGTTGGGAACGGAGTGAGACAGGATTGCAGCCTATTCCCGATGTTAATCAGTCTGTATATTGAGCATGCAGTAAAGGAAACAATAGAGGAATTTGGAGTTGGAATTAAAATCCATGGAGAAGAAATAAAAACTTTGAGTTATGCCGATGCATTGTAATTCTGTCAGAGACAACAAATTACCTGGAAGAGCAGTTGAACGGAATGGACAGTGTCTTGAAAGAAGGATATATGATGAACATCAACAAATGCATAACATGAGTAATGGAATGTAGTCGAATTAAATCAAGTGATGTTAAGGGAATTAGATTAGGAAACGTGACACTTAAAGTAGTAGGTGACTTTTGCTATTTGGACAACAAAATTGATTATGGCTGAAGAAAGAAAAGCATTGCTGAAGAAGAGAAATTTGTTAACTTCGAATATAGATTTAAGTGTTAGAGTGTCTTTTCAGAAAGTATTAGTCTGGAGTGTAGCCAGGTATGGAAGTGAAACATGGACGGTAACAGGTTAGACTAAAAGAGAACAGGAGCTTTCGAAATGTGGTGCTACAGAAGAATACTTAAGATTAGATGGGTAGATCACGTAACTAATGAGGAAGTGTTGAATAGAATTGGGGACACAATAAGTTTGTAGCACAACTTAACCAAAAGAGGGGACACATTCTGAGACATCAAGAAATCAGCAGTTTAGTAATGGAGGGAAACATGGGGGTTAAAAATTGTAGAAGGAGACCAAGAGATGAATACAGTAAGAAGATTCAGGAGGATGTAGGTTGCAGTAGTTACTTGGAGATGAAGACGCTTGCAAAGGATAGAGTAGCATGGAGAGCTGCATCAAACCAGTCTTAGGACTGAAGACGACGATGACAACAACTACAACAACAACACTACCATCAACTAATCTAATCGCTGATATCCTTTCATCTTGAATTTTAAGTAAAGAAGATTTATAGGACGTGTTGAATGGTGTGGAGAGCCTAATGAGTGCAGAACATGGGTTTTTGGTAAACGGAAGAAAATATAAGTAATGACGAGTAGCAAAAATGAGATTAGCGACAAAACGAGCATGGAAATTGGTCACCAAGACATAGATAAACTTAGGAAATTTTGCTGCCTTGTAAACAAAATAACAAATGACGGGCGAAGCAAGGAGGACAAGCCAAGAGGGTGTTCCTGGCCAGGATAACTCTACTAGTATCAAACAAATTTATCAGAATCTATATCTGGAACGTAACAGTGTACGGTAGTGAAGCATGGACTGTGGGAAAAGGAGAAATAACGAAATGGAAGAGTTTGAAATGTGATGTTGTAGAAGAATGTAGAAAACTAGGTGGACTGACGAAGTAAGAAACGAGGATGTCCTCCGCAGAATCGGCGAGGAAAGGATAATACGCAGGACGCTGGCAAGAAGCATGGACAGAATGATAGGACATGTGTTAAGGCATCAGGGAATAACTTCCACGGTACTAGAGGGTAAGAAACTGCAGGGGAAGATGGACGTTGTAATATACACAACAAATAATTCAAGATGTTGTATGCACTTGCTACTACATGATGGAGAGATTCGCACATGAGGAGAATTAGTGGTGAGCCGCAGAAGACTGACAAACCCTGTAGTGTCCACCTCTGATGCATAACATTTTCTGATCTTTCTTCGAACAAGACGTTGATTATTTTTTAGAGTATGTTGCATCCACATGTAAAATTCTGAGTTATTACCTACCTGATTATGTCTTTAGTGCTCTTGTTGTCTTCTGGAGGTCATGATGCTGGTCGTGGATCTCATAAGAAGAAACATTAACTGATGAAATTATTGTGATACTCAGGTGGCTTTCATAGATTATTGACTGAAATAATGTTTCTAAAATTTCAAATAATTATATTCACCAATGTTTCACACTCTGAACTAGTAACACAAAACTACATCTGTATTCAGCAGTTCTATAGAAGTACATTAGCTACATTTACAACAGCTTTCTGCAGTGACTGTTCATTCACAACTACACTCCCGCCAAGACAAAGCACGATGAAACAGAACAGGGATAAGTAAGTTTACATAATTTTAAGTAAAGTACGTCATCATGAAACCAAATATGTAGGCCTGGAATGTGAATATGTAAGTCTGAAATACTCAGTTTTCAAGGAATATGTATTTATACGAAGCCATATTTATACTGGGTGAGTCAGGAAGAAAGGCACATTTTATGAGCAGTGTTAGTACTACTGATTCTGAATAAAAAAAACTTTGTATGGATTCCGAATGTTTTCCGACATACATCAGATGGATTCCAAATTTTTTTTCCTTGAATAATTGGAAAATCGCACCCTTCAGAGAAAACGTGTTACAATGCAACATTAAACTGCATTAAATTTCCTCCAAGGAAGTCCTGTTCATTTTTTCTCTAGAAGAGAAGAGAGCGTGAGAATACTTAAAATCTCGCGGGATGCAAGTGCGCTACAGCTTAAATAGCTTTTGTAGGCCAATTCGAGGTAATTTCCTGACTTTACAGACCATGAGTGTCCTGTATCACATTGTTTGTCTCAGCTTCCTCTGCACGAATGTGGTACGTTGTAAACAGTGACAATGTTTGAAAAATACAGAAAATAAATGACAACGTATATTAAATTCGTTCTACCTCGGAAACCGTTCGGAACAAGGCATACGTCGACACGAAGTTTTGTATCAGGATCACCAATCGTATCACCCCTCAAAGAATGTACCTCGCCTCTTGACTCATCCTGACTAGCCGAAGATAGGGGTACCCTCTGGTATCGTAGGATTCTTATTCTGTTGTTGGCTTCATTGCATTACAACTGTTGTGTCCTGCCACAGGATAGAGGGAAGTCAGTGGGTTTGAGGACAGTCTACAATTTCCTAGCGGTGAGGAGCAAATGCAGAAAGACAGATTCCCAGTGAAGGCAGGTTGATGACTTGGATCAGCGCCAAATACTGTCACGGAGCGCATACGAGAGATGCAGATTTTGGGACTCGACAGGACGCTTGCAGTAGCAGTCTCACGGAATTCAGAGGTCTGGTTGGCACTGTTTGTTAGTAATCCAGCTACTACAGTTAAATTTAATTCTAACAATAGAAACAGCAAAAGAGGCAACTGTTTGCACAACTGAAGCCAAGGGGGTGGGTGCTAACGGAAGCGGCAAACACTAGTAGCACGTTAAGTACAAACTTGAGAGCTGCTCTCCAAGTGGAAGAAACAGACGTGTCGGAGCTTACCGAGGCTGGTCACGAGGGATACGGAGTCGGCGTTCCAGCGACCTGGCTGAGAACTCTCTCTAAATACAAAAACATGGGGTTTTAAAGAATCGTGGCGGCTCACCATTTCTCCCTTCCTACAGTTGACCTACTAATCCACCGGCACTTAACAAGCTTCGGCCAACCTGCCGAGTCGCTTAGCACGTCCAGGGCGCCTCTGGCTGACCATATTTTGATTCCTCCTCTTCTACTTGGTAAGGAGGGATGCTTTTGGGTTTTACAAGGGGCATTCTAATGAAACACGGTCACTAATGTAAAGTAACGGTAACGATTTTACTAACTCAAAAATGTAGTTATATGCAGTACACATACTGACACTAGCCGGTCGATTCCATCCTTGAAGAAGCTAGTAGGCTGCTGTTGGATCCAGGCCTGGACCCAGTCACACATTTCGTCGTTTGTTGCTAATCGATGTCCGCGAATAGCTTGTTGTAGCTAAAACAAGCTTTGGCTTTAGCAAGACTAAAGCATTCACTTCCGCAACCATTTCCGGTGTGATGACACGATGAACCTGTCTAGGACGTGAATCTTCTTCCAGTGACTCGCGTCCTTCAAGGAATCGTTTGCGTCATTCCACAACACTTGAACGACTCAGACTGTACTCACCGTACACAGCTTCCATCCGTCGATACATTTCATAGCCTCCAACTCTCTCCTCCGCCAAAAATCGAATCGCTCCTGGTTGTTCCTGCTTACTCGCCTGCGTGTTTGGAAGTGGACGATAAATTGTTTGACCACCTTCTTATCCGCGCGAAACCACAATGGCGCTATGCAACATCAAACGGTGCGCACGCGTCAGTCTCTCTTCCAATAGATGGCGCCACCATACCTGCAGTTACGTGGCGCCACCTTACGTGTAAGGCAAAGGTAGACGCACTGACCATGGTTAATTTGAATGCACCTCATAAATTAACAAACTCCCAGTGCTAGTCCATTACGGCCAGCAACAACAGTGTTTCATGTCGCTTGGATCCACCCTCCGTCCTTTTGCGAGAAGGGATTGCATTAGTAGCATTCTGACCTGTGTAAATTCACTGGCGCTGCAGTTCTCTGGAGCATGTATCAAGCTCGCTGCCTCTGCTAAGACGTGCCTTTCCGTAGCCGTTTTCTACTATGACGCCTTACAACAGCGTCTAGGCGCTGGATGGAGTTACCGGTTAATTCTCTGAAGTGAAGCTTCTCCTCAGAGCATCTGCAATTTGCAGGGCTCTGATGTTACTATTTAGCTCCGGTAACATAAACGCTCCCACTTTAGCTCCGCTTTCTGCATCGTGTCTCTGATTTCCTACCTTGGAGTGCCCTTGATGGTTACCAAAATATTTAAGCTTAACTACATACAAGTCATTAAGTTTTCAGTATGTGACACAACCGCTAAAGCCGGCCGGAGTGGCCGTGCGGTTCTAAGCGCTACAGTCTGGAACCGAGCGACCGTTACGGTCGCAGGTTCGAATCCTGCCTCGGGCATGGATGTGTGTGATGTCCTTAGGTTAGTTAGGTTTAATTAGTTCTAAGTTCTAGGCGACTGATGATCTCAGAAGTTAAGTCGCATAGTGCTCAGAGCCATTTGAACCAACCGCTAAAACAGTGCAGAATTGGAAACTATACTTTGTACTGGCTCTGACTCAGTGGCTTTAACTACGATCCGCACACAAAGCTGGTTATTCTGGTTTGACTGGAATAACGAATAGGTTCACACGACGCACCAGTGACGTATCGGCACCAGACACTTTCATTACTGTTGCAACAAGAGATTAGATGGAGGCCGAACAGGATGATGGTGTGTCACTGAGAGCACAAGGCAAGCCTCTCGCGAACACAACCACAGGACCTCTCACCTGCGCAGAAATGGACGTCCGCCGTCGGCACCGCTGCACGTCGTCAGTACCTGGGGCTGGTACGTCGCGTCGCGTCGCCTCACACCTTATCGAGTGGCGCCATCTCCGGCGCCTTCCCTGACCCGCGCTCGAGTCGCGTAGGTGACTCCAATATCTATGCTAATGCCGCCCTGCGGCCGAGGTGCACTGCCCCGCCGAGACGCCGAACTGCTGCCTCGTCACACACTACACCTACCCCACACCAACTCTCACCCCCCCCCCCCAACCCCCCCCCCCCCCCCACACACACACACAAATACACCGCGCCTGTTGGAAAATGGTGCTGACTTTAAGCAGCCTGACAAACTGTCGCTTACGTAGCACAGTCCACTTCTATTCACAATGCGGTAGCAGTTTTCCAGGATGTAATGTATGCGTCGCTACCCTAACCGAAAAGAAATGTGGTCGTCATATTGGCTTTAGGAAAGGAAACCAGAGTACTAACGTTGGGATTGATTATGTAAGCGAGGCTTAAAAATCAAGACACTGTCGCAGCATACGCCGACCCAGAAAAAAACGATCGTCAGTATAAAATGGTGCAGTTCTCGGGTAAATATGTGTAAGCTATAGGAAAAGACGGGTGATACAATGCATGGGCAAGAAGCGGGACAGAAGAATAACAATCGAAGATCAGGAATTAATTTTTCAGTTTAAAAATGGTGTAAAACTGGGATTTAGACTACTAGTCCCAGTGAAGCAACAACTAAAATTTAAAAAAAAAGTTCAGAAGCATAATTAAAGTTGAAGGTGACAGGATATCAATGATAACATTCGCTGATGACATTGACATCATCAGTGCAATTGAGGAAGAATTTCAGTCCTGTGAATGAACGGTGCGATGAGTACATACTATGGACTGAGAGGAGATGAAAGAGAAATATAAGAAGTGAAGACTAACAGAAATTAGTTTACCAAGAACTTAATATTAAAATTTGGGGTCACGAGGTAGACAAAGTGAAGGAATTCTGCTACCTCGGATGCACAGTAACACATGACGGATGAAAAAAGGAGGAGAGCACAGACAAAAAGGCCATTCCTAACTAAAAGATTGATACTGGTATCAAATATAACTCTTAATTTAAGGAAGAAATTTCTGAGAGTGTAGTTTTGACCACAGTATCGTACAGAACCGAATCATGGAGTATGTTATTTTTAGTTGGGCAGGAGGCAGGTAAGTGGTAGCGTGCCTTGGAGAATTTTAACTAGGATATTAGCTAAAAGTTTTATTAGCTTAGACTTCTACCAAAATAACAAACATACAATTTCTTTAAAAACATATCGCAACCTGTGATCATAAAAGGACTTTTACTCCATTCAATAATTAAACATTATCGGTGAGATTAATAAACAAAAGAGCGCTTTTACTAACTGTATTAGTTATACGAGTTTTATTTCAGGACAATTAATGAAACATACTTCTGGTTCGCTAGTACTGAATTAGCCTGCCCTCTAAGGTTTTGGAATAGTAATAACAACTAGTCAGAATATCAATAATGCACAAGTATATTAGAGAAAAACAAGCAATGAAAAAGAAGAATTTTGAGCGCTAAAACATCAGTTTAAACAAGTCATAAGAGCAGGGTACCAAAGCACGGTAGCACGTCTGGGTGGAACCAATAGGGACGTTCAAAACCATCTGACGAAATTTGAACGTGATCCGAAGCAGCAAAGATTGTTTATCCTTTTTCAGCCATCTCTTTTCGGCCCTTCTGTGGCATGATCATGGGGGATCCAACATTGACACATGCGCGAATGAAATGGCAATAGGGTGCCCCTAAGACCTCCCAGTTTGGCAACAACCTGGGAGACACCTCTGCACCTTTGTTGCGCACTTTAAAAATGTACCTGTACGAGATTTCGACACCCATTCGCTTGAATAGTGCTCTACTGCTGCTCAAGCGCCTGGGGGCAGGCAACCTCTTCAACTCTCCTTATATCCCGCATATCTGACCTCAGGCGCTAGAGCAGCAGAAGGTGAATGAGTTTCGCAGTGTCTGTACAGGTACACTTTTAAAATGAACAACAGAGGTCCTTGGGTGTCAACGACGGTATTGCCGAACTGGAGGATGTCAGAGGGACCCTTTGCAGTTTCATTCACGAAAGTGTCAAAGTTGCACCCCTCAGTAATCGCACCATTCGAGGGCATAAAGAAGAAGAGATGAAAAGGCAAAAGAACCCTTTCCTCTTTGGCCCACGCTCAGTTTTCATCGAATGGTTTTAAACTATTCTTAAAGGTTCCACCCTGTATACCAGAGCAAAAACTGCGGATGTGCTACCCTCCAAAGGTGGCAGATTACGTTGAATGGGATCGCAGAACTACGATGTCCTTAGAGAAGACCTGAATCGTCCGCGGCTGTCAGCAATCTCTGACGTTGTGAAGAGTGTCGTCCTGCTGCTCATACGCTGTAAACCGTCGTTCTCTACTGCGAAATGTGTAACAATGAACGCCCCAAGTGAATGGGTGGTTTCATTTACGTATGTTATCGCATCTCATGAGGGCTTTTCGTGTCGAGCGGCGGTGTGTCTGTTTTGTCGGCGACCCATACGAAAACCACGTTATTTCAGTGCGGAGCATTTCGGTTCCGACTCCTTCACGGAGGCGTCAAAAAATGGGTGAAATGTGGGTAATTGGGGAAAGGGAAGGCCACCTTTGCACTGTGTGACACGTCCACAGTGGTGTTGGCCAGAATTGTAATAAAATTTGGTATCATTTTGACAGCTTTAACCCAACTTACACCTCTAATGAACTTTTGATCTCTGGCCTTTTCCCGCGTGTGTCGACACTTTGTAGTTCGCCGAAGTATGAATTTGCAGGGTGCCACGCATTTGCACCATTACAGTGGAAAGTTGTAGGCACCTTTGAGCAAGATTTCAGACTTATGGGTCGCAGTGGAAGACAATTACGGGGTCCGGAAAAAGTGACGCTTTAACTGTGTTGCGCAGTGTACTTGACCTGTGTACATCAGGATGTCCAATTTTCGGCGCTTTCGGGCACATATCTATTGAACACTTCACTTCCACTGCGTGTTGGTTGTGCGTCTTTACTGTATGCAAGCTTGTCAATTGTCACTGTGTGTCTTTCGTTACTCTTGTCTTTGTGTTGTGACTGCAGATAGTTTGATATCCGTCTATTTGTTGCTTCATAAATAAGAATCGAAAGGCGTATGTCAAAAAACAAACATCTTTTCATTTAGCTGCATTGACGGACCAGACCTGCAAGGTCTTTATTTCGTTTTCACTTTAGGATCTCATTAATATTCAATATTGGTAAGTCATTCCCATTTGTAAGGATAGATGCTGTAGGAATCAAAGAAAAATTGTTGTGAGTATTTATAAGACTTGTCATACCATGTCAGGCCAGAGTATTCCCTGAGATGACGTGAACACTGTCTGGGGGGGAATCGTCAGTATCGCAAAGACCAAGTACCACACGCATACACCGTCATGCAGGACGACCAAAAGTGTTTGATGAACGTATGCAACGTCACTTCCGCAGAGCCATACACATACAATCTGCTAATAATAAGACCGCTATCAATTTGATCGAGGAGGGCCGAGACCCATTTCTACAAGGATTGTACGGAGACAAACGCAAAGCTTACGTTTCGACAACGGGAAACTTCCACTTTCGCAATGCTGCCTCATGACTTTTGGCCAGTCACCATATTTGGTAGGGCGAGGTAGGTGCCACACCCATTCCCCTTGCTAACGAGGAAAACCCAAGTGGCATAACCCGGTTTCCCACAAATTTCTTTCAATAAAAAGCGAACATGTGCCTCGGCTTTTCCATAGATACTCCACCGTTTCTGAGAAAACGACGGTCAAAGTTTTCGACGTAGTGTACGTGCCTTTTAGTGTAGGATTTATTTGACCAAAGCGGTGGCACAGTGGATAGCGTCACAGCTTCGCAGTGTTGCACCTCGGGTTCGAAACCCGATAGCTGTTTCAATTTTTGATTTTCGTTTATCTACACATGGCCGTAGAAGAGTACTATACGAATTTTTCCGATGTTTGCTACAATGACGTTGTCCTTATTCGTCTGCTAATTGTCTACGTGGTGAATGAATTCAAAAAATAAATGAATGAGAAAATTATTTTAAACTGTCTTTTGTGAAATTCCCGTAGTGTGTCATTTATAATCAATTTCAAGCACCAGTTTTCGGAAAAGTGATCTATTATGCTTGGTTTTCCATGAAATTATTGCCAACGCCTGAAATCTTCAGCAATGTTAATGACACTTCATTCTCGAGTGAGAATCGTACAAAGACATGTCACGGTGGCGAACCAGCGTTCGCATAATGATCATGGGGTTCCAAATTTCTATGTTTCGAATGTTTCTATGGTCGGTATCACAAAAGGGAACGCACCAAATCTTCCTGAAGAATAAACGTAAGAGTAAAATTTAAGATTTTATCTAAGAATTGACATAAGAACGAAATATAAGAGGATGAGAATGTAAAATGTTTGTAACCCCTGAAAATACCGTGCAATACTACGTTATATAATAAGTGTACGACACTTATTGTGAAACTCAATTGTAATTTTGCAATTAATGTAACGCCGTAATATCTCCTAATTTGATAAGAAATATGTGTGTGCTAGTCTTCTACGAACATAGGTAGATAAGTGAAACAAAATAAAATAAAATAAAATCGGGTTTCGTACATGCCACTCAAAACTGTAAAACCGCGACTTAATCACTGTGCCAGCGCTTCGGATCAGCTTGGCGCCTGCTAAAAATTGTATAAACTGCGGCAAAAATTCCGAGGGTCGTTTCCTCAGAAACTCTTATTTTGACTTCTGTTCCAGTGAGCGAAGTTAATGGGAAATCGGGCGATGGCACTTTCCGTGTTCTTGTCAGAGCCCCGGCATGATGTCTGTGTCTCTAAGTGCTTCATGTGGGGGTAACAAATGTCTAAAAGAAAAATCAGCTATTCATAGCAATAAAACTGTAGTAGCCGTTGAGGCACTAACACAGGTTAGGCAGCAATTTTATTACTGAAATGAGGGCGGCAACAGCAATTAAACACAACGAATGTGATCAGTGGATTGCACATATAGCAACAAATTTTAATTGTGGCTCAGATAATTACGCAGGAGCCGTGACTGAAAAAATTTATATTTTCTGTTCGTCAGGGCTGACTGCATTAAATTTATCAAACTTTTGAGGACATAACACAAAGTATTAAATCACGTTTATGTTCTTGCTACCAGTAATTATGAATAAAAAGATGAATTTTTATGTAAATTACGATTAAATATATGTTAATTAACCCTTATTTTTGTTGATGAATATGGAAATTAAAAAAAGAAACATGTTTCTTTTAGTGAGATTCGAAGCAGCAGCTAAACAGTTACTTTTATGCTGAGCTATCAGTAATTTTTTATGTAGGTTTTCTACATGCTTGTTTTTTCAACATTAAAAGGAAATTTAATGTCAAGGCCTTTCTTCCTTTTAAAAAAACGAATTTTCTGCTTTTTGACATGTGTTTGCTCTTTCTAGCTTAAGGTCACGCGCCTTGAAAACGTTTAAATGTTACATGTTAGTAAAAATCGAAATTCTGCTTCTTTAGAAATAATGCCTTGTATTTAATTGCAATTGACCTGAAGGAAAAACACGAAGTGCATGAATTCAATTGGCCTCCAATGGCTTTGTTAATAAACAGTTTCCTTGACAATACGAAACATTTATTTATTTTCATTTCTAACCTACATATCTGTTAGATTAACACCCCCTGCCTTTAAATGTTCTTAAAAAATCCTTGATTCTCAAAGCTAAAAAATGTATTAAGTACAAGACCTTCTACCGACAGCCATGTTAGTAAATTGCTTGTAAAATTACTTTCTTTTTAGTTTACAGATCTCAAAAATTTTCTAGTCTTCAAAAGCGATTTTTATCAATCAAGAAAAAATGTCAGTCAAGCGCCCTTGTCAGACTGAGGACGTTGTAAGCATAATCAAATGATACATGCTTTATAAGGAATACCTTCACAGATGTTGAGATGGTGAAATCAAATGAACCTATGGCATTACTGGTCAGAAGATCCCGCCTGGGGTGGTTCAACCACCAGGTAGCAAGGCTTTTTATTAGGTTGGTACATAGTTTCGTAGTGCTTTTCCACGAGTTTAATAAACACAATAGAGACTTTAGTCATCAATAACATATTCTCCTTCACTATTTACATCAGTCTTCCAACGCTGGGAAAACATTTCGATTTCGAGACTTTAGAAATCACGTGGTTTTGTGGCGAATAACTCATGAAGCCATGTTCGGAGGGCATTTCCACCCGGAAAGAAAATTCCTTAACGCTTGTTCGGTAGAAAGCGGAAAAGATGAAAATCTTAGGGCACATCAGGTGAATAAGGTGGGTGTGGAATGACTTCACAACACAGCTCGAGTGTACTGTTTTTTGTCAGTCTTCAACCCTTCACTCAGTGTTCCTCGTCGTTGTTCTTGGATTGCGTGGATTGGGTCTGCAAGACATCTCCGTTTTTGGCAATAAATGTCAGCAATGATTGTTACACCTCGGGGAAGCAATTCGTAGTACACTACACCGTCGCTGTTTCACCTCATACGTAACGTTATCTATTGTGGATGCGGACAGGTGTTGGTACGGGCAGTTGCTGCTTTTTTCTCTTTTGGGGGGTGGCATGACGGGCTCAACCATTCCCTTCTTTTCCTTATTTTAACAAAACATACTAATTCTCCCCAATGTTATTCAATGTGTATATTGAGGAAGCAGTAAAGGAAACAAAAGAAAAATTCGGAGTAGGTATTAAAATCCATGGAGAAGAAATAAAAACTTTAAGGTTCGCCGATGACATTGTAATTCTGTCAGAGACAGCAAAGGACTTGGAAGAGCAGTTGAACGGAATGGACAGTATCTTGAAAGGAGGATATAAGATGAACATCAACAAAAGCAAAACGTTTGATGCTGAGGGAATTAGATTAGAAAATGAGACACTTAAAGTAGTAAATGAGTTTTGCTATTTGGGGAGCAAAGTAACTGATGATGGTCGATGTAGAGAGGATATAAAATGTAGACTGGTAATGGCAAGGAAACCGTTTCTGAAGAAGAGAAATTTGTTGACATCGAGTATAGATTTAAGTGTCAGGAGTGTAGCCATGTATGGAAGTGAAACATGGACGATAAATAGTTTGGACAGGAAGAGAATAGAAGCTTTTGAAATGTGGTGCTACAGAAGAATGCTGAAGATTAGATGGGTAGATCACATAACTAATGAGGAGGTACTGAACAGAATTGGGGAGAAGAGGAGTTTGTAGCACAACTTGACGAGAAGAAGGAACCGGTTGGTAGGAGATGTTCTGAGGCATCACAAATTTAGCGTTGGAGGGCAGCGTGGAGGGTAAAAATCGTAGAGGGAGACCAAGAGATGAATACACTAAGCAGATTCAGAAGGATGTAGGTTGCAGTAGGTACTGGGAGATGAAGAAAGGGAGATGAAGAAAGTCGCATAGGGTAGCATGGAAAGCTGCATCAAACCAATCTCAGGACTGAAGATCACAACAACAACAACTATATCTCGTCTCCAGTAACGATACAGGATAGGAATGGTTGGTGCTGTCCAGGTGAGCCAATTCATGACGGGCAAACACGGATGCCTACGTGGCCACCCGCTCATTTTTTTTTTTATTTTGGCTTTGAGACTCCGGTATTGAAAACCGATTTTTCAACGTTCCCCATTGCCGGTAAATGTGGCACGATGGTGGAATGATCACAGTTCAGCATATTTGCCGGTTCTCGAGTAATGCGTTTAAAAGGTCTTCATCAAACACTGAAAGTCTTCCTGAATATGTCAAAACGACCCTCCTTAAAACGGGAGAACCATTTTCTTCCTTTGCTCTGTCCAATGTCTTTACCTCCACAAACGGTGCAAATGTTTCTGGTTGTCTTTGCTGTTGTCACCCTCTGTTTATCTCAAACAGAAGAATACGTCGGAAATTTTGCTACTTCTCCACTTCGCACACCATTCCGTATCGCCTACAGCTCCACTGCCTCGAAAGGACAAAATGAAATAAGTAAACTCAAATAGCAACAATGAACCAAAAATTAAAAAATGACAATCGGTAAATACATCCATAGCAACCGGAAACTAAAGATCTGTAGACACTTGCGCTCGTTGTGCGTCTTTGTGACGTAGATCAGATGAAATGATTAGGATAACACAGTCAGTGCCCAGGCGAAGGAAATCTCTGAACTGGACTCGAAGCCGGGACACCGCGATCTAGAGGCAGCGATCTGTAATCACTAGCAATGTGCTGCGGAATTTAAGATGGTAAAACACTTGTTTCCACCGACATACACTCCTGTTACACTGTTTATAGATCTGTCCTCCCGCTACCCAACTTCCGCTAATTTCCAGTGAGTCGGAATTCGACTCGTTGCCGCGTGGCTGTGTCTTCTGTCAAGAACGTCGGTGATCAGTCAGCGAACAGGAGAAAAAGAGAAAACAAGATCAGGCAGAAGCGCACAGCGAATCGGATTCACCGTGGGTGGAGGCACTTGCTGCAGTCATTGTTAATGAGGCCGCTTTGTCCTCGGGAGCCGCGCTTTAGCCGGCGCCTGCCGTCCCGTCGCAGAAAGCCAGTAATGAATAGCTGTCAGCCAGAGGCGCTGCAATCGATACCGCATCGGAAAGGCTCACGCAGGTTTCAGAAGGGCTGCCCACTGGATCACTGGGCTTTGGCGGGCTTACGGGGAGTTGTGGCGGCGATGTAACGTGGAACAACGGGGGCGCTTCTGTGTCCGCCAATCAGGGAGCGCATTTCATTCGTCGCTCTGTGACTCAATATAATCTGTAATCGGCCCATTAACGGCGTGTGGATATCAAAACTCATAATCCATATCCCTCAGAAGATTTTCTTTACGAAGACTCCCTCCTAAACCTTTAACGACGCGTCTAGCATAGGTATGAGACTGGCGATATACCATCAGACTTTCGCAAAAACATCATCCACACAACTCAGAAGATAGCAAGAGCCGACAAGTACGAGAATCATCGCACAGTACATGCACCGAAGTTGGTGAGAAAAAAATACACACAAGAAAGAAAAAAATTGAGTATCTGTCAGTTCGGCTTTAGGGAAGGCAAAGGCACCATAGAGACTGTTCCGATGTTACGGCTGGTAATGGAAGCAAGGCTGTAGAAAAGAACGAGACGTGTGCATAGGATTAGTCGACCTGTAAGAAGTGTTAGCGAATTTAAAACTGTGTAAGATGTCCGAAATTCTGAGAAAAATAGTGGTAAGACATAGGGAAAGAACCAAAAGGGAACAATAAGACAGGAAGACCAAGAACGAAGTGCTCGGATTAAAAAGGGTGTAAGGCAGGAATGCAGTCTCTTGCCCCTACTGTACAGCCTATACATCGAAGAAGCAATAATGGAAGTAAAAGAAAGGTTCGAAAGTGGAATTATAATTCATGGTGAAAGGATATCAGTGGTAAGATTCGCTGACGAGATCGCTACTCTGAGCGAAAATGAAGATGAATTACAGGACCTGCTGAATGGAATGGTTTAATGAGTGAGTCGAAGAAAGATGAAAGTAATGAGAGACCTAGCAGAAACCACAACAGCGAGAAACTTAACATTAGGGATGGTGATCACGAAGCAGATGAAGTTCGGGAATTCTGCTATCTAGGCAGCAAAACAACCCATGACAGACGGAGCAAGAAGGACACAAAAAGTATACTAGCACTGGCAAAAAAGGTATTCTTTGCCTTAATTTGAGGAAGAAATTCCTGGGAATGTACGTTTGGTGCACAGTATTGTATGGTATAGAAATATGGACTGTGGGAAGGAATAGAGACCGTGTGAAAACCGAAAACGAAGAGAATCGAGAGATTTCAGAGGTAGTGGTACAGAAGAAAGTCGAAAATTAGTCGGACTGATAACATAAGAAACGAGGAGGTTCTCCAGAGAATCGGCGATAAAAGGAATATATGGAAAAAACTCACAAGAACAAGGGACAGGATGGCAGTGTCTTACATGACGGAATAATTTCCACACTACTAGAGGGAGCTGTAGAGGGTAAAAACTGTAGAGAAAGACAGAGATTGGAATACATGCCGCAAATAATCGAGGAATAGGCTGCAATTGTTACTCTGAGGCGATAAGTTTGGCAGTCAGAAGACTGATGATTCAAAAAAAAAAGCTTAACAGCAGTGGTGTCACTAAAACTTTCCTCTCTTTCTGGCACTCCTTTCACACTCTATCTCTGAAGTCACTCCTTTCACACTCTATCTCTGAATAGCAACACACGCACGCACACACACACACACACACACACACACACACACACCGTCTCCATCCCCCTCTTCCATATTTACCCAGAATTATTTTAGTTGTTGTTGTTGTTGTGGTCTTCAGTCCTGAGACTGGTTTGATGCAGCTCTCCATGCTACTCTGTCCTGTGCAAGCTTTTTCATCTCCCTGTACCTACTGCAACCTACATCCTTCTGAATCTGCTTAGTGTATTCATCTCTTGGTCTCCCTCTACGATTTTTACCCTCCACGCTGCCCTCTAATACAAAATTGGTGATCCCTTGATGCCTCAGAACATGTCCTACCAACCGATCCCTTCTTCTGGTCAAGTTGTGCCACAAACTTCTCTTCTCCCCAATCCTATTCAATACTTCCTCATTAGTTATGTGATCTACCCATCTAATCTTCAGCATTCTTCTGTAGCACCACATTTCGAAAGCTTCTATTCTCTTCTTGTCCAACTATTTATCGTCCATGTTTCACTTCCATACATGGCTACACTCCATACGAATACTTTCAGAAATGACTTCCTGACACTTAAATCAATACTCGATGTTAACAAATTTCTCTTCTTCAGAAACGCTTTCCTTGCCATTGCCAGCCTACATTTTATATCCACTCTACTTCGACCATCATCAGTTATTTTGCTCCCCAAATAGCAAAACTCCTTTACTACTTTAAGTGCCTCATTTCCTAATCTAATTCCCTCAGCATCACCCGACTTAATTAGACTACATTCCATTATCCTTGTTTTGCTTTTGTTGATGTTCATCTTATATCCTCCTTTCAAGACACTGTCCATTCCATTCAACTGCTCTTCCAAGTCCTTTGCTGTCTCTGACAGAATTACAATGTCATCAGCGAACCTCAAAGTTTTTATTTCTTCTCCATGAATTTTAATACCTACTCCGAATTTTTCTTTTGTTTCCTTTACTGCTTGCTCAATACACAGATTGAACAACATCGGGGAGAGGCTACAACCCTGTCTTACTCCCTTCCCAACCACTGCTTCCCTTTCAAGTCCCTCGACTCTTACAACTGCCATCTGGTTTCTGTACAAATTTTAGTTACTGACATATATCCCTGACATTTTCTAAATGAATAACTGACTTTCCTGACACACAAAACTGAACAGCTCCACCAAAACAAACCATTTTGTACCGATGTCAGGCTGAGAGCACACATGTCTGTTTTGACTGTTTTTAACTGTTGAGAGTCTTTTCATCTGTATATTTTAATTCCTTATCAATGTGCTACTTCAACATTTACTTAGTTATGACATGTAACAGATGTAATATTAACAAACCAGTAGTTCCGGCAAAGCAAAAAATTTGTTCTCCTTCTGTCACTTCTTTCTTCCCTTACCTCTGAACCCCAGCGTAAATACACTCCTGGAAATTGAAATAAGAACACCATGAATTCATTGTCCCAGGAAGGGGAAACTTTATTGACACATTCCTGGGGTCAGATACATCACATGATCACACTGACAGAACCACAGGCTCATAGACACAGGCAACAGAGCATGCACAATGTCGGCACTAGTACAGTGTATATCCACCTTTCGCAGCAATGCAGGCCGCTATTCTCCCATGGAGACGATCGTAGAGATGCTGGATGTAGTCCTGTGGAACGGCTTGCCATGCCATTTCCACCTGGCGCCTCAGTTGGACCAGCGTTCGAGCTGGACGTGCAGACCGCGTGAGACGACGCTTCATCGAGTCCCAAACATGCTCAATGGGGGACAGATCCGGAGATCTTGCTGGCCAGGGTAGTTGACTTACACCTTCTAGAGCACGTTGGGTGGCACGGGATACATGCGGACGTGCATTGTCCTGTTGGAACAGCAAGTTCCCTTGCCGGTCTAGGAATGGTAGAACGATGGGTTCGATGACGGTTTGGATGTACCGTGCACTATTCAGTGTCCCCTCGACGATCACCAGTGGTGTACGGCCAGTGTAGGAGATCGCTCCCCACACCATGATGCCGGGTGTTGGCCCTGTGTGCCTCGGTCGTATGCAGTCCTGATTGTGGCGCTCACCTGCACGGCGCCAAACACGCATACGACCATCATTGGCACCAAGGCAGAAGCGACTCTCATCGCTGAAGACGACACGTCTCCATTCGTCCCTCCATTCACGCCTGTCGCGACACCACTGGAGGCGGGCTGCACGATGTTGGGGCGTGAGCGGAAGACGGCCTAACGGTGTGCGGGACCGTAGCCCAGCTTCATGGAGACGATTGCGAATGGTCCTCGCCGATACCCCAGGAGCAACAGTGTCCCTAATTTGCTGGGAAGTGGCGGTGCGGTCCCCTACGGCACTGCGTAGGATCCTACGGTCTTGGCGTGCATCCGTGCGTCGCTGCGGTCCGGTCCCAGGTCGACGGGCACGTGCACCTTCCGCCGACCACTGGCGACAACATCGATGTACTGTGGAGACCTCACGCCCCACGTGTTGAGCAATTCGGCGGTACGTCCACCCGGCCTCCCGCATGCCCACTATACGCCCTCGCTCAAAGTCCGTCAACTGCACATACGGTTCACGTCCACGCTGTCGCGGCATGCTACCAGTGTTAAAGACTGCTATGGAGCTCCGTATGCCACGGCAAACTGGCTGACACTGACGGCGGCGGTGCACAAATGCTGCACAGCTAGCGCCATTCGACGGCCAACACCGCGGTTGCTGGTGTGTCCGCTGTGCCGTGCGTGTGATCATTGCTTGTACAGCCCTCTCGCAGTGTCCGGAGCAAGTATGGTGGGTCTGACACACCGGTGTCAATGTGTTCTTTTTTCCATTTCCAGGAGTGTAGTTATTTATGTATAAATTTTGCTACTGTTTTTAAAATGTTACATACATGTCTACAAAGTATAAGCCAAATAAACTTGACATACAAGAACTTAAGCATCACTGGAAGTATTTACAGTAGCATATGAATTTATTTACGCAACGAAAGATCCTCTCACTGTTTTAACCCTTTGATTACCGTCGAGACGTATTTGTCCGGCAATAGGTTACCAGGTAACTGCTCCACTTAATGCTATGTAAACAGTGTCACTCTAGTAAAGGGAAGCCTACTAATGGTTAGCAGAATTCTTATAATTACTAACCGCACCTGTAGGTTTTGCTGTCCTCAGGTTTCATTGTTAACCTCCGTGTCCTTATTGTCACGTCGAATTAATTCGCACCTGCAGACAGGCAACCCAATTTTCAGATTCACAAAGCGGGCTGCCTTCGCGCCTTCCAGGACACATCGCGTCAACGACTTGTGCCCACATCACAAATGAAGCCCGTATTGAGCACCTGTGTTGTGAGTTACAAACTTGGAGAGATGCCCTTCATCTGATGTGTGTCTGTGTTCAGTATGTGTTGTAGTTTTTGCGCAGTCGTCTTCTGCAAACCTGGAGGTACTTATGAATAAATCTGCAAGTGCCATCCCCCACCCCCACACCCCGCCCTCTTGAGATACGAAACGGTGGGAAACATGTTTTTCATATTGTTACGTCTGACTGAAACATTGTTTAAAGTAACCATACATTTATGGTTTTGAAATAAAATTGGTAGCCAAAGGGTTAAGACATGATCCGAAATAACGTTGCTGTATATTCTTTCGCTCTGAAGTAGGATTTCTGTATTGCTATATGTTCTCTGCACATCTTCATTTACAAAGTATTGCAGTGGGTATGTGATGTATTACGACAGAGAAAGGAACATATGAACATTGGTTTTAGTTGTTTTACTTCCACATTTACGTTCATTATTTAATCAAACACGTCCACAGAGTCACGCTTTGAAATGGTGTTTTCTATTTCTCAGCTAGATAGTGCCACAGGTTACCCCAAAGTAGTAACAGAGCACACACGTACCATGCCAATACACACAAATCCATCTGATGATGGAGCTTTGAATCCCTGAAAGGCTTTGTTGAAGTAAAAAGCTATGGCTGGTAAAAGCAAATTTGTTGTTTCATTCGAGTAGTGAATCGGTACGAAAACAGGGAAATTAGTTATACTGCATCCGAGCCTATGCACCAGTATAAAGATCTTCTATATTTAGGCATGTTCGCACGACAGCTTACACTGAACTTTATGACCATCTACCTTGTAACAAACCAGTATTGCTTCATTACAGTACTGTGATCAACATTAATATAAGATCTTTGTAATAACCATTAAAAAACGACATCCTCCGACAATAACAGAACAAATATTTACAAGTTATTTTAAAGAAATTGCCACAGTCATATTTACACCAACAGTTAAATATATTTGAGAACAAAGACATACATAGTTTAATTAAAAATTTCTGTAAAATAATTGTAATCTTCCTTGTGTAAGTATGTTAAAAACATCGACATGTTATATAAGAGCTTCGCAGAAACTGCTCTACCTGCCATATGTCTCCTACCTCTGTGACCGTCACGACTCTAAGAATTTCGAATTGCACTCTCCTATCACCACATCTCTCATGCATGTAACTAGCAAAACACATACTATGTAAGGGAGAGCCACCTGTGAAACAACATATTCCGTAACTCTTCAGGCTTTCCTGGCGAGATCTTGACATGTGGAATAATCGGATCTACTGCCAGATGTTTGTGTCGCTCTGGCACAATAATTCGGCCACGTAACTCGTTGCCTTCTTCAGGTGCTACCTGAGACTGTCTCAGGTAGCACCTGAAGAAGGCAACAAGTTACGTGGCCGAATTATTAAGCCAGAGCGACACAAACATCTGGCAGTAGACCCGATTATTCCACAAGTCAACATATTCCGTGTACAGAAGTTATGTAAATATTGATCGGTCTTCTACATCGATATGACTCTCACCAAGTCATCAGTTAGCGTGTACACTGGCGACATACGATATCCTGTTGCAGATCATACCTCACAACTTGACAGGATTTACCTTGGTGCCTATTTCACAAGACGTACCATCCGTACTCTCCTCCTTGACACCAGTTAATCAGAACTCTGCAGATGGGAACTGGCGTTACAACGCGTCCTTGGGTCTCGCCACCCACCTGGCCTAAGTTTACATTAATTTCCTCTGTCTGAGCATTTATTCAAAGTAACTATTCCTTTTCTTCGCTCTCTTTTAGTTTTCGATATCTTTTATTTTCTGTCTCATCCTTTATTCCATCCTCCCCCCATCCCCCAGACACCTCACCTTATTACATGCTTTCCGCTCTTATTAACTCTTGCACAATGGTTTCTCACTAGTCTCTGTCTTGCTTATTGTCCTATTTTTCAACTTTAAGCTCTCAGGTTTTCAACTCTCGTCCGGTGCGATCCGCAACAATCAGTTTTTCCTTCTCATCCAAACCCGGGGTTCTGTGCAACTTTTCTGTATTTCTCCCACCCTACCTCCGCTTGGCGAGTAGACTTCTCATCCATGCAATTATATTATTAAAAACCATTCAAAAGCAAAGATGGCAGAATTTTTTCTATTCGAGACAACAGGTTTCAACAGTCGTTGCTGTCATCGTCACGACTTAAAAGTCTTTTTGTATAAAACATGTTCAGTTTACGCTGAGCCTCCTGCACAAGATGTCAAGTGGATTATACTCAGCGCATTATAAACGTTTGTCATCGTTAAAATATTTAAAAAACGCAGAGCACCTTGACCAAAAGGCCATGTCGATACACATACTGCCTATAGACGCTTGTTACATGATACAAAACAGTACAAATAACACATCAGTTTACATTTGCTGGACACATACTCAGCAATATGTGTCAGCATGTGTCCAGCATATGTAAACAGATGTTCTATTGTGTACCGCATTTGTATCATGTAACAAGCATTTGTGAGCAATATGTACACTCCCGGAAATGGAAAAAAGAGCACATTGACACCGGTGTGTCAGACCCACCATACTTGCTCCGGACACTGCGAGAGGGCTGTACAAGCAATGATCACAGGCACGGCACAGCGGACACACCAGCAACCGCGGTGTTGGCCGTCGAATGGCGCTAGCTGCGCAGCATTTGTGCACCGCCGCCGTCAGTGTCAGCCAGTTTGCCGTGGCATACGGAGCTCCATCGCAGTCTTTAACACTGGTAGCATGCCGCGACAGCGTGGACGTGAACCGTATGTGCAGTTGACGGACTTTAAGCGAGGGCGTATAGTGGGCATGCGGGAGGCCGGGTGGACGTACCCCCGAATTGCTCAACACGTGGGGCGTGAGGTCTCCACAGTACATCGATGTTGTCGCCAGTGGTCGACGGAAGGTGCACGTGCCCGTCGACCTGGGACCGGACCGCAGCGACGCACGGATGCACGCCAAGACCGTAGGATCCTACGCAGTGCCGTAGGGGACCGCACCGCCACTTCCCAGCAAATTAGGGACACTGTTGCTCCTGGGGTATCGGCGAGGACCATTCGCAACCGTCTCCATGAAGCTGGGCTACGGTCCCGCACACCGTTAGGCCGTCTTCCGCTCACGCCCCAACATCGTGCAGCCCGCCTCCAGTGGTGTCGCGACAGGCGTGAATGGAGGGACGAATGGAGACGTGTCGTCTTCAGCGATGAGAGTCGCTTCTGCCTTGGTGCCAATGATGGTCGTATGCGTGTTTGGCGCCGTGCAGGTGAGCGCCACAATCAGGACTGCATACGACCGAGGCACACAGGGCCAACACCCGGCATCATGGTGTGGGGAGCGATCTCCTACACTGGCCGTACACCACTGGTGATCGTCGAGGGGTCACTGAATAGTGCACGGTACATCCAAACCGTCATCGAACCCATCGTTCTACCATTCCTAGACCGGCAAGGGAACTTGCTGTTCCAACAGGACAATGCACGTCCGCATGTATCCCGTGCCACCCAACGTGCTCTAGAAGGTGTAAGTCAACTACCCTGGCCAGCAAGATCTCCGGATCTGTCCCCCATTGAGCATGTTTGGGACTCGATGAAGCGCCGTCTCACGCGGTCTGCACGTCCAGCACGAACGCTGGTCCAACTGAGGCGCCAGGTGGAAATGGCATGGCAAGCCGTTCCACAGGACTACATCCAGCATCTCTACGATCGTCTCCATGGGAGAATAGCAGCCTGCATTGCTGCGAAAGGTGGATATACACTGTACTAGTGCCGACATTGTGCATGCTCTGTTGCCTGTGTCTATGTGCCTGTGGTTCTGTCAGTGTGATCATGTGATGTATCTGACCCCAGGAATGTGTCAATAAAGTTTCCCCTTCCTGAGACAATGAATTCACGGTGTTCTTATTTCAATTTCCAGGAGTGTATATGGACCTGGCATTTTGGATAAAGTGCTTTGTTTTTAAATATTTTAGCGATGACAAACGCTAATAATGTGCTAGTTATATCTCTTTGACATGTTTTACATCAGGTTCAGGCTAAATTAAGCATGTTTTCCTACAAAAGAACGATTATGACCTGAAGATGACAGAAAACTGTTGAAACCGGTTGCCTTGAATAAAAAAATTATTTTGGGCGATCTGGGCTTTTGAATGGTTTTTAACAATTAAAACAGATCGCCGTGCAATACTCTCATAATGAGAAAAATAAGTTCAATTATACTATATTTTCAAAATTAATATATATATATATACATATATATATATATATACGATAATGATGATGAAGATTTCTAAAAAGGCAAGGTAATAGTACGGGCTCTGTCAAAGTAGTTGTCGTACCGACAGGTAGGCAAGTGCATTTCATGTTTTCATCCAATGTTTTCATCTGATGGTATCTGAAACAAGGAAACTTCATGTCGCAGGCTGTGTAAATGTGACCGACACACTGTTGCGTTTACAGATATTTCTGGATGGATCTGTCGCGTGATTACTCGGACAGTTCGTGCCGGCTGCGAGGGAACTTCGTTATTCAACTTTGCTTCAGACACTCGATTTGAATATGCAAATGACTTCCTTGTCGATAAACGGCAGACGGGATGGTCACGGCCAGCTTTCATTTGTACAGCTCGCTTCTGGGGAGAATAATAGTTCTGAATGTCCGACGAGAATGTCTGACGACTGTGCTTTTAGAATTATCAAAATAGCGAGACGAAGGTATCGCCAGGAGTGCGGCAGGGAACTGTGACGGAACCGATTTTGGTCTATATATACGTAAGTAATCTGTCGGTGAGGGTGAGCAACTACTTGCGACTCTTTACTGATGACGCTGTAGTTCACAAGTAGGTTCTGTCCTTGAGTGTCCGTGGGAAAATACAGGATAATTTAGTGTGATGCGTGGCAGCTTGCTCTAAATGTGAAAGAAGATAATGCGGATCAGTAGAAACAAAAGATCACGTAATGTTCGAATGCAGTATTAGTGGTGCATTGCTTGACACAGTCACTACGCAGGCGTAATGTTTGAAACCAAATGAAATAGAACGAGGATGTAAGCTCGGTTATAGTGGTGCTGGACTCAAGATTGTTGATAGAATTGTGGGCAAGTGTAGCTCATTTGTAGAGGAGATCGAATACGGAACGGTTATAAGTTCTTGAGTACTACCGCACTTCGTCGGATTAAAGAAATTAAGAGAAACCACGTTTCTAGATTTATTAATGGTAGGTTTGATCAACACACTTATATGACGGAAATGCGCCGTGAACTCAAATGAGAATACCTGGAGGGACGAAGACATCCTATTCACGAAACACTGTTGAGAAAATTTAGAGTACCGGCATTTGCAGCTAACTGCAGAACGATTCAACTCCCATCAATGTGCATCTTGAGTATGGTCCGGGAAGACAATACAAGGGAAATTAGGGCTTATATGGAGGCATACTGACAGTAAGCTTTTTCCACCACTCCATTTACCTGTGGAACAGAAAAAGAAATAAATAGTAGTGGTACGAGATACCCTCCGACGTGTGTTGCATTGTGGATTGTGGAGTAAGTAAGCAGATGCAGAAATAGACCTCAACAAAGTATGGAAAGCAGTAATGAATTTCTCAAAATGTTTCACCAAACATTAATTTTTGATATAACTTTCTGGAACTATCCGCTCTTTGAAGTTCAACTACATCTAAAACTACATCTACGTGATTACTCTGCTATTCTCAATAAAGTGCCTGTCAGAGGGTTCAATGAACCACGTTCAAGCTGACTCTACCGTAACACTCCTAAACGGCAGGCGGGAAAAACGAGCAGTTAAATTTTTCGGTGCAAGCCCTGATTTCTCTTATTTTATCGTGATGATCATTTCTCCCTATGTAGGTGGGTGGCAAAGAATGTTTTCACAATCGGAGGAGAAAACTGATGATCGAAATTTCAAGAGAAGATCCCGTCGCAACGAAAAACGACTTTGTTATAATGATTGCCACTCGACGTATCATGTCTGTGACACTAACTCCCCTATTTCGCGATGATACAAAACGAGCTGCCCTTCTTTGTACTTTTTCGATTTCGTCCGTCAGTCCCACCTGATGCGGATCCCACACCGCACAGAAATACTCCAGAATAGGGCGGACAAGCATGGTGTAAGCAGTCTCTTTAGTAGACATGTTGCACCTTCTAAGTGTTCTGCCTATGAATCGCAGTCTTTGGTTTTCTCTACCCACAATATTATCTCTGTGATCGTTCCGATTTAGTTTATTTGTAATTGTAATCCGTAAGTATTTAGCTGAATTTACAGCCTTCACATTTGTGTGACGGCGTAATCGAAATTTAGCTGATTTCTTTTAGTACTCATGTGAATAACTTCACACTTTTCTTTACTCAGGGTCAATTGCCACTTTTCGCACCATACAGATATCCAAATCATTTTGCAAGTCGTTTTGATTATCTGATGACTTTACAAGACGGTAAATGACAGCATCATCTGCAAACAATCTAAGACGGCTACTCAGATTGCCTCCTATGTCGTTAATATAGACCAGGAACAATAGAGGGCCTATAACACTTCCTTGGGGAACGCCGGATATTACTTCTGTTTTACTCGATGACTTTCCGTCTATTACTACGAACTGCGACCTTTCTGACAGTGCTCTCAGTCGACATTAACTCATTACTTTTGATTGAAAACACTTTTCTCTTTAACAGTAATAACCTATTAAATGTTGGTTCTGTTGTAACACCAACATCACGTTTTAGACTGCGAACAAAGATCTTATGAACTACGGTTACCAATATGATATTCGTTCCATATATCCTTTTACTGATGAAGATGGCAGCCTATCCGGGAAAATATATGTGATGGGACTTGGATAAAGAACCAAAGATAATTGACAGTTTCAGAGGGAGAACTAGTCAACGTTTGACGGAAGTCCGTGGGGCGTAGGGCTAGGTTAGATTGGGTTTTGGGCTGGGGATTTTACAGGCGTGGGCTTACATTGATAATCAGTCTTTATTAAACAAACTACGTATTTTGCTCCGGAACCAACAAAATACACAACAGTTTAACAAAATGGTTCAAATGGCTCTGAGTACTATGGGACTTAACAGCTGAGGTCATCAGTCCCCTAGAACTTAGAACTACTTAAACCTAACCAACCTAAGGACATCACACACATCCATGGCCGAAGCAGGATTCGAACCTGGGGGTCGCGCGGTTCCAGACTGAAGCGCCTAGAATCGCTCGGCCACACCGGCCGGCAGCAGTTTAACAAACTATAGTTTCTGAAGCATTTGGCATTAGAACAACACAATGAATGAATTGAGATTTCTTCAACACAAAGATAAAACATTTTGAAATTAACACTACTCAAGAATAACAAAAATAGAAAAATTGCACAACACTTGGCCAGTTGGCTCCAAAATTCAATAAGCACTAAATAAAAATTATGTTTAACCCTCAGCTGCCGACAGGTGTTGTTGATATACCTCGATGGGGACAGCTAAAAATGTGTTCCCCGACCGGGACACGAACCTGGGATCTCCTGCTTACATGGCAGACGCTCTATCATCGGGGCACACATTTTCAGCTGTCCCCATCGAGGTATATCAACAACAACTGTCGGCAGCTGAGGGTTTCAATTAATTATGATTCATTCTAGAAAAGCTGCACGGTCATCAATGGTATCTGTTCTTTCGAGAACAGTTACTATCTTCATATATTAATACAAACAATAAAATCAGAATACTGGTCCTCAGACTTTATAATAGGACATTCATACATCAGATAACCACTCCTTCCACCAGATACTCACTGCTAGCAAAACTATTGTCAATCGACTAGAATCCTATCTACGCAGAACCAGCACTTATGGAGCTTTCTCAAAACATATACAAAATCTTGGCTACACTCACATCATAATCGTTACAAACAGAATTTACGGAGCTCTCGTTTAGAGACAACTAACGCAAGCCCTGCGAGCAGCAAACACATTAAGTGACAACATACTACACAGTGCTCACAGTTATTCTGCGTGGAATATGCCTGGAAAAATCGTTCACTCACACCTCATATTTTAAGGAGAGGAATGAACACCTACAAGATATCAGCCCAATAATTGACTCCGCCTGAAAATTTGGGGCATCATTCTGGTAACAAGGAGTTATGAAATTCTGAATGTACGGATTTCAAACTTCGTTCGTACCAGTTGTCTGTCACACATTCCGACCCACTTTTGTCGCCAACGCAGGAGAGCGAAGGACTGTACAGCGGATTGACAACCAGAGCCCTCCTAATCAGCCGGCCGATGTATCCGAGCGGTTCTAGGAGCTTCAGTCCGGAACCGCGCTGCCGCTACGGCCGCAGGTTCAAATCCTGCCTCGGGCATGAATGTGTGTGATGTCCTTAGGTTAGTTAGGTTTAAGCAGTTCTAAGTCTAGGGGACTGATGACCTCAGACGTTAAATCCCATAGTGCTCAGAGACATTTGAACCTCCTAATCACAGGATGTTATGGCGGGCGAAGAGCAGTGCGGAGGGCGTCACGTCAGCCCATCAATTTTTGAAGTGTTGTGTGAGAATACATTTTATTTTTCGCGAAAAAGGGTTATGTAATACAAGGTAGTAATATGGATATCAACCTCACGCACATACACATTCAGCTTCATTTTAACGATATCGCCTTATTAAATGGTTCAAATGGCTCTGGGCACTATGGGACGTAAATTCTTAGGTCATCAGTCCCCTTGAACTTAGAACTACTTAAACCTAACTAACCTAAGGATATTACACATCCATGCCCGAGGCATGATTCGAACCTGCGACCGTAGCGGTCGCGCGGTTCCAGACTGTAGTGCCTAGAACCGCACGGCCACTCCGACCGGCCGTATGTAGTCAGTTTGAATCCTTGTGGGGGAAGAAATTTCTCTGGAGCCACGCGACCGTTACGGTCGCAGGTTCGAATCCTGCCTCGGGCATGGATGTGTGTGTTGTACTTAGGTTAGTTAGGTGTAAGTAGTTCTAAGTTCTAGGGGACTGATGACCACAGATGTTAAGTCCCATAGTGCTCAGAGCCATTTGAACCATTTGAAGAAATTTCCATCGTTTTTATTTCGCCGGCAAGTGAGTAAAATACAGTTGCTTTCAGTTCCTAAGTGACAACATGTGAGACTGTTAGTGGTTATACGTCTGTCGGACGGCCACTCCTTCTGGGTCCGCAGCTCGTGGTCGTGCGGTAGCGTTCTCGCTTCCCGTGCCCTGGTTCCCGGGTTCGATTCCCGGCGGGGTCAGGGATCTTCTCTGCCTCTTGATGACTGGGTGTTGTGTGATGTCCTTCGGTTAGTTAGGGTTAAGTAGTTCTAAGTTCTAGGTGGCTGATGACCATAGATGTTAAGTCCCATAGTGCTCAGAGCCATTTGAACCACTCCTTCTGGCTATCGCCGTATTAGCCTTCTGTAGTAGTCATACAATTAGATGTCGAAAGTCGTGGGATAGTGAAAAGCACGTTCACAGAGGGCCGTAGCATAGCGTACAAAAGGTGTAAAAGGACAGTGCACTGGTGGAGCTGTCGCTTGTACTCAGGTCATTCATGTGAGAAGGTTTTACCGGCCACGGTGGCCGAGCGGTTCTAGGCGCTTCAGTCTGGAACCGCGAGACTGCTGCGGTCGCAGGTTCGAATCCTGTCTCGGGCATGGATGTGTGAGATGTCCTTAGATTAGTTAGGTTTAAGTAGTTCTAAATTCTAAGGGACTGATGACCTCAGATGTTAAGTCCCATAGTGCTCAGAGCCATTTGAACCATTTTGAGAGGGTTTCCGACATTATTATGGTAGCACAATGGGAATGAACACTTTGAACACGGAATTGTAGCTGGAGCAAGGCGCATGGAACCTTCCATTTCGGAAATCGTTAGCGAATTCATTATTCTGAGATTCCCAGTGTCAAGAGCGTGGCAAGAACAAATTTCAGGCAGTACCTCTCAACATGGGCAACGTAGTGGCCGTCGGCATTCACTTAACGACCGAGAGCAACGGCGTTTGCGTAGAGTTGTCAGTGCTAACAGACAAGTAACACTGCGTGAAATCAGAAGGCGACCGACGTGAGTACCTTTAGTAACAGAACGACATCGGCTCAGCGTCTGTCCTGGCCCCGTGACCAAATCAGTTCGACACTAGACGGCTGCCGCGCGGGATTAGCCGAGCGGTGTCGGGCGCTGCAGTCATGGACTGTGCGGCTGGTCCCGGGAGAGGTTCGAGTCCTCCCTCGGGCATGGGTGTGTGTGTGTGTGTGTGTGTGTGTGTCCTTTGGATAGTAGTAAGCTTAGGGACTGATGACCTTAGCAGTTAAGTCCTATAAGATTTCACACACATTTGAACATTTTTGAACTAGAAGGCTGCCCCGTGGTCTATTCCGAGGACCCTAATTTCAGTTGATAAAGAGCTGACGGTAGGGCTCGTGTGTGGCGCATACCCCTCGAAGTCGTGAACCCGAGGTCTGAACATGTCTCTGTGCAAGCTGGTGGTGGCGCCATAATGGTGTGGACTGCTTTCACGTGGAATAGACTGGGTCCTCTGGTACAACTGAACAGATTATTGACTGCAGTTGGCTATTTTTGGCTATTTTGAGACCATTGTTGTCATTGATAGACGTCATGTTCCGAAAAAAACAATGAAATTTTTATGGATGTCAATTTGCCACGTGACCGGGCCGCAGTTGTTTGCGATTGGTTTGAAGAACATCCTGGGGAGTTCGAGTCCCTGACATGAATTCCATAGAACACTATTTTTGTGGAAAGTAATCGAGAGGTCAGTTTGTGCACAAAATCCTCCACCGGCAACACTTCCCCAATTATAGACAGCCTTAGAGGCAGTATGGCTCAATATTTCTGCAAGGGACTTCCAACGAATTACTGAGTCCACGCGAGGTCGAATTGTTGCAGTACACCGGCAAAAGGAGGCCACACACGATATTAGAAGGTATCTCATGACGTTTGTCAGTGTATATAAATAAATACACCTAAGCAACTCAAGAATTGAAAATGAACACATTTCTCATGCCGCTATCGCAGTATAGACACTTTCATTGTTCCAAGATGATCGGTTTCAACAGGCTTATGCTGCCATCATCGGATCTTATGAAACATGTTGTAAAACTGCCAGTTCAATAAAATCAGATGATGGCAGCCTCAGAGTGCTGAAATCGGTCATCTTCGAACAACAGAAGTGTTTACACTGCAATCGCGGCATACGAAGTGTGTTCATTTTCAACCGTACCGATCGACCCACAGCACAACATGTGTGCGTTACAAAACTCAGAAATTATTGTAGAATGTAGTTATTGACTTTCGATTCACAGTTTAATAATGGTAGTCACTTTGAAAGTAGCGTAACTCTTTCAAACATATAAGGGGGGATCAAAAAGTTTCCGTTTGAGGGCGTTGCGTACATACAACGTAGGACGACTCTGATTCGGGTACTTAAGCACCTACTCCTAGGCAAATAATTAGTGTGGCATTCATGTCTTTCAATGTGCGTGCGATAAACGTGGAAACGTGGACTGTGGCGACGTTATTATCAAATGCGTCCAAACAGGGCGAACGTTCCTAGGCTGCCGAAGAACAAACACCGGTAGACACTCGTCATAGAATGAAGATTGTGTATGGGGCACCGTTGTGGAATGGTGCTGCTGCTTCATGATAACGAACATCCCCCTAATCCAAATGTCGTGACGCAGAAGTTACGCCATCTTAAGTGTTAGACACTTGATGAACACCCTGCCTGTGGTCTTTATCTTCCTCCCTCCGCCCCCCCCCCCCCCCCCCGGCCTACAATCACGCCTTCGGTCCCTTAAAATAGGTCTTGATGGGTCAACGATTCCTGTGGAACGAAGATGTGCAGCTGGCATTTCCGGACTTCTTTAGGCAGGACACGACGTCTTACCAAAAGGCTGTCTTCAACCTGGTAGGTCGGTGGGACGGTTGCGTCAACGCTCACTGCGATTTTGCCTGATAGGCATACCGATTGTATTTGATATTTTATTTAAGACAGGTCACTCGTCACAGTTGTATAATAGCAGAACTTTTGGCATACATTCCATAAATGCGTTGCACAAACATCTACACGTATGTAAACGCTAAGACGAACGACGTATCACGAAGGAATTATCGGAATCATGCAGACATACATGAACAGACAAACAAATGATTGAAATTTCAGATAAACAAGATGATTTATTCAAGAGAAAAGCTTCACAAAGTGAGCAAGTCAATAAAGCATCAGCCCACCTCTGGGCCTTAACGCTTACAGTTATTCGACTTGGCACTGAGTTGTTGGGTGTCCTCTCGAGGGATATGGTGCCGAATTCTGTCCAACTGGCGCCCTACATCGTCAAAATCCCGAGCTGGTTGGAAGGCCCTGCTCATAATGATCCAAACGTCCTTAAGTGGGAGGGGGGGGGGGGGAATCCGGCGACCTCGCTACCCAATTTAGGGCACGGCAATCGCGAAGACAAGCAGTATTAACTCTTTTGCTGAAATGTAAGTCCAGAATGGTTTGCCAAGGAGTGGAACAAAACGAGGCATAGAATATCGTCGACGTATTGCTGTGCTGTGAGGGTGCCGCGGATAGCAACCAAAGGAGTCCTGCCATGAAAAGGAATGAACCCCAGACCATCTCTCCTGGACGTACGGCGGGCAACAGGTTAGTATCCTTCGGACGTCCGGGGCGTGTCCAGCTACGACATCGGCGTGGAATCTGTCTTCCTTAATGAGTTCCGCTTCGAACTGAGTCCCGAAGACCAGTGAAGACGTGACTGGAGAAACCGCAGACAGCAGTGCGGTACCAACTAGACTGTGGCCCGCCATACAGCCCGATAACCAGGAATGATAACCACTAGTGATAATCTGGGATGCAATTTCGTTTCGTAGCCCGACATCTTTGGGCATCATCCGCGGCATCCATGCAGCACAGCGTCAGCGATATTCTACACTCCCTTTAGATACCTTTCGTCGTAAGCCATCCTGGACTTACGTTTGAGCAAGGTAATGCCCGCCCGCACACTACTGCTTGTGTCGGTGTATCCAAAACCCTATTTTGTTCAACAAGGTCGTTTGATCTCTCCGCAACTGACAACGTTTGAAGCAGTATGGCCAGAACCCTCCAACTATCACGCCAGATGGACAGAATTTGGCACGATATCCCTCAGGAGGACATTCAATGCACTATGTGATCAAAAGTATCCGAACACCCCCAAAAACATACGTTTCTCATATTAGGTGTTACTCCATATCAGGGACCTCAGTAGTCATTAGACATCGTGAGAGGGCAGAATGGGGCACTCCGCGGAACTCACGAACTTCGAATGCGGTCAGGTGATTGGGTGTCACTTGTGTCATACGACTGTACGCGAAATTTTTACACTCCTAAACATCGCCAGGTCCACTGTTTCCGATGTGGCAGTGAAGTGGAAACGTGAAGGGACATATACAGCACAAAGGCGTACAGGCCGACCTCGTCTGTTGACTGACAGAGACCGCCGACAGTTGAAGAGAGTCGTAATGGGCAGACATCTATCCAGACCATCACACAGAAATTCCAAACAGCATCAGGATCTAATGCAAGTACTATGACAGTTAGGCGGTAGGTGAGAAAACTTGGATTTCATCATCGAGCGGTTGCTCATAAGCCACGCATCATGCCGATAAATGCCAAACGACGCCGAGCTTGGTGTAAGGAGCGTAAACATTGGACGATTGAACAGTGGAAAAACGTTGTGTTGAGCGACGAATCATGGTACACAATGTGGCGATCCGATGGCAGGGTGTGGGTATGGCAAAAGCCTGGTGAACGCAATCCGCCAGAATGTGTAGTGACAAAAGTAAAATTCGGAGGCGGTAGGGTTATGGTGTGGTCGTGTTTTTCATGGAAGTTGCTTGCACCCCTTGTTGTTTTGCGTGGCACTATCACAGCACACGACTACATTGATGTTTTAAGCACCCTCTTGCTTCCCACTGTTGAAGGGCAATTCAGGGATGGCGATTGCATCTTTCATCACGATCGAGCACCTGTTCATAATGCACGGCCTGTGGCGGAGTGGTTGCACGACAATAACATCCCTGTAATGGACTGGTTTGCACAGAGTCCTGACCTGAATCCTATAGCACACCTTTAGGATGTTTTGGAACGCTGACTTCGTGTCAGGCCTCACCGACGGATAGCGATACCTCTTCTCAGTGTAGCACTCCGTGAAGAATGGGCTGCCATTACCCAAAGAAACCTTCCAGCACCTGATTGAACGTATGCCTGCGAGAGTGGAAGCTGTCATCAAGGCTGATGGTGGGCCAACACCATATTGAATTCCAGCATTACCGATGGAGGGCACCACGAACTTGTAAGTTATTTTCAGGCAGGTGTCCGGATACCTTTGATCACATAGTGTAACTCTATCAATCAATGCCAGACCGAATAATTGCTTACATAAGGGGTAGCGGTGGACCGACGCATTATTGACTTGCTCAGTTTGTGAAGTTCTTTACCTCGGATAAATCGTTCAACTTATCTGAAATTGTAAACATTTGTTCGCCAACACATGTACATCACATCTACCGATTTCCGACCCATTCGGATAATTCCTTCAAGGTAAGTCTCTCTCTCTCTCTCTCTCTCTCTCTCTCTCTCTCTTTTCCTTTTTTTTACTTAGATTGCAATACCAGCAGAAACTACTAAACTTCAGGATGATCGAAAGGTGCAGCAGTACCGAGATTTCTCGAACTGCGACATAAACGTGATTGAGATTCTCGAGTCGTTCTCAAGCACAGTACCGAAGATATCACAGAACAGAGATTACTCACGTATAGGAACTATTGATTGATTCCAAACGAAAAGTTTGGGAAACGTGTTTAGGTTCAAAGCCTGCGAGGTGTTGGAGGGATACCCCCACGTTATAATTACTATTTATCAATCTTTGTATGCACTCTGCCATCTCCAGTAAAGTTTCTCTTTGTATCACTGTTTTACTTCGCGTGCTGGCGCTTGAGAATAACGTGACTTCCAACTTGTCAAAGAGTAATCTTTCACCAGATGAAGTTTGACGTCTGTGTCCATCCCACTCCAGCTGGTGTGTGGAGTATCTGTTAAACAAATCCACCTTTGGTTGGCATTCTGGGATGAATGGTGAAAGCTTTTACACGGCTGTTCTAGTCCTGTCAGTCTTATTGAAACATGTGAGATCCGAGGACAACACGTGAAAACGAGGTTGTTCCGCATGAAGCATATTGCAGTAAATTACTTAAAAAAAGATCTGCTAGCTGATGGAGATATATTTGTAACGTATTCAGCGTTTTTGTCTAATTCGCAGTGGTCGTAAATTTTCCCGTCAGAATTATTCACTGTGAGATAACAGACCAGGTTAACGTTTTACGGATTCATAGAATGTTTTTCTTTCGTGTGAGATGCCAGACAAGGCTGAATATTTACTAATGGTTTAAGTAACAAATTTTTGACATATAACTTTCTGTTCACGTCTGTGTGTGCCATTTATGATGTGGTTGAGGCTTTTTTTATTAGTTTGTTGTTCAAGACTTCCATAGGATAAGTTGTTCAACAACAGTATGGTTCCTCTCCCCTAAAATTGCATGATTTTACTTGCAGCAAAATGGCTTCAAATAAATATTACTAAAATTTATTCTCGTCCTTTTATGCGAGGGTTTTACGGAAAGAAAGGTCTGATCGGGCGCGAAATGGAAACTACAGTGAAAATCCGATGAAGCTTTGCAAAGATATGTTGGGCAGTGTCTCTGGTATGCCCGTCGATCGCGTCACGTCACTCTTTCCAGTTCTGAGCCCGCAGGGACCACATAAAGGTGCCTGGTTAAATAATGAAGGCCAAGTGAGAGATTTCACCTGATGTCATGCAGCCCACATAACACTAGTGCTATGCGGTTCCTTCTTCATGACTATTCTCGGCTGTACTCTGCAGGGGCAGCGTTTTCGATGGGATGTGTTTGATCAGCCACAATGCATCCCGTAACTGGACCCCCATGAGTTTCATCTCTGCTCACATGAACCACTGGCATTGAAGACAACTTTTTGGCATAGTCAACGAGTTGTAGACAAACATAGAGAATTGGCGGAAAGCAACGGTGACTGCCTTCTATGACGAGGGCACTGGAAAGGAGGTACAACGCTGGAACAAATGTATAAGTTGGAGCGGCGAATATGTAGAGAAGTACCTGGAAGGCGTAGGTAACTTCAGCAAATAAAACGTTTTTGATTCTCATAGCGGTTTCCATTTCACGACCATCGGACTTTACTTTCGGAATAGTCGTTGTAGGAAATACACTGGCGTGCAAAACGTAAGTACGAAAGTAACTTCCGCATAATTTGTCACTGCCAGGTAACAAAGCTCGATTAAAACTTTGACCCTACATAGAAAGAACTGATAGAGTATAGTACCAAAGTTAACTGTAAGAGATAAGCATTGAGACAAACCGAAATGACACATGTATTCAAGTATGATATTACGTACACTAAAGTCACTGCTAGTCGTGATGGTCACCTGGACGTGGTCATGGTTCTTGATAGGGTGTGTAATGATCACGGACGGCAGTGTATGCTCTACAACGTGCTCCCACTCTGGCCACTAGGTTAGTAAGGCGTTCTTGTGGTAAGGCATTCCGTTCCTCTGCCAGCACATATTACAACTGCTGCATGGCCGATGGTGCATGTGAACGTGCTGAAATACATCTCCGCATCCCACACGTGCATTTAAGTCAGGGAATCTCCATTCGCAGAATTTCCTCTCGTTCCAAGAACTCCTCCAAGTGCACTGTTCTATGTGGTCCAGCAGCGGCATCCATAAAAATGGAGTCAGGGACGGATACAGCCCTGAAAAGTCCACATGGGGAAGGCATACAGTATCAAAATAACGTCGCTCAGTGACTGTACCATGATGAAAGATTTGGAGGTAAGCACGGACCTGCTTCATAATGCCCCCCCACACCATAACACCTGGAACACCAAAAGGATGGTGCTGGACGTTGCATTGCTTGTTTCCACCTCTTGCCGTATCAGGATTTGTCCGCAGTTGTTGAATTGATTCCTTTTATGGTCCTGGTGTTATGGTGCGTGAGGGTGTAATGTTGTTCGGGAATTCTGACATCGAAACCTTTGAACTCTCTAGTGAACTTTACTGTGTCACTATACTACTTCTACGTGTGCTTCGTTTCAGGGGTGGATTCAGTTCCGAGTTAATTTTTGTATATGGTAATGCCCTACCGCATCGACCTGCACAGGTGCAGGAGCTCTTGGAACAGGAGTAAATTAGGTTAATGAACAGGTCTGCCTATTCCTCCCACTTAAATCCCGTCTGTGGTATCACATATCGATACCACCCCACGACGGGAGGTTGCTAACAGAATAGCAAGTTTCCATAAGACGCCGACGGCAGTCACGTGAGACCTGACAAATCGAATGGCGTGCGCCTGCTGTGCCACACCTCCAGCAGCTCTGTACTTCTAGCGCCCTAGTAGTATAGGATGGCTGGCAGCAGAGAGAGACAGACCATTCATGCTCAGACGCACTTCTTCACGTGACGATATTCAGATGTGGTCAGTCGCGGCTCCAACACTACGTTTCGGCTCCAGCACCACAGTTTGTGCTTTAGTGCAGAGAGACTCTTCCTGGTTGTCACTGAGATTCCTGGACTCTATTTCTTGTTGCATCAGTTGTATGGAGACTTCTACACATTTGGAGAAATATAAGTTAAGTATATCTTCTGTTTGTTGTATTGTTTGTTAAATAATCATTTCTGCCCCTGCCCAGATTTCCTACAATTGCAGTTGCCACACTACTCTGTAGCCTCAACATTGTGTAGGAAGTCATACACAACACCATCGAGCATGTGTGGGATGCAGTAGAGAGACATATAGCAGCACATGCACTTGCGCTAACTACACTACGGGCCATTAAAATTGCTACACCACGAAGATGACGTGCTACAGACGCTAAATTTAACCGACAGAAAGAAGATGCTGTGATATGCAAATGGTTAGATTTTCAGAGCATTCACGCAAGGTTGGCGCCGGTGGCGACACCTACAAAATGCTAACATGAGGAAAGTTTCCAGCCGATTTCTCATACACAAACAGCAGTTGACCGGCGTTGCCTGGTGAAACGTTGTTGTGATGCCTCGTGTATGGAGGAGAAATGCGTACCATAAAGTTTCCGACTTTGATAAAGGCCGGATTGTAGCCTATCGCGATTGCGGTTTTTCGTATCGCGACATTGCTGCTCGCGTTGGTCGAGATCCAACGACTGTTAGCAGAATAGGGAATCGGTGGGTTCAGGAGGGTAATACGGAACGCCATGCTGGATACCAACGGCGTCGTATCACTAGCAGTCGAGATGACAGGCATCTTCTCCGCATAGCTGTAACGGATCGTGCAGCCACGTCTCGATCCCTGAGTCAACAGATGGGGACGTTTGTAAGAGACGTTTGTAAGACAGACACCATCTGCACTAACAGTTCGACGACGTTTGCAACAGCATGAACTATCAGCTCGCAGACCATGGCTGCGGTTACCCTTGACGCTGCATCACAGACAGGAGTCTGCGATGGTGTACTCAACGACGAACCTGGGTGCACGAATGACAAAACGTTATTTTCTCGGATGAATCCAGGTTCTGTTTACAGCATCATGAGGGGCGCATCCATGTTTGGCGACATCGCGGTGAATGCACATTGGAAGCGTGTATTCGTCAGCTCCATACTCGCGTATCACCTGGCGTGATGGTATGGAGTGCCATTGGTTACATGTCTCGGTCACGTCTTGTTCGCATTGACGGCACTTTTTACAGTGGATGTTTCATTTCAGATGTGTTACGACCCGTGGCTCTACCCTTCATTCGACCCTGTGAAACCCTACATTTCAGCAGGATAATGCACGACCGCATGTTGCAGGTCCTGCACGGGCCTTTCTGGATACAGGAAATATTCGACTGCTGCCCTGGCCAGTACATTCTCCAGCTCTCTTACCAATTGAAAACGTCTGGTCAATGGTGGCCAAGCAACTGGCTCGTCACCATACGCCAGTCACTACTCTAATGAACTGTGGTATCGTGTTGAAGCTGCATGGGCAGTTGTACCTGTACACGCCATCCAAGCCCTGTTTGACTAAATGCCCGGGCGTATCAAGGCCGTTATTACGGCCAGGGGTGGTTGTTCTGGGTACTGATTTCTTAGAATGTACGCACGCAAATTGCGTGAAAATGTAATCACATGTCAGTTCTAGTAATATATATTTGTCCATTGAATACCCGTTTATCATCTGCATTTCTTCTTGGTGTAGCAATTTTAATGGCCAGTAGTGTACCATACAGCAGTTGTCAACCTTGCTGATGGAGGAGTGCAACATCCTACCACAAGAACCCATTACAACATTGTGTCCAGGGTGGGAGCACGTTGCAGAGCATGCAATGCTCTCTGTGATGATCACACAGCCTGTTAACACCCATGTTCCACCTTTTATAATGTCCAGGGACCATCATAAATCGCAGTAACTTCCGTGTTCTCATTGTCTTTGAAAAAAGGTGTCATTTCCGTTTGTCTCATTGTCTAATTCTTTCAGTTACACCCCGCAGTACCGTATACGTTCAGTTCTTCCTGTTCATGGTATAAGTATCATTTATCTGCAATACCTGTTAGAGATATATGATGCGAAATTATCTTTTGTCCGTAATTTTTGGATGGAAAAGTGTTATAAAGTTAAATTGTAATTTGTTTGACATCTAACATTTACCACAGGTGCCTCGTCTCAGTAGAACTTTTCGGATCCATACGATTATTCTATCGCACAAACATCTAAACTTATGCATATATCCCCCCCCGTGGAGACCTTTGTGTTGCTACACACGTCCGACGTATCTACCGAACCTACAGTGTTTTACTAGACATTTCGTCGAGGTGTACAGCGGCAGGGAGAGCAAGAGAGCGTCGGATCCTTGGCGTCAGGAAAATTTTATTTCCGCGCTCGCCGACGTCGCGCGCGTCGCACGCTTTTTCCTTCCGGCCGGTGCTGGGAGAGTTGGGAGCAGGTATCTGCGCCCCCGGCCGCGGCGCCGCCCACCCGCCGGACGTGTCCGCTATCGCCGCCGCACACTGCGGTCGCCCGCCTTGCAAACTCACGCGCCGCGCCGCCGCTGCCGCCACCACGGGCCGCTATCAGCGCATCCGGCAGTCGGGGTACCTCTTCTTGATAGCGGGCGCACGGGGTGGCCGAGAAAAACACTTATCTGCAGAGTGCTACGCACGTCCAGGCCTGAGCTGGTCTCTCAGCACTTGACAGTAGCTCTCTGCAGAAGTTAAGTGCTAATTACATACAAATAAATGGTTGTAGGTCCATTATAAGATGCACTGAGAACTTGATGGTGACTAGTTTCGGACAATTGCGTCTATTTTCAAACCATCCTACAAAGAAAATTACAGTTGACATGACAATTTTATACAAACGAGGTACCTATTTGCAATACGATTCTAGTACAATAATACACCACTGGCCATTAAAATTGCTACAAGAAGAAATGCAGATGATAAAAGGATATTCATTGGACAAATATATTATACTAGAACTGAAATGTGATTACATTTTCACGCAGTTTGGGTCCATAGATCCTGAGAAATCAGTACCCAGAACAATCACATCCGGCCGTAATAATGGCCTTGATACGCCTGGGCATTGAGTCAAACAGAGCTTGGATGGCGTGTAAAGGTACAGCTGCCAATGCATCTTCAACACGATATCACAGTTCATCAAGAGTAGTGACTGGCGTATTGTGACGAGCCAGTTGCTCGACCACCATTGACCAGACGTTTTCAGTTGGTGAGAGATCTGGAGAATGTGCTGGCCAGGGCAGCAGTCCAACATTTCCTTTATCCAGAAAGGCCCGTACAGGATCTGCAACATGCGGTAGTGCATTATCCTACTGAAATGTAGGGTTTCGCAGGGTCGAATGAAGGGTAGCGCCACGGGTCGTAACACATCTGAAATGTAACATCCACTGTTCAAAGTGCCGTCAGTGCGAACAAGACGTGACCGAGTAATGTAACCAGTGGCATCCCGTACCATAACGCCGGGTGATACTCCAGTATGGCGATGACGAATACACGCTTCCAATGTGCGTTCACCGCGATGTCACCAAACACGGATGCGACCATCATGATGCTGTAAACAGAACCTGGATTCATCCGAAAAAATGACGTTTTGTCATTCGTGCACGCAGGTTCGTCGTTGAGAACACCATCGCAGGCACTCCTGCCTGTGATGCAGCGTCAAGGGTAACCGCAGCCATGGTCTCCGAGCTGATAGTCCATGCTGCTGCAAACGTCCCCATCTGTTGACTCAGGGATCGAGACGTGGCTGCACGATCCGTAACAGCCACGAGGATAAGATCCCTCTCGTCTCGACTGCTAGTGATACGAGGCCGTCGGGATCCAGCACGGCGTTCCTTATTACCCTCCTGAACCCGCCGATTCCATATTCTGCTAAAAGTCATCGGATCTCGAACAACTCGAGCGGCAATGTCGCGATACGATAAACCGCAATCACGATAGGCTACTACAATCCGGCCTTTATCAAAGTCGGAAACGTGATGGTACGCATTTCTCCGCCTTACACGAGACATCACAACGACGTTTCACCAGGCAATGCCGGTCAACTGCTGTTTGTGTATGAGAAATCGCTTGGAAACTTTCCTCATGTCAGCATGTTGTAGGTGTTGTCACCGGTGCCAACCTTGTGTGAATGCTCTGAGAAGCTAATCATTTGTATATCACAGCATCTTCTTCCTGTCGGTTAAATTTCGCGTCTGTAGCACGACATCTTCGTGGTGTAGCAATTGTAATGGCCAGTAGTGTATAAATGTAAGGTTATAGATGGATATTTAATTTTGTGAGTTGCCTTACTAGTTACATACCGTGACGTAAGTGTGACAACAGAGGCGACAGCCTACATAAAAAAACCGCCCTTCCACTGGTGATGAAAGCGGCATTATGGCCGACTCAACAACAGTAAATGGACCACGTAGGACGGACATTAGAGAATTACTGTTGTGCAAAGGTACCAGTGGCTCCATGTAAAATCCTAGAGGCCACTGACAGCGGCGCGCGTCCAACGTAAGATACTTATTATCGCCTGTATTGTCAAACTTATGATACGATATGTAACTACTAAGACAACTCGTAAAACTAAATAACAGTGACAAATTTGAAATGCCTGGGCTAGCAGGACAGAGCGGATTTGTTTCTGGAAAGGGGCCAAAATAAGTTGCTGTCAGTTGCACTCAACATACAAACTTTATTTATCAACACACAATATTACAACAAGGATGCGAAACACTCAAAACTTTAATCGACTTCCTTTGATTAACTTTAGATCGGCTGAAATCCAAACTCAAAATCCAAAACACAAGGCCTAAGCAAGAAATTGAAATACAAGGTTCTTCTGGAGGTTTCACCCAAGAATATTTTCTAAATGTTCAATCTAAACAGGCTGAAGGCCTTAGCAATTTAATTTTAATGGAACTCGTCGGAAGGCCGCATATTCGACAATAAGAAAAGTTTCAATCAAACGGCAGAAACCATTATCTTAAAAGATTTCACGCAAAATTCGGCTGAAGGTCCCACACAAAAGCATAACAATCTTATGCCTTACGGGCAAGACAAGAACATTAATTTAAGAGATATTAAAACTCGGCTGAAGGCCGCAGATCAGCAAATAATTTAACGACTTAAGCCCTAGAAAGAATAATTTCAGTTTTAAAAAGGAGAAGACCGTATCTTAAAACATTTCATATAAAATTCGTCTGTAGGCCCCTATAAAGAATAACAATCTCATGCCTAAAGGGCAAGACAAGAACATTAATTTAAAAGATATTAATACTCGGCTGAAGGCCACATATCAACAAAATATGTTTAACGGCTTAAGGACTAGAAAAAGAGTTTCAGTTTAAAAGGCAGAAGGCCTTACGTTAAAACATCTCATGTAAAACTCGGCTGAAGGCCCCATTTAAAAGAATAACAAGCCCATGCCTTAAGAGCAAGACAAGAATATTAATTTAAGAGATATTGATACTCGGCTGAAGGTCACACATCAACCAAATAACTAAAACCCAAACAGGGAAATTACTATGTAACACACAAGGAACGGCGCTCAGTAGTTTCCAAGGGTCGGCCTGAGATTGTAACACTAACGACCGTTTAGGTGAGACAGGCAGCCTGTCCAACGACTTCTTAATCTGAAGGCAACCCAATCGACAGGCAGCCGACGGACCAATCAACCAAATCAGTTCCGCTCCACGCAACCAGCAAAACGACCACAAGATTTCAATACAACGACACAAAGAATATTGGCGGCCACAACGACCAACGACACCTCAGCTGTCGAACTACACGCCGCGCTGGACAGCAACAACGCGACGAGGAAAATACACTGCCGAAAATTACGTCAACGACCAGGACAGGTAACCGGAACATCAACGGCCACAAGGCAGAAGATACCGCTCGTCTACTTCAATAACAGCGAATAAATTAAGTTAAAATCCACAGGAAGACGGCTGGAATCTTAGCCAACTCAAATACACACACACGTTGTAGCTCGCGCGAATGTCCCAAAAGCGACAAACAGGATCAAACGAAGAATTGTAAACAGTTGAGGCTCTATAGTAGGTTAAGTGAGGACTCAACTTTCATGTTCAAGATCGGTGGACCACGAACTTCGTAGCACTCGCAAGCAGCACCTCACACCGCCAGCGGCCCCAGCCAGAGTACGCACGACAGAGACTTCCTTGGTGCTCCACGCCAACTGACCAACTGGTCACACACCGCCCAGCCGAAAACAATATCCACCACATCAAAGATAGTACAGCAATACCGGTATCGATACACGCTGCTGCTGCCACTCACAGAGAGGACAGCAACATTATCGCGACAACTACAGGAGAAATAAAACCACAGGACTGCAACCGAGGTTTAACCCAAGACAAGCATGCAAAAGCATTACACATATAAAAGCGAGATCCTTGCCAGGCTTTCAAGGTCCAAGGGCTGTCTACCGGCCGCCGTGTCATCCTCTGCCTTACGGCGTCATTCGGAAAAGGTAAGGAGGGGCAAGTAGTCAGCACACCGTTCTCGCGGCCGATTTTCAGATTTTCCAGACCGTGGAGCCGCTACTACTCGGTCAGCTAGCCCCTCAAATGTCATCATGAGGCTGAATGCACCCCCAACCAGTCCTTCCACCGAGGACAAATCCCTGAAAGTACCGGGAAACGAACCTGAGTCCTCCGCATGGTCCATCTACGACGTGCATGCGGTAAATGCGGCAACGCGAATTATGGTGGCATTAACACCAAACGTGTCCAAATAAGACCAACGTGCTGCTATTCTTTTCTGGGCTGCCGAAGATGAAACACTGGTAGACATCAATCGGAGAATGAAGAATGTGTATGGGCAAAATGTCTTTCGAAACCACTGTTGTGGAATGGGGCGAAAAGGGGCGCCGGTGCTTCATGATAACGCACGTCTCCATATCGCAAATATCGTAACCCACACGTTACACCAGCCCATGTGGGACACATTGGAGCGGCCGCCCTATAGTCATGATCTCTTCCCAACCGAATATCACGATTCTGGCTCTTAAAAAAAGGTCTTGAAGGATCGACGACTCCTGGCGGACGAGGGAGTGCGGCAGATGGACACGGTGCTTTACCAAACGGGAGTCTTCAGCCTGGTGCGTGGATGAGATGATTGCGTCAACGCTCACGGTGATATCATCTGATCAATATACCGATTCTGGACAGTACGCCTTCCAACAGAAACTTTCATCACCACTTATAATGTGATATAACAGCTACTGCGTGTGCAAACAATAATTACTTTATTTTCAAGTATTTCGACATCCACATCTACATGGTTAGTCTGCAATTCATACTTAAGTGCCTGTCATAGGGTTCAACGAACCGTTTTCATACTACTTCTCTACCAATCCACTCTCGAATGGCGCTTGGGAAAAAGGAAAGCCTAAATCTTTCCGTTCGAGCTCTGATTTCTCTTATTTTATTATGATGATCATATGATGGGTGTCAACAAAATATTTTCGCATTCGGAGGAGAAAGATGGTGATTGAAATTTAGTAAATAGATCTCGTCGCAAAGAAAACCGCCTTTGTTTCAGTGACTGCCACCCCAACTCGCGTATCATATCAGTGACACACTCACTCCTATTGCGCGATAACACGAAACGAGCTGCCCTTCTTTACACTTCTTCGATGTCCTTCGTCGATCCTACCTGGTAAGGGACCCACACCGCACAACAATATTCTAGAAGAGGACGGACAAGTGTAACGTAGGCTGTCTCTTTAGTGGGTTTGTCGCATCTTCTATGTGTTCTGCCAACAAAGCGCCGTCTTCGTTTCGTCTTTCCCACAATACTATCTCTATGGTCTTTCCAATTTAAGTTGCTCGTAATTGTAATTCCTAGGTATTTAGTCGAATTGACAGCCCTTAGATTTGTGCGATTTATCGTATACCCTAAATTTATCGGATTTCTTTTAGTACCCATGTGGATGACCTCGCACTTTTCTTTGTTTAGTGCCAATTGCCATTTTTCGCGCCGACCGAAGTGGCCGTGCGGTTAAAGGCGCTGCAGTCTAGAACCGCAAGACCGCTACGGTCGCAGGTTCGAATCCTGCCTCGGGCATGGATGTTTGTGATGTCCTTAGGTTAGGTTTAACTAGTTCTAAGTTCTAGGGGACTAATGACCTCAGCAGTTGAGTCCCATAGTGCTCAGAGCCAGAGCCACTTTTCGCACCATACAGAAATTCTCTCTAGATCATTTTGTAATTGGAACTGATCGTGGAATGATTTTACTAGACGGTAAATTACAGCGTCATCTGCAAACGGTCTAAGGGGGCTGCTCAGATTATCACCTAGATCATTTATATAAATCAGGAACAGCAGATGGCCTATGACACTACTTTGCCGAACGCCAGATATCGCTTTTGTTCTACTCGATGATTTACCGTCTATCACTACGAAATGTGACCTCTCTGAGAGGAAATCACGAATCCAGTCACACAACTGAGACGATACTCCATATGCACACAATTTGATTAATAGTCGCTTGTAAGGAACGGTATCAAAAGCCTTCTGGAAATCTAGGAATATGGAATTGGTCTGAGATTCCTCGTTGACAGCACTCATTACTTCATGGGCATAAAGAGCTAGCTGTGTTGCACAAGAACGATATTTTCTGAATCCGTGCTGGTTATGTATCAATAAGTCATTTTCTTCCATGTGATTCATAATGTTCGAGTACAGTATATGCTCCAGAATCCTACTGTAAATTGAGGTCAGTGATGTGGGTGTGTAATTCAATGGTTTACGCCTATTTCCGTTCTTGAATATTGGTGTGACCTGTACTACTTTCCAGTCTTTAGGAACAGACCTTTCGTCAATTGAGTGCTTGTATATGATTGCTAAGAAAGGAGCTATTGCCGGCCGGTGTGGCTGAGCGGTTCTAGGCGCTTCAGTCTGGAACCGCGCGACCGCTACGTCGCAGGTTCGAATCCTGCCTCGGGCATGGGTGTGTGTGATGTCCTTAGGTTAGTTAAGTTTAAGTAGTTCTAAGTCTAGGGGACTGATGACGTCAGATGTTAAGTCCCATAGTGTTCAGAGCGATTTGAACCATTTGAAAGGCGCTGTTGTGCCTGGATACTCTGAAAGGAATCTGATTCGTATACCACTTGGATCGGAAGACTTCCCTTTCTTAAGTGTATTGAGTATTTAGTGGCTCGCTACCTTACACAACATTCCATTTGAAACATTTTTGTATGTGCACTCTCGCTCAATGATGAAATCGCTGACGCAAGCCTGTGCATCGGCGGTCGACGCGTATGTAGTCAGTGTGAATCCTTGTGGTGGAAGAAATTTCCATCGCTTTTATTTCGCCTGCAGGTGGGTAAAACACTGTTGCTTTCAGTTCCGTAGTGACGACATGTAAGGCTGTTAGTGCTTATACGTCTGTCGGACGGACAGATTGAATTCGGTGGCCTCCTTCATGCTATTCGAGAGGAGTAGATTGCGTGCCGGCAACGGGTCTCGTTCTCTGGCTCTTCCATCTGTAACAACAGAAACACAATTCTGTAGTGTACAATATCTCGTGCTCTGCACTTAATACCACGTAAAGCGAAGTAGTAGCACTTTGCTCCGGACGACGAAGTGTGATACCCTCATCCACAGGCAAAGCTATATTTGGAAGTATGCGACTGGCTTTGACATTTGAATGGCTCAGTGGCTTCCTTATGTCTCATCAGACGGCTCTTTTCCGGATTTTAACGGATTGTCCCTTCTCCTTATCAACGTTTGCTACATGCTTCTCTCCCTGCTGATTTTATGTGGTTCATTATCAGTCTGCCTCATTTTCAGCATTCTTCTGAATTACCACATATCAGACCCTTCTTGCTCCAGAGTCCATCATACACTTACAATCAACGCTATGCTCCATACGCACATTCTCAAAAAAATTTTCCTCAGATTAAGACCTTTGTTCCGTACTTGTAGACTTCATTCGTAATACCTTCCTAGCCTGTGCTGGATAGCTCTTTCTTACTTCTTTGCTTCGTCCCTCAGAAAAATTGGGCTTAGCTATAGGGAAGACAGGTGATATAAAATATGTGTAAGAAACATGAGAGAAAAATTGGAATGAATGAACAAGAGCGAATTGCTTGTGTTAGAAGGTGTATACGACAGAAGTGTAGGGCTTCATCCTTACTGTTCAATCTATACATCAATGAAGCAATGGCAGAAATAAAAAAAAAAGGGTTAAGGCGCTGACTATGCGATATTTTACGACAGTCCATAGCATGTCTCCAGACAAACCAACTCGAATGGTCATTTGGCAGCCACTTCCACCAATGATTTTGAAACTTTCTGAGCAGTGTTATCAATGCGTTTCCCCTCGTTTGACCTCTAAAGCGTTTTTAAACACCAAGTCTAATAATCGATCCTTATGTATTCCACACCGACCTCCACTTCTTCTTCCATCACCTCATTCTCATGGTTAATATTTTCATAAACAATTTCGTTTATTAATTTTTCCAGATCATTCCACTATTTGTTAAAATACAAGATGTTTAGTGCTTGAGTTTCCCAGTGAGAGAAATCACAAAGTCACGTATTTTGTCTGGCGCATAATTCGTGTTAGCCCTAACTTAACTTTTTGAGTCATCACTCCTCTATCTACTTTAATATGGCCCGTACGATTTATTCGCCTGTGTCAACCTCTTCATTTCACAGCAGCACTTGCGCCCAGCGTTCTCAATTATTCGTCGTGTTTTCGTACAGTTTTTGCCCTCACCGAAAGACTGGGGCAGTTAACGCTACTGCTACCTGAAAAACCACTTGAATGTCGCATTCTAAAATGAATACAATGGTCAGGTGCAATTTTTAAATGAAACTATGTTAATTAATGTACCAGAATACTAGCACTGTATGGCATAAGTACAGACATAATTTTTTGTGGATCTGGCAAGAAATTTCAAAGTAAAAATGCATTGAATACGAAGATTTTGTGCTGCTGTTGCAGCCTTCTGAATAAAGCAACTCTCTTCAGTTTACGCAACTGCACATTTTGCGACTAAGTAAGCTTTACATACCGACATAAAAAGTCGGAACATCAACAAATAATTAGTGTAGAGTAATACAATGTCATGTGACTAGGGTCTCCCGTCGCGTAGACCGTTCGCCGGGTACAAGTCTTTCGATTTGACGCCACTTCGGCGACTTGCGCGACGATGGGGATGAAATGTTGATGATTAGGACAACACAACACCCAGTCCCTGAGCAGAGAAAATCTCCCACCCAGCCGGGAATCGAACCCGGGCGCTTAGGAAATTTGTGAATACATTTCTCTAGGGAACATATTTAAGTGATTAACATTGCAAGACCACAGGTTAATGTAAACACGAGGCAAGCCATTGCAAATGTCAAATGCTGGTACACTACTAATCAGTGTAGCAGCCAGAATGTTGAATGTAAGCTCGCAAAAGTGCATGCATTGTGTTGTACTGGTGCCGGATATCAGTTTGTGGGATGGAGTTCCATGCCTGTTTCACTTGATCAGTCAATGCAGCGACTGTTAATGCTGTTTGTTGATGACACTGGAGTAGCTGTCTGATGATGTCCGATATGTACTCTATTGGAGACATATCCGGTGACTGAGCAAGCAAAGGCAACATGTCGCCATTCTGTACCGCATGTTGGGTTTCAACAGCGACATGTGGGCGAGCGCTATTGAACTGGAAAAAAACCCTGGAGTGCCGTTCATGAATGGAAGCACGACAGGTCGAACCACCCGACTGACGTACAAATTTGCAGTCAGGGTGCACAGGGTAACCACAAGAGTGTTCTTGCTGTCATACAAAATCGCACCCCAGACCATACCTCCAGGTGTAGATCCAGTGTCTCTAGCTCGCAGAGAGGTTGTTTACCGGCCCTCAACTGACCTCCTCCTAACCAATACACGGCCTCACTGGCACCGAGGCAGAACCAGCTTTGATTAGAGAACGCAACAGACTTCCACCCTCCCTTAAATGAGTCCTCGCTTGACAACACTAAAGTCTCAAATGGTGATGGTTTAAGGTCAGTGAAATGCACGCTACGCGGCGTCTGGTTCAGAGCTGTCCTTGGATTAACCGATCTGTAACAGTTCTTTGTATGAGTTATTCATGAAATAACCGATTTTTAACAAATCTTTGTATCACTGTGGTGCACAGTTGCTGCCCAAATTGCTGCTGCAAATGCAGTACGATGCGCCAGAGCTATATGCCGAACACTATGGTCTACCCTCTCGGTAGTGCGACGTGGCCGTCCGGGGCCCGGTCTTCTTCCGATCGATTGCTGTCAGCAATCACGTATAGTGACTACATGCCTGCCAGGTACTTCTGCAGCATCGCAGAAGGAACATCCAGCTTGTCGTTGTCCTATTACACGACATTGTCCAAACTCAGTGACGTATTGATAATGGTGGTGCCTTAAAGGCAGTCTTGACTAACATCAACTCACCAGGTCCATTGTGAAAGGTAACTAATGCTCACGACCGTTACTGCGTATATTTAAAGCAAATCCGATTTCCCTTCGCTTCTAGTGCCACTCTTATGCGACTGGCGCGAAATTTGATGAGACGTCATTGTTCAGATGTAGAAACAAGCCTACCAATTTTCGTTTATGTCGAACAACACTTTCTCGGTGCTGCGATTTCCTGTGTGGCTCGTTCCGGCGGTGGTTCGAGTCCTCCCTCGGGCATGGGTGTGTGTGTTTGTCCTTAGGATAATTTAGATTAAGTAATGTGTAAGATAAGGGACTGACGACCATAGCAGTTAAGTCTCATAAGATTTCACACACATTTGAACATTTTTGCTGCGATTTCTTCTTTTTCCGTCTGTGTGATATTCACTACGCTCTCAACGGTGAGTGGAGTAAAATAACACATTTCAGTCATTATAAAAAATTATATTGATCGTTTTACTTTTTGAAATATGTCACTCAATCGTTTTTGGGTTTCGAAAACAAATAGAGCTTTTCTAACGAAATAAATTTTGTCCGAACCATTTACTCGTCATATCAAAATTAACATCGTTCTTGCAAATGTCAGAGTTAACTGTGACTCCATTAATTACCGTAAGTTACGCGAAGTTAAGTGGGGTTCCGTAAGTGGGGATCCATTAATTACACGATAAGGTACATAACTTATTCTTAACTAACATAGATTCCTTGAACGAGTCTGTGATCATTGTGGTATCGGATGGCTACTCCATGCATACCAGATTAATGGCGGGGCCGTTACGGCCCATAGAGCTATTCCATTGAGGTACTGGTTTACTGTTATATCCTCCATGTCGATCGATGTGAAACTCTAGCACACTGTACTGGATGTAGGAAGCGGAACTGTTGTAAACCGAGATAAGCTAGCTATACGGGGGATTCCCAATTTCTGAGACCAATAGAATAATCCATTCATAAGTCCTAAAATTCCTCTCTTATTTATGTGGTGGTTACGACATTCGATTTATATACGGGACGAGTGAGGTTCTAACCCTCGTCAGAATATCCAAATTTAGGCCTTATATGGCTTCTTACTGTAGAGAATAGACGTGCTTGTTCTCTTATTTTTATTTTAAACCAAATTTAAGCCTTATATAGCTTCTCACTGTCGGAAATAAGACCTACTTATTCTTTTATTTTTATTTTATCTCTGATCGTCTGTTTTTAGTGCATTGGGATCAATTTCGAAGTTCTAAGATGTCCATGATTCAAAGATTCTAAGTAGATCGCTAAAAGAAACAAAAAGCCATACACACAGATGATCGGAGATACAAGAATAAGAAAATAAACAGTGTTCCTTTTTTTTATGGTCATCAGTCTACTGACTGGTTTGATGCGGCCCGCCACGAATTCCTTTCCTGTGCTAACCTCTTCATCTCAGAGTAGCACTTGCAACCTGCGTCCTCAATTATTTGCTTGACGTATTCCAGTCTCTGTCTACAGTTTTTGCCCTCTACAGCTCCCTCTAGTACCATGGAAGTCATTCCCTCATGTCTTAGCAGATGTCCTATCATCCTGTCCGTTCTCCTTATCAGTGTTTTCCACATATTCCTTTCCTCTCCGATTCTGCGTAGAACCTCCTCATTCCTTACCTTATCAGTCCACCTAATTTTCAACATTCGTCTATAGCACCACATCTCAAATGCTTCGATTCTCTTCTGTTCCGGTTTTCCCACAGTCCATGTTTCACTACCATACAATGCTGTACTCCAGACGTACATCCTCAGAAATTTCTTCCTCAAATTAAGGCCGGTATTTGATATTAGTAGACTTCTTTTGGCCAGAAATGCCTTTTTTGCCATAGCGAGTCTGCTTTTGATGTCCTCCTTGCTCCGCCCGTCATTGGTTATTTTAGTGCCTAGGTAGCAGAATTCCTTAACATCATTGACTTCGTGACCATCAATCCTGATGTTAAGTTTCTCGCTGTTCTCATTTCTACTACTTCTCATTACCTTCGTCTTTCTACGATTTACTCTCAAACCATACTGTGTACTCATTAGACTGTTCATTCCGTTCAGCAGATCATTTAATTCTTCTTCACTTTCACTCATGCTAGCAATGTCATCAGCGAATCGTATCATTGATATCCTTTCACCTTGTATTTTAATTCCACTCCTGAACCTTTCTTTTATTTCCATCATTGCTTCTTCGATGTACTGATTGAAGAGTAGGGGCGAAAGGCTACAGCCTTGTCTTACACCCTTCTTAATACGAGCACTTCGTTCTTGATCGTCCACTCATATTATTCCCTCTTGGTTGTTGTACATATTGTATATGACCCGTCTCTCCCTATAGCTTACCCCTACTTTTTTCAGAATCTCGAACAGCTTGCACCATTTTATATTGTCTAACGCTTTTTCCAGGTCGACAAATCCTATGAAAGTGTCTTGATTTTTCTTTAGCCTTGCTTCCATTATTAGCCGTAACGTCAGAATTGCCTCTCTCGTCCCTTTAGTTTTCCTAAAGCCAAACTGATCGTCACCAAGCGCCTTCTCAATTTCCTTTTCCATTCTTCTGTATAGTATTCTTGTAAGCAGCTTCGATGCATGAGCTGTTAAGCTGATTGTGCGATAATTCTCGCACTTGTCAACTCTTGCCGTCTTCGGAATTGTGTGGATGATGCTTTTCCGAAAGTCAGATGGTATATCGCCAGACTCATATATTCTACACACCAACGTGAATAGTCGTTTTGTTGCCACTTCCCCCAATGAGTTTAGAAATTCTGATGGAATGTTATCTATCCCTTCTGCCTTATTTGACCGTAAGTCCTCCAAAGCTCTTTTAAATTCCGATTCTAATACTGGATCCCCTATCTCTTCTAAATCGACTCCTGTTTCTTCTTCTATCACATCAGACAAATCTTCACCCTCATAGAGGCTTTCAATGTATTCTTTCCACCTATCTGCTCTCTCCTCTGAATTTAACAGTGGAATTCCCGTTGCACTCTTAATGTTACCACCGTTGCTTTTAATGTCACCAAAGGTTGTTTTGACTTTCCTGTATGCTGAGTCTGTCCTTCCGACAATCATATCTTTTCCGATGTCTTCACCTTTTTCCTGCAGCCATTTCGTCTTAGCTTCCCTGCACTTCCTATTTATTTCATTCCTCAGCGACTTGTATTTCTGTATTCCTGATTTTCCGGAACATGTTTGTACTTCCTCCTTTCATCAATCAACTGAAGTATTTCTTCTGTTACCCATGTTTTCTTCGCAGCTACCTTCTTTGTACCTATGTTTTCCTTCCCAACGTCTGTGGTGGCCCTTTTTAGAGATGTCCATTCCTCTTCAACTCTACTGCTACTGCGCTATTCCTTATTGCTGTATCTATAGCGTTAGAGAACTTCAAATGTATTTCGTCATTCCTTAGTACTTCCGTATCCCGCTTCTTTGCGTATTGATTCTTCCTGACTAATGTCTCGAACTTCAGCCTACTCTTCATCACTACTGTATTGTGATCTGAGTCTATATCTGCTCCTGGGTACGCCTTACAATCCAGTATCTGATTTCGGAATCTCTGTCTGACCATGATGTAATCTAATTGAAATCTTCCCGTATCTCCCGGCCATTTCCAAGTATATCTCCTCCTCTTGTGATTCTTGAACAGGGTATTCGCTATTACTAGCTGAAACTTGTTATAGAACTCAATTAGTCTTTCTCCTCTTTCATTCCTAGTCCCAAGCCCATACTCTCCTGTAACCTTTCCTTCTACTCCTTCCCCTACAACTGCATTCCAGTCGTCAATGACTATTAGATTTTCGTCCCCCTTTACATACTGCATTACGCTTTCAATATCCTCATACACTTTCTCTATCTGTTCATCTTCAGCTTGCGACGTCGGCATGTATACCTGAACTATCGTTGCCGGTGTTGGTCTGCTGTCGATTCTGATTAGAACAACCCGGTCACTGAACTGTTCACAGTAACACACCCTCTGCCCTACCTTCCTATTCATAACGAATCCTACACCTGTTATACCATTTTCTGCTGCTGTTGATATTACCCGATACTCATCTGACCAGAAATCCTTGTCTCCCTTCCACTTCACTTCACTGACCCCTACTATATCTAGATTGAGCCTTTGCATTTCCCTTTTCAGATTTTCTAGTTTCCCTACCACGTTCAAGCTTCAGACATTCCACGCCCTGACTCGTAGAACGTTATCCTTTCGTTGATTACTCAATCTTTTCCTCATTGTAACCTCCCCCTTGGCAGTCCCCTCCCGGAGATCCGAATGGGGGACTATTCCGGAATCTTTTGCCAATGGAGAGATCATCATGACACTTCTTCAATTACAGGCCACATGTCCTGTGGATACACGTCACGTGTCTTTAATGCAGTGGTTTCCATTGCCTTCTGCATCCTCATGTCGTTGATCATTGCTGATTCTTCCGCCTTTAGGGGCTGTTTCCCACCCCTAGGACAAGAGAGTGCCCTGAACCTCTATCCGCTCCTCCGCCCTCTTTGACAAGGCCGTTGGCAAAATGAGGCTGACTTCTTATGCCGGAAGTCTTCGGCCGCCAATGTTGATTATTTATGTAAATTTAGGCAGTGGCGGGGATCAAACCCGGGACCGAAGACGTTTTGATTATGAATCAAAGACGCTACCCCTTTTTTTAATCTCATTTTGTTCGCTTTTGTTAGTTGCATCTGCTCGGGGCGGACGTCGTAAGACATCCATTTAAGTTCGTTGTTGATCGATTAGCTCAGTTTTTTTTATTACAGAGGGCTGCTAACCCTCTGACCGAGCACGCTGAGCTACCGTGCCGGCAGACCACGGGTACCCTCTGAAGTACTACTGAAACATTAAAATGTTCATAGTTTCCTCAAATCGATTAATAAACCTTTCGTTTACACATTTTTCCGTATTTTAACGATAAGCAGACTGTCATGTGATTACGATACCGGCCTCTAAACCAGAACAAATCAGTCATTCCCTTCTACAGAAAGTAATAAATACCCAAGGACATCAAAACTCAGTTAGACACTGGGAGGAATCATCCTGACCTTAATTCGGGAATCCTGGGAAATCGTATACACATTTTCAACTATACTGACGTTATACATTTAAGAGGCTTGTATCACATTCAGCGATGATAACCTTTTTAATAGGGGTTCATGTCCAAAATTAAACACTTTCAGAATTACATAGATAAACGCGTAAAATAATATCTTCTGTCTCCCCACATTTACACTACTGGTCATTAAAATTGCTACACCAAGAAGAAATGCAGATGATAAACGGGTATTCATTGGACAAACATATTATACTAGAACTAACATGTGATTACATTTTCACGCAATTTGGGTGCATAGATCCTGAGAAATCAGTACCCAGAACAACCACCTCTGGCCGCAATAACGGCCTTGGTACGCCTGGGCATTGAGTCAAACAGAGCTAGGATGGCGTGCACAGGTACACGATACCACAGCTTCAACACGATACCACAGTTCATCAAGAGTAGTGACTGGCGTATTGTGACGAGCCAGTTGCTCGGCCACCATTGAACAAACGTTTTCAATTGCTGAGAGATCTGGAGGATGTGCTGAGCAGGGCAGCAGTCGAACATTTCCTGTATCCAGAAAGGCCCGTACAGGACCTGCAACATGCGGTCGTGCATTATCCTGCTGAAACGTAGGGTTTCGCAGGGATTAAATGAAGGGGTCGTAACACATCTGAAATGTGACGTCCACTGTCAAAAGTGCCGTCATTGCGATCAAGAGGTGACCGAGACGTGTAACCAATGGCACCCCATACCATCACGCCGGGTGATACGCCAGTATGGCGATGACGAATACATGCTTCCAATGTGCGTCCACCGCGATGTCGCCAAACACGGATGCGACCATCATGATGCTGTAAACAAAACCTGGATTCGTCCGAAAAAATGACGTTTTGCCATTTATGCACCCAGGTTCGTCATTGAGTACACCATCGCAGGCGCTTCTGTCTGTGATGCAGCGTGGAGGCTAATCGCAACCATGGTCTCTGAGCTGATAGTCCATGCTGCTGCAAACGTCATCGAACTGTTCGTGCAGATGGTTGTTGTCTTGCAAACGTCCCCATCTGTTGGCTCAGGGATCGAGACGTGGCTGCACGATCCGTTACAGCCATGCGGATAAGATGCCTGTCATCTCGACTGCTAGTGATACGAGGCGGTTGGCATCCAGCACGGCGTTCCGTATTACCTCCTGAACCCACCGATTCCATATTCTGCTAACACTCGTTGGATCTCGACCAACACGAGCAGCAATGTCGCGATACGATAAACCGCAATCGCGATAGGCTACAATCCGACTTTTATCAAAGTCGGGAACGTGATGGTACGCATTTCTCCTCCTTACACGAGGCATCACAACAACGTTTCACCAGACAACGCCGGTTAACTGCTGTTTGTATATGAGAAATCGGTTGGAGCACGTTTAAGGTGTCGCCACCGGCGCCAACCTTGTGTGAATGCTCTGAAAAGCTAATCAGTTGCATGTCACAGCATCTTCTTCCTGTCGGTTAAACTTCGCGTCTGTAGGACGTCATCTTCGTGGTGTAGCAATATTAATGGCCAGTAGTGTGCTTTCTGGGAGTCTGTTAGTATTAGGTTGGTGCATACGTTCCTATCGTTTTGATTTTGCATGTAGGTATTCTGGTTTGTAAGGGTTATTTTACCGATTGTCCTTTTTATTTGTAGTTCACTGTTGCTATTTGAGTTTACACAGTATCATTTTGTCATTTGTAGATAGTGAGTGAAGAAATCGGAACATTTCCGACGTATTCCTCTGTTTGGCTTCGATAGAGGGATGACATCGAAGGCTGCCAGAAACATTAGCGCCATGTATGGCTAGAACGCCTTTGGACAGAGCACGACAGGAAAATGGTTTTCTCGTTTTACGGAGGATCTTTCTGACATTAGTGACTCTGAACGTTCTGGAAGACCTTTGAGACCTTTGAGGTTTGATTATCGTTTAAACGCATTCATCCACGATGATCCACATCATTGTACTCGATTACTGGCAAACGTGATGAGCTGTCATCATTCGAACATTGTGCGACATTTCCATGCAATGTAGAAGGGGCAAAAATCGGGCGCAAGGATACCGAATGCTCTAAGCCAAAATCACAAAAATCAAAGGGTGGCCATATGTCCATCTTTCCTTGTTCGTTATCAATTGGCTCGTCAACAACACCTACATTTCCCATGATTTGTCATCACTGGCGAAGAGGAAAGGTGTTATTATGCTAAAATAAGGAAAAGAATGAATGATTGGGCCCAAACAAAGTAGAAATTCCCCTTACAAAGACCTGCGTGCATCTACAAAAGATAATGTTATGCGTGTGGTGGAACAGCGACGGTGTAGAGTACTACGAATTGCCACGCCGAGCTGTAACCATCACTGCTGACATTTATTGTCAACAACTGAGACGTCTTGTAGACGCAATCGAAGAACAACGACGAGGAAGACTGCGTGAAGTGATGCAACTCCACGATAACGCCCGCCCGCATTTTGTTAAACTGACAAAAACGCTGTACAGGATTTCGATTGGGAAATCATTCCGCACTCACCTCATTCGCCTGATCTTGTGCCCTCATTTCAAACCCTTTTCCTCTGGGAACTTCCTTTCCGCATGAAAATGCGCTCCGAACATGGTCCGATGAGTTCTTCGCCTCAAAACCACGTGATTTTTACAATGGTGGAATCAAACATTTACCCCAACGTTGGTAGACTGTTGCAAATAGTGAAGGAGAATATATTATTGACGTCTAAAGTGTTTGTTATGTGTATGTGTTACGTTCATTAAACCTATGATCATTGTTATTATTACATTCTTAAGCGGCTAACTACTCTTGGTGAGGAAAAATGTTCAAAGGGAAGAAGAAAGATAAGTTTAATACAACCCGTTTTCCGGATGTGAGGTAGTGCTTGCTGTACCTCGTTAGTTATAATTACCTGCATTAAACCACTTACAAGTACTTAATGCAGTTCAGCCACGTGTCTAGGAAGTTATCGCTCCCAGTCTCAGGTTGTTGACAGTTTGTAAAATAAAATAAAAACAAACTGAATTACGTCTGACCACTTAGGCTTTTCGGATTTCTTTCGAAGAGAGCTTCTCTCTGATCTGCAGTTTCTAAAACTCTGAACGTATTTAGGAGCTTTTTTGAGACGACATTGAGACGTGGTAGTCAGCGAGAGGCAGGATGAGGCAGCGATTGTGGATGTGGCCGTAATCAGCTACCGTTGGCTACAGTAAACACATACACTTTATTTGAGGAAATAATTTTCAACAACCATTCTAAAGGAATTTAGTATACTGACGGCTGAAGGCCTTACTAAGAAGGAATTCAAAATTATTTGTCGGCTGAAGACCACAAGCAACTTCTGAATACTCAACAGCGCAAGGTCTGAATTACAAGTGAGGAAAACAGTTACACGTTAACAAATACTAAGATATTTTCTTCTTAAACAATCAAAAAACTGTAACAATCTATAGTAAAGGCTGAAGGCGTTATTAAGAAAGAATTGCAAATTTTTTGTCAGCTGAAGGCCACAAGCAATGTTACATAAAACCTACGGCTGAAGGCCAGATTAAGAACAAATTCAAAATTATTCGTTGGCTGAAGGCCACAAGCAATTTCCGAATACTCAACAGCTGAAGGCCTGAATTACAAGTGAGGACGGCAATTACACGCTAAAAATACTAAAAACTTTTTTAAACAATCTTAACAAACTGTAACAAGCTATAATGATGCCTGAAGGCCTTATCAAGACAGAATTGAAAATGATTTGTCGGCTTAATGCCACAAGCAATATTATTAACAATTAATGGCTGAAGGCCTGATTAAGAAAGAATTCAAGATTATTTGTCGGCTGAAGGCCACAAGCAATTTCGGAAATACTCAACGGCTGAATTACAAATAAGGTAGGCAATTACACGTTAAAAATACTAAAACCCTTTTTTAAACAATCTCAATAAACTGTAACAAGCTATAGTGATGGCTGAAGGCCTTATTAAGACAGAATTGAAAAATATTTGTCGGCTGATGGCCACAAGCAGTATTACAAACAATTAATGGCTGAAGGCCTGGCTTACAAGTGAGAATCGCAATTGCATGTTAAAAATACTAAAATCTTTTTAAACAATCTTAACAAACTGCAACAGGCTACAGTGACGACTGAAGGCCTCATAAAGACATAATTGAAAATTATTTGTCGGCTGAAAGCCACAAGCAGTGTTACAAACAATTAATGGCTGAAGGCCTGAATTACAATTGAGGAAGGCAATTACACGTTAAAACATTAAGGTAAATTTTAAACAATTATGACAACTTGACCAAGTAAGACGGAGTGATCCACAAACAGTGCTCCATGGATCGACCTGAGGAAGGTCACTACAGCTGTGCAAGTTGTGAGACTGACAGCCAAGAGTAATGTTCACCTAACCGCTGGTTGCACTTCAACAATAACAACAACAAATTCAAACTAATATCAAGCAGTAGCAGGTGACTAATAGCTTCTGCCAACCTGACGGACTCCACTTGTTGCGGTTGGTCTCACCAACCCTGGGTGCAGCAACACGCAAACAACAGCGAGATCTCAAACAGTGGAGGTTTCCCTACTGGATACGGGTCACTCAATTTCAGACATCCTGGGTTCGGTCGTCGGCTACGGCCTCTCGGTCCGACAGTGCCTGCATGCCGCCAGCGGTCCCGGCCTGCCCTCGAGCTGCAGACCTCGCTACTCCGTCCAAAGCCGAACTGCCTGACACACACGACGACCCGGAAATACTAGCCGTGGCTCCGAAGATAGTACCACAGTACTGGCTATCGATAACCGCTGCTGCTGCCAATCGCGGACACACAGTACTAGCAAACTCAGGGGCGTCTTTAACACAAGAAGGAAATGAGATACCACTACCGTTATTACAACACGCCAAGTTATGAACGGCAGAAACGCGAGCCGCACACGGCTCGGACATCTTTCATTATTTTCGTAATTTTCCTTTTCTACATCAACATCAACACAGACACTCTGCACATCATACTTATGTGCCTGGAAGATTGTTAATCAAACCATCTTCACGCTAATTATGTCTTATTCCACTCTCGAATAGCGCACGGAAAAATTAATGCCTACATATTACCGTGCAGGCTCTGATTTCCATTATTTTATTATGAAAATCGTTTGTCCCTATGTATGTCGGCTCCAAGAAAATATTTTCGCTTTCGGAGGAGAAAATTGGTGATTGAAATTTGGTGAGAAGATCCCGCCATGGTGAAAAAGACCTTTGTTTTAGTGATTTCCATCCCAAATCCTATATCATATCCGTGACACACTCTCCCTTTTTTCTCCACAATGCAAAAAGTGCTGCCCTTATTTGAACTTTCTCGACGTACTCCGTTAATCTGGTAAGGATCTCACACCGCGCAGCAGTACTCCAAAAGGGGATGGACAAGCGTAGAGTAGGCAGTCTCTTTAGTAGATCTGTTGCATCTTCTAAGTGTTCTGCCAATAAACACAGTATTCGGTTCGTCTTCCGCACTACATTTTCTGTGTGTTCTTTCCAGTTTAAGTTGTTCGTAATTTTAATTCCTATGTATTTGGTTAAATTTATCTCCTTTAGTTTTGATTGATTAATCGTGTAACCTCTGTTTAACGGATTTCTTTTAGCACTTACGTGCCTGACCTCACACACCATACAGATATCTTTTCCAAATCGTTTTGAAATTGGTTTTGATCTTCTGATGATTATACTAGACGATAAACGACAGCTTCATCTGCAAACAACCTAAGACAGCTGCCCAGATTGTCTCCTTAAAGGTTTAAATAGATAAGGAACAGCAGAAGGCATATAACACTGCCTTCGGGAACGGCAGAAATCATTTCTATTTTACTCGGTGACGTTCCGTCCGCTACTACGGACTGTGACTTCTCTGAAAGGACATCACGCTTGCAGTCGCATAACTGAGGTGATATTCCATAAGCACGCAATTTTATTACAAGCCGCTTGTGCGGTACGTTGTCAGAAGCTTTCTCGTAATCTAGAAATACGGAAACAATTTGAAATCCCTTGTCGATAGTACTCAACACTTCGTGTGAGTAAAGAACTAGTTGTACTTCACTAAAAAGATGGTTTCAAAATCGTGTTGACTGTATGTCAGTAGACCGTTCTCTTCTAGATAATTCATAAAGTTCGAACACAATATATGTTCTAAGATCCTGCTACAAATCGACGTTAATCATATAGGCCTGTAATTTAATGGATTACTCCTGCTGCCTTATATGAATATTGGTGTGACATGTGCAACATTCGTGTCTTTGGGTACGGATCTTTCGTCGAGTGAGCGGTTGTATATGATTGGTAAGTATGGAGCTATTGCATCAACATACTCTGAAAGGAACCTCACTAGTATACACTCTGGACCGGAAGACTTGCTTTTCTTAAGTGACTTCAGTTGCTTCATTACTACGAGGGTATCTACTTCGAAATAACTCTTGCTGGCAGCTGTTCGTGACCGAATTCTGAAATATTTACTTTGTCTCCTTTCATGAAGACGTTTCGGAAGGATTTTTTTAGTTACTCTCCTTTAGCACTAGTGTTATCGATAGTATTTCCATTGCTACCGCACAGAAAAGCCTTTGATTTTGTATGGCCGCTAGCATACTTCACATGCAACCAGAATCTCTATGGAATTTCTACCAGGTTTCAAGACATAGTTTCGTTGTAAAACTGTTACAAACATCAAAAAAAAAAAGTTTTACATCACCTTGGTTCCGAGAGTTCCGGAACCTGTACAGAAAATTGGAATAGCGATCAACATAAAACTCATTTCCACCCGTTTTATTGCTCGTGAAAGTCACACATTGCTTGTTGTTCCACCATACAGCGAGATCTTCAGAGGTGGTGGTCCAGACTGCTGTACACACCGGTACCAGTAATACCCAGTAGCATATCCTCTTGCATTGATGCATGCCTGTATTCGTCGTGGCATACTACCCACAAGTTTATCAAGGCACTGTTGGCCCACATTGTCCCACTCCTCAACGGCGATTCTGCATAGAAAAAGTTTGTGAAATAAGTTAGATATTAGTGTTATATCCCTTTCCCGGCCCTTTCTGTCCATGTTGTTCCGGCGTATCGACAAGCGCCATCACGAAGACGAAAATCGCAAGAGGAAATAAGGCAGTGAGACGACGTCAGCCAAAAGCCCGCTGACTAGGACCGCACCACGACAGGAGCGGCCTCTATCCAGGGAGAATATAAGAGCCGCTCCTGCCAGCCTCGGCCGGACAGTGTTAGGACAGGACTAGACCCGGCCTAGCAGAGAGTGCTACGATAGCAGTTAGTAGTGATCCATACCAAGTGCTTACATGGTCATTGTCTATAGCGAAGAACATTACTTGTCTGCATGACGTCCATCGCTTGCAGCACTATTGTAAACTCAAAGTTAAGTACTGTCATTCTTCTTCTTTGTAATAAAAACTATTAACGTGATTTGCTTGAATTGTTGTACAGCATTCCGAGAACGCAGCATCCTTTAGGCACCCTATAAGCGACGACTGGACAGCACTCCACACATCTCCTCTTCCTCCCTCTCTCTTATCTTGAGCCTTTTTTGTTGTTATTGCCAACGAAACTTTGCTTGGTAACTCAAGTCGCCAGAAATTTATGGGTGAATTGATTGGAAGGATTGGTATGTGGGCAAGAGACGCCTTTCATGCTGCTGAATCTGTGAGCGTAGCAGCTTAAACGACAGTTTTTCGCATTGTCTTAATCTGTGAACGGGTAGGATTACAAAAGTTTCAGACGATTCGGATTCCGTGGTAGCAGTCTAATTATAAGCCGATAAGCTATAAATACAACTTTACTGTTTTCTGTTAAAACCGACTGAAAGGAAGAAAACAAAAAGCATATAGTTTTGTGTACAGTTATTGTTTAAAATTATGTTATTCAATCCGTATATTGAGCAAGCAGTAAAGGAAACAACAGAAAAATTCGGAGTAGCAATTAAAATTCATGTAGACGAAATAAAAACTTCGAAGGTTCGCCGATGACATTGTAATTCTGTCAGAGACAGCAAAGAACCAAGAAGAGCAGCTGGGGGAATGGACAGCGTCTTGAAAGGAGGATATAAGATGCACATCAATAAAAGCTAAACGAGGATAATGGAATGTAGTTGAATTAAATCAGGTGATGCTGAGGGAATTAGATTAGGAAATGATACACTTATAGTAGAAAATGAGTTTTGCTATTTGGGGAGCAAAATAACTGATGATGGTCGAAGTACAGAAGATATAAAATGTACACTGGCGGTGGCAAGGAAAGCGTTTCTGAAGAAGAGAAATTTGTTAACGTTGAGTATAGATTTAAGTGTCAGAAAGTCGTTTCCGAAAGTATTAGTATGGAGTGTAGCCATGTATGGAAGTGAAACGTGGACGATAAATAGTTTAGACAAGAATAGAAGCTTTCTAAATGTGGTGCTACAGAACAATGCTGAAGATTAGATGGGTAGATCACATAAATAATGAGGAAGTATTGAATAAAATTGGGGAGAAGAGAAATTGGTGGCACAACTTGACTAGAAGAAGGAACCGGTTGGTAGGTCACATTCTGAGGCACCAAGGGATCACCAATTTAGTATTGGAGGGCAGCGTGGACGGTAAAAATCGTAGAGGGAGACCAAGAGATGAATACACTAAGCAGATTCAGAAGTATGTAGGTTGCAGCAGGTACTGGGAGATGAACAAGATTGCACAGGATAGAGTAGCATGGAGAGGTGCATCAAACCAATCTCTGGACTGAAGAGCACAACAACAACATAAGGAGAAAAAATATGTATGAGAGAAATAATTTGTCTAATGGGTTACATGCCCAGATATCGTAGTTAAAGCTCAAAGCACAGAATTTATTCCTGACAGTCAGTGCTAACAAAAACCATAACTTTGTTGTTTAAAAAATATTTAGCCTTTGTCATCCTGAATGTGCGTTAATGTGTTGAGTAAAAATTTCAAGTAAGTCAGTCAAGAACTTTTCACGGTCTTTACTAACAGCGTTAATCAATTACTTGACCGTTACGTAGTACTCGTAGTGCAGATTCAAACGTGACGGTGTTTTGTCACACTAGAAATTTCAACCGACAATTGCATAATGGCTATCCGGAAAGTAAGGAAGGATCGGTCGCGAAATGGAAAGCACAGTGAAAAAGCAAAGCTCCTTTATTTGCAGCTTAGCTACACCTTCAAGCTACTTCTCTACAGAGTCACCACTCGAAATAGACATGTCGTAGCGTTGTACCAACTTTACAGTACCCTCACCATACAAGTCAGCCTCCTGTGCTTTTCCAGAATATTCTACGCAGCTCTTTGTCTGTGCCAACATGCAGTCTTCAAAGCCAGCGGTTCATTTGAGCAGAGATGGAAATCAGAGGGAGCCAAGGCAGGGCTGTATGGTAAATTACATTACCCGTCGAATACGTTGCAAGGAAGTACTCACTACCCCTGCAGTGAACGGCCAAGAAATGCTGTGAAGAAGGAATTGCATGACAATTACGTTATGCAGAGTTGCAAGAGTTCAGGCGAAATCTCTCGACAGGCACCTGTACTTCGCGGGAGAAACAATTTCCTATACTCCATTCACGGAGACAAGAGACGTACTGTAAACACGGCAAGGCGCGTGACCACAGCGCTGCCGTCGAGGGGTGCACAAGGTAGGGGCCTCAGAAATTAAAAAATTAAAGTCGTGTTTTTTATAATTTGACACTTGAACATGATAAAATGATCCGAGAGCTACCTTCCGACACCTTTTTTTACATTACATTAAAATTTATAGTCACTGAAAAAGAGAAATATTTAAGCTTTCAGGAAAAGTTGTTTTTTCGCGTTCCTCTATATTTATCACGCCATATCTCCTAAACTGTGTGTCGCACAGCAAAATAATTTTATAATTGCCTTCAATACTATATGTTGATGACGTCTGCAAATTTTATGCCCAATCGAGTCAGTAATAGTGAAGTAATAAATTAAAATCTCACGTCTGATGCAGAACTTTTACCAAATCATCATCCGAAATATAGTAAGCGACAAACTTTTCCACTTTAAATTTTTTTGTGGGGGTGTAAGCGAGAAAAGTTTCAGAAGGGTTTGAATTTAATTTTGTAGTTTGTTCGAATGCGATGGGTGTAGTTTGTCCTTTATGAGCGATGTGCGGTTCGCAGGCGCGGCGCTCAGTCAGTGTGATCGTCACAGTTGCAGGTGTGAGCTCGTTTGTGGGTGTTGTACAGCGGCGATTTCAGGATATCTTAAGTTCATCTGTAAAGACGCTTGAAAGACTAGTTGTTGATTATTAGAGTAAGTATATGTGTTTCTAGTCACGCTGAGCATTCACTGTTTATGTGCGCATCCAAGAGCATCGCATGATTTCTTATTTTATATATTCAAAAAAAATGGTTCAAATGGCTCTGAGCACTATGGGACTTAACTTCTGAGGTCATCAGTCCCCTAGAACTTAGACCTACTTGAACCTAACTAACATAAGGACACCGCACACATCCATGCCCGAGGCAGGATTCGAACCTGCGACCGTAGCGGTCGCGCGGTTCCAGACTGTAGCACCTAGAACCACTCGGCCACTCCGGCCGGCTTATATATTCACTTATTTCATTAGCATCACATACGGCTGTCCTCATTGTGTCATCCACGGATTCAGCGAGCGAGGTCAACGTGTCAGCTCTGAGTCCACCAAAGAAGCGAGCAAAGAAGAAATCATTAAGTTCTTCTGAGAAGCACATGGTGCTTTATGTTTATAAAACTGAACTGTTACATCCAGAGCACTCGATGAGTGACATTGTTTCGAAAACAGCTGCAGCTACATGTGTTGGACGTTCTTCAGTGTATCGAGTGATAAGTGAGTACAAGGCCACACACTCTTTGAAGTCCCGCAAGAAAGGAAAATTACGACAGAAACTTTCTGAAAGTGTTGATGACTTCGATAGGAATTCGATACGAAGGAAAGTACACGAATTTTTTTTCGTAACGAATTGCCAACAACTGACAAAGTTCTTACAGTCGTGAACGAATATGCAGATTTCGTGAACGAAGATGCAGATCTGGGCAATTTTCGGATAACTACATTTTATAAGTTATTGAGAGAAATGAATTTCAAATATGTCCGGCGTGGGCGCGATAGCATGCTAATAGACAGGGATGACATCATTTTATGGAGGCGGCGTTATTTTTGAACCATTAAACGGTTGAGAGATGAAGGCAGACCCATTTACCGTTTGGACGATACGTGTCTGAACGCAGGACATACCCGAAGTTACGTCTGGGTAGATGACTCTATAAATTCCTCAAAACAAGCGTTTCTGTCCGGATTACCCACCGGAATCAAGAGCTCATCGGTAAATGGACACGTCTGATTATCGCACAAATTGGCAGCAAAGCAGGGTTCGTTGAAGGATGTTTGTGGACTTTCGAATCCAAGAAAAGTGGAAATTATCATGAGGAGATGTGCTCCGAAACCTTCGAGAAGTGGTTTCTAGATATTCTTCCTCGGCTTCAGGAAAATGCAGTTATTGTTCTTGATAACGCGCCGTACCATTCTCGGAGAAAAGAAAAAGTTCCCAATGCGAATTCCAATAAGCACGAAATATCAGAGTGGCTAAAATCTAAAAACATCGATTTCGAAGACGGTATGTTGAAGAAAGAACTTTTAGATATAGTTAAAAATCACAGAACAGCGCACAACGAATACGCAATAGATGAAATGGCGAAGAATGCAGGGAAAACTGTTCTCAGAAATCCTCCGTACCACTGTAAATTAAATGCCATTGAGTTAGTGTGGGCCAGAATCGAAAAACAAAACATACAAAATGCCGGAAGTTAAAGTACTGCTAGAAGAAGCAGTAAGAACAGTGACTGCAGAGGATTGGAACAAGTGCGTCCTCCATATCGTTGAAAAATAGGAAACTCAAATGTGGAAATTAGACTGCAGTATAGAGGAGAGGTTTGTTATAAACCTCAATGAAAACAGTTCGACAGAGTGAACCTTGTTTTGTCCTTTATCATTATTATTAGTGGTATTGTTATTAAAATTAACAATTAAATGTGTTTGAATGGAGCGTTTTGCTAGCAACCTGAATGAAAATAAATCTGCTTCGACAGAATGAACTCAGTTTAACATCATTTTAACATTATTGTTAAATTTATTTCGTACATTGTTGCCCAGGTTTCTCACGGTCCGTTGTGACAGCTCGGCCGCCAACCGAACGCCGCCAGCTGCAAAGCGTGCGCCAAGGATTTTCCACATCCCTACGTATCACGTGAACACCGAAAGCTTTATCTGGAAACGAGCTTAGTCGCTCACGTGACACTGTTTATGTTTCGTCTCAGCTCTCTGTGAATAGACTATATAGGTGTCTACACGTTCAGTGTGTGCTCAGAACTGAGAAGAGCAACGTGACGCTGTCTACAATCATATCAGAGACACTGCCAAACACATCTGTGCAAAGCTTCGAATGATTTTGACTATCCTTTCCATTTCACGACCGAACGGACCTTACTTTCCGTGTAGCCCCGGTGTATCATCTATGAGCCGTGGCGCCATTGAGTTAGTAAACTGTTCCGTCTGGTACCACTGGCTCAGGTGCAGTATCGACTATCCCTCTTGCGGCCCCATTACCAAAATCTATGAGGACGAGTTGGTATCTGTGGGTTGTGTCCTTAGAAGGTCTTTGCTTGCCGATGTATATACGGGGTTCGCTGGCCCGATGGGAGGCACGAAGTTTGGGATTGGTGGTAGCGTCGCGACAAGAGGTGGTCACGAGGTCCGAGCGGCCGAAGCCACGAGCTGTGCAAGGAGGGCCCGCGCAGAGCAAAGATACCGGAGTACTTCATCGGGGCCAGCGTCGACTACAAGCAGCTGGCCGACATCCCGTCGGTTGCTTGGCAACATTTGTATCGGACGACCAATCGTAGCCTGGCTGCCCTCTTCTACCTGGCTTTCATTGGCACCAGTCAGTACGGTAACCGTTGCGACGCACCGTGGATCCATGGAAGTGCTTGTTGATAAAGTGGAGTAACATTCTGTAGTCCTCGTGGTGATTTCTGTCATTGTCTAGCTGCCTTCATTATTTTCTGGTTTGTACCCGACCCTCAGAGATTGTACTTGGTCGGCTCTTTGATCGTAAATATAGGCCATAGTGTTGTACTAAGACATTACTTGTCGTTTGGAAATTAGTCCCGCTGTTGTATTGCCTTTCCTTTCTGGCTGTACCCGATCATTACAGCGGGAACAATTGCGCTAAGGCACAGGTTGCCGTTAAACAAAGAGGGACCCTTTGATTAGATTTAGATGTTAACCGGTTCAATTCTTTGATAGTAGTTGCATTTCTCAGTCATTTGTTATAATCTGAACAACTTGTTGTACTAAGCTGTGCATTGCTCTATTTGAAAGACCGGGTCATTATTGGTGTATTTTAGCTGGATCTTGTGGTTCCACCGAGTGCTGACAAGTAATATTTTAAGACGGTTCTTCAGAGCGGTCTTAATAACTGAGAATAGTCTAACCTTGAAAATATTAACAGCCAACTGTCCCCAGGGCTTTAGTCAAAATAAGATTGTCAAAAGGGACGGGTTGGGATCAAGTCGCACCTTGGTTGCCGATTGAAATTAAGAGGTTGGTTGCTTTGAATTACGCCTGTTTAACCTGTAACCACAGGTGCGCATCTTAACCCCGAACCTTTTGACATACAGCTTTCAAATTAAAAGTTACGTCATATATTTTGAGTAATTGAATCACTCTTGTCATCAGTGGTGCTTATATAGTTTCCATGTGTCGCAGAAGGGCATTTAATAAGACAGACTGTGTCCAACGCGGTAGTAAACACCGCCGTTTCACTCGATAACGGACGGGCTGCAGGTCCGGCCGTCTTGTAATCATTGTCATATTGTTTGCTGTTTTGAATTATTTTGCAAAGGCTTATCCATCTTAAGGTTTAAGGTCAAAAGTTTTTTTATTATATACGAGTATATTGTTAAATAAACAGGTTATTTGAAAAGGAAGTTATATTGGTGGGTCCTTCCTTCCACGTTTTCCATAATTGAAGTAAGTGCCACGTATCAACCTATGCTTGAAGTTCAGGCACGACTAGCCGCATTTTATACAAAAAACATGGTTCAAATGGCTCTGAGCACTATAGGACTTAACATCTGTGGTCATCAGTCCCGTAGAACTTAGAACTACTTAAACCTAACTAACCTAAGGACATCACACACATCCATGCCCGAGGCAGGATTCGAACCTGCGACCGTAGCAGTTGCGCGGCATCGGACTGAGCGCCTAGAATCGCGAGACCACCGCGGCCGGCGCATTTTATACAGTTAATGTCTCGGGGACATATTGAGTCTCATCTTTACTTACTACTAATACATCGCCTACACCTGTCACACAGGCACCACTGAACCGCATTTCGATCATTGCTAAAGTGCTATTCCGACATTTGAGAGCCGCGGCACTACTGAAGAAAGTTTGGAAGGAGAATAGCAACAGGCTGAGGTGTGAACTCGAACTGCATACAGAGGGAGACATAACAGGGTAATCCGAAAAATGGCTCTGAGCACTATAGGGCTTAACATCTATGGTCATCAGTCCCCTAGAACTTAGAGCTACTCGTACTTAAACCTAACTAACCTAAGGACATCACACAACACCCAGTCATCACGAGGCAGAGAAAATCCCTGGCCCCGCCGGGAATCGAACCCGGGAACCCGGGCGCGGGAAGCGAGAACGCTACCGCACGACCACGAGCTACGGACAGGGTAATCCGTGCAGCTGTCGTAGCTACAGTGCTAGTGTATCACATCTGCCTAGTAATCAGGAGCCCTGGGTTCAAGTCCCAACGCTGGTACAAATTATAAATAATTATTTCAGTCTACATCATTATCGTAGTTTGTGTAATGGATTACATGCTTTGATATCGTACCGAAGGTCGACTGCAGGTAAGAAACGAAATTGCTTATTTTCACAGTATAGCATTTTATTTCTCTGGTAGTCTGTTTTAGCAGAAAACCAGTACATTGATGTTTAAAAATCTTTATAACCTACGTGAGTCTGAATGTTTACTTGAGTGTTGTTGTTGTCTTCAGTCCTGAGACTGGTTTGATGCAGCTCTTCATGCTACTCTGTCCTGTGCAAGATTCTTCATCTCCCAGTACTTACTGCAACCTACATCCTTCTGAATCTGCTTAGTGTATTCATCTCTTGGCCTCCCTCTACGATTTTTACCCTCCGCGCTGCCCTCCAATGCTAAATTAGTGATCCCTTGATGCCTCAGAACATGTCCTACCAACAGGTCCCTTCTTCTTATCAAGTTGTGCCACAAACTCCGCTTCTCCCCAATTCTATTCAATACTTCCTCATTAGTTATGTGATCTACCCATCTAATTTTCAGCATTCTTCTGTAGCACCATATTTCGAAAGCTTCTATTCTCTTCTTGTCCAAACTATTTATCGTCCATGTTTCACTTCCATACATGGCTACACTCCATACAAATACTTTCAGAAACGACTTCCTAACACTTAAATCTATACTCGCTGTTAACAAATTTCTCTTTTTCAGAAACGCTTTCCTTGCCATTGCCAGTCTACATTTTATATCCTCTCTACTTCGACCATCATCAGTTATTTTGCTCCCCAAATAGCAAAACTACTTTACTACTTTAAGTGTCTCATTTCCTAATCTAATTCCCTCAGCATCACCCGACTTAATTCGACTACATTCCATAATCCCCGTTTTGCTTTTGTTGATGTTCATCTTATATACTCCTTTCAAGACACTGTCCATTCCGTTCAACTGCTCTTCCAAGTCCTTTGCTGTCTCTGACAGGATTACAATGTCATCGGCGAACCTCAACGTTTTTATTTCTTCTCCATGGACCTTAATACCTACTCCGAATTTTTGTTTTGTTTCCTTTACTGCTTGCTCAATATACAGATTGAATAACATCGCGGAGAGGCTACAACCCTGTCCCACTCTCTTCCCAACCACTGCTTCCCTTTCAGGTCCCTCGACTCTTATAACTGCCATCTGGTTTCTGTACAAATTGTAAATAGCCTTTCGCTCCCTGTATTTTACCCCTGCCACCTTTAGAATTTGAAAGAGAGTATTCCAGTCAACATTGTCAAAAGCTTTCTCTAAGTCTACAAATGATAGAAACGTAGGTTTGCCTTTCTTTAATCTATTTTCTAAGATAAGTCGTAGGGTCAGTATTGAATCACGTGTTGCAACATTTCTTCGGAATCCAAACTGATCTTCGCCGAGGTCGGCTTCTACCAGTTTTTCCATTCATCTGTAAAGAATTCGCGTTAGTATTTTGAAGCTGTGACTTATTAAACTGATAGTTCGATAATTTTCACATCTGTCAACACCTGCTTTCTTTGGAATTGGAATTATTATATTCTTCTTGAAGTCTGAGGGTATTTCGCCTGTCTCATATATCTTGCTCACCAGATGGTAGAGTTGTGTCAGGACTGGCTCTCCTAAGGCCGTCAGTAGTTCCAATGAAATGTTGTCTACTCCGGGGGCCTTGTTTCGACTCAGGTCTTGAGTATCGTGTAAAAATTTCAAGTGGGTTAGTCAAGAACTTTCCGAAATTTTTATCAACAGCGTTAAACAACGACTTGTCTTTCATATAAAATTCATGGTATACAGCGTGTGACAAAAATGTAATTGCTGGACACGTTCCTTGAACATAGGAGAAGAAATTACGTTACATTAATATGGGTCTGGAAAGGCTTTGTTTCCACGTTACAAGTCATTTTCTCCAACTCATTAATCATGTGAAACACACGCGAACAGAACGCATCAGCATGCCAAATACAACCCTTTCCCACAGGAGATGGTTCAGTATGCCTTCCGTGGGCAGTCACAGATGCATCAACCCCCCGTCGAAGTAAATCTCGGATGCGCTGATGTATCACTGGTGTACTGCGTATGGTTTCGCAGCCTTAGATGATACGGTCACCGAGACTCTGAACATGTGTACTGAGGTTCCATACACAAGAGCTTTCAAATTTCCCCACAAAAACAGTCCAGTGGTTCAGGCCTGGAGAGCGTGGAGGCCAGGTTATCGGTCTATCTTTGCTCATCTGTCTGTCACCGAATCCGTAAACAAACAACGACTAACTCGCGTGGCGACAAGGACATGTAAAAGAAAACACTGCCGGTGCACAACGTAACCAAATGTAACCAAGAGCGCATGATTCCCATCTCCATGATTTTCAAATTCTGTTCTTGTGTGTTTCCCATGAGTAATGAGTTGAACGGAATAATCTGTAAGATGGAAACAAAGCGTTTCTAGAGCTTTGCCCTTACACTAAAGAGCTAAAGAAACCGGTACACCTGCCTATTATCGTATAGGGCACCCGTGAAAACGCAGAAGTGCCGCAACACGACGAGGCATGGATTCGACTAATGTCTGAAGTAGTGCTGGAGGGAATTGACACCATGAATCCTACAGGCCTGTCCATAAATCCGCAAGAGTACGAGAGGGTAGAGATCTCGTCTGAACAGTACGTTCCCAGGTGGGGTCCTGCTGGAATTGCCCGAGTCCGTCGGAAAGCACAATGGACATGAACGGATGTACGTGATCAGACAGGATGATTATGCACGTGTCACCTGTCAGAATCGTATCTAGACGTATCAGGAGTCCTGTACCAATGCACTGTACACGACGCACACCGTCTCCTGTGGACATTCAGGGTTCACTGATTCATAAGGCTGTCTCCATACCCATACACGTCCATCCGGTCGATTCAATTTGAAACGAGACTCGTCCGACCAGGCAACATGTTTAATGTCATCAATACTCCAATGACGGTGTTGACGGGCCCAGACGAGGCGTGAAGCTTTGTGTCGTACAATCATCAAGGGCACACGAGTGGGCCTTCGGCTCCGAAAGCCCTTAATGATGATGTTTCGTTGAATGGTTCGCACGCTGACACTTGCTGATGGCCCACCATCTAAACCCGCAGCAATCTGCGGAAGGGTTGTACTTCTGTCACGTTTAACGATTCATTTCAGTCGTCTTTGGTACCGTTCTTGCAGGATCTCTTTCCGGCTGCAGCGATGTCAGAGATGTGAAGTTTTACCAGACTCATGATATTCACGGTATAATCGTGAATTGGTCGTACAGTAAAATCCCCACTTCATGGTTAGGTCGGAGATGCTACGTCCCATAGCTCGTGCACAGACTATAACACCCGTTCAGACTCACTTCAATCTTGATCATCTGCCATTGTAGCAGCAGTAACGGTTCTAACAACTGCGCCATACACTAGTTGTCTTATATAGGCGTATTCTGCCTGTTTACACTCTGTATTTGAATACGCACGCCTATACTAGTTTCTTTGCCGCTTCAGTGTACAACATAATCTCTTCGTCTACGTGTGAGGAATGTGTCCTGCTATTTGTGCCGTACATTTTTGTTATACCCGCTAGATTCAAATGTGATGGTCTTTCGTCACGTAAGTCCGACCGAAGATAGTAACAGTCTCGTTCTGTTATCACTCATTCAGACGCTAAGAAAATTGCTGAATTCCTCCTCGTGTTTTAGATTTTACGAGAATTAGCTAGTCCAAGCCGTGATGGTGTTAGTGTTTACCCGTGGGAATTGGTGTCGTGTCCAGATGGGTTTTTCCGCTCCCCTCGGGACCAGTTTTAAGTGACGCTGCCGGGTAAGTTGCACGCAGGGGCTGATGGTTGTCATTAGTACACGTTGGGCGTTGTTGGATTGCCCCTCGTCGGTGGATAATCACGGCGGCCGCCTCATCAGCTGCGTGGGTGGCAGAGAGGGAGGGGAGGAGGGAGGGTGTGGTTCCTCCGCAGACATCGCGCGCGGTCTCGGGATTTATCTGCGCAATCGGCTGCGGACGGTGGCGCGCTGTCGCCGGTAATTGGGGCACTGATCTCGCTCGCCGCCGCTAACCGCATTACGGCCGCGCCACCGGCCGCCGTCTCCCAGCAACGCCACGCAGTGCAGCACAGTGGCGCCCCCCCCCCCCTCTCCCCACCACCAGCCCACCCACAACCTCTGCTACTACTGCTCTTGATGTCGCTGCTGCTACCCCCACGCTTACTGCACAAGCCTACATTAACGAATGAACAGTAATCAGGACCTCGTCTAAGTTGTGTGTAAACATACATTGAGGTGACGAAAGTCACGGGATACCGATAAGCACGTATACAGATGGCGGTAGTATCCCCTCTCTCTCAAAAAAAAAAAAAAAAAAAAAAAAAAAAAAAAAAAAAAAAAAAAAAAAAACCCGGAGAGAGAGATTTGATGCAGGCGCCCGGGAATTCCTCACCTGTGCCGACCTCTTCATCTCATAGTAGCACTTCCAGCTTACGTCCTCAATTATTTGCTAGATTTGTTCCAATATCTGCCTTCCTCTACAGGTTTTGCCGTCTGCAGCTCCCTCTAGTACCATCGAAGTCATTCCCTGTTGTCTTACGAGATGTCGTTGAGACCTGGTAGTCAAGGAATGCAGGATTCGGTTACGATTGTGGACGGGGCCCGATTCAGTTACTATTGGTTTGCTTTTGCAATTTCAGACATTTATTTTGAGACGATAATTCCAGACCCAGCAATAAATAAAAAATATCACACGTTAATAATAGGGAAGAAACAATTGTGTAATTAATCGCCGGCCGGAGTGACCGAGGGGATCTAGGCGCTACAGTCTGGAACCGCGCGACCGCTACGGTCGCAGGTTAGTATCTTGCCTCGGGCATTGATGTGTGTGATGTCCTTAGGTTAGTTAGGTTTAACTAGTTCTAAGTTCTAGGGGACTAATGACCTCAGAAGTTAAGTCCCATAGTGCTCAGAGCCATTTGAATCATTTTTTGTAATTAATCGTACTTTCAGTATGTTACAATTTACCAACTGAGCATAAAATACAGACACAGCAAATAATGTTTTGAAAACAGGCCAAGGTGGTCGCAATTATAATTTTAAGACAGTCACGGCTTAAGGCATTTAACGCCAGTAAGGGCAATCGATCAAGAACGAAGTGCTCGTATTAAGAAGGGTGTAAGACAAGGCTGTAGCCTTTCGCCCCTGCTCTTCAGTCTGTACACCGAGGAAGCAATGATGGAAATAAAAGAAAGGTTCAGGAGTGGAATTAAAATACAAGGTGAAAGGATATCAATGATACGATTCGCTGATGACATTGCTATCCTGAATGAAAGTGAAGAAGAATTAAATGATCTGCTGAACGGAATGAACAGTCTAATGAGTACACAGTATGGTTTGAGAGTAAATCGGAGAAAGACGAAGGTAATGAGAAGTAGTAGAAATGAGAACAGCGAGAAACTTAACATCGGGATTGATGGTCACCAAGTCAATGAAGTTAAGGAATTCTGCTACCTAGGCAGTAAAATAACCAATGACGGACGGAGCAAGGAGGACATCAAAAGCAGACTCGCTATGGCAAAAAAGGCATTTCTGGCCAAGAGAAGTCTACTAATATCAAATACCGGCCTTAATTTGAGGAAGAAATTTCTGAGGATGTACGTCTGGAGTACAGCATCGTATGGTAGTGAAACATGGACTGTGGGAAAACCGGAACAGAAGAGAATCGAAGCATTTGAGATGTGGTGCTATGGACGAATGTTGAAAATTAGGTGGACTGATAAGGTAAGGAATGAGAAGGTTCTACGCAGAATCGGAGAGAAAAGGAATATGTGGAAAACACTGATAAGGAGAAGAGACGGGATGATAGGACATTTGCTAAGACATGAGGGAATGACTTCCATGGTACTAGAGGGAGCTGTAGAGGGCAAAAACTGTAGAGGAAGACAGAGATTGGAATACGTCAAGCAAATAATTGAGGACGTAGGTTGCAAGTGCTACTCTGAGATGAAGAGGTTAGCACAGGAAAGGAATTCGTCGCGGGCCGCATCAAACCAGTCAGTAGACTGATGACCAAAAAAAAAAGGCAATTACCAAAAAAATTTAACAACATACTGTCAAACAGCAATGGAATAGCAAGAGTTTAAAATACAGGCAACTGATCACCAAACAGGACAGGTGAGACAGAATAATAGCAAACTTCGTAGCACAACGGTTTAAACTTGCTAAATGCCAAGAATGGCAATTATATTAAAAAATTTAAAAACATACAATAAAACAGCAAATATAATAACAAAGGTTAATTCCAAAGGACAACCAACTGATCACCAGACAGGTCAGACAAACGATGGTAACTAGGTAATACAATAATAAGATAATAACACAATAAAAAGCACAAGGGCTAGTCACAGACGGTGCTCCAGGAATCGATCTCAGAGTAGGTCAGGCCAAAAACACTTTCGCGAGCGATGAGAAAGGCAGCCAAGAGTTGCATTCACATCACAAGATGGTAAGTCAGACTAGTGGCAGTCTAACGAGTGACTAATGATAATCTTGGGAAGGCTACCTAACGTCCAATAAACCAAATACAAAAATGTAAAAAAAACGCCAAAGCCGGAACCGGCGGTCTGGACTTTGCCCGGAGAATACTGTGCTTAGAGTGCCCGGAACAAAAAAGGACTCGCTACCACCTAGGTAGAAGAATCGCCAACCAACCAACAATCAAGAAAGCTGTCAAACTTACACGCGTCACCGGACAGCGGCGGCAAGGCGAGGAAACGTACACTGCCATTACATACACTAACCCCAGGGCAGGTAGCTGGGGCGTTAGCGACCATCAGGCGGGAAAATATCGCAAGTTGTAACAAGATGAAGGTAGAAAATAGTAACTAGAAGCCCAGGAAAGCTAATCAGGTCCGCCTTCCCCAAGCACTCCACTCGCCGCTCTTTGCCTCAGTGACACAACGAGCAGCAACACGAACCCAAGTCACTGGAGACTCGCGAGATTTCACAATGGTGGAGGTTCCTCTACCCGAATTGAAATGCAGTCAACTTCAAACTTGCAGGATCCGGTTTCGACGAGGTCGTGCACCCTCGTGACCACAGCCCTTCTATATGGCAGTCCATATGCGCCAGCGGTCCCGGCGTGTTCTCGCTCTGTGCGGACCTGCCTCCTCCTGCGTCCCAAGAACTGCTCACTCGCACAGCGACGTCACCCCAAAGATAGGACCACAGTTACTACGTATCGATAACGCCGCTGCTGCCACTAGCGGACAGGCAACGCTTGCGAAACCAAGTGGCGCCAGTCAACACAAGAAGAAGACAAATAACCGCAACCGTGTCAACTAAACGATACCGCCTGGCCTCCAACAGAGGACGGAAACCTACAACAGCACCAACGCGAGCCGCAACATGGCTCTGTCGCGTCATCGTGCCCCTTCTCCTTGTCAGTGTTTTCCATTCATTCCTTTTGTCTCCGATTCTCCGCAGGACCTCCTCGTTCCTTACCCTATGAGTCCACCTAGTTTGAATATTCGTCTGTAGCAGCACATCTCAATTGTTTCTACTCTCTTCTGTTCCGGTTTTCCCACAGTCCATGTTTCACTGTCATACAATGCTGTGCTCCAAACGTACATTCTCAGAAATTTGTTCCTCAAATTAAGGCCTCTGTTTAATACTAGTAGACTTCTCGTGGCCAGGAATGCCCTTTTTGCCATTGTTAGTCTGTTGATATCCTCCTTGCTCCGTCCGTCATTTATTATCTCGCACACAAGGTATAAAAGGGCAGTTATGTAGCAGAGCTGTCATTTGTACTCAGGTGATTCATGTGAAAAGGTTTCCGACGTGATTATGGCCGCGTAATGGGAATTGACACGCTTTGAACGCGGAATGGTAGTTAGAGTAAGACACATAGGACATTCCATTTCGGAAACAATTAGGAAATCATTATTCCGACTTCCGCAGTGTCAAGAGCGCCGAGGATAACAAATTTCAGGCAGTATCTCTCACTGCGGAAAACGCAGTGGGCGACACCCGTCACTTGGCTACCTATAGCATCGGCATTTGTGTAGAGTTGTCAGTGCTAACAGACAAGCAACTCTGCATGAAATAACCGAAGGAAGTAATGTGTAACGTATGACCAACATATCGGTTAGCTAAATTTGGTGTTAATGGGCTGTGGCAGCAGACGACCGACGCGAGTGCCTTTGCTAACAGCACGACGTCGTCTGCAGCGCGTCTCTTGTGCTCGTGACCATATTTGTTGGACCCCAGATGACTGGAAAACCATGGCCTGGTCAGATAAGTCCGGATTTCAGTTGGTAAGCTCTGGTGTTAGAGTAGTGTGTAGAGCAGACCCGACGAAGCCTTGGTCCCAAGTTGTCAACAAGGCACTGTGCAATCTGGTGGTGGCTCCATAATGATGTGGACTGCGTTTACATGAAATGGAATGGGTCGTCTGGCTATGTTCGGCTACTTGGAGACACTACACAACTATTCATGGACTTTTTTTCCCAAAGAACGATGAGATATTTGTGGATGACAATGCGCCATGTCATCGGGCGTCAATTGTTCCCGATCAGCTTGAAGAACATTCTGGACAGTTCGAGCGAACGATCCGTCCACTCAAATCGCCCACCATGTATGCCATCGAATATTTATGGGACATAATCGCGAGGTCAGTCCGTGCACAAAATCCTGCATTCGCAATACTTTAGAAATTATGGACAGCTATAGAGGCAGCATGGCTCAATATTTCTGCAGGTGACCTAGAGCGACTTGTTAAGTCCATGCCACGTCGAGTTGCTGTATTACACTGGGCGAAAGGTTCGACTAAATATTAGGATGTGTCCCATGACTTTGTCACCTCAGTGTAATCTGCCGGCCTGTCAAGCTATCGTGACGAGCGTCTCACGAAATAGAATAATGAACGGATATCAGCTACGTTCATTACAACTGATACCACCGAAACAAAGTGAGTAAATCGCGTTTTAAAGTGACCGAGGGCTGCTATTGCTGTTAATTTTACACCGCGTTTTCTTTTCGCGTGAGTGACTCCTCGATATCCAAATCATTTTGTGTAACTGGGTAAGTAACTTGAGACACCAATTTCCTGTTAATATCACCAGTGTCCTCGCAATAGAAAAAGCAAACCATACAGAGCCATCATTGACGTATTAAGACATTATAACTTATACAGTAGAGGCTCTTTTATACTTTTATAAACGGGGATGGTAAAGTCTCCGGTGCTCGAGGCCAGCCCAGGGCTGGTGGCGGTGTGCACGCGCTGTCCGATCGTGAGGCGCTAGCTGTGAGAGCGACAAGTTCATTGCCCACCGAACCTGGACGCTGAAGTTGAGTGATCAGTTAATCTGTTATGAAACCTCAACTATGTGATATCTCTTCGTTCATTTGCGGGTTGTTGATCCCTTGGCTGTTCGGGCTAGCAGCATCGTATGATGTGTTGGAGTCAGCGAAATCTTGCAGCCGTCTTCCAACGTTGTGATTAATTATTAAATTGACTTTTATTTATCAGTGAAGTGCACCAGCGGTATTTTCTGCCCTGTGGCCCTTAACGCTCCAGTTACCTGCCCTGGTCGTCAGCGTAGTTTGTAGGCAGTGTGCATTTTCCACGTCGTGTTGTTGCTGTCCAGCAAGGCGTGTAGTTCGACAGCCTTTTAAGCTGTTTGGTTCATATTTGCTTAGAGTGGTTATTGTTCCCGTGGCTCTTTTTAGACGCCAATTTCTTGAGGCGTAGTGCTGTTCGTATTCTCGTCCTCGGCCGATATTCTCCATTTTTGTGGCGTTGGTCAGACAGAATGGAATTGGTTAAATTGTTGGTCGGTCCTTGGGCCGTCCCTAGTTTGGGTTACCATCCGATTACCTAACTTCAGGTCTTGGTTGCCTCTCTCACCTCACCTAACGTTTGAGCTACCTTCCCAGGCCGACTCTTGGAACACTTCTGAGCACCACTTGTTCTGTTTGTTTTAAATTGTGATTTTCATTTTAGATGAAGTATTGTGCGAGGCCTTTTGCCGTGTGTTAATTCAGTTTTTAAATTTTACATAAAGGCCTTCAGCCATGTTAAATTAAAATTTTGAACATTGATTGTTTTAGAAAAAAGAAATTTTTCTTAGAAATTGTTCTATATGAAATTGTTTGTAATCCAGGCCCTAAGCTGTTAGTTGTTCCATGTGTTATGTGTGGCGTTCAGCCGAAGATTTGCTTGAACCCCTCAATAAGGCCTTCAGCTGTGTGTACTCTCTAAAGGAAAATCGTTTTAATAAGAAGCAAGGGGTTTATTCTAAATTATTTATCTGGCTTGTTGTACAGGCCTTCAGCCGTTGTTTCAAATTTGTTTCTGGCCTTCAGCCGTGCAATAAGTTAATCAAGCTTCGGCCGTTCTGTTGTGAGTTTAAAAATAAATTTTCTTCCTTAAAAAATGGTTTATTAATGTGTTTTAATTATAGTTGTCCTTGAGACGTGTTATGTCGGTCTTCAGCTGCTAATTGTTTTCATTGTACGCTTTTTTAAGATTTTTTACCTTCTATTATTAATTGCTTTTGATTTCTAAGCCAGGCCTTGAGCTGTTCTTGTGTTTGATGTGTGGTTTTGGATCTTCAACCCAGAAAGCATCTCAAGTTTTCTTTAACTAGGCCTTCAACCATATTGTTTAGTTCTGATCTTTTACGTCAATGTGTAAATAAGTGGTTCGTAGAAAATAAAGCTGTGTGTTTGATTGTGCAACTCACAGTAACTGTTTACGGCCCCATCCACAACCTTAACCTTATCCTGTGCGCTCTATGACTACCTACCAATCAGGTCACAATATACAGTAGAGCCTCTTTAATACTTTTATATAGGTGGATGGTAAAGTTATTGTGCAAGTGTGATTAAAATGTAACTTCTGAATACAAGGGGCGTTAAATAATTAATGCTTTTTTTCTGGATCAGTTTCGGTTAAAAAAAAGGGAAATTGTGGTACATGGTGGAATATTACCGCTCCAGCCCCTGCAGGTTCATGAAGTTCCGATAGGTGGCGGCACTACACATAGCCTTCAAAATGGCGTCTGCACGGAGGTCGTTCCAAGCAGCAGCTGTCACTCAGTTTCCTTTGGTGGCAATCCAGAGCTTCGCAGATATCCATAGGCCCTAGCAGAATGTCAACAGAGGCCTGGCAGTAATCAAAAGCACGGCGAATCGTTGGGCGAGGTGTCTATCATCATCGCAATAAGATTGCGGAAACGTGTCCGATCTTCCGCGTGCCAGCCGTCCGCACAGTGCTGTGACTGCTGCAGTGTTGGAAGGTGCAAGCATTCTCATTATAGGTGACAGACGCATCGCAATCAAACATCTCGCTGCACAACTGGACGTCTCTGTTATAGTGCTGGCACACTCGTCCCCAATTAGGGTACTCGAAGGTTTGTGCCCACTGCGCTGCTTGCGTCGTCTCCAAACAGAAGACCATAAAGAGCAACGAAGGACCACCTGTGAAGAATTGCTTGAGTGTTGCGAGGCTGATTGCGAGCACTTTTGTCTAACACCGTCATAAGCGATGAAACATGGATTTATCACTCCTATCAGGGAAACAAACGGCCATCCATGGATTGGCATCACACCACCTCTCCTCCGAAGAAGAAATTCAAAGTCGCACCCTTAGCCAGTAAAGTCATGGCGACTGTTTTCTGGGGCACTAAAGAGGTTATTCTGTTTGATTTCAAATGCTTCAAATGGCTCTGAGCACTATGGAACTTAACTTCTGAGGTCATCAGTCCCCAAGAACTTAGAACTACTTATACCTAACTAACCTAAGAACATCACACACATCCATGCCCGAGGCAGGATTCGAGCCTGCGACCGTAGAGGTCTCGCGGTTCCAGACTGTAGCGCCTAGAACCGCTCGGCCATCCCGGTCGGCCAATTCTGATTGATGTCCTCTCTCGGGGCGCAACGATCAACTCTGAAGTGTATTTTGCTACATTCAGGAAATTGAAAAAGCTACTTCAGCGTCTTCGTCGCCACAAAAATGCAAATGGAATTCTCCTTCTGTATGACAAGACAAGGCTTACAGAAGTCTGCGCACCCAAGAGGAGCTCACAAAACTTCATTGGACCGCTCTTTCTCATCTGCCCTACAGTTCGGATTTCGCTCCTTCCGACTGTTTGACCCAATGAAAGATGCAAACGACAGAATCAGTACGTGGAACGATATGGACTTTACTGATGCACCAAACCGCACGCTCCGACGTCGACTCGTAGAGTGGTACCGTATGGACATGCAGACCCTCCTAGTAAGCCTGAGTCCGTCACATTGAACTTACATTACATGTAAAAAAAAAATAGGGTTTTGTAGCCAAAACAGTGGGGAAAATTATAGTGTATCGGAATCCTGCTTTCAGAAAAAAAGTCATGCATTACTTACTGAACACCCCTCGTATTCTGTGTCAACTTTAAGTGCACTTAAAGAAAACTTTCTGGGAGATTAAAACTGTGTGCCGGAACGAGACTCGAACTCGGGACCTTTGCCTTTCGCGGGTAAGTGCTCTACCATCCGAGCTACCCAAGCACGACTCACGACCCGTCCCCACAGCTTTACTTCCGCCAGTACCTCGTCTTCTACCTTCCAAACTTTACAGAAGCTCTCCTGCGAACCTTGCAGGACTGGCAGAGCACTTCCCCACGAAAGGCAAAGGTCCCGAGTTCGAGTCTCGGTCCGGCACACAGTTTTAATCTGCCAGGAAGTTTCATACCAGCGCACACTCCGCTACAGAGTGAAAATCTCATTCTGGACTAAAAGAAAAGATACATATTAGTAAGTACAATAGTCCAAGTACACTGACGTCTAAATTATGGCAAATGAAATTTACTTAGGCCTAAAGAACGTATCAACTGTGGTTTTTTTTTTTTTTTTTTTTTTTTTTGTTGGAATCAACACTACATTTATAGGTAGGTTTTCATATTACTGTCCACATCTTTTAATCACTAATCTTTCTTGATCTTATGTCACGCATCAGTGCAGAAAATGGTTCTGATAGTCTGGATGGATCGACAGATTCACCACCCGATTCTTCGGTTTCCTCAGAACTACTTTTTTTCCACTTGATAGTGGCACAAATTTCAAATTATTTGATCATCATTTCTTACACAACACACGGTAGTTTCAGAATCGCAATCAACAAAATTTTCAAAATGAAATCGAGAATGGTGGTTAAGGTAGAATACGGGATTTCAAGGCGCTGCTTAATGTTCACTTTAAGTTCACTAGGACTTCTTAGCACTTCTTCACTTATGTTAATTTTTCCTGAATGGTAAGACATTTTTTTTCTTTTGTGTTCTGAGAAACACATCGTTTCGGATACACAAAAACTGAAAACTACGCAAAAAAATGAACTCGGAAGAAAGCCCCCCAACCCCTTCCCCCCAGTTTCATTCACGTACTCTGAACCTGCTCACACTATCGTCAACTGTAACTCCATACCACTGCTATGCACTGTGATCGTTGGCCGTGGGCCGCATTTCGCCTCCTTACCTCTGAAACCAACTGCCACAATGTCATGAACAACTGTGTCGCCATGTCCACTGTAGCTATGGTCAATAATACAATTTGAATACAGGCAGCAACCAATAACTAATGACCACACCACATACGTACAAAACGTTCCGTGACGATTTCTTTTCTTTGTAGTGCAAAAATGCGATAAATATGACTTTGAAGTAAAAATTATAGCGAAAACGTGTTAATGGAAAACGTGAAAGTGGTATAAATTTGCATGGAAAATCGAAAAAGTGCAAAATATACCAAGTACAAGTGCGAAGAAACCAAAGACGAGAAACGTGTACGGCTGGTCCCGGCGGAGGTTGGAGTCCTCCCTTGGGCATGGGTGTGTGTGTTTGTCCTTAGGATAATTTAGGTTAAGTAGTATGTACGCGTAGGGACTGATGACTTTAGCAGTTAAGTCCCATAAGATTTCACACACATTTTGAACACAGAAACGTGTAAATGCAATTTCACTGTGTAACTGTGGGGAACTATGTGATTCCTTAAGTGCTGACGTAATTCTTTTGTAAGCATTACAAGCACTACTAATGTAATTAATACTTGCTGCATCGTATGTGCTCCTAATTATATTCAGACTACAATATATCAGTATATTGGAGTGAACGCAATTCACAGCCTGAAATCAGTGGTCCATTTTAGGCCGTTTGCAGATAGCATTTGATTTATAGAGCCGTCCCATTACCGTTGCCAAAATTTTGACGTAGGAATCATGTATTAAGAATTACCGATTGCTATTATGTATTCTCTTATCAGTGTTTTATGTCTAGTCATCAGGCTTTTCCCACAGTGAATTAATGTTTGCTGTAATTTGACAGTTTCTGGCTGACTGGAACTGTGTGCCGAACCGGTTCAAATGTGTGTGAAATCTTATGGGACTTAACTGCTAAGGTCATCAGTCCCTAAGCTTACACACTACTTAACCTAAATTATCCTAAGGACAAACACACAAACCCATGCCCGAGGGAGGACTCGAACCTCCGCCGGGACCAGCCGCACAGTCGATGACTGCAGTGCTTTAGACTGCTCGGCTAATCACGCGCGGCACCGGTTTCGAACCCGGACCTTTGGCTTCCGTGGGCAAATATTCTACCGGCAGAGACAGCCTTGCCACCTGGCGAACGCAGTCGTACATAAATTGTACGTGAAACACGTAGGTTCTGCGTTCGAGCCCTGGTACGGCACATGGCTATAATCTGACAAGATTTCAAGCTTGTTAATTACTTTTTTTTAATTATAAGTTTGATCAGTAAGTTTATAGCGTTTTGGTTTTGCTTTTTCGTATTCACGTTGCTTCAGGTTTATATATGGATTGTCATTTTTTATTTGTAGTTCACTGTTGCTATCTGGGATTATATCTTGTTATTTTGTTATTAGGAGATAGTGAGTGGAGATGTAGAAGATAGAAAATACAGTGCCAAGAGGGAAATCTGGATATTTCCGACATATTTCTCTCTTCGAGTTCAATACACAGGAACAGATGCGGAGGCAGCCAGAAGCGTTTGGGCCGTATTTGGGAATAATGCCACTAGCCAGAGCACGGCAAGAAAATGTTTTTCTCGTTTTAAGGAGTATTGTTTTGAAATTAGAAACTCTCTGCGTTCATGAATATCTTCGACGTTTGATGAAGTTCGTTTACACGCATTAATCCACAATGATCCGCGTCAGTTTACTCGAGAACTGGCAAATGTGGTGAAATGTGATCATTCCACCATCGTGCAACATTTGCATGCGGTGACCAAGATTAAAAAACTGCATGTATGAGTGCCGCATGCTCTAAACCAAAATCACAAAAATCGGCGTGTGGCCGTAAGTACTTGCTTGTCATCATTTGGTACGTGAACAACACCGACCATTTACATCTTACACTACTGGCTATTAAAATTGCTACACCAGAAAGAAATGCAGATGATAAACGGGTATTCATTGGACAAATATATTATACTAGAACTGACATGTAATTACATTTTCACGCAATTTGGGTGCAAAGATTCTGAGCAATCAGTACCCAAAACAACCACCTCTGGCCGTAATAACGGCCTTGATACGCCTGGCCATTGAGTCAAACAGAGCTTGGATGGCGTGTACAGATACAGCTGCCCATGCAGCTTCAACACGATACCACAGTTCATCAAGAGTTCATCAAGAATAGTGACTGACGTATTGTGATGAGCCAGTTGCTCGGCCACCATTAACCAGACGTTTTCAATTGGTGAGAGATCTGGAGAACGTGTTGGCCAGGGCAGCAGTCTACCATTTTCTGAATCCAGAAAGGCCCGTACAGGAACTGCAACATGCGGTCGTGCATTATCCTGCTGAAATGTAGGATTTCGCAGGGGGGGGGGGGTAGAGCCACGGGTCGTAACACATCTGAAATGTAACGTCCACTGTTCAAAGTGCCGTCAGTGCGAACAAGAGGTGACCGAGACGTGTAACCAATGGTACCCCATACCATCACTCCGGGTGGTACGCCAGTGTGGCGAGGACGAATAAACGCTTCCAATGTGCGTTCACCGCGATGACGCCAAACACGGATGCGACCATCATGATGCTGTAAACAGAACCTGGATTCATTCGAAACAATGACGTTATGCCATTCGTGCATCCAGGTTCGTCGTTGAGTACACCATCGCAGGCGCTCCTGTCTGTGATGCAGCGTCAAGGGTAACCGCAGCCATGGTCTCCGAGCTGATAGGCCATGGTGCTGCAGACATCTTCGAACTGTTCGTGCAGATGGTTGTTGTCTTGCGAACGTCCCCATCTGTTGAGCCAAGGATCGGGACGTGGCTGCACGATCAGTTACAGCCATGCGGATAAGATGCCTGTTATCTCGACTGCTAGTTATACGAGGCCGTTGGGATCCAGCACGGCGTTCCGTATTACCCTTCTGAACCCACCGATTCCATATTCTGCTAACGGTCATTGGATCTCGACCAACGCGAGCAGCAGTGTCGCTATACGATAAACCGCAATCGCGATAGGCTACAATCCGAGCTTTATCAAAGTCTGAAACGTGATGGTACGCATTTCTCCTCCTTACACGAGGCATCACAACAACGTTTCACCAGGCAACGCCGGTCAACTGCTGTTTGTGTACGAGAAATCGGTTGGAAACTTTCCTCATTTCAGCAGGTTGTAGGTGTCGCTACCGGTGCCAGTCTTGTGTGAAAGCTCTGAAAAGCTAATCATTTGCATATCACAGCATCTTCTTCCTGTCGGTTAAATTTCGCGTCTGTAGCAAGTCATCTTCGTGGTGTAGCAATTTTAATGGTCTGTAGTGTATATACTTACCGGTGATAAGAAATGGTGTCTTTTCTTGATTATCAGAGTAGCTCATCAGAAGATTATCTTGGGAATTTGTCACCGTATAGAGTAGGGTAAACATAGTCATGTGTAGGGACTGTGGTTGTTGTGAGCGGACGCAAGGAGAATTGGCCACTCTTCGGGGGCAGGTGGAGGCTTTGTCTGTTAGGCTCATCGAGCTCGAGGCGCAGGCGTCGGCTCGTAGTGGCGTTGGGGCAACTGTGGTGAGACCTATGCCTACTTCGGTGGCCTTGGAGTCACATGGAACCCCTGATGTCACTGCGTCTTCCGGCAGTGAGCATCTTACCGGTCAGCCATCACTCCAGGGTGAATGGCGGACAGTGGTGGGCTCGCGCGTGCCTGGCCGAAAGGCGAAGGTGGGATCTGGCCACGTGGCAGCTGCCTTACCCCTTTCCAACAGGTACGGGGTGCTTCCTAGTGGTGATGACATAGTTTCCGAGCCACCACAGGATGCCTCGCCTGTTGGGCCAGTGGCCGATTCTCCGGCAAGGTCCCGACAGTCACAGAGGGCGGGCCTATTAGTTATAGGGAGCTCCAACGTTAGGCGGGTTATGGAGCCCCTCAGGAAAATAGCGAGTAGGTCGGGGAAGAATGCCAGTGTGCACTCGGTGTGCTTGCCGGGGGGTCTCGTCCGTAATGTGGAGGAGGCCCTTCCGGCAGCTATTGAACGCACTGGGTGTGACCGGCTGCAGATAGTAGCACATGTCGGAACGAATGACGCCTGCCGCTTGGGTTCTGAGGCCATCCTTGGTTCCTTCCGGCGGCTGGCTGATTTGGTGAAGACAACCAGCATCGCACGCGGAGTGCAAGCTGAGCTTAATATCTGCAGCATAGTGCCCAGAGTCGATCGCGGTCCTCTGGTTTGTAGCCGTGTGGAGGGTCTAAACCAGAGGCTCAGACGACTCTGCGACTATAATGGTTGCAAATTCATCGACCTCCGTTATTGGGTGGAGAACTGTAGGGCCCCCCTAGACAGGTCAGGCGTGCACTACAAACCGGAAGCAGCTACTAGGGTAGCAGAGTACGTGTGGCGTGCACACGGGGGTTTTTTAGGTTAGAGGGACCCCCCCTTGGGCGAAACGATAAAATACCTGACGGCTTACCAGAGAGGACATTATCATCGTTGATAAAGAACGTCCGTCCTCAGAGACCAAAAACAGGAAAAGTTAACGTAATATTGGTAAACTGCAGGAGTATCCAGGGCAAGGTTCCTGAATTAGTATCTCTTATTGAAGGAAATAGTGCGCATATAGTATTAGGAACGGAAAGTTGGTTAAAACCGGAAGTGAACAGTAACGAAATCCTAGACACAGAATGGAATATATACCGCAAGGATAGGATAAACGCCAATGGTGGAGGAGTATTTATAGCAGTAAAGAATTCAATAATATCCAGTGAAGTTATTAGCGAATGCGAATGTGAAATAATCTGGGTTAAGCTAAGTATCAAAGGTGGGTCAGATATGATAGTCGGATGCTTCTATAGACCACCTGCATCAGCAACCGTAGTAGTTGAGCGCCTCAGAGAGAACCTGCAGAACGTCGTGAAGAAGTTTCGTGATCATACTATTGTAATAGGGGGAGACTTCAATCTACCAGGTATAGAATGGGATAGTCACACAATCAGAACTGGAGCCAGGGACAGAGACTCTTGTGACATTATCCTGACAGCCTTGTCCGAGAATTACTTCGAGCAGATAGTTAGAGAACCAACTCGTGAAGCTAATGTTTTAGACCTCATAGCAACAAATAGACCGGAACTTTTCGACTCCGTGAATGTAGAAGAGGGTATAAGTGATCATAAGTCAGTGGTTGCATCAATGACTACAAGTGTAATAAGAAATGCCAAGAAAGGAAGGAAAATATATTTGCTTAACAAGAGTGATAGGGCACAAATCGCAGAATATCTGAGTGACCACCATCAAACGTTCATTTCTGAGGAAGAGGATGTGGAACAAAAATGGAAAAAATTCAGAAACATCGTCCAGTACGCCTTAGATAAGTTCGTACCGACTAAGGTCCAAAGCGAGGGGAAAGATCCACCGTGGTATAACAATCATGTACGAAAGGTACTACGGAAACAAAGAAAGCTTCATCATAGGTTTAAGAGTAGTCGAATCATAGCTGATAAGGAAAAGCTGAACGAAGCGAAAAAGAGCGTAAAGAGAGCAATGAGAGAAGCATTCAACGAATTCGAACATAAAACATTGGCAAACAATCTAAACAAGAACCCTAAAAAGTTTTGGTCATATGTAAAATCGGTAAGCGGATCTAAATCGCCTATTCAGTCACTCGTTGACCACGATGGTACCGAAACAGAGGACGACCGAAGAAAGGCAGAAATACTGAATTCAGTGTTCCGAAACTGTTTCACTGCGGAAAATCGTAACACGGTCCCTGACTTCAGCCGTCGCACGGACGCCAAAATGGAAAATATTGAAATAAACGATATCGGAATTGAAAAACAACTGCTATCACTTAGTAGCGGAAAAGCATCCGGACCAGACGAGATACCCTTAAGATTCTACAGTGATTATGCTAAAGAACTTGCCCCCTTTCTATCAGCAATTTATCGTAGATCGCTGGAAGAACGTAAAGTACCTAGCGACTGGAAGAAAGCGCAGGTCGTTCCCATTTTCAAGAAGGGTCATAAATCAGATGCGAATAATTATAGGCCTATTTCGCTTACGTCAATCTGTTGTAGAATAATGGAACATGTTTTGTGTTCTCGTATTATGACGTTCTTAGATAATACAAATCTCCTTCATCATAACCAACATGGATTCCGCAAACAGAGATCATGTGAAACTCAGCTCGCCCTATTTGCCCAAGAAATTCACAGTGCCGTAGACACTGGCGAGCAGATTGATGCCGTATTCCTGGACTTCAGGAAGGCATTTGATACGGTTCCGCACTTACGTTTAGTGAAAAAAATACGAGCTTACGGAATATCGGACCAGGTTTGTGATTGGATTCAGGATTTCCTAGAAGAAAGAACACAACATGTCATTCTTAACGGTTCAAAATCTGCAGATGTAGAGGTATTTTCGGGAGTACCGCAAGGAAGCGTGATAGGACCTTTATTGTTTACAATATACATAAATGACTTAGTTGACAACATCGGTAGCTCCGTGAGGCTATTTGCAGATGACACGGTTGTCTACAAGAAAGTAGCAACATCAGAAGACTCGTACGTACTCCAGGAAGACCTGCAGAGGATTAATGCATGGTGCGACAGCTGGCAGCTTTCCCTAAACGTAGATAAATGTAATATAATGCGCATACATAGGGGCAGAAATCCATTCCAGTACGATTATGCCATAGGTGGTAAATCATTGGAAGCGGTAACGACCGTAAAGTACTTAGGAGTTACTATCCGGAGCGATCTGAAGTGGAATGATCACATAAAACAAATAGTGGGAAAAGCAGGCGCCAGGTTGAGATTCATAGGAAGAATTCTAAGAAAATGTGACTCATCGACGAAAGAAGTAGCTTACAAAACGCTTGTTCGTCCGATTCTTGAGTATTGCTCATCAGTATGGGACCCTTACCAGGTTGGATTAATAGAAGAGATAGACATGATCCAGCGAAAAGCAGCGCGATTCGTCATGGGGACATTTAGTCAGCGCGAGAGCGTTACGGAGATGCTGAAGAAGCTCCAGTGGCGGACACTTCAAGAAAGGCGTTACGCAATACGGAGAGGTTTATTATCGAAATTACGAGAGAGCACATTCCGGGAAGAGATGGGCAACATATTACTACCGCCCACATATATCTCGCGTAATGATCACAACGAAAAGATCCGAGAAATTAGAGCAAATACGGAGACTTACAAGCAGTCGTTCTTCCCACGCACAATTCGTGAATGGAACAGGGAAGGGGGGATCAGATAGTGGTACAATAAGTACCCTCCGCCACACACCGTAAGGTGGCTCGCGGAGTATAGATGTAGATGTAGATGTATGCTAACAAAAGAAACAGTAAAGAATGACTGAGCCCAAATAAAGCATCAAGTCCGTGTACCTTTCTGTGCGCATCCACGAAATATGCATCTGGTGGAACAGCGATGGTTTGTTCTACTAATAATTGTTTCGCCGAGATGTAATCGTAATTGCTGACATTTATTGTCAACAACTGAAACGTCTTACGGACGCAGTTCAAGAAAAACGAGCAGGTAGACTGCGTGAAGTGATGCTACTCTACGATAATTCCCGCCTGCGGTCTGCTACACTGACAAAAAACACTACACAGGAGTTCGGTTCGCAAGTCATTCCGTATTCACCTCACTCAGCTGATCTTTCGCTCTAAGATTTTCAAATTTTCTGCTCTTTATTGAATGACCTTCATGGAACTTCCTTTGCGAATATGGCAAGACAAGTTATTTGCCTCAAAACCACGTGATTTCTACAGTCACGGAACTGGTAAGTTACCAGAGCGTTCGTAGACTACTGTAAATAGTGATGGAGAATATTATTATTGATGACTAAAATATCTGTTATGTTGAACGGTTACCTTCTGCGTTATCTTTTCTATCTCTATCTCTCTCTCTCTCTCTCTCTCTCTCTCTCTCTCCCACTCTATGTCAGAGAGTGCCCGTTGCGTGTGTGCCAAGGCCTGTCATATATACGCCGCTTACCCGCTTGGTTCAATGCACGGAAGAATAAGGGACCGGCTCGAAGTCAGGATTTTACTGGTTAGATGATTATCATATTAAGATTTCGCAACGGTTAATGCGGGGGGGGGGGGGGGAAGGGCTGAATTAACCAAGTGGGCAAGTAACTAATTACCACGTTCTAAGATTACCTGTATTGTCTAACCTTGTTAATTTTCATTCCCGCCAGATTATCATGACTTCAGTTTAGTACTAACATTGTTCTCTGCACAGGATGGGGAGGGGGAGGTTATGATCAGTCACTGAATCCATAAAATTAAATTCATATGTCGTTTTTATTATTTACCCAGACTTTACAAATGTTTTAACCATCTCTTTTACTCGCTACTTAAGCGATCTCACAATTGCAGTTATCAAAGCAAAGATGAATAAATTCTGTCTTATTTAGCAATGAAGGTCCCCATGCTATTAGAAATGTACTCAACACTCTCTCGCACTGACAGTGCTTATATTACAAGAAATCTGGTCTCGTTTTTAATATTGTGCACAGGAAAAGCGGAGGGATCTACATTGCTGCATCTGTAGCCCGTCTGCCTGGACAGTGATTGAAATTCGCACCCCATGTTTTTACTTGGATCGAATATTTATGAATTAATGAACCGCGCTTCGGTTCCTCAATGGTCACTCTCTCCATTACTTCTCAGCACCGTTCCTTAGTCAAATTATAGCAAAGATTCTTGGCGGCGAAACGGGAGAATAAAGCAGACACAAACATCCCTACATAAAAAACAATTTCTTTAAATATAAAACATCCTAAAAAATTTGTGCACATGCAAATTAAAAATTTACACGCAAGCATCCTCACCTTAACTATTTTCAAGAACGAACTGGTAGCTCTCTAGCGGTGCAATCCGACACCACGTGGGTGATCGACACCAACGGCTACTTTTTTACTCATCGCACTGTTCTTTCTTGTTTGCAATCTATACAATTATTCACACGCACAACTTTTTATTTACCAATTAGTTACGACGTGTGTAACCTCCCCCTCACTTACCGACCTTAATGACAGTGAAAAATGAAACCGCGTGTACCTAATGGGAGTTTTGGAAAAGCAATCGTCACCGAAGTTAACCTGTCGGTAAAGAGGGAGGAAAGGGTTACATCTTAATGAAAGGAAAAATGCAAATGAAACTGGTGGAAATTAATTTTGAAAAGGGGTAAAGTTAATAAAGAAAGTAAATGTGCAGCCGTTACGTTAACAATTAACTAGCGGTAATTAGATATTTGAGATTTGGGGAAATCACGGTCGCCAGTCCTAAGGACAATTACTATAGTAACTGAAAAAGAAAGGTTATTACACATATAATTAGCACTAGAAGCGTGGCAACTGAAGGTTGACACGTGTAGTGTGAAAACTGAAAGTTTGTCAGAAGTAATAAATTTCGCTACACTCTGACTTAATTTAGCAAAAGAATTAATAAAACCGGAAAATCGAAAGTTAATTTAGTGACTGAAGTTAATAGTGAGCTTTCTTTCTGAAGCACATCGAAATTCAGTAAAATACGGTTAGTCATGGACTACCTCAACAATCATTTCAAAAGCTACTTGAATCTACGCAATTTAGAAAGAAGAGATTTAACTTTGAACTTGAATTAAATGATTCTGAACAATTAACAATAGTAAAATTTAGTACGTACCAAGCTGAGCTGCAGTCACAGGTAAGCTAAAATACGGTAACAAAACTCGCACTCTTAATTCGTGCTTGTGTAATCTGAATATTGTAGCCAGCTCTGAGACTTTAACTGAACTTTGAAATTAAAGCAGTGAAATGATGTTACTTTAATGCTGGCGTCTGAATTTCAACGACACTCGGGTTCATTCCGGAAAAGGAAGGGACCTTGCTTGGTAATGCAATTGGGACAATGAGCAACAAAGGTTCATGCTAAGTTGCTGTAATTTTGCGAGGCAAATGGAACAATTTGAAAAGCTGAGGTCTGCCATACAGTTCTGAAACTTTACGTGCTTTTAGTCTTCCTTGTTGGTTGATTGAAGGTTTGAAGCCGTCGATCGAGGAGGTGGCGACAGTCACTCATTGTCGGCCGTCGCTGTTGCAGAAGCTGGATGTTGGCGCGCCTTCTTCTCGACACGGTCACCAGGCGAAACGGGCTCTTGATGTGCGCCAGCTAATGCTTCCCGTCCGCGACACCATGTCAGAAACTATCATCGCGAGTCGAGCGCAATTACATGCTGCCAAATCCCGAAAGCGCGGCAACTCGCGGGAGCGTCACACAACACCTGCTCCACTCGCTACTCCCGCCAGACTCTCACTGCTCTGCCCGCGCTCCACCAAAGATCCTACACACTTTGATTCTTCACACGACCCATCGATCTAATCGTTCGATAGCAGTTTTCCCTAGGCAAGACCCAGCGTAAAAATACAAATAATATTTACGAAACAAACCAATTATACATCGACATAAGTGCATAAATATATATATACAAACAGTAAAACAATTACAATATATAAAGAGACAGAAATGTCATATCTTGAGGTAACAAAAATAAGGAAAACAAATTATAGTACAATAGATGGAAATAGGAGGATATGCATTTCCGGCGTTACACGTGCCCCACATTGTCTGAGGATGTTCGTGTAACGTAAACAGACTCAGAAAATGTCCCAAAAAAGAAACAGCGGAAATGCATATGCTCAAAACATGAACAAAATTTAGCATTCGTCTAATTAAGCATAAATCAATTTTTAGACCATAATAATTGAGTGGAGACACTCCTAATCTTATTCCACTCTGTCATCTTGCACAAAATAAAACAGGTTGACAACATATTAAAATTCATAGAAAACATAGAAAATGGTTTAGCTATTCCAAAATCATTAAAATTCGTAACACTATGAGAAATGGAATACTATTTGCAAAATTAATCAGAGTACATGGTCATAAAAACAGGTAGATCAAAATACGCAAATTAATAATTAATTACATAGAATACACATTTTTACATAACCTTTTCATAATTAATATCTCGTCATGAGATTCCACTTAACGCTAAACAAGAAAATAATATTCAGTAGATCGAAAAAAACATAAATATTGACAGCAGAATTCTTTCACATCAGCTGTCCGGGAAGAAAAACTATTCCGCCTTTCGTACTCACAAGTACAAAGAATGCCGACAGCGGCACAAGAGCCAACAGCGGCACAAGAGCCGACAGCGGCTCGCCTCGCCAGTATTGTTGCGCCCGCGTGTGCGGCACGCTTGATCTCACTCGCCCTTGTGACGGCGTTTCCAGAACGTCCGTTTCACTGAATTCTTTAGGAAAAACTCACTCCCGAGTAATCTCAAGGAGTCCCTTAATACTATCACAGTGGATAACTCAACACTGTCCATCATCACACGCATGTACTAGCCTGAAACTTAAAACAGCGTCTAAGTACATCGGCAATGACTAGTAAATCACATATTTATGAATTCTTACAGCTATTTACAAAATCATATTTACATTCCTTAATCTACTGTGACTCAGCTGAAAACTTAAACTAGCAGCTTGGATTTTTCAGTTGATTAGATCATGATTAAATTGATTAAAATTAAATTGATTAATCAAAACGCGCTTTAGTGTCATGACGACGTATGCGAGCATCGGCTTTTAGCTTCATTACTTCTCGCAAACGATCCTTTTTCACACCAATACTAATGTCAATCCGTGGAGGGAATTTGATTATCTCTTCCACTAAACTTGTACTTCTGTCACCCAACAGGATTTCCTCTGGAGAAAATCCCGTAGATTCATGTCTCAAGGTGTTCATAATTCTCTCAAATACTGCTACATATTTGCCCCATGCCCTATGGTTGTGATGGCAATAGGTACGGGAAAGTCGGCCTCGTCTTTGTTCGTGTGTTACGTTTGACACACCGTCTACAATACTTTCCAATTCACTTTCTACATTATTGTCAATGCCGAGATTCTTCACATTACAGTAGTTCAGCTTCATACCTACGTCAATACCATCCGGCCAGTTAACAATGTGTATAGGCTGGTATTGCCTATGCACACCGTCTCCTGCCTCGTCAAAACTAACTACTATTGTTTTATCTTGGGACGTACATGTCAACGTTTTGCTTTCGCAGTTAATCGCTGCACGGTACTTTAACAGCCAATCTAACCCGATAATTACTTCCGTAGTTAAGTCTGGCACGACTACAAACTCTTGTTCAAATCGTGCCCCACATATCTCGAAGTGGACAAAAATCTGTTTTGTGACCGGTTTACTGGCCTTCCCAGTAGCACCGATAATTTTCACTCCTGTTACTGGCATAACTACGATGCCGGGTCTGTCTTTCAGTAACTCAAATATTTTCCCAGATACAGCACTCAATTCTGCACCGGTGTCAATCAACACGTTTAGTTGTAGGTCGTGCATATTAACAGACACTACTATCTGTCTACACTTGTCCTCGACTGTTTCTTTATTTTCCCACAGTAAATCCTCGTCTATATCCAGGTCATTCCAGAAAAAACCATCCGGCGTTGATCCTAAATCCGGTTTATCTGGCGGCTTTTTCAGCCTCTGTTCGCATACAGTTTTAATTTCAACACGTTTGTCCTGAGGCTTAGTCTCTAGCTTCGCCTCCAATACCGAAACCTTTTCCTGTAACTCGTCAACTAGTGAGTGTTGCTTTGCTATCAATTCACTAATTGTCACCTTCGTTGATTCCACTTTGGTCAGATTGATCTCATCTGCCAATCTACCTGGAGGAATGTGCCCAGTAGCATCTGAAATTACTTCCTCTGGATCTGCGCAACCCACACTGCTATCGTCTGACTGTATAATGTCAGCTCTAACCTCATACACGCTGTAATCTATGTGCTTTTCTACCAATCGTGTCCGGCTATCACTAAAATTTTCGTAATCTTTCTCCTTAATACTCTCGCAATGTTTAAACTGGAGGTTTGCGTCGGATGGGTCGGCTACTTCTACCACTATAACTTTCGGTAAAGTCTGCCGGTTAGGGCCAGAACTTTCCGTTACTACTTCAACATCTAACTCCTGCGGGACGAAACACGACGAATCTTGCTCGTGCTCCCCATTAACATTAACTATTTCTGGTAAAGTCTGCCGGTTAGGGCCAGAACTTTCCATCACTTCACAAATACTATCTTCCTGTGGGACGAGACGCGGCAAATCCTGCCCGCGCTCCCTATAAACACTCCTCCCGTACAGGCCCCTATAATCTCTTAGTTCGTCGTATAAGCGACCGAACTGCCTTAACCAGACCTCATCCCTCTCTGCATCCCCTCGCTCGATGACGGACGTTTTATCCGACATCTGATCTTCTCTCAACAATTGCGAATCATTCTTAAACTCAATCTCCAGTTCCGCTGTGGGTATTACAGCTGCCACTTTATAATCGATTTCCGGAACACAACTTAAATTGTTCTCACTGACAGTGAATGTATTTTCTGCTGCCATGTATACAGCTGATCTACTACTTGTGGGCGCACTCCTTTCTCCTAACACTGGCACACTCTCCCGCCGTTGATTATTCCATACGGAATTTTCATAACGACGACACCTGGGTCTTCTCCTGTTATTGGGCCGCCAAAATTTCTCCACGCCCGCTCGGCCCCTCACCGGCGCGGCTAATGGTTTCCCTGTCTCGTCCCAGCAGATACGCTCCCCGGATGCTGCTGAGGCGGCTGATCACACCCTCTGGCGTTATTACTATTCTGTGAAGCCCGTATCACGTTAGTATGATACTGGTTTCTGTCATTCCTGTTATCATTTGCATTGTACCGATTGTTATTACGGCCCGAACCATTATTGTTATTGCTGCGGTATGCATTATTCCCATGGTTATCGTTGTTATGGTTGGGGTGGTACCCGTTGTTGTTACCACGGCCTCTACCACTGTCGCGATTATTGCGCCAATTGTCCTCGTCCTCCACTCTTTCCAGGAAATCACTGATTGTCCTGTAATTGCTTCCTACGTAGCGTTTTGTATCATCTGGAAGCTTCTTGTAGAGTTCCCAGACTATTTCGGATTCCGTGCGGCGATCACGCAAATATTCCAACTTGCGGATCCAGCCCTCACAAAACTCCCTCATCGAACCGCGCGAATTCGCATCGAAAGGCCTCGATACGACAAATTCGCGCCAGACACTTTGCTGTTTTTTCTCTGACCAGTATTCAGCCAGAAACAAATTTTTAAACTCGTCAAAAGTCAGGTTCGTAATGTCGAGGTTTAAGCCCCAACGCTTGGCATCACCAGCCAGCACATCAATAACCGCATTAATTTTTCTCTCATTAGTCCATGATCTGGGTAAAACTCTTTCACAATTTTTAATGAAATCCGTCGCGTGTATACCGCCTTTTTTCAAGGGGTCGAACCGCTCCTCTTTCGTCAACAATTCCGAACTATGTGCACAGATTGGCACATAGCTCTGTTTTTCGTCAAGTTTCTTTTCTAATTCCGACACTCTCGTAATTACTTGGCAAGTGGTTGTCGCAAGCGTTTCCACTTCCCTCTTTTTCTCTTCGCAGGTATTAGCCTGCTCCCTCACTTTAGTGTCTACTTCGGACACTAAAGCCTTTAAAGTTTCCACCTTCTTTTGATCCTCTTTTTTCATTAATTGAATTTGTTCCGTCACCTTATTCTCGATGATCGGAGCAACTGCTTCTCCTACACTTTTCTCGATTCTGCTAATTTCGGAATCAAAACGAGTATTTATGCTCGCAATTTCCGCCTGAACGCCTATCATTTCCTGTTTAAGATTACCGATTTCGGTATTAATTACAACAATATCTTCTTTGATTTTATCAACTTTTGTATTAACAACTCCAACATTGTTGTTAACAACATTAATAGCTTTGTTCTGATTGTCTAGCTTTCGTTCAATTTTTTCAGACTGAGCTTCTTGCTTGGCAGACAGAGCTATAATTTCTGCCGATTGACTCTTGATTTCATTAATCAAAACATTCAATAAATCAGTTAAATTCCCGGAGACTACCGGTTTTACTTCCGTAGCTGGTTCCTCTATACATGTTCCCCCGTATTCATCATCACGGGGTACAGATTTGATTTTCGCTTCCGATTCCGAAACATTTTCTAAAGTTTGGAATTCCATTTCTGCTCTTTGTTGCGTTTCGGCGGTCGCGTCTTTCATGCTAGCCGCCTGCCCCTGAACAATGGGAACCGCCGTGCGCGTTTCCCACTGTTCGACCGATTGTTCCGTATCCAAGTCTACCAAATTTTGGTAATTGTTGCCTTCACTCATTTTAATTATTTTCAATATAAATGACAAATCTCAAATATAATTAGGATTACTCCCACTACTTATTCTCGCTGACGTAACGGCCTGTACGTAACCAGTACTTTGTTACGACATTTGCACCAAAGAAAATTCGTGTCCAGAACAACCTCAAATCTGAAGATTGTCCTGTCACCAGGTCGCCACGTGTAACCTCCCCCTCACTTACCGACCTTAATGACAGTGAAAAATGAAACCGCGTGTACCTAATGGGAGTTTTGGAAAAGCAATCGTCACCGAAGTTAACCTGTCGGTAAAGAGGGAGGAAAGGGTTACATCTTAATGAAAGGAAAAATGCAAATGAAACTGGTGGAAATTAATTTTGAAAAGGGGTAAAGTTAATAAAGAAAGTAAATGTGCAGCCGTTACGTTAACAATTAACTAGCGGTAATTAGATATTTGAGATTTGGGGAAATCACGGTCGCCAGTCCTAAGGACAATTACTATAGTAACTGAAAAAGAAAGGTTATTACACATATAATTAGCACTAGAAGCGTGGCAACTGAAGGTTGACACGTGTAGTGTGAAAACTGAAAGTTTGTCAGAAGTAATAAATTTCGCTACACTCTGACTTAATTTAGCAAAAGAATTAATAAAACCGGAAAATCGAAAGTTAATTTAGTGACTGAAGTTAATAGTGAGCTTTCTTTCTGAAGCACATCGAAATTCAGTAAAATACGGTTAGTCATGGACTACCTCAACAATCATTTCAAAAGCTACTTGAATCTACGCAATTTAGAAAGAAGAGATTTAACTTTGAACTTGAATTAAATGATTCTGAACAATTAACAATAGTAAAATTTAGTACGTACCAAGCTGAGCTGCAGTCACAGGTAAGCTAAAATACGGTAACAAAACTCGCACTCTTAATTCGTGCTTGTGTAATCTGAATATTGTAGCCAGCTCTGAGACTTTAACTGAACTTTGAAATTAAAGCAGTGAAATGATGTTACTTTAATGCTGGCGTCTGAATTTCAACGACACTCGGGTTCATTCCGGAAAAGGAAGGGACCTTGCTTGGTAATGCAATTGGGACAATGAGCAACAAAGGTTCATGCTAAGTTGCTGTAATTTTGCGAGGCAAATGGAACAATTTGAAAAGCTGAGGTCTGCCATACAGTTCTGAAACTTTACGTGCTTTTAGTCTTCCTTGTTGGTTGATTGAAGGTTTGAAGCCGTCGATCGAGGAGGTGGCGACAGTCACTCATTGTCGGCCGTCGCTGTTGCAGAAGCTGGATGTTGGCGCGCCTTCTTCTCGACACGGTCACCAGGCGAAACGGGCTCTTGATGTGCGCCAGCTAATGCTTCCCGTCCGCGACACCATGTCAGAAACTATCATCGCGAGTCGAGCGCAATTACATGCTGCCAAATCCCGAAAGCGCGGCAACTCGCGGGAGCGTCACACAACACCTGCTCCACTCGCTACTCCCGCCAGACTCTCACTGCTCTGCCCGCGCTCCACCAAAGATCCTACACACTTTGATTCTTCACACGACCCATCGATCTAATCGTTCGATAGCAGTTTTCCCTAGGCAAGACCCAGCGTAAAAATACAAATAATATTTACGAAACAAACCAATTATACATCGACATAAGTGCATAAATATATATATACAAACAGTAAAACAATTACAATATATAAAGAGACAGAAATGTCATATCTTGAGGTAACAAAAATAAGGAAAACAAATTATAGTACAATAGATGGAAATAGGAGGATATGCATTTCCGGCGTTACACGTGGAGCCCCGTCTAGGTTGCTGCTTGCAAATGGGGATAGTCAAACAACAAAAGATCCGCGCAAAAATTTATGAATTTCCAAAAAAATTGCGTCCCACGCTTAGAGCCTTAAGTAACTCAAACAAAACACACACGTCCTAGCAGATTTAACACGGAATCATTGTCCAAATTTCTCATCAGCAGTTGCGACAACGTGTTAAGCTAACTAGGTGGACTGACACCCCATGTTACTTTAAGTATATGTGAAATATATTTGACATGTGCGCACGCGGCGAAGTCATGCGTAGAAAGCTCATCTAAACCCAAAGAACGAATTCAACTAAATTTGGTATACAAATTAGTTACAATCTGGAAAGCAATACTGTGGGGGGGATCTACCAGGATTGCATGTATGGTTCATATCAACCAGCAAGTAATTCAGAAAAAAAAATTATGCATATACAGGGAAGTATGCCTATCACTAATCAGTAGCATTGACGAAAGCTTAATCAATCAAAAGCAATTTCAAGTGTTCAATGCAGAAAAGAAAACAGTACACACTGTGATCTTTATAAAATGATTTAGAAATGTGTTACCCAGTGCATGGAATGACCGTCAAAAGATCCAATTTATTATAGCAAAATGGTTCAAATGGCTCTGAGAACTATGGGACTTAACTTCTGAGGTCATCAGTCCCCTAGAACTTAGAACTACTTAAACCTAACTAACCTAAGGACATCACACACATCCATGCCCGAGGCAGGATTCGAACCTGCGACCGTAGCGGTCGCGCGGTTCCAGACTGCAGCGCCTAGAACCGCTTATTATAGCAAACATCCAACTTGGAGAGAGACAGGGAAATGAGGAGATCGGCAGACAGATATGGAGGAAGGATGAGTTGAACGCAGACAAGGAGAAATGGTCAGAGAAATGGGTGAGGAGAAGACGGACACGAAAGGAAACTGGAGGAAATGAACAGGGAGAAGAGCAGGAGGGACAGAGAGAGGGGGAAGAGGGAGATGGTATTAGAGGAGGAGAAGGAGGAGATGGTTCAAATGGCTCTGAGCACTATGGGACTTAACATCTGTGGTCATCAGTCCCCTAGAACTTAGAACTATTTAAACCTAACCTAAGGACATCACACATACACATCCATGCCCGAGGCAGGATTCGAATCTGCGACCGTAGCGAAGGAGGAGATGGACAGGGGAAAAAGCATGTGGGCAGAGAAGGAGAAGATGAGATGCACAGATATGGGGTGAAGGTGAAGATGGGCAGAGAGATGGGGAAGGAGGAGATGGACCAATACGAGATTGGAATAAATACATACCCAGGCGACGCCGGATGCTCAGCTTGTTTATAGTAAGGTCAGCGGTGGTATCTTTCATCAAGATAACGTAACACCGCATACTTCCTTTGATTATGTGACTTGGCTCTCTACAGAGGGTATTCGACTATTGATCCAGCCAATGCGTTGTAAAGGCCTGCCACCCAATGAAAACATCTGGTTAATGCACGCCATCAGCCACCAGTCAGACTGATCAACTCCAGCTTGGTCCCGGTCTGTCATCCAAGCTCAGTTCAGCTCGATGCCCTGCCATAAGTGTTGTTGCTGCCAGTGGTGGCAGCTCTGTATACTAACTTTCGCATTCTGGAGACTCCAAAATCACCTATACATCATATCTTCTTCCTGCTGTACTGTACACACGCATTAACTTCGTAATTTGCTACTGTGGCTGGTTTTTCCAGTTTCAATGGCCAGCAGTAAAGTCATAAAAAAGACACTGTTGGTTGGAGAAAACAATAACCGTAAGGGACTAAGTAGTTCTTACTCTCAGTAATAAAACATTCAGCAGCTAATATTCCCAATTCGTCAAAAAGCAACGTTGCTAGAAGTGCGGTTACGGTGTCCATTCGTAACAGTTCGTGTGACGAATGATGGGAAGTGGACAAGACGAAGCATGAATCGGATGTGGTAAGCCAATTGCTCATTCGTAATTTCTTACAGTTCGTAAATGAAGTTAGCTTGTGTTTTGTAGTGTTATGTTCTATACTGACCACGTGTTTGGAAGTACGGAAGTGATACACAAAGTAGGCCAACGCAATGACGAATGTAGACCACGTGCTTCCTGACATAGCCATCTTTTACCACACTCTGGTGATATCAATCATGGGCTTCGCCAACTTACAACAATATTATCATATTCCATAATAACCTAGACTTCGAGCTACGCCATAGACCACTCTGTTATCAGAACCACGTTTCGGCGTTCACATTAGTTGTCTTCGCCAACTCGCGAGCAGTTTATCACATTCGAAACTGACCTTGACCTCGGGCTCTGCTAACACCCATGTCTTAATGTTCAAATTCGTCGGCTTCGCCAGTTCACAACTAAATTATAGAATTCCGATCTAACCTCGACCTCGGGCTACGCTGTCGATCAGACTTTCACCACAACAAAGATATCACGACCTTCAACGAAATTGCTGCTCGTTTCACTCACTGCATTTTAAGCAGTGTTGTTACGTCCCAACTTCGGTTATCGTGATATATTCGAAAATAAAACATTCTTTTGAATGTCAATAAATTTATATAAAAAATATTAATGTAATTACTCTCCATACCGTAAACAAACGTAATCAGTCCGTATATTCAGCTGAAAGGAATCGTTAGAATCAGCGATTCTCATTGGCTACTGCATACTCTCATATAACAGGCTACGGCTAATGAAAACGAATGCCCCAGTAGCACGCGATGGAAGAGCTGCAGACGCCCGAAGTGCACTTTAGCGGCACGATTATAATATGCGTCCTTGAGGAATCCATTTTATAGCTGCCTTCTTCCATTGGAAACTGTAGAGGCGGCTCCTAGATCCGCGTCGGGGGCGTGGTGAGGCTTTCAAAGCGGACGAGGAAGAACGGGAGACGGCTCCTTCGTACGTACAGTGGCGTATACCTTACGCGTCGGCGGGTTTACGGGGCGCTCGCCCAGACAGCCGTGTTCCCGGCTTTCAGGGTTCCCTCCCCCCCCCCCCCCGGCCCCACCCCCCACGCCATCTCCCGTGTATCGGATTACTCGTGGATCCAGAGCAAAAACTGCGACTACAGCGCCAGTAACAGCTGGTGGGCGTGCCCGCCAACTGCAGCAACCCCAGCCCCGCTGTCGCAAACCCGTACTCCGCCTCTGGCATAGCAGCGCTGGCGGGAAGCAGATCCCAGAAGAAAGACGCCGCGTAGCACTTTGCTCCCGGCTGTATATAGGATTTGACGATCGAGAAAAAGCTTTAGACAATACCAGATGTTTCGTGGTATCTGAAAGAAAGCTATATGCTGTAAGGAAAGACACCATAGGTGCATATAAGAAGCAAGAGGAAAAAATCTGCCAAGCGCAAGTGCAAACTTAATTATGTATAGGGTGAGGCAGGGAATCATCCCTAAGTTTAAGTTGGTTTTGCGAAGCAAGAGGGGGCAATGGAAAGTGGGAATGGGCTCCCAGGTCACAGTTGCAGTGGATGTTTATGTTGGCACCGGTGATAGTTGCAAAAATTACGTGGTGAACGAACGATGTTCTTTTACTGTCGAAAGCTATTTAACCGAAAACCGGTCTATAGTTACAGTTCAGCGTGCTTGTTATCAAATCCCCTCTCGAAACAGTGCTCCAGAACGTTAATCCGTCCTGTTATGGATAGAGAACTATCGTCGATCAGTTACTGTTTTGGAAAAAAAAGAAAAGTAAGATTTGGAGCACAGTGAGCGAATAAGAAGGTCAGTGTTGCAGTCCCCTGAAGGTTCTGCTCGCAAGCATGCGTCGTCGCTTGCAGTGTACTGTGCGTCGTTTCCTCCACGAAGATTTTCAATTTCATCCGCTCAAAATGGTGATCACTCGACGTCACAACAGGGCCGACAAAATCGACGACAAGCCTGTGAAAATTTGATTGAAAACGTTCCTCAAGACGCGGACACTTTCTTCAGCGATAAGGTACATTCTCACATTTTTCGATGTGTAAATAAACGGAATATCCGTTATGGCGTTAGTGTGAATCCTGGGGAAATTCGTGAGGGACCTTCTACAGTGATAAGATCACTGTTTGGTGTGTAAGCAGTGCTTGGGAAATTATTGGACCTTACTCTTTTTGACGAGAAGAGCTTTGCTGTTACCGTCAATAGTGAATTGTGTGTGGACATGATCCAAAACTTTTTTGAACCACCGCTTCAACAAATGCATATGCGGTTCGTTCAGTTTCAGCAGGATGGTGCCAGGGCGATATTCAGCGAATATTTTGAGGTAAATCATTGCTGGTCGTTTGATCTCACGGTACAGCAACATTTCGTAGCCTGCAAGCTCGCATGATTTGAGTCCATGTGACTACTTTCGCCGGGGTTATCTCAAAGCTGAAGTTTAGAAACACCGCACGAGGACCCTGGGAAACTTGAAGGATGCTCCACAAAGTAACTCAGGACTTAAAAAAACCGCTGCAGTTGTGTATTGACAACGAGGGACGTCACTTGCAGTATTTGATGTTCAAAACCTAATAAAATTAAATTTCCAGCTACAGTTTATTGAGGTAACAAATAAATGTTTCCTAGAATTTTTAGTTTTTCGTTTATTAACTGTTATAGTTAGGGATAATTCTCTGCCCCACCCTGTACACAGACGATTCATGCACCCTGGGAATCAAGAATCTCAACAATTTTTGCCTGTTATTGATATCGATGCTGGCAGCATATTGATCCTAGGAAATCCCAGATGGCATCAAAATCTCTACAGCAGTTTATGCTTATCCATCAAGGATATTTTAGAACCGTGACTGTAAATTGAATCTAAATAAGTTATACAAAACTGCAACCAGTCACTTTTTCGAATAATTATGTTTTATTCGATGAACCGGTTTTCGAACCTTTTCAGGTTCATCTTCAGATGGTATAGCTGACACTTGGTTCAAGAATCATGCAAGAAGGTTGAATACATGGAAGAGGCCTGTAGATACTGAAAGGTTTCAAATAGATTATATAATGGTAAGACAGAGATTTAGGAACCAGGTTTTAAATTGTAAGACATTTCCACAATCTGTTGGTTATGAACTGTAGATTAAATCTGAAGAAACTGCAAGAAGGTGAGAATTTAAGGAGATGGGATCTGGATAAACTGACAGAACTAGAGGTTGTAGAGAGTTTCAGAGAGAGCATTAGGGAACGCTTGACAGGAATGGGGGAAAGAAATACAGGAGAAGAAAAAAAAAAGAATTGGTAGCTTTGAGGGATGAAATAGTGGAGGCAGCGGAGGATCAAGTAGTTAAAAAGACAAGGGCTAGTAGAAATCCTTGTGTAACGGAAGATATATGGAATTTAATTAATGAAAGGAGAAAATATAAAAATTCAGTAAATAAGCAAGCAAAAAGGTACACAAACGTCTCAAAAAGGGGATCGAAAAGAAGTGCAAAATGTCTAATTAGGGATGGCTAGAGGACAAATGTAAGGATATAGATGCATATCTCACTAGGGGTAAGACAGATACTGCGTACAGGAAAATTAAAGATATCTTTGGAGAAAAGAGAACCACTTGCATGAATATCAAGAGCTCAGATGGAAACCCGGTTCTAAGCAAAGAACAGAAAGCAGAAAGGCGGAAGGAGTATATAGAGGGTCTATACAAAGGCGATGTACTTGAGGACAATATTACGCAAATGGAAGAGCATGTAGATGAAGATGAAATGGGAGAAATGATGCTGCGTGAAGAGTTTGATAAACCACTGAAAGACCTAAGTCGAAACAAGGCCCCGGGAACTACTGACAGTCTTGGGAGAGCCAGCCCTGACAAAACTCTACCATCTGGTGATCAAGATGTATGAAACAGGCGAAATACCCTCAGACTACAAGAAGAATATAATAATACCAATCCCAAAGAAAGCAGGTGCTGACAGATGTGAAAATTACCGAACTATCATTTTAATAAGTCACGGCTGCAAAATACTAAAGCGAATTCTTTACAGTCGAATGGAAAAACTGGTAGAAGCCGACCTCGGGGAAGATCAGTTCGGATTCCGTAGAAATGTTGGAACACTTGAGGTAATACTGACCCTACGACTTATCAATTTTCTAAGATTGATTAAGGAAAGGCAAACCCATGTTTCTAGCATTTGTAGACTTAGAGAAAGCTTTTTACAATGTTGACAGGAATACTCTCTTTCAAATTCTGTAGGTGGCAGGGGTAAAATACAGGGATTTAGAATCTGTACAAAAACCGGATGGCAGGTATTAGAGTCGAGGGGCATGAAAGGGAAGCAGTGGTTGGGAAGGGATTGAGATAGGGTTGTAGCCTGTCCCCGATGTTATTCAATCTGTATATTGAGCAAGCAGTAAAGGAAACGAAAGAAAAATTCGGATTAGGACTTAAGATCCATGGAGAAGAAATTAAAACTTTGAGGTTCGCGCGATGACATTGTAATTCTGTCAGAGACAGCAAGGGACCTGGAAGAGCAGTTGAACGGAATGGACAGTGTCTTCAAGGGAGGGTATAAGATGATCATCAACAAACGCAAAACGAGGATAATGGAATGTAGGTAAATTAAGTCGGGTGATGCTCAGGGAATTAGATTAGGAAATGAGACACGTAAAGTAGCAGAGATGGTTTGCTATTTTGGGAGCATAATAACTCATGAAAGTCGAAGTAGAGAGGATATAAAATGTAGACTGGCAATGGCAAGGAAAGCGTTCCTGAAGAAAAGAAATTATTAATATGGAGTATAGATTTAAGTGTCAGGAAGGCGTTTCTGAAAGTGTATCTATGGAGTGTACCCATGTATGGAAGTGAAACACGGACTGTGGGGCGGCGGATGTATAAGTTTGGAATAAGAATAATTTGTAGACTGTAGAAACATTTCCCAACCGATGCACCATATGTGGGGCGGCGGTTAAAAGTTTGTAAAAATATAATTTTCTGTATAAATGCTTGCATATTGAATCAGCTTCTAGCTTTTAGAATGTTGTTATTGCTGTCTTTTGCCGTTCTCAACACTGGCTCTCTATTTACTCCGTGACCCCCAGAAAGTGATTTAATAAAACTTGGAGCCAGTAAATAGATATCCTAGTGCCCACTTTACCTGAGAATGTTCTTATAGCTGCAGCTTATAGCTCTGAGGAATTAGGAGATTGTCCGGGATTTCTAATCAAAAACGGTTTTCCAAAATAGTTGAGTATATTCTGAAATTCACTAATAAAAACCACAAGTATCCCTACAACCTAACTAACAGAACAGTTCAGAGTCTAATACGCTGATGCAACTATAAATGTCCGACTCAAATGTTAAAAAGAATGCTCGCCATAATTTGATGAAAATATTTCATCAAACGCCACGCTAAATATTTGGTAGAATGTCTGTCCCGCGACGGCACGTGAAAATACGATAGTACGCAAACTGAAGCTAGATAATGAAAATCATTCCAGAATTAACACTTAACATGAAATGTTTTCATGGTTCCGCGTATCTCTAGTAACTTAATACGGCACCCGAGGCTGTTTGTAGCAGATACACTGATGCGACGCGACTACCGACACAGATGGCGTGTCATTCAGCGTCTGGAGAGAACTGGGGCCTTACTTCCTCGCGCAGTGTTCTTATATATAAAGCCGCGGTGCGGACGGCTGAGGGAACGCCTGATTAAATCCGCTCTCCCGACTAGCCGCTGGGCTAGTAACGCACCACTTCAAGATACATAATAATTTATAGCTTCTTTGGCTGATGGCCGAAGAAGCTCTTAATTTAAACGTGCATTCAGCACGCAGGTAAGTATTGATAATAAAATTTTGACGTGGCTAAGTTAAATACTTTGGGCGAGAGAATTAATCTAATTACCCTGCACGCAGCAGATGAGCTCTGAACTGTCCCTTTTGAGATCCGCTATCGCTATAATTTTATAGGTATTAAAAAGAAACTTTACACATCTTCATAATCCTAGCGGACCTCCAACCTATTTAAATCTAAACATCCTAGCCTTATTTATTAACCTACTTAATCTATCTTGCTTCCTTCAGTTTTGAGACGAAAACCAGAAAATCATGAATTTCCACTAAAGTCTTAATTTGTGAAATTCAAAGTACTGTTTTTATTAAATCATTATGAAAGATGAATCTAAATATAAATTTTGAAGTCTCTAGCTCTGTTCTGTTGCGCCAATGTTTTTTCTAGAAAAACGTCCAAATCTCGGAAATGGCTGAAGTTATCGAACTGATATTTAACACACATTAATTTAGTATTATTTCTGACATGCTAGAAAAGTTTTAGTTCATTTGCTTGATTTTTAAGGTATTGCGCAACATTTATGAAGTCAGAGCTAGTTACAGCAGACTGACTTGCACATAATGGAAACTGATGTGAATTTACTACAGCGTGAGTAGGCTGCTTCCCTACATCACCCTCTACTTAAATTTTTTTTTGTTTATGAATGTTAATGAATGAAAAAAAATTTAATTACAAACAGGGAAGCAAGAGTACAGTTTAACTCCCTATGAAAATTCAAAATTGAAATATAAACCCGTAGAAACATTAAAGAAAACTTATTACCTACATTAATTATTTAAATTGTAGGCATGTTCACTGCCTTTTAAACAATGTCATTACTCAAATTTTTAAAGCAAAGTCAATGAAATATTTTGGCATACATATTGCCTTAGACAAACAAACACATACAAATTGAAAAATTATGAAAATCTTAGATCCATTAAATACATTCTTCCATACACAAATTCAAAGAAAATAACATGACACATAAACAGATGATTATCTCTTAGCAGTCTTTTCTAAACCTGAAAGAAAAGTTCACAAATAATTTTTACACACGTGGTTTTAGCCGCTTTGGCTGGCGTCCTACACTTCCATTCACAAGGGTAGAGGAGGGGAAGTTGCTATGGTGTGCGTCCTTCACTCTCTCTCTAAATTACATGGGGGAAAGGGGAGGGGTCACTGTGAGTTGTGTCCAAGTCACTCCACGCTTTCACGCAGCTACCAGGCTGCCATTATCTGGTTTGTCCTGTAGAACAAACAAAAAGAGTGCCTCAGACTCTGTTCACTTAATATCTAAGGGTGGGTCACAATGAAATGGGGATATATACATTTTATCCTTCAGTATGTTACTGGAACCAAGTTAACAGAATTTTTTTTTTCTACTCTTACGGTTACTTAACTGTCATAAAATCGTTAAAAAAATGGCTCAAAACGCCGTTAGTCACGTACCAGAGAAAATCTATGCTCCTAAGGCATACAATCATAAATCATATTTAACATCAATTTATTATTTCTGGGCCGGAACACTGAACCAATGCTCGGTACATTCCTGACAAATCTGCATTTTATTTACTTAACTGACTCATCTTTGATTACCTTATTCTTAGAGATAGTATGAGTATATTTGATTAGTAGTTTTCTCAGCTTCTTTGTACATGTGAGTAACTTTTGGTAATAGTACAGTTGTGAGTGTTCAAAATACACTACGTTTAGTTGACTACAAAATCCACTTATTGGTCCTCTGCTGTTGTCAGTTCCACATCTGCAATTAGGTACTTACTTACTTTGAAGTGTATTTATGCTGAGCTAAAATTAATGTTTTACGTCTGTCAGTATGTTATTTATTTACTTTGCTACTGTATGAACTTATTTAACACTCACTCTGTTAATATTTAAAGCATAGGATAGCACATTTATTTCATATTCATAGTGTATTGCAGCTGATTAGTTTGCTCACGTGGCAATCCATTTCCACTAGATCGGACGCTGAAACCTCAGGTAGTCTCTCTCAGACCTACCACTAAAGTGCATCAAGTAATTATGGACGAGCGTAATGCTAAATTCCTTAAACCTATAGGACACGATGAGCTACTCTGTCTCATCTAACATAAGGGTACCTATGGTCGCATTCACGCCTCCAACTCATAACCTCAATACGTGTAGGTGTATCCTGTCACCCACTACACCCAAAATAATGGCCAGTTCCAACCTTATAAATACTTCAGGGACGTGTCCTTCACGTCTCAACCACAAACACTGTTCAATTCTATTATACTGCAATTCCTTGCTATACCAGGTGAGTTTAATCTTACAACTTATCTGCATATTTTTCCTAACACTAAGCAATCTCTTTCTTACTATTTATTAGTTAGCTCTACAGCATACACTAGGTTTCACTACCACTTCAGATCCTGCTTGTACATGAATTCATACATCTTTTTAAATTAATGTTGGTGGACCATTTCCAATAAAACAACACTTTGTACTTACTATATTACCAGGGTACTATACATAATTGTTACTCAAATATATTTGTATCTTAATTACGTCATACTTCTCTATTGTTTGTCACTATTAGGTTTGTCACATTAGGTATTTTTCTTCACTAATCGGTAGATAGAATGGTTACATAACTCAAGGCTTGATAGTCATAAGTATTTGGAAAGAAAAGGTCGAAATTTTTGAGGACAGGAAAGAGGAAGAATGAGTGAGACCTGAAAGGGAAAGAAGATCTCACACAGCTCGGACTGCACAGCTGCCACACTGCGTAGAGGTTACAGAACAACCTCCTCCCTACAGCATTCATTAGCTTAATGCTGTATTGATAACCATACCAGAAAATTTTATGTGTTGGAAGATGATGTCGAAATTTTTTGTGGATAGGAAAGATGAAGAATGAGTGAGACCTGAAAAGGAAAGAAGATCTCACACAGCTGGGACTGCACAGCTGCCACACTGTGTAGAGGTTACAGAACAACCTCCTCCCTACAGCATTCATTCATAACCTTTGACCACGCCACGTCGATCTGAAAATACTTTATGATGCCTTTTTAGAACCTGTCTCAGTTCTTCCTTCTGATTGGCTGAAATCCTATCGATTTCCTGCAATTTAGTTTCTATTTTGTCTAAAATAATTGCTTCTTCTTCTTCTTCTGTGTTTAGCTTACTTGTACCAAGATTAACATCCTCGTCCCAATACCTCCTATTTTTCAGAACTCGTATAGGCAGCTCCCAAGTTCCATCATCAGTTACTACATGTTTATCACTAAAAGGTACTATAATTACTCCGGTTATTGGCAAGACCATTTTCAACTGGCTTCCTTCAAAGTCAACAACACTCTGATATTTTGACAAGAAATCTATGCCAATTAAAACCTCAATACTGAGATTGTTTACAATTAAACATGGATGATCAATTAAATTACCATTAATGTTAAACGGTAGTAAAGCTTCTTGCTTTACCGTTTTTGACACCTTGCCAGTAGCACCAATTATTCTTAGTCCTGATACCCTCATTACAGTAAGTTTGTCTTTACCAGGTAATGCATCAAAGAAGGACTGAGATATTGCACTCACCTCACTTCCACTGTCTAAGAGACAACGTACATTGATACCCAACATATTCACTATTATTATAGGGTGGCTTATTCTAGGTTGTACAGGTGGTTCCTCAAATTCATCTAATAGTTCCTTTTGGATTTGTCTCCAACTAAAGTGATCAACATCTGTCTTCATTACATTTAGGTCACAGTGTGTAGGGGTTTCCTGAATTACATTTTCAGCTGCCTTTTCCAGTCGGTCTATTAATTTTAAATCGAAACACCGCACGACTTCATTACATTTAGTTTGCTGAACATGACCCAAATTACTGTAGTCTGAGCGATTCTGCGCCTCCAGACCGGGCATAACATTAGTTACAGCTAAACCACTTTCACCATTATCGTCGGTTTCCTTCTCAAGTGACAACTGGTCACAGCTACTGGGCTCATCGACCCCAAACAGCCTACCCTCTACATTCCCACTTATCTCCTGTCCTAAATCTATTAGTACATTATCAACATCCTGCACAGGCACTTTAGATAAGAGCACATCATCCTCATCGTAAATATAAGCATGAATTTCTTCTGCTTCTTCACCTGTCAATTCAGTATTTTGTAGCTCATCCATACTGTTACACTGCTGCGCCTTCTCTTTCTCTTCCCACTTAGAAAGCGTCTCTAACACGGTATCTATCAAATACTGTGAGTGATCTAATATTTCTGTTGTATCCTTAGGTGCTACCGACTCTTCATCCACATGTTCAGTTTGAGTATTCTGATCTGTCTTACCAATTCCCTTAACTACTGGCATAGGAAAAGTAACCGCCTGGTGAGCGCCAGTGTCCTCATAGACGGGAACTAGTTTTCCTGCCTCGGCGTACTACTGTTTCCTTTAGTTTCATTATAGTTAACTGGCATAGCCTTACTTTCCGTACTGTTGTTTACATGCATATTTCTGTTTGGAACAAAATTATTATCCCTTGGACGCCATTGTTGGTTCTGATAATTATTTCCCCAATTCCTATCTCTCTTAGGATTACGAACACCTACTGTTCTGATGTTTACATTGCCATTTTGCTCGTTCCTAAAATTACTACTATTATTGTTATTGGCATTTCTGTTATTACGTGCTTGCTCCTCATTGGCAGCAACACGTTCTACACGTTCCAAATACTCAATGAAACGATCCAGATTGTCTCTAGGGGCTGATATAATTCTAGTTTGCCAGTACCATGACAGTTTAGCTTCCAGACCTAGTATAATCATTTCTGGTTTTAGCTTTTCCGCCAAATGTGACAAACGTGAAATCCATGACCTAGCAAACTCTTTAATTGATTCCTTGCCTGCGTTGAAGCGTTTCCCACTCCAAAATTCTCTCAACACTTCATTTTGCTTATTGCTAGACCAATACTCATTAATGAAAGCTGTTTTAAACTCCGCTAATGTTTTACACTTCAACATAACATCAGCTGACCAACGCATAGCGTCGCCTGCTAAATGGCTTTTAATAAATGAGATTTTCTCTCGTTCAGACCAAGTCGATGGAATCACATCTTCAAAATCGTTCCAGAAATCTAGCGGGTGGATATTTTTATCTGGATCGAACCGCAAGAACTGCCGACACCCGATAAAAGCGGCGTTTGCAGCTACAACTTGTTGTACATTACCATTACCAGAAGTTACTGAAGCTACTTTACTCTCAATGTTAGCAATGTTAGTACTTATATTTTCTACTTTCATTTCAACATTATCTACTCTTTGTACAATATGAGTAGTTTCAGTTTTGATTGCTTCTACTTCTGCTTGACATACGTTTACTTTTACATTAACATCTTTAAATTTATCTGAGCACAGTTCAGATTCCGCCTCGATCTTTTCTGTTAACTTGTGCTCCAGCTTCGCATCTTCCATTTGGAAGTCTTTGCGAACCTCAGCGACTTCGGATTTTATTGTCTTATACATTTCAGAAAATTGCTGAGCAACCTTTTTCTTAATATCCTCATGATTGCAATCAATTTTATAATTCAAACTGTCTAGATCCTCTTTCAACTTATTGCAATTAGCCTTGAAAGAATTTTCTAATTCAGCTTTATTGGATTCTAATTTATTGTCCATTGCCTCAAACCGTTTATTAAAATTTGTTTGACTGGCCACCATTTCAGACTTTAATTCAGCTGTCATTTGTGCATTACTGGCTGACATTTTTGCATTACTGGCAGCTATTGCTTGTAATATAACATTTAGATCAACAGCCCCAGCATCTTTGGGTTGCTCACGAGCTGGCTTTTTATCACACTCAGGTGACGAAAAACTAGCTCCAATACCAGAATCATCAAAACTAAATGAAACTTCTGATTGATTAGTCATCTCTAACTTCTCCTTCTTAAACTCTACCATCTCTGATGACTGTTTCATTTTTAATTCATCAGAGAAACTATCATCCAATAAATTTACAATTTCTACTTTCCGCTTTACTACAGGGGTCTCTATTATTGAATCATTGCCCCTTCGCACACTACTGTCAGGAGACAATACTTCATTTTTCACTCTAACATTACTACTTTCATGTATATTTACACTTGAACCGTTGTCTGGATTTACAGTTCCTTCAACAGACATAGGTTCTGATTTAAGTTTAACCTCAGTTTCTTTCGGCGGTTCCATCGCCGACAGTCTTTTAGTACAGGTTAGTAAAATTTTTAACAGCTTTTCACTTAACTTAGTTCCTTCTGCACGACGTATGGCGTTGCCGGCGCGGCGTACCAGGATTCCTGATGCGACGTGGCACGTTGAACTGCAGACCGCTCTCCGACGGCTGTTGTGTGTTTGCGTGGCCCGCAATTGCAGGCTCTGCGCCGGCTGCTCCAGGGGACGACTGCGGTGCGGCGAGACTTGCTTCTCGCGATGCCGGCAGCACCGCTAGACTCAGTGCCAGCTCCGTCAATCCAGATGCGTTGTTAATCCAATTGCGTCGTCCATATGCTCACGTAACACATTCACTGTTCTATACTCAGTTGCGTGTCGCATTTCACTCGCGAATCCGAAAAGTTAAAAATCACTTTCACTTAGTTGAGTTTCCCGGCCGATGCACCATATGTGGGGCGGCGGTTGTGAGTTTGTAATAATAATTAATCTATTGCTGTATAAACATTTCCCAACCGATGCACCATATGTGGGGCGGCGGTTAAAAGTTTGTAAAAATATAATTTTCTGTATAAATGCTTGCATATTGAATCAGCTTCTAGCTTTTAGAATGTTGTTATTGCTGTCTTTTGCCATTCTCAACACTGGCTCTCTATTTACTCCGTGACCCCCAGAAAGTGATTTAATAAAACTTGGAGCCAGTAAATAGATATCCTAGTGCCCACTTTACCTGAGAATGTTCTTATAGCTGCAGCTTATAGCTCTGAGGAATTAGGAGATTGTCCGGGATTTCTAATCAAAAACGGTTTTCCAAAATAGTTGAGTATATTCTGAAATTCACTAATAAAAACCACAAGTATCCCTACAACCTAACTAACAGAACAGTTCAGAGTCTAATACGCTGATGCAACTATAAATGTCTGACTCAAATGTTAAAAAGAATGCTCGCCATAATTTGATGAAAATATTTCATCAAACGCCACGCTAAATATTTGGTAGAATGTCTGTCCCGCGACGGCACGTGAAAATACGATAGTATGCAAACTGAAGCTAGATAATGAAAATCATTCCAGAATTAACACTTAACATGAAATGTTTTCATGGTTCCGCGTATCTCTAGTAACTTAATACGGCACCCGAGGCTGTTTGTAGCAGATACACTGATGCGACGCGACTACCGACACAGATGGCGTGTCATTCAGCGTCTGGAGAGAACTGGGGCCTTACTTCCTCGCGCAGTGTTCTTATATATAAAGCCACGGTGCGGACGGCTGAGGGAACGCCTGATTAAATCCGCTCTCCCGACTAGCCGCTGGGCTAGTAACGCACCACTTCAAGATACATAATAATTTATAGCTTCTTTGGCTGATGGCCGAAGAAGCTCTTAATTTAAACGTGCATTCAGCACGCAGGTAAGTATTGATAATAAAATTTTGACGTGGCTAAGTTAAATACTTTGGGCGAGAGAATTAATCTAATTACCCTGCACGCAGCAGATGAGCTCTGAACTGTCCCTTTTGAGATCCGCTATCGCTATAATTTTATAGGTATTAAAAAGAAACTTTACACATCTTCATAATCCTAGCGGACCTCCAACCTATTTAAATCTAAACATCCTAGCCTTATTTATTAACCTACTTAATCTATCTTGCTTCCTTCAGTTTTGAGACGAAAACCAGAAAATCATGAATTTCCACTAAAGTCTTAATTTGTGAAATTCAAAGTACTGTTTTTATTAAATCATTATGAAAGATGAATCTAAATATAAATTTTGAAGTCTCTAGCTCTGTTCTGTTGCGCCAATGTTTTTTCTAGAAAAACGTCCAAATCTCGGAAATGGCTGAAGTTATCGAACTGATATTTAACACACATTAATTTAGTATTATTTCTGACATGCTAGAAAAGTTTTAGTTCATTTTCTTGATTTTTAAGGTATTGTGCAACATTTACGACGTCAGAGCTAGTTACAGCAGACTGACTTGCACGTAATGGAAACTGATGTGAATTTACTACAGCGTGAGTAGGCTGCTTCCCTACAGGACGATAAATAGTTTAGACAAGAAGAGAATAGAAACTTCCGAAATGTGGTGCCACAGAAGAATACTGAAGATTAGATGGGTAGATCACATAACTAATGAAAAGGTATTGAACAGAACTGGAGAGAAAAGAAATTTGTGGCACAAGTTGACTAGTAGAAGGGATCGGTTGGTAGGACATGTTCTGAGGCTTCAAGGGATCACCAATTTAGTATTGGAGGGCAGCGTGGAGCGTAAAAATCGTAGAGGGAGACCAAGAGATGAATACACTGAGCAGATTCAGAAGGATGTAGGTTGCAGTAGGTACTGGGAGATGAAGAAACTTGCACAGGATAGAGTAGCATGGAGAGCTGCATCGAACTAGCCTCTGGACTGAAGACCACAACAACAACAACTTCAGATGGTTTCAGTAAGTTACATCATTATTGCCAGCATAATGCTGGGTGCTGGCTCTATGACAAAAAGATGGAACACGCTTTAATGTATCGCCATAACTATTGCCTGTCTGTCGATATGGATGTAAATTTAGTTCTTTTACTTACTGTGACAGTATAGGAAGCCCTTTTCGATTAGTGTTCATCTGTCTGCCTCAGTTCTGATGTACAGTTGTTACATCACTACACACGCTTCCATACAAACTTCCCGAAACCATCTGAAGATGAACCTGAAAAGGTTCGAAAACCAGATAATGGAATGAAACATAATTATTCATAAAAGTTACTGGTTGCAGTTTTGTATAACTTATTGGCATATTTAAGTAGTTCCTCAGACTAGATCTGACATACAAAAATAATCGAGCACAGGACTTCAGGCTATATATGCAGACATAGAAGATTTAATAATATATTTTATTGACTTACATTTCATGTTTTCGTACAGTAAGGTCCATCTGTTATGCTTTTGACGGATGTTGGATGCAATGTATTTTCAAATGTGAAAAATATATTTCATAAATGATATAATTACTATCTAACAAGTTTCAGATATTTCATTTTACTGACAGTGTGAAACTTACTTCATGCCGAATTTCATAATTTCAAGCCGTCGGGAAGTATCCGACAGGTTTTGATGAGTGAGTTTGGCGGTATCAAAATATGTAACATAAATGACCGGATCTTCGGATTGGAGTGCCTCAAAAGCTCAATACGTTTGCTGCGGCAGGGGAGCATAGACCTCAATATGTGGCATAAATTTGAAGTTGATACCTCTACATACCTGAGGAAAAGGCGCACAGACAAGCAGACGGTCAAAAAAAACTGTTATATCAATACAAGTCAACGATTTCCGGATTTTTTCCTTTACTTGTACCGTGAAAACTCGCTTATTACCAGATTTCATGATTTTATCCGATACCCCTGGCGCACGAAGAGATGCAGTGGTGAATACTGTCGAAAAACGATATACCACTGGGGGCGCTGAAACTCTTCGTGCGCCAGGAGGCAGCAACAACGTTTGAGCGCTTGAGCAACATCTTAGAGCATGCGCTTTTGTATTTCCGCTGTATATAAAGGTTCTGTCGTTCACGATTTGAATCAGTTATCGGCGAGATCTGCTTAGTCTTTCTCACCTGATGATGGCGGCCAGGTGGACCGCGAAAATATTGTGTGCAAATGACAGTTTGATCCGGCTGAAGACCAGACAAGAGTATGAAGAAGTAGCTGAGTTTGACAAGGAAGATATTTTAAAAATCCATGTCGACTATTTGTCAATAATTCGTTAGCTTCGGGGTAATTTATAATGTTAGAAAACGGTATATACTCCAAAATCAATCTGTAATCTTTCCTTATTTCTGTATACAGGGCACTCAGAAACAGTGTGAAAAGCTTGTAATGGTGTTTCAGGGTAGACTGTGCTATGAAATAATCGTTTAGAAAAAAATTCAATACGTTTCGTCGCTTCCGAGTTAATTAGCATTGAAGTTAGCCAATCAGGCCGTTGCGCGCGTGAATTCAATTGGCTCCTCCGATACAATTACTATTAGTTGCTCTTGTAGCATCGATAATAGCACACGAGACTGTTGAGCCTTTGGCTGAGATTCGAACCTTACTGCATCGCTCTCTTGTTCGGTTTAAGGAAACGAAGAACACGGTTGGCGACACCTTCTCTGGCGGGCCGCGTGAATTTGCGCGAGCAACGTCCTGATTGGCCTACTTCAATGTTAATTAACACGTAAACGGCGCAACGTCTCGAATTTTTTTCTTACGGATTATTTAACAGCACGACTTAACCTGAAACATCCTGACAAGGTTTCCAGACTGTTTCTGACCACCCTGTAATGACGTTACTCCGAGCTACTCTGGATGGTTGTGCTGAAATGCTAATCGCCTTCATAGTGTTACGTTTGTACTAATGTTCAGAAGCATAAGTCTTTTAGTGGGATACACATGTCCCACTCGCTATGAGAGTAGTAATGGCTTTGATGAGTTCGTGACAAGTTTTTTAGCGAGAAACTGCAAGTCTCCATAGCCTAGGAATGATGCTTAAATGTCGTAAGCATTTTAAAAGTCCAGTACGGTATAGGCCTTTGATGATAGTATACCTCCAATCTCTTTGAAATTACCATGCGCTGGGAATAGCGGACTCATCGTGGAGCGCCGGCGACTATATGAGGCCGCCTGCTGGAACGAGTGTGATGTGATGTGTTCTGATATGATGAGAGGGCCCTTCGTAAAATGGCGCGATGCTAGGCTATTTCGCGGCGCGCTAACGCCCCTCGCGAGTTCCGGGGAGCGAATCTGAAAGAGGCAGCCCTGCCACCCTACTTATAACTACGTAAGGCCCAGGGCCTCGGTCTGCTTGTCTCGACATTAACCTAATACGCTCCCCATTAGGTTTAGTGCGGCGGTTTACGACGGGCGGCATCTGCTCGGGTTATAATGTCTCCGGGCGGGCGCGCGTCAGAAACTCAATACTGTTTTAGCAACAACAAGCGCGCCCTCGCACAAGCGCCACTCGGCTTGTCGCTTTTAGACCCGCCGCACCGCACGAGTGCGAAATGAGCCACTTGGCCGGAACCGAGACTGCGTTGCTAAGTGCCCAAAGTGGGCTCGCCGGTGATATTCGCGCTTCTTATTCATTTTCCGAGAGGCTGTGGGAACCAACTGAAGCTCCGGTGTGCAGATATTCGTTTCCCAAGACCGTTCAAACAGTGTCGGAAGGAAGGAAAATTTTATGCCTACGGAGAAATAATGGAGTCCCACAGGGTTCATCTTTGGGTCCACTCCTATAGCTTGTAGAGTGTCCGGCAAAAATACCTCCCGTTTTTCACAAGGTGGTTTTTGTGAACAACAAATGCTGCGCCGTTTTACAGTAGTCCTACATTGTTAGCACATTGACGAAGCCTTAACCAGAAGTTGTCCATAGTTCTTTGTGTCACTTCCGGTGGAATGGCAGCTCCTTTCTGAAATGAAATGAAAATGATCGTGATGCATATATAACCGGCTCCCCCCCCCCCCCCCTCCTCCAGGGAAGTTCGGCCGCCACGTATCATGTCTTACCAGTTGACGCCGCTGTTTGTGACTTGCGTGTTGATGATGTTGAAATGATAACAAGGGCAACACAACACCCAATCTCCGAGCGGGGAAAATCTCCGGGAATCAAACACAGGTCTGATGCATGGCAGTCAGACATCCTGACTACTCATTTTGTTGTTTGAGCCATGAAGCTTGTTCAAGTTTCTAGTTGATCCTTTCACCTTTTTTTTTTTTTTTTTACAGAGGGCAGATAGCCCTCTGATCGAACACTCTGAGCTACTGTGCCGGCTAAGCTAAGGAGGCGGACGCTTCCATAGCGATTACTTCGTTACGTGTTTGCAGGGTTGTGGGGCGATGTTTGTACACTTGAGCCTTTAAGTGTCCCAAAAGCAAAGAATCACAAGATAATAAATCGAGTGATCTTGGGAGCCAGATCATGTTTCCTCACGAAGAGAGAAGACGTCTCTCAAAATTTCTAGAGTACGCGGAGAGGTGTGAGCTGTGGCTCCATGTTGTTGCAACCATACTTCTCCCTCTTCATGGTCCCCAGCAGGCTCGTTTAACTTGGGACTCTATTTTGCAACAGTGGAAATTTGGATTGACCGATACTATTACGATATCTTCTCCAAAACAGCACAGAGTCCAAACACCTAATTCATCAACAGTGCATCAAACTGTCGCACGATAGGAGTGATGTGGTCATTGGTGAAATCCGTGAGGGTTATCCACTACCCAATAGCGAAAACTTTCTTTTGGTTACCCTGCCTGACTAATTGGGCCTCAGCAGATGAAATCAAAACAGCTTCTAAGGGAATGTTCTAAAGAATTTCCTCACACACAGCTTTCCGAGTTTCAAAATCTCTCTTACTTAATTCTTGAGTAACCCTCATTTTATGGGGGTGCATGTGAATATCTCTGGACAGATGGACCTATCAAACAGTCCCAGAGCAGCTGCATGTTTAAATGCTAAACACTTTGGAGATTGCTGGACGGGCGCTCTCCCACACGCCGCATTTTCCGACGCTGTCACAGTCCGACGTAGGCCAGTGAAATTTCTTTTCGTTCGAGAACCTGATCCTCTGAAGTTCGATACCCAGACTTCGAGCTGAATGCGAAATGCTCGCAGGGTATTAATCACAGAACCAACATTACACACAATGCTCACCAGCCAATTCATTGCGCCTGCTGGAAATGGCACGTAGTCCGCTATCGATTGTTAGCTCCTCCTTATCAGTAACCCGATAAGAACTCATACAGTGGCCTCTCCAAATGTGAGAGGTTTTTTGCCGGCCCCTGCATATGCGATTAAGCTTCCACATGATGCATCATGCAGAACTGCTGCATTTTGCAGATGATACTAGCGTTACAACAAATCCAATTAGCAATAAAGCAGCAGAAGAAACTGTTAACAATATTCATCAAAGAATTAGTAAGTGATTCTCTGAAAATGGACTCTCCTTTAATTCTGAAAAAAAACTGTACGACAAATTGTCATACCAACAATTTATGTAGGATGTGAACTGAAGTTAGTAAACGAGTCTACAATAGATAAAAACTTGAACTGGAAGAAACATATTGAAAGTCATGTGTGTGTGTGTGTGTGTGTGTGTGTGTGTGTGTGTGTGTGTGTGTGTTAACAAGCAAGCAGTGAACTACTACCATGTAGTGAGACTTAAGTCCTGAACCTCTAGGCTATGCAATTAATGTAAATCCTATGCCACATAAAATAATTTCGAAAACGCAATCTGACCGTTCAATTGAAAAAACACTCACACACACACACACATACACGCGCGCGCACACACACACACTTGGAAAATCCAATGCAACTGAAAATGACTCTAGTATAGCTGTCATTTAGGGAAACTGAACAGTAAGCAGAGCTGTAAAACTACTCAGACTACCATAGCACAGACTTTGGTAGTTTTTCTTGTAGCCTTGGTCAATTAAGGTAGCACCCGCATTACCTGTACGTTAAGCGTGTTGCATACCCATAGGACACTGCCACAAATCGATCGCTTTGTTTACATATGCTGTCAATGTCTGACTAGATTCCCCTATAAACTGGAAGCAATTAACCATCTATAAACAGAGTGAGGAAATATAAAGGGTAGCACAGCCTATGGAACATACTTGGTCTGCATATTTCCTCTGGTATGTTGCTTTAAAATAAACGTTATTTATAGCAAAGTTGAACTTCTCAGTGTAAAAATCAGGCTTTATTCAAAATTGTTGATTTGTATCGTGAAACAGAGGGATTTATGTAATAAAAATAAAAACGCATTCAAATTTATTATACAGTGCTAGAAAACACAAATTCCCCAAAATAAAGAGAAATAAAAAAAATAAGTTCAAAACAAAAATATGTCAAACATTGCTTCAATACTTCGTCGAACTGATACAAAACATTGTTCTGTTATTCATTAACAACTTTCACATTTATCAATAATAATAATGGTAAAAATCTTGTCATTGAAGGAACGTTTTATTGAGCACAAAATAACAATAATAATGATATAGTTATTTTGTATTTCTGCGTCTAAACTGTACTTGTATCAGAAGTAATTGCTTTTGTTGCATAAAAGAACAGAAGTTACGCAATAAACTAATTTTCATTGCTTATGAAATACAATTTGCACACTCAACGATATAAAATGCACAATGAACTGATATTGAGTGATGTGCAGTTCTAATTATGTGCAAAACAAACAGCCAAACAAATACATGTCGCCGACTATCAAGTTCTATCTTACACATTCATCAGTGTTTCTTTCCCTACCAGAGCTACCAATATTACCGATAGTGCTACCATTTACTATGTCTTTTGTGTACTGCGTTAAAACTACCGAATCTTAGTTCTCGTAGAGCGCAAATACAGCAAATAGTAATGATTCATCAAGATAGTGATCCAAAAGTGAATAACTGTTAGCATTCTGCTCGTAGCATCCAGCTGTGGGAACAACGATGTTTCCTCAGTTTTCTAGTCACTGACTTTAAATAAAAGAATAATTAAGCCATCAGAATTTATTTATTTATTTATTTATTGTTCAGTGGGACCAAATTAAGGAGAAGTCTCCACAGTCATGGAACGAGTCAATACATGAAATTATAACACGATATTAGAAACAGATACAATGAAATATAAAAAAACATATTCAGGTGACAAGTCATAAGTTTAAATGAAGAAAATCAACGATGTAACACTGGAATTTGCTTCATTTTTTAGCTCTTCCAGGAGCTCCTCGGCAGAATAGAAGGAGTGAGCCATGAGGAAACTCTTCAGTTTAGACTTAAAAGAGTTTGGGCTACTGCTAAGATTTTTGAGTTCTTGTGGTAGCTTATTGAAAATGGATGCAGCAGAATACTGCACTCCTTTCTGCACAACAGTCAAGGAAGTGCATTCTACATGCAGATTTGATTTCTGCCTAGTATTAACTGAGTGAAAGCTACTACCTCTTGGGAATAGGCTAATATTGCTAACAACAAACGACATTAAAGAAAATATATACTGTGAGGGCAATGTCAGAATTCCCAGACTTTTGAATAAGGGTCGACAAGAGGTTCTCGAACTTGCACCACATATAGCTCGAACAGCCCGTTTTTGAGCCAAAAATACCCTTTTGAATCAGAAGAATTACCACAAAAAATAATACCATATGACATAAGCGTATGAAAATATGTGAAGTAGATTACTTTTCGTGTTGAAGTGTCACTTACTTGAGATACTGTTCTAATGGTAAATAAAGCAGTATTTAGCTTCTGATCAAGATCCTGGACATGGGCTTTCCACAACAGCTTACTATCTATCCGAACGCCTAGGAACTTGAACTGTTCTGTCTCGCTTATAATATGCCTATTCTGTCTGATCAAAATATCGATTCTTGTTGAATTGTGAGTTAGAAACTGTAAAAACTGAGTCTTACTGTGATTTAGCATCAAATTATTTTCCACAAGCCACAAACATATTTCATGAACTACATTATTTGTTACTGTTTCAATATTACACACAAGATCCTTCACTATCAAGCTGGTGTCATCAGCAAACAGAAATATTTTTGAATCACCTGTAATACTAGAAGGCATATCATCTATATAAATAAGAAACAGCAGTGGCCCCAGCACCGACCCTTGAGGAACGCCCCACTTAACAGTGCCTCATTGGGACTGAACATCACTACCACTCTCAATATTGCGGAGAATTACCCTCTGCTTTCTGTTCTTAAAGTGTGAGGCGAAGCAATTGTAAGCTACTCCCCTTACTCCATAATGGTCCAACTTCTGCAGTAATATTTTGTGGTCAATACAGTCAAAAGCCTTCGTTAAATCAAAGAAAACATCTAGCGTTCGCAACCTTTTATTTAATCCGTCCAAAACCTCACAGAGAAAAGAGAATATAGCATTTTCAGTTGTTAAACCATTTCTAAAACCAAACTGAACATGTGACAGCAAATTATGTGAATTTAAATGCTCCAGTAACCTTGTATATACAACCTTCTGGATAACTTTAGCAAACACCAATGGCATAGAAATAGGTCTAAAATTGTCAACATTATCAATGTCTCCCTTTCTATAAAGTGGCTTCACTACCGAGTACTTTAATCGGTCAGGAAACCGACCACTCCTAAAGGAAAAGTTACAGATATGGCTGAGAACTGGGCTAACATACATAGAAAAATACTTCAGTATTCTGCTAGATACCCCGTCATATCCATGAGAGTTCTTGGTCTTTAGTGATTTAATTATTAACCCAATCTCCCTCTTGTCAGTATCATGGAGGAGCATTTCAGGTAACAGTCTCGGAACACTTTTCTCTAAGAGCGCTATATGATTCCCTGTTGGGACTAGGTTTCTATTTAGTTCACCTGCTATATTCAGAAAGTGATTATTAAATATTGTACATATATGCGACTTATCAGTAACACGGACATTCCCATTACACACAGATTCTATATCCTCGACCTGACCACCAAATTCCTTTACAACTGACCATATGGTTTTAATTTTATCCTGAGACTTAGCTATTCTATCTGCATACCACATGCTTTTTGCCTTGCTAATAACATTTTTAAGCACCTTACAATACTGTTTGTAATGGGCTGCTTCATTTAGATTTTGACTGTTTCTAACGTTTTGATATAATTGCCACTTTGTTCTACAAGATATTCTTATCCTTCTAGTCAGCCACCCAGGCTGCCTGTTTGTGCTATTACCTTGTTTTAAACGTTCTAACGGAAAGCAACTTTCAAAGAGCATGAGAAAAGTCTTGAGAAAAGCATTATATTTATCGTCTACTGTATCAGCGCTATAATCATCTTGCCACTCTTGTTCCTTTACAAAGGTCTCTACAACAACTGGATCAGCTTTCCTGAACAGCTGATGACTGTTTTCAACGCGTGTTGCAGCACAAAAATCTTTTAAAGTTAAAATTTGTGCATCATGATCTGAAAGGCCATTCATCTTTTTGCTAACAGAATGCCCTTCTAGTAATGAGGAATGAACAAAAATGTTGTCTATGATTCTTCTACTGTTCCCTTGCACTCTCGATGGAAAGAATACGGTTTGCATAAGATTATATGAATTAAAGAGGTCTACCAGCATCCTCTTCCTTGCACAATCACTTATACAATTAATATTGAAGTCACCACATATAACTAACTTTTTGTATTTCCTATAAAGTTAACCAAGAACCTCCTCTAGCTTTAGCAAAAATGTTGTGAAATCGGAGTCTGGGGATCTATAAGTAACAACAGTTAGAAGTTTAGCTCCGTTAAATTTAACCACACCTGCACAACATTCAAACACCTTTTCAGTGCAGTACTTTGAAACATCAATTGACTCAAATGGGATGCCGTTTATCACATACATGGCTACTCCCCCACACCGCAAAGAGCTCCTCGAAAAGCTGCCAGCCAACCTGTATCCTGGTAAAGGAAGCCTCTGAATTATCTCCTTATTTAAGAAGTGTTCAGATATACCAATAATTTCAGAGTCAACATCTATAAGCAGTTCACTAACTTTATCTCTAATACCTTGATTATTTTGATGAAATGTACTAATTCCCTCATTACTCGGATAACTAAGCTTTGTCAAAAGTGATTCCCTTGTTAGAGAGACTTCCCTTAAGCAGGAATACCTATCAGCTGACTTCAATCTAAAAAAGGTGCAGCTCTAACACCCACTACTGCAGGAATTTTCCTATGAGTGATCCCACCAACCCCACCTATGCTGTCACCTATAAGCTTTGCCAACCTCCCCTTCCCATACCTGGTGAGGTGCAGGCCATGTCTAGTGAAACCCGTCCTGCTGCTAGACTCCACCGACACCACTGAAATGTGACCCATGCTTTCTGTCATCAGCGCACCCCCGAGTCTCATGTTATTACGCCTGACGGCCGTATTAAGATGAGGCCGATCGTGACGCTGAAACAGTTCTACGAAATGCACATTCGTGTTGCCAGTCTGAGTGGCTATCTTTTCCAGGTCACCATCTATGTTACACTCCCCATCCCTATCAATACTATTACCACCCCCACCCACAATCACTACCTGATCCTCTTTAGTAAAATCCCTACATAACCCCCCCTATGTTAACAGTCACCTGAGGCAACCCTGCATTAGGCTTCACAATGCTGGTGACCTGGTACTCACTCCCCAGCACTTCCTGCCACTGCTGGCCTACACCTCTGCCATGAGAACTACCTAACAGCAGAACCTTCTTCTTCCTCTTCGACTTTGCAACTGTTCTAGGCACAGTAACTACTGAGGTCTGCTGCATACTACCTATATCTACAACTACTAGAGATTCCTCTCCACTAGACTCTGACAGTTGGTCATATCTATTGTAAACACCAATAGTAAAACTATCTGAAAATCTTCTTCTCCTAGCAGATCTCTTGCCAACAGCCAGCTCCCATTCCCCAACCCCCTTCTCCCTCCTCATCCTATCTAGCTCCTCCTGTGCGTTTTTCAACTGCACCTGAAGGGCACAGATCTTACGCTCCTGCTCCTCTATCAACTTACTCTTGCTACATAACCTGCAGTTCCAGGAGAGGATCTCACCAGAATGCCCACTGGCTTCCCCACTGCATTCCCCCCAGTGAAAATACTTCGAACAAGTCTCACACTGCAATCCACTACTCACGAACCTACGGCAAAGCCCACACTTCTCGCTCATGGTAAAATTTTGCTTTTTCTAAGTTCCGCTACTACAATAAGAAGATGTTAAAAACCTGACTACAATAATCACAAACTTACTCTACAAGGGAAGTAACTACTATTATTAACAATATTAATAAACAACAAATGTGTATATAACAAAAGACTAATACAGAAAGAGAATCAAACGTCTAATGACACAGTAACGAAGCTGAAAACAGTTCCCAAAAGGTTCTTCTGAAATTATTTCACCAGAAAACACCAAGAACACCGGTTGAAGACTACTAAAGTTCCTACTTAAACCACTACACACAGCCGGCCGAAGTGGCCGTGCGGTTAAAGGCGCTGCAGTCTGGAACCGCAGGACCGCTACGGTCGCAGGTTCGAATCCTGCCTCGGGCATGGATGTTTGTAATGTCCTTAGGTTGGTTAGGTTTAACTAGTTCTAAGTTCTAGGGGACTAATGACCTCAGCAGTTGAGTCCCATAGTGCTCAGAGTCATTTGAACCATTTTTGAACCACTATACACAAACAATTAATTAGTACTTAGCTTTCGATGCGCCGCTACAGCTGCAACTGGTCAGCGCGGAATGTAAACACAGGCAAGAGGTTCAGCTACTCGATACGAAACACTCACAAATATCAGGTCACAACACAAGAAAGGCAGAGGTGAATGAAGAAACCACTAATACGTCACTTATATAGTAAATATTATCACAAAACCCGTTAAAATATGTATCTGAAACCTAAAAATATATGAAAACTCAGAGAGGGTTCTCACACGCAGTCACTCGCAATCAACACATAACTCGTGAATATCGTTTCCATTTAACGTCACAGTAGTGTGCAAGATCATTCCGAATGATATTTAGCAGGCTGCAATAGTCAAAACAGCTCCCGTCCTCTTTCCTCTTCTGCATTTGTGACCTGATAGCGTGCAAAGAAAAAATGGTTCAAATGGCTCTGAGCACTATGGGACTTAACAGCTGTGGTCATCAGTCCCCCAGAACTCAGAACTACTTAAACCTAACTAACCTAAGGACATCACACACATCCATGCCCGAGGCAGGATTCGAACCTGCGACCGTAGCAGTCGCGCGTGTGCAAAGAAAAGCTACTTATATCTAATGTTTTGTGGTTTCCGATATGCCAGAACATTCGTTGACTGTAAGGGTAATCCACAAAATACAAGGAGATGGCAGCCATTCAATATAATTTACACTCCTGGAAATGGAAAAAAAGAACACATTGACACCGGTGTGTCAGACCCACCATACTTGCTCCGGACACTGCGAGAGGGCTGTACAAGCAATGATCACACGCACGGCACAGCGGACACACCAGGAACCGCGGTGTTGGCCGTCGAATGGCGCTAGCTGCGCAGCATTTGTGCACCGCCGCCGTCAGTGTCAGCCAGTTTGCCGTGGCATACGGAGCTCCATCGCAGTCTCTAACACTGGTAGCATGCCGCGACAGCGTGGACGTGAACCGTATGTGCAGTTGACGGACTTTGAGCGAGGGCGTATAGTGGGCATGCGGGAGGCCGGGTGGACGTACCGCCGAATTGCTCAACACGTGGGGCGTGAGGTCTCCACAGTACATCGATGTTGTCGCCAGTGGTCGGCGGAAGGTGCACGTGCCCGTCGACCTGGGACCGGACCGCAGCGACGCACGGATGCACGCCAAGACCGTAGGATCCTACGCAGTGCCGTAGGGGACCGCACCGCCACTTCCCAGCAAATTAGGGACACTGTTGCTCCTGGGGTATCGGCGAGGACCATTCGCAACCGTCTCCATGAAGCTGGGCTACGGTCCCGCACACCGTTAGGCCGTCTTCCGCTCACGCCCCAACATCGTGCAGCCCGCCTCCAGTGGTGTCGCGACAGGCGTGAATGGAGGGACGAATGGAGACGTGTCGTCTTCAGCGATGAGAGTCGCTTCTGCCTTGGTGCCAATGATGGTCGTATGCGTGTTTGGCGCCGTGCAGGTGAGCGCCACAATCAGGACTGCATACGACCGAGGCACACAGGGCCAACACCCGGCATCATGGTGTGGGGAGCGATCTCCTACACTGGCCGTACACCACTGGTGATCGTCGAGGGGACACTGAATAGTGCACGGTACATCCAAACCGTCATCGAACCCATCGTTCTACCATTCCTAGACCGGCAAGGGAACTTGCTGTTCCAACAGGACAATGCACGTCCGCATGTATCCCGTGCCACCCAACGTGCTTTAGAAGGTGTAAGTCAACTACCCTGGCCAGCAAGATCTCCGGATCTGTCCCCCATTGAGCATGTTTGGGACTGGATGAAGCGTCGTCTCACGCGGTCTGCACGTCCAGTACGAACGCCGGTCCAACTGAGGCGCCAGGTGGAAATGGCATGGCAAGCCGTTCCACAGGACTACATCCAGCATCTCTACGATCGTCTCCATGGGAGAATAGCAGCCTGCATTGCTGCGAAAGGTGGATATACACTGTACTAGTGCCGACGTTGTGCATGCTCTGTTGCCTGTGTCTATGTGCCTGTGGTTCTGTCAGTGTGATCATGTGATGTATCTGACCCCAGGAATGTGTCAATAAAGTTTCCCCTTCCTGGGACAATGAATTCACGGTGTTCTTATTTCGATTTCCAGGAGTGTATTATGCATTAGTAAGTCTTTGAATCGAAGCAACATGGGAAGAAGTTGATAAATAAGAATATATACCCCTACTAAACAGAAGTACTTGGTTTATAAGCGCACGTGGCCCCTGAAAGAAGCAGATATAAAATTCAGTTTTACAGCGAGTGACTGGAATACTACATTCCCAGTACTCGACTTTAAACAAAGCAATAACTCTTTCGTAATTTAGGATAGGATGGTAACTTTGAATCTCAGCCCGATGAGTTGAAAATATAATATACGCCGCTGCAATCATCTTCCCTTCAATCAATTTTTAAGCAATCCGCGAGTTTCTGTTTTACCATGCGGAAGGATATTGTCACATTCCTTATCACGAATTAATTGTGAGCAAGCAATGCGGAAATAACGTAACCAGTTTACCTAATCTTCACACTAGCAAGCAGCCGAAATGGTCTCATCCTATTGTATCATTATTATAGAATCTTCATCATTGTCGAATCTTCACACCAGCACGGATAGCTGCCAAAGAAAGACAATTTCCCTCCGCAGTCGGAAAACAGGTCAGGACTCGTCGACACCAGAACAATGAACACTGAATACATAAGGGGCTTGTGGCTTCTAATCCGCGATGACCTTCTTCTTGAAAATAAAACTGGCTCCTCAAAGATGCGAAATCACTGCTGTGACTACGCGAAGAGACTGCTCACGGAGCTTAAAGCGATTACTCGAATCTGGGTATAGCAGATACGCGTAAAGTATTATGAAGATAACTATCCCACTATACTAAAAGCAAAATATAAGTGGAAGAAATGACAGTGGCGCTTGAACAGGCAGCTTTCTATATTACTGAGCTTCTCAGTAAGTTCCAGTCTCCTAATTTATTTTGCATACTTCCACTCTTATGTCTCAAGCAATATTTTCTTGGCAATTATTCATTTAGAAAAGAAGTACTACTTGCACAAAAGCGAGCAGTGACAATAATGTATGGTGTCTACACTCAGTCATCTTGTAGGTATCTAGTAATGCGTGACATTCTCAGGCATGGAGAAAGAGGTCTTTATGTCAGAGGGTATGGCCCCAATCTGATAGAGAAGTCGAAGCGCCCTATCGGAGTAAACTAACCTTATCATTTCTCGTTTTTATCTTTGGAAAGATGATCGCGTAATGTGTTATATATTTCATATAGGAAAAAACAAGTTTACCCACGTATTTTGGTCCTTTAATTGTTTGCTACTGTAGTTTCAGTTTAACAAAGGAAATGGATAATATAGAGGTTTACGGACTGTAAGGATGTAGGTTCGCTTCCTACTACATGCTAATATTTAAAAAAAAGAAAAGAAAAAAAATTAAACACATTTTTCCATATAAAGACAGTAAATTTTTATGCCGAAGCTAAGGAACGGCTGTGAAGCTAAGGAGATGGGAACGATCTTCTGTATGAAAGTAGTTATTTGTGCATAAATGCTAGGAAGCGAATGATAAGGGTCATTATGTACCGTAAAAAAGATCTAGGACTCGATGAATGATGTAGATTACGAGACGATAGAATGTTAATACCTAAATCACAGCAAGTGTTTTCCCCACGATCAGCGTTTCAAATGGCTCTGAGCACCATGCGACTTAACTTCTGAGGTCATCAGTCGCCTAGAACTCAGAACTAATTAAACCTAACTAACCTAAGGACATCACACACATCCATGCCCGAGGCAGGATTCGAACCTGCGACCGCAGCGGTCGCTCGGTTCCAGACTGTAGCGCCTAGAACTGCACGACCACTCCGGCCGGCGATCAGCGTTTCCCAATAGACACTATAAGACGAAAACAAAATTGAATTATATATTCAGGAGAAAGAGCTTCACGAATTGAATAAGTCAATTACACGTTGGTCCACCTCTGGCCCTTATGCGAGCAGTTATTCTTCCTAGCATTGATTGATAGAATTTTTGGGTATCCCCCTGAGGGTTACAGTGCCAAATTCTGTTCAGTTTGCGCATTAGATAGTCAAAATCGCGGGCTTGTTGAAGGTCCCCGCCCATAACGCTTCGAACGTTTTCAATTGGGAGAGATCCGGCGACTTTTCTGGTCAAGGTAGGGTTTGGCAAGCACAAAGACAAGCAGTAGAAACTCTCGTCGTGTGCAGTCGGGCATTACCTTTTTGGAATGTAAGCCCAGAATTGCTTGCCATGAAGGGCAACGTAACGGGGCATACAATACCGTCGACTTATTGCTGTGCTGCAAGGGTGCCGCGAGTGACAACCATAGAGGTCTTGCTGTGAAATCAAATGGCACCCCAGAGCGTCAGTCCAGTTTGTCTATCCGTAGGCTTTTTGGTGCACAGAGGTCTAAGGTAGACGACGCAAGAGGCGCCGTGAGCTCAACCCACTTTCTGGGAGCCCCCAATTACTGGTCCTTGAGGTCACTGAAGCTCCAGTTGCACATCGGATTGACGATAATGATGAGTCCGAAGCTCAGAGTGCCTTTCTGACGATTGCTCGGTGCTGACGTTCTGTCTTGTCTCTAGACCGTCCGCTTTCTTCTTGAAGCAGTGTTCGGCCGTGGTTCACTCACTGGTGCCAACATCGTGGAATAGTGGCCCCAATTCTATTCAGATGTCGACCGATTCTCCGATTACTCCAACCGGCTTCTTTGAGCCCAACTACACGTCCTCTCTCAACTACTGACATCTGCGTATATTGTTCAAGTGCCTGCCTGCGAGGCATAGTTAGGGCCTACTGCCCAATTGAGTACACAGAATAGAATTCGCAAAGAGTTTATGCCCTGGTATCGACCTGTCCCCTGTTTACTATCCTAGCCAGCTGCGTGGTGAAATTGCGCTGCAGCTTCACACATTCATCCATTGGCTGCCAATGTTTACAATTTTGTATTTTCCATCGATACTTGGATGAATATCAGTTTGCGAAAAATTTTCATAATCCATCCGTGTGCATCATTTTTGTTTTGTTTTGAGTGTTGATATTATAGTGGTATCTGTAGGTCTACAACATTAAGTAAATGTTATAAAACACAAACACTTATTTTGTTTAAAAACCGGTCCATATGGATTTCATTTCCTATAAAGCCGTAAACAAACATTTCACATGCATTGTTGAAGAATCGTCTAAATGCTTCCTGTCACACTGACATTTGGTCTTCTGTGATACTATGAAACTGAATCAATCACAGTGCAACAAAAACATGAATTCACTGAATATCTGTAATTCTGTCGTTTATAAGACGGTGAACACAATGTTTTACACTGTTCTTTACGCTTTCACCTGGTCAAATGTAAAAAATGTAACTCGGCATTAGTACTGGAAATTTCGAAGGAATGATGTTAACTGTACAGCTCCACGTGTAATATTAATAATAATAATAATACAACATTCGTTAAAATAAAAAAACATTATTTCAACTGTTAACAACAAAAATGAGAAGATCAGTAACTCTAGGCTCCACTGCGCACACTACGTAATGACGGAGACGCAGCTTTTTGCCCCCGTCACGAGACTTAATTGTTGATTTCAAACCTTAACACGGCAGGGATAGTGGCACGCGCAGTCAATGTGTATCTGTGCATTAAATGCATTCACAGTTTCGAATATGGACAACCATCAGCTGTAGAAGGGAATGACAACAGTGAAAATGTGTGCTGGACCGGGATACGAACCCGGATTTCCCGCTTATCACGAGCGGTCGCGTTACTATTTAGCTAACCCTCCACGACTCACGGCCAGACGCAAACTTCCATGTGTCGTCCAGCATGCGCCCGGGCCGCCACAAAATTTTACTGTGGTCACTCCATTCTACAGCTTATGGTTGTCCATATTCGCAGTTGCGAATATATTTAATGTACACTCATGCTCATAAATTAAGGATAATTGTAGAATGAGGTGCCACACAACGTGGCAGTACACAAAACTGGCGCTAATAGCATAGGCACATAAGGAACACACACGACACAAATCTGTAAGTCCAAGGTATTGGTGATAAGTTGAGAAAACCGCCCTGAAACACATGTGCTAGAAAACGCCACTGTTTCCTGCGCATGTACCCCGACATCAATATGGGATATGATCACATTGCACACTCACACAGGCTGCACAGCGGGTTGGCATACTTTGGATCAGGTGGTCGTGCAGCTGCTGGGGTACAGCCTCCCATTCTTGCACCAATGCCTGTCGGAGCTCCTGAAGTGTCGTAGGGATTTGAAGACGCGCAGTGATACGTCGACCGAGAGCATCCCAGAAGTGCTCGATGGAGCTTATGTCTGGAGAACAGGCAAGCCACTCTGTTCGCCTGATATCTTCTGTTTCAAGGTACTCCTCCACGATGGCAGCTCGGTGGGCCCGTGCGTTGTCATCCGTCAGGAGGATGGTGGGACCCAGGAGGAAGGTGGGACCCACTGCACCCCTGAGAAGGCGGACATACTGGTGAAAAATGACATCCCGATACACTTGACCTGTTACAGTTCCTCTGTCAAAGACTTGCAGTGGAGTACGTTCACCAGTCATAATCCCACCCCACACCATTAAACCACGATCTCCATACAGGTCCCTTTCAAGGACATTAAGGGGTTGGCATCTAGTTCCTGGTTCATGCCAGATGAAAACCCGACGAGAATCACTGTTCAGTCTATACGTAAACTCGTCCGTGAACATAACCTGGGACCACTGTTCCAATGACCATGTACTGTGTTCTTGACACTAGGCTTTACGGGCTCTCCTATGACCAGGGTTCAGTGGAATGCACCTTGCAGGTCTCTGGACGAATAAATGACGTCTGTTCAGTCGTCTGTAGACTGTGTGTCTGGAGCCAACTGTTCCAGTGGCTGCGGTAAGGTCCCGAGCAAGGCTACCTGAAGTACTCCGTGGCCGTCTGCGGGCACTGATGGTGAGATACCGGTCTTCTTGTGGCGTTGTACACTGTGGACGTCCCGTAGTGTAGCGCCTGGATACTTTTCCTGTCTGCTGGAATCGCTGCCATAATCTTGAGATCACACTCTGTGGCACACGGGGGGCCCATGCTATGACCTGCTGTGTTTGACCAGCGTCCAGTCGCCCTAGTATTCTATCCCTCATAACGTCATCAGTATGTGTTTTTTGGGCTATTTTGAACACACAGTCACCATTAGCACGTCTGAAAACGTCTGTACACTTTGAAACGTCCCCTTTGAACAATTATACACGACTGTCCTTAAACTGATACACAATATTTTTTTTTTAGCGCAACGCAATCTCACTTTCAAAAATCCCTACAAAAGAATGGCCCTGACTAACATTAAACTATACCTTTCACAAATCACTTACCTCACAAAAATCTTCGCTGCTCAAGCTACTGCAATACAGGGGCGCCACTACTGCCAGCTAAGTGAAAGATTCAAACTACTGAAGACACTAACTACTGATGGGGATAGTTAGCAAATGAAAGATATTAATAGAGAACAAACAATGTATTTACCTTGATATCATCATGTATAAATATAGCAGTTCATGACAAATTACAAATCTCCGCCATCTCTCTCCCCACATCCACCACTGCTGGCGGCTCACCTCCAACTGCGCAACGCTATGCGCTGTTCACAGCCAGCTGCCTAACACTACAATGGCGAGTATTACAACAATGCAAAGCAGCCACAGACTGCACACAGCACAGCCAGTGATTTTCATACAGAAGTGGTGTTACCAATAAAAAAACCTAAACAGCCTACTTAAATAGCCCCCATGCTCCCCACAAAAAATTTTACAAATTGTTTTGGGCAGTGGCCAATAATGATTTGATAAAATTTTTCATAATTACAATAACAAAGATATCAAATGCACACACTTATTGATACAATGCTGGTCAAAAGCTAAAAATTTTCTCACAGTCCATAAAGACAGTCCTCATCATTCGTCACAGTAAAATTGCAGTGTTTTTCTCAAAGTCTGAGCAGTAAAAGAAAATGCACACGGAAGTAGTGGATTTCCATGCAGTCTTGAAGAAGTACTGTTGTCCTTCCAACTGAAAGACAGTGCTGACTCCTGACATGCTGACAGGTAATGGGCCACAACAGAGCAAACCCACAGCAGAGTCATTCGACGGTTTGAAGAAGATTGGTAGGTAGGTCATCACAGAGTAGACCCACTGCAGTCCTGGTAGAGATTACGGTACTGGTGGGCCACCAGAGGTGCAGACCCACTGCAGTCCTTGTAGCAATTGGTGGGCCATCAAAGATGCAGACCCACTGTAGTCCTGGTAGAGACGGCCAGCAGCCATCTGTTGCAAATGTGCAGGTGCACAATCACCATCGAAGAATCTTGCGGACAATATAGCAAGTCCATAAACCACCACTTGTGCACTCACAAAGTTTCTGGAAATGTCCTTAGATCCAGTAATGCTGTTATCCAGTCCCTTGCTGAATCATTAACACACGTGCAAACACTATCAGTCCCTACTTCTCACATATTGTCCATGTACTATGAGCAACAGAAACGTGTGCAGTGAAACGTTACTTAATTTGAAGAACTGGTAACAATTACAATTTGGTAACATAAAAATACAATAACAAAGGTACAATATACATCATTAAAGAACATAATAATACAGATAACATTTGTAGTACAGGCTTTACAAAAGAATCGAACTAACATATACATCAGTGGAATTATGACATGAGTACATACATAAAAGATCACAATAACTTTTGAAACATCAACTTCACACATGAGCATTAAACAGAACGGAATTAATAATGTCTAACATCTTTACAAAGTAAATAACATATTATTAATGCCAATTATATTCGAGGATAACAGTATTCCTCATCATAGTGAATGTAGCTTAATATTAAAAGAAGAAAAAATTCTATGAAACTACACAGAGACAGGAAGAAAACAAATACACAAGGGTACACAAACATATAGTGGGATAACACAAAAGGGAAAGGACAGGGTTTGTTTTACTGCAGTATTTTGCATGGAGATCTCCCTTTGTTCATCATTATTCCCAAAAAGTCCTATCTAAGCCTGCCTTCTGTATTTTGTTCACATCCTCTGTCAATAATAGTTTTTCTCCACTGTACAGTATCCTATTTCTTATAAATTTATAATAGTTAGTTTCTTATATAGTCTACCCCCTCTTAAGCTAACTTAAATCTACTGAGCTCAAATGCTAAACTAAGGGACGAGGCAATGCAGCAGCACATAAAACAATTAATATAAACAGCAATTAAAAAAATGGAAAATCACAAAGCAAGCTACAGTAAATCTAAATTACCAAGCAATTCAACATTACAACTGATATGAGGCAATGCGCAGCAAACAAAAAATAAATCTGGCTTAGCAGAGTAACACAAATTAAAGTTCAGTAGCACTATGCCTGGCAAACAGCAGCTTATATCTAAACATGACATAGCTCAAGCAGAAAAAATAGTACACTAAAGATAACAATGCAGATAAGGGAAATGTATAATCACATCTTAATGTCTAAGTAATTAAAGTGGTGCACCACAACAACTTATTGTAAAAAAAATATTACCATGTACTTGAAAAGAAAATTATGTGTCCAGTTACTGTTACTAGTCCCTTCTTATTGTTCTTTCCTTTCCAAGTGCTCCTTTTTTTTAAAGAATGTGGATTTCAAAAGTATCATTTAATAGATCTGTTGACAGAAAGTGTTCACATTAGCAAATGCATCTAAGTTTATTTTATAAAACTAATGCTGTAACACAGCTGGAAAACAGGTATCAAATGAAATAAGCAATTACGCAAACCAAAGCATAAAAATATCATTCAATAGTCATGTGACATTTCATAAGTTAGAAGAAATTCTCTCAACTCTCGTAGAAAGACGCTTGTCGTAATCAGGTGTGCAGATGTAAAAATATTTCCCATCAGTTTATAAGCATTTCAGTAAGTAGCAGAAAGTAGGCGCTCCACAATATAATCATATGTTTCCAAGTAATGAGCGTGTCTTATTTGTGATGCTTTCCACAAAGGAATGTCAATAGCGAGGTTAATGGTCTCTCCTTTTTTTTTTCTCCACCTGCGCCTCTGAAAGGCTAATGGCTTTTTTTTTCGGGCGGCCGTCGCCCAGGTGGGTGCCCGCGATGCATTACGTGCAGGTGGTCACTTAACTTTCTTACGGAAATATTTACGACAGCAGTTTCCGCTACAGTGACAGTCTCACATAAAAATATTTCACAGGTCAAGAATTAGCGTTGCAAATCTGTAGAAAGAAAATCCTATAAATATAAGTGTCCAAATAAAATATTCGTCAGCATTGTGATACAGTCACGAATTTACGCACATTTCATAACTCTTAAAGTACGATTCTTGGTTTCCAACATACTTCTTATTCCTCATATACGGTAGCATCATCTTATTGATCATAAACATATCTCAACAGCATAGTACACATCGTCGTCATAATAATATCATAACACCTCAGTCAAATCTCAAAAACGTCGTAGCTTTCTGCAATAATTTCAAAACCTAAAAAAAATTCTCTGCTCATTTCAATAGTGTCATCTTCCTCAAACGTACTTTAAAATCATGCTCCCTTACCAAATACATCATTCAAAGCTCTCATAGTATCACAATGATTCCGAAAAAATATGAACAGTTTACAAAGTACAGACAAAATACAGTTTCATAAGTGTGAAGTTACCCAACTGTGTATTGCGTAAACATGTGTCACTGATGTAGTAAAAACGTTTGTCTGTCTCAGTTAAATGATCAGATAGCTGTGTAATTTATGTTTTAGAGAAATATGGTACCGATGTGTAAAGTTGTATAAGCAAATACCATATTAGCTAGGGTTCCTTGTGGTTGCCACACACATGGTACACAAAGTAAGCGTGTACCCCCCTGAGGATTAATGTAATTATACCCTCAGGTGTTACAGATTACAGCAATGAAATGAAATGTATCACTGAAAACCTTTGTATCATTGTACTTAAAATATCTTTAAAAATAAATGTTTTAAGTACAAAATTAATCACTCAAATGCGTGTCCTGTAGCGCTAAATGTGCGTCTTGCTGTAAGATAATTCTGTGGAAGTGTCGTACTTATCGTCCTCCGAAAGCTAAGTTCTGCAGAAGTCAATGTACTTACCTCATGATAAACAAAAGTGAAATGCTTTATGTATAGATATCTTAGTTATTGCGCTTATTGCCATGATGAAGAAAGTACTGTGCTGTAACGTATTGTTGTGCTACGGAAAAGGCAATCTCATTGTAGCTATACCACAAAAGTTACTACTAAAACATGTTTTACTTTGCAGAATAAAACAGAAAAACTGTGCAGAAATAAAACAAAAACACTACAAAAGCAACATTGTAAATTGTCACTATTAGTAGCGTCGTGATAAAATCGTGTAACTGTCACATAAACTAACACTGTGTCATCTGGTATCTCACAGAAAGTGTTTTAAATCCAGAATATATTTTCAAGTCAACCAAAATGTTGCATTAAAATGTCATTAGCAGCACTGATAAATGTTCTAAATATGTAAGCCTGATAGTCGTTACGTAATCGTGCAACTAACAAGCAAGAATGTACAAATACAACACTGTGTCGTCTGTTCACTATAACAATGCATTCGTAATTTCTGTTTAAAAATGTTCCCTAGGTCCTAGACTGGATATTTAACTTCAAACATTGTTGCATGTTAACAGTTTCTTAAGTCTGACACAGCATACTAGTAATGTAAAGTGAAAAGTTTTATGGCAAAGACAAAGTTAAAAAGCAGATTATCTTTCAATAAACGGTTTTACATGTGAAATGTGGTGTAAACCTTTACTCTTCCTAGTACGCAGAGTTTCCACTTCAACGCAATTATCATGTGGTATACGTCGGATTCTGTAAGGTCCATTGTAAACTAGAAAGAATTTGTGACTCAAGTGTTTCTTCTTATGTGACAATGAATAAGCTTTAATGAGAACTTTGTGACCAATATACAATTTCTTTGCATTTGCTTTACCGTGTAGTTTTCTCCTTTTGTCTGCTGCAGATTTTATATTTTTAAGAGCCAAATCAATTATGTCTTTGTGTCGAAGTTTACGTGTATTCGGGAAAGGTACAAGCTCTCTGATTCTGTTCGGTGGTTCTTCATTCTTCAGTACAAGAGTAGGTGGTAAAGCAGTGGAACCATGAGGCATTTCATTCAGCACGTTTTGAAATAAGTGTAAATATCTGTCCCAATGCTGATGCTTCCTGTGACAATAAAGTCTGCAAAGCTTATTGATTTCTTTCATAATCCGTTCAGACGGGTTACAATGTGGTGAGTACAATGAAATAAAAACAGGTTTGATTTTATGATTCCGAAGCATGCGTGACCAAACAGCGGATCTGAATTGAGGTCCGTTATCTGAAATGACTTTGCTAACGTGTCCAACTTCACGTAAGAAATTTTTAACAAAGGCGTTGGATACAGATCGTCCAGTGGCTTTACGTAACGGAGTGAAAGAAACAAAAATTTGAAGTAAGTTCAACAGCGACTAGAACGTACGAAAATCCATTAGATGTTCTGACAAGCGGTCCCAAGAGATCAACAGCAGCAAATTCTTTTAATTTAGAAGGAATGATAGGAAACAACGGAGCACGATGTGAGACAGTAGATGGTTTCGCCTTTTGACAAAGTTTGCAAATAGACAAGACTCTTCGAATTCTCTTTTCCATATTGTTAAAATAACAAGTCGTTCGAAGAATATGATAACATTTTCGTGGACCAAAATGTGGGTAGCTGAAATGAATGTACCAAATGAGCTTATTAACAAAATCGTCAGGAATGCAAAGTACCCATAGCTTGTCATCAACAGTGCAGCGTTTGAACAGTATATTGTTTCTAACCAGATCATAATGCCAAATCTGTGTGTGTGTCTTTTCATGCCATTTGCTCTTGATGTCTTTCCAAATCGGATCTTTATCTTGTTCGTGAGCAATGTCCTTTAAAGATGTGGTGATGAAGTTTTCAAAGGCGACTTTCTGAATGTAAAGAATACTGAAATTTTTCTCGAGGTTGCCTTCTGTGGTACTTTTCTCAAGCCCAGCCGGTGCGCGTGACAGTGCGTCTGCAACAATGTTCTCCTTGCCGGGAATGTAGACTATTGTGAAGCGGAATTCTTGCAGAAACAATGCCCAACGTTTTAACCTGTCATGATTTAATTTTGAAGACATAAGAAATTGTAATGCACGATGATCACTGTATACTTTTACGTGCTTACCAGAAAGAAAGAAACGGAATTTGTTAAATGCCCAAACGATAGCTAAAGCTTCTAATTCAGTAACGGAATAATTTTTTTCAGATTTTGTTAGCACTCGGCTAGCAAAAGCAATGGTTTTCTGAATGGTAGTGCCATTTTCTATGGCTTCTTGAAATAAATGGGCACCAAGACCGACTTTAGAAGAATCCGTGCTAAGGCAGAAATCTTGTGACAGATCTGGATGAGCTAAGATTGGCGCGTGAAGTAACACTTCTTTCAAAGAATTGAATTCCAACAATGCTTGTTCGTCCCAGTTCCAAATAGTATTTTTTCCAGTGAGAGAACAAAGTTTTGGTGTGACAAGAATTTGCATATTCAGAAAACGACGGTAAAATTTTACGAGACCTAGAAAACTGCGGACTTGTCTTTTTGTGGATGGAACTGGAATGGCTCTGATTGCTTCTAACTTTTCAGGATCCGGCTGAATCCCTTCAGAAGAAATAATATGTCCCAAAAACTTCACCTTTGTCCTACCGAATTCAGACTTTTCCAAGTTAACTGTAATTCCAGATTCTGCAAAAATACGTAACAAACTGTTGAGGATGCGATTATGTTGTTCCCATGAAGCTTCTGCTATCAGAATATCGTCCACATATAAGGTGATGTGACGTTTTTAGAACTCAGGTAATATGGAATTTAACCCACGAATGAATGCTGCCGAAGAAATGTTCAAACCAAAAGGAAGTTTCCGAAACTGATAACAAACGCCGAAACAAAGGAAAGCTGTGTATTTTCTACATTCTGGATGAAGTTCGATCTGATAAAAGCTGGATCTGAGATCAATGGAAGACAACACTTTTACACCATTAAAATTTTGAAGAAGTTCTTCTAACGTTTGCGGCCTGTCTGTTTCAGGAATAATGATCGTATTGATTTGTCTCGAATCTAAGACAAGCCTGATCGATCCATTTTTCTTCTCAACAACATGTAATGGATTCAGAATGAGATTTTCACTCTGCAGCGGAGTGTGCGCTGATATGAAACTTCCTGGCAGATTAAAACTGTGTGCCCGACCGAGACTCGAACTCGGGACCTTTGCCTTTCGCGGGCAAGCGCTCTACTGGCAGAAGTAAAGCTGTGAGTACCGGGCGTGAGTCGTGCTTCGGTAGCTCATTTGGTAGAGCGCTTGCCCGCGAAAGGCAAAGGTCCCGAGTTCGAGTCTCGGTCGGGCACACAGTTTTAATCTGCCAGGAAGTTTCATGTAATGGATTGTTGTATGAGCTTACTGCAGGCTCAATAATGCCCTCATTAAGCATAGATTGTATTTCTGTTCTAACACGGTCCCTATAATGCGCCGGAATTACGTATGGTCTAACACAAAATTTAGTATGCTCACGAACACGAAATTGGTATTGAAATCCCTTGATTGTTCCTGTTTTATGAGTAAAAACTGTGGAATGTGCTTGTAAAATCTCAAAAAGGTCCTGCCTATCAGTGTCATTACAATTCTCAATTGTTTGAATTTTATTCTGAATTAACTTATTAGTGTCAAATGCGCCGTCGATATCATCCCTGTCAGTACTTGCAGAGTGATTGTTAGTGTCTAGTTCCGTAGAAAAGTCCGAACTGTTGTCTAACAGAAGGTAAAGCCGATTAATTTCCTCGTCATGGTTTGAGAGCCAATCTTCAAATTTCAAAGCTATTGACTTACCTTCTTTCTCTAAACTTATTTCAGCATCGTGAAAGTTTAAGATTGCTTTGTATTCATTCAAAAAGTCTACTCCCAATATAATTTCCGTCGACAATTATGGAACAATGAGAAAGTTCATAGAGAAGCTGTGGCTTTGACAAAAGAATTCTAAATTGGTTTGTTGGCGTACATCTACACTTTTTCCAAAGATTGCACCTTGTAATTTAATCTTACGTAACGGAAGTGTGGGGAAATCATTCGATTTATTGCATTTGCTAAAGGCTGTTTCACTGATTACTGAAATGGGACTGCCAGAGTCAAGTACTGCCGTAAATATTACGTCATTTACAGTAATGTGAATCACAGGATATGCAATGTTGTTATGTTTTACGTCGTGTTCCTGGAGTAAGATGTCCCTAATGTCTTCCATTTTTACGTAATTACTAGCTACGGCAGCTGCGTCGTTAGTGTCATAAGAACGTTTTGTGGTTGCCAGCGGTGTGAGTCATTGCCTATTGTCTCTTTGTTGGCGCGCGTCGTTATTGGGATTTGGAGACCTAACTTCTACAAATTCACCTCCTCAAGAGGGCCCTGCTCTGTTTGAATCCCGCCAGTTCTGATGCAATTCAGGTCTGTCGTTACGATCACATCGTCTGTCGTCATGTCGGTAGTTCCTGTAGTTTCTTTCTTGTCGGTTAAGTGGTGGAGAATTTCTCCCTGAATCGTAACTGCGCGCTGAACTGTTGCGTCTGAAGTTATTCTGTCTCCCTTGATAATAATTATTTTGGTTCCCATATTGTCTGTTTCTCTGATTGTCTCTGTGATAGTCACTACCGCGGAGAGGTGATCTTTCCCTGTAATTATTACTACTCTGCCAACGGTTGTCGTACGGGTGGTGTCTATTTTGGTCACGATTTGCGTTGTAAGAATAGACCAGTCGTGTCCGGTTATTGTTTCTGTCGTCACGGAATTGTGACGGATGTGACCTGTAATTGTTGTGTCCTTGTTTTCGCGTTCCGCGATTATCAGTGTCAATTTCTAGTTCTTGTAACAGTCCCTGAAAAGCTTCAATGTCGTCTTTGCAACGTCCTGCTAAAATAATATGCCGTAAATGTTCAGGTAATTTGATTAAGCAAATGCGGATGAGTTCTGAGGGGCTGTATGGGTTTGACAGGTACTGATTATTGTGCAACATGTCTTCAAAATATTTCACAAGACTGGAGAATTCAGATTGTTCGAAATGTTTCATCATTATGATACCATGTTTTACTCGGTCTTGTGAGGCTTGAGACCAATATGCTGAGAGGAAGGCATGGTAAAATTCTCCTTCACTGTGGCAATCGTGAATGACCGATCGCATTCTTACAGCTGGTTCATTCTCTAAGTAGCCACACATAAATTCTAATCTGTGTTCCAACGACCAGTTGGGAGGAAAACAATGAGAGAATTGATGGAGCCATGCTTGTGGATGAATGTCGTTGCCAGAATTCTTAAATGTTTTGAATTTACGTGTAGTAATGAACAGCTTATAGTCAAAATCGTCATGTCGGCGAGTCGCATATCGGTCATTGTTAGGTCGTGTCGGCCGTTCCATCTCAAAATTCGGTGCACATTGCCAATTTCTTTCATAACTTCCGAAATGCCCTGTGTTATTATTTTGCGGCTTTTCCGTGTTTCTAAGTCCCTCTTCCCGTGTTGGAGCGCCAGTGTCCTCTGAAATACGTAATTCTTGTATTACCTGTGTCAGCTGATCTTGTACTTCCCGGATTTCTCTTTGGTGTTGTGTATTAATTTGATTCTGATTTTGTTTGAATTTTCTTGTTTGTTCATACTCTTCTGTGTCAGTGAAGGCTACGGGTCTTGTGTCATTCAGATCATCATCTACCTTTGTAGATAAGTTAGTGACCTGATCCGAAAGTTCGGCTACTTTCTCCGATAGTGTACTTATTTCTTCAGTGTGTTTTTCTGAACCAAGTTTCAGAGTATCTACAGTGTCCTTAAAGTTTTCCTGAGTTTTTGCAAGTTGCGTAACCGAATCGGTAGATGCAACTGAGTCAAATTTAGCTTGCAAGGTCTCAGGATTTTCATGAACAATAATTTGCAGTTCTTTTATGGCTGCTTCGTGATTCTGTAATGCATTTTCATGCCGCGAAAAAATGGGTTGAAAATGCTCACAAATTTGTGTTTTTACGTCATTACAGACTTTTTGACATTTCGATTCAATGTTATGTAACTCAGTAGTTAAATCTTCACGTGTTTGTTCAAGTGTTTGTTCCAATGAGTCTAACTTTTTAAGATTTTGTTCCACTGTGTCTAACTTTTGAAGCTTTTGCTGTGTTTGTCTCTGATTTTGTTCCATTGTGTCTAACTGTTGCTGTGTTTGTCTCTGATGTTGTTCCATTGTGTCTAACTTTTCAAGCTTTTGTCCCATTTGTTGCATTAATTGTAATAACAATGCACTGGTGTCTGAAACATGTTCCTCAGTGCTTTTCGGCAGTGAAGTTGCACCGGCAACATTCACATTTTGACAAGTGGAAAATGTGTCTTGACTCATTTGAGAAAACGGTGGGAACCCAAAACCTGAGTGTGCAGTATTTGCAATATTGTGTTCTGTCATTCCCGATTCCTGAGGCGAGCTGTTGCCGACCAATCGATCGATAACGCTTCCCTGTTCACTACCTGTTTCACTGTCTACACCATTGTTTGCCGCCCGCTCCATTTCCCTATGCGCAATTACCAAATTACTACTTTGAACATTAGTTAATTCATTACTCTGCGGCGCTAACACACTGCTTTCGTCTTCACTGTCATTTCTCAGTTTACTTTGGAGCCTAGTATTACGTTTTTCACACGCCATTATTGTCACAGTATTTCACACGATAACACAGAAAAGCGCAATTTGAAGAGCAAAATAAAATAACATAGCAATGGAAATAATGTCTACTTAATTGCCAGCGCAGCTGCGAAATACTTGGTGCAAATCTACATGCATGCCACAACTGTTTTACTGTACAACAATGAAAAACTACAACTACAAAGGAAATTCTCTCTATAACTAGGCGCTAGCAATAAACAATAGCTACACTAATTACACAAACTACAAGAAAAAAAATCAGAAGATTCCAGTGAGGTATCCTAGGCTAAGGGTCGACATATGAAACGTCCCCTTTGAACAATTATACACGACTGTCCTTAAACTGATACACAATATTTTTTTTTTAGCGCAACGCAATCTCACTTTCAAAAATTCCTACAAAAGAATGGCCCTGACTAACATTAAACTATACCTTTCACAAATCACTTACCTCACAAAAATCTTCGCTGCTCAAGCTACTGCAATACAGGGGCGCCACTACTGCCAGCTAAGTGAAAGATTCAAACTACTGAAGACACTAACTACTGATGGGGATAGTTAGCAAATGAAAGATATTAATAGAGAACAAACAATGTATTTACCTTGATATCATCATGTATAAATATAGCAGTTCATGACAAATTACAAATCTCCGCCATCTCTCTCCCCACATCCACCACTGCTGGCGGCTCACCTCCAACTGCGCAACGCTACGCGCTGTTCACAGCCAGCTGCCTAACACTACAATGGCGAGTATTACAACAATGCAAAGCAGCCACAGACTGCACACAGCACAGCCAGTGATTTTCATACAGAGGTGGCGTTACCAATAAAAAAACCTAAACAGCCTACTTACAACTTACTCGCTGCACCGTACTCTGACATGCACCAACACACATCTGCGTATGTGAATTGCTGCCATCGCCACCGAGCGACGACCGCAGGTAAAATGCACCTCATGGTCACACCCCGAGGAGATTTAAACCCGCAAACCGCCCACCAGAGCCTTGTTTCACCATATATCAGCATTATCCTTAATTCATGAGCATGAGCATATTTCATAATGGCTGCAGTCGCCCCAGTGAAAGGAACCTTGCATCGTAATTCAGAACAACATAAGAACTACAATATACTAGTATATATCATCACTATTGGGCCCTGCCCACTCGTCTCGTATAGGGTGCCTAAAGGATGCTCCGTTCTCGAAATGCTATACAACAGTTTCAGCAAATCACATTAATAGTTTTTATTAGAATTACGAATATTTGCAATACTTCACTTTGTGATTTACAAGGGGTAGTCGCAAGCGATGGGCGATCAATGTCCTTTGCTGTATACAATGTCTATGTAAGCAATTGTAATGGATCACACGTCACTGCTATCGTAGTCCTCTCCTAGTACTATGCGAATGCTGTTCAGTCTATTACTGTTGGTATGCAAGTACTGGTACTGTGCGTCCGAGGCCATTAGGGTCGGTGCTTGTATTCTCTTCGGCTAGAGGGAGCTCCTTTCGTGGTGCGGTCCTTGTCAGCGGGCTATTGGCGCCCGTCTTCTCACAGCCTTCTTTGCTCTTGCGTTCTTCTTGCGTTCTTCCTCTTCATGCCCACGCTTATCGTTACTCCGGAACAGTCACATACAGGTTTTCCTCCTCTCAATGTCTTTTATTCACCTTGTTTGTAAGATCACTTTGTTGTCCGCCTGTCTGTCTGTCTGCCCGACGGTTAAAAACTCTTTTCCTCAAGAATTCAAGAATGGATAGACGCCTCAAGTGGCAATTCATGCCACCTACTGAGGTCTACAGTCCCTTGGCGGTATAAAAAATTAGGCTTGTAAATAATTGCTGTCAAAAGAAACGGCCACTTACGAGGTGCGATAGTAAAATAATGAGACTGATGTGAAAAGAAAGTTACTGACCGTTTTAGTCAAGTTTAGTGTTGTCTCCTTCAAAGTAGTTCCCTTCTGATTGCATACACTTTTTCGAGCGCTTCTGCCATTGATGGTAACATTTCTGGAACTCATATTCTGTAATATCCTCCAAGACCCTGGTCACAGCTTTCTGGACATCTTGTGTTGTTTGAAAGTGGTGTCCTTTGTCCGCCGTTTTGACTCTTGGAAATAGAAAAAAGTCGCATGGAGCTATACCTGGTGAATAAGGTGGCTGTAGTAGTACTGAAATTTGTTTTGGGGTTAAAAATTGCTGTACTGACAGAGCAGTATGGGACGGCGCATTGTCATGCACAAATCTTTCTCATTTGCACAAATCTTTCTCATACCAAGACGAACCGTTTCTCGATTGATGTTCAGTTCTTCTTCAATCATTTTCACGGATAATCTTCAATCAGATCGTACGAGTTCACGCACCCTGCCCAAGATAACATCCGTCCGTGAGGTTGATGGGCGTCCACTGCGGTCTTCATCTTCAACATTCGTTCTGCCTTCACTAAACATTTTACGCCAACGAAAAACTTGAGCTCTTGACATAACCTCAAAAACCTTTCTGAAGCTTACTGTAAGTTGTCGTCGCGTTTTCATCCCATTTAACGCAAAAAGAAATGGCGTACCTTTGCGCAATATTATGCGGTTCCATTTCCGTGACGAGAGATAAAAACACGTGTTAACTTATTACAGCACAACTCATGACTGAGCAGCTTATAGAACAAGGTGAAAGATATTGTGCCTACGCAAGCCTGCAGGATTGCCATATCTTGCAAGGAAAATCAGTCTCATTACTTTATTACCGCACCTCGTATGTCATATATTTTGACACTCGCAAACTCACTCTTCGAAACCTACAGGGTGCTTCCCATTGACCTGGAATTATGAAATTTGGCAAATAGGGTCTCACAGTACAACTAAAGGAAACAATCCGAAAATTGTTAATTTGTAATTATTTCACAGAAAAAAATTCTTGACATTTGTTATACGACAGTCTGTCTGTCCTTTCGTGTGTTAAGACACTTTTTCTCAGAAACGGCTAACGTGTCACGTTGAAATTTCTCCCATTCTAAGGTCTGTGGTCCCTTGGCGGCATTGAAAACGTAAGCTTCTAAATCAGTGCAGTTAAAATATATGGCCACTTATGTCACAGATTCGATATCGATAGCTGGCAAAAATTGTCAAAATTCTCGATTCCGAGGATGGATGATCTGTACACATAATTAACTTCTTGCGTGACCAACCGTGCGTGAGACTTAGTCGCACTTATAGAATTTTTTAAAGGGTGGTTCCACACTCACGGACCACACTACATTATGCAGTTGGTGGTCTATCTATCTACTGCCTCAGGAGTCGAGTTATCTCAGATTACTGCGGAAATGACGTGTGCGGTGTGTCTATGGGAGGTGCCCGTCTCAGCCCTTCATTGTGCGGCTCCAGCCGGCGGCAGAGGGAGTGCCAAAGGCGACAGCGGTAGCGGCTGGTCTGATTAATGCCCTGCGGGCAAAGGAAGGCTGCCGGCTTCTCTCTCTCTCTCTCTCTCTCTCTCTCTCTCTCTCTCTCCACGGCTGCTGGTCCAGGTCGCCAGTGGCCGCAAGCAACACGTGTCTTACTCTGCCTTGTTTTGCTTGACTCAGCTCTGCAGGCTTAGACCACTTGCATCGGTGCAGAAACAGCCCAAAAATGTGTGTGTGTGTGTGTGTGTGTGTGTGTGTGTGTGTGTGTGTGTGTGCGCGCGCGCGTGTGCACTCACGGGCAGGCACTCTACGGTCGATGCAGAACCTTTCACACACTCCGCTTAGCCCTCGGTGCTGTCCTTTGCACGCACTTTTTCCTTTTTCGTCGATAGCGCTGAGGACAAAGTATCTGGCACTTGTGGGCCAACGGCAGTTGTAGAGCGTACTGTGCGACACAGGTCGAGTGCAGTTACGTTTTAAATGTAACGCGCCTGCTGTCTTGCGCTTGAAATGGACTTCTTTAACAAACTGCACTGCCTGACAACAACAAAAAACAATGAAACACGCAGACGACGTAGTCAGAAGTTAATGTAACTCCGCCCACGAACGTTCCATTGGCGGGTACGTAACTGATGGGAGTCTATAAAGCGGATGTCGGGGATTTTGTAACTTAACAATACCGGTGTATGCAGAAATGTGACCGTGGGCGTCAGACTCCCCACCGCCGTGCTATAACTAAATTTCACGTTCACGGAAAAATATAGTTTCTTAGCCATGTACTGAGAATTTTGAAACCAGTGATAAATAAAACTTCGACGGCATCGGAATGTTGGCAAAAGACTCCAGACTATATTGCTTACGTCGCTTTGGACCACACAGTAATTTACATTCATAGTACACACAATAATCACTCACACTGTCACATATACAGCTATACTACTAATTATGAAATAGGCAAGATAATTATTAGTATAAGGAATACTGTGCAGTTTTTGGTTCTTTCAGTTTACTGCAATGGCAGAACAGTGCGTTCTCTTTCAGTGCCAAATGTTTCATGAAAGAGGGTTAGAAAAATAGTCGAATGACACACATATCCACTATACTCACTTTAATGAACGGTATTGTCTACATTAATAACAAAGAAAGTGTTATTCCTTGTGAAACTGCACTGTACAAAGAAAAGGGTCACTTAGGCCGTCGTCGTTGTCGTGTTTTAGTGGCAGGTAACGTTCATGTCCTTCATTGTTTATTTTATGGCAATGATACATCAGTGATTCCATGATGTCCTTCCTCTTCTTCTAATATCGTATATAGTCATGTTCCAGGTAAGTTTTCCTTGTGCATTCCTTTATCATCGGAAACACGTGCTGCTGTATTCTGACCAAGTCATACACAACAATCAACTGCCATAGACTGTAACTGTACTCAAAACTGTTACGAAACGAAAGTCTTTGCCTACCGACTGCAGCTCCCGTATAGCTATGCTAATTTATTACATATGCTGCATTCGCTTTCTCTACATATTTAATGGCTTCTACATTATTAGTCTTTTGGAAGAATTAATTACGAAAATAATAACATCAGCATTTACGAGTTTCTTCATACAGGAAAATGACTTGTGCAAATAGGTCTTTACGCTTTTGACAGATGGCGTTACTTGTTACACTCAGAGATTACTTTCAGATACGTCGAACTCCGCTATGAACTGTAATTTACAAATATACGAATAAAATTTATGCAGGTGTTCAGGTTCTAAAAACGGGTGTATTTAAATGTGTGTTCCTGTTTTTATGTAGTTGTGTCATTACAAGTTGCAATCCGCTATGACATATACAGTGGCACCAGAGTGCTTAGCATTGTTAGTACCATTAGCGTTCAAAAAATGGCTCTGAGCACTATGGGACTTAACATCTATGGTCATCAGTCCCCTAGAACTTAGAACTACTTAAACCCAACTAACCTAAGGACATCACACAACACCCAGCCATCACGAGGCAGAGAAAATCCCTGACCCCGTCGGGAATCGAACCCGGGAACCCGGGCGTGGGAAGCGAGAACGCTACCGCACGACCACGAGCTGCGGGCACCATTTGCGTTGTTAGTAGTTAGTTTCGTTAGTGCAAGTAAGGTCTAGAAAGAACGTTAATAGCGTCTTATGCTGTGAAGGACACGGAGGTGCTATGTACTAGGATGAATCATTATTATCATCACCTGACGGAGTTTGAAAGGGTTTTATTGTGCGTCGCCGTGACAGCGGCTGGTCGAATTGTGCAATATCCAGATTCGCGAAGCATTCGGATGTGATAGTGGTCCGTTGTTGGACTTCATGGAAATTTTATGACAGGCATACTTGTCAAGATACCAGTCCAACACGTGTGATCACCACCAGAGAGGATTACCCTGATGTTCACCATGCACATCGTACCTCCTTCATAGCGTTGCCTCCTAACAACATTCTGTATTATCGAACCCCCTTGGTTGGAGACTAGCAGCAGACATACTTCGGAATTACTGTCCCTGCGCAGGATGCCATTAACATCAAGACACACACGGCTGCATGTGTAGTGGCGCTATGACCGGGAAACATACACTGCTGATGAACGGCGTCGCACTGCATTGAACGATGAACCGTGGTTCTACACTATCCAGGATGACTACCATCGGCGACTAGTCTGGCTATCTTTGAGAGTTCCCGTTCTGTCGTTGTTTTGACGAGGCTCAGCAGTCATGGTATGACAACCTATCGGGTATGACTTCAAGTCACGACACGAACTGATTGAGGGAGCTGATGAAGCAACAGCTAGTCACAGACATCCTTGGCTCTCATCAGCCTCTCAAGTGACAGTATCATAGTGGCATTTTCCAGCAGGACATTCTTCCACCAGGACGTGTTTTCCAATCCAGTGACGAACAGCTTTTATGGCCGCTTTGTGTACCAGTTTTGGGACTCTTTTGTAGTTCTTAGGTTTCGGTGGTATCCAATTTATTGTGTTCTCGATGTAGCGGTAATATTTAATCCAATCAACTTTCCTCAGGTTTCACAGTGGGATTGGAGCAGTTTTTTATGACTGGGATTGATAGTCCGATCTCTACGATTACCAGCAAGTACTGGCTCCGTGGTAACACCTCGAAGACATGAGAAACGGAACTTGGTGGACAATCTGGTAACACCTCGAAGACATGAGAAACGAAACTTGGTGGACAATCCCAACAAGAAGATCGATAGGTTCAGCCTCGCGAGGAAAATGTTGAAAACTTTGAAACGTGTCAGGACGAGTTATGGTAGGTGTAAGCAGTTAATGTCCAAATGGAGCCTATCGGTCAGTCCTGAATGTGAGTGCGGAGAAATCGAGCCAATGGATTGTTTACTTGTGTGTGAAATGCATGGCTATAAGGGTGATCTGAAGGACATGCACAGACTCTGACTCAGGCACAGAGTGGCTTAAAAATATCTGTAATTTTTTATAGTATAATAAGGACATGTATAAAGAATTTTGTAATTCATTACAGAGCTATCAGAATATTTCAGTTAGTACATTATGTGATTTACGCCTTTGTTAACGGCGAAAGAGTAAATAACATCAACAGGACAATGCTCGTCCATATACGGCATCTGTCTCTATGAACTGTTTCTATCAGGGGTTCCCAACAACATTTTCTCGGGGACCCCCTCATCGAGCATGATTGGTACCTTGTGATATCAAACTATAAAGTACCTAAAAAAGCGAAATTAAGAGTCTTTTTATACGTTTTCTATTTATGGTAATTACAAAAACATTGACATATTCATTATTGGAAAAATATTGAGCTGAAAATTTTTTACATTTAGCCATCATTGTTATCGTTAAATTTTTGATTATTGCTCAAAATCAGCTAGACGCAGAAGTTAGCGTTCGCTAAAGCTCTGCTCATGCAGGGAGCGGTCAAAAAAAAAAATCTGTTATCATACGAAATATATTTAATATATATATTTTTTTATTTTATCTTGCGGACCCCTCTGGCATACCTCGCGGACCCCTGGAGGTCCACGGACCACCTGTTGGGAACCACTGGTTTACATTATGCTGAAGTACTCCTGTGGTCAGTAACATCTCCCTGATGGAACATGCCCGGGTTCCCGGGTTCGATTCCCGGCGGGGTCAGGGATTTTCTCTGCCTCGTGATGGCTGGGTGTTGTGTGCTGTCCTTAGGTTAGTTAGGTTTAAGTAGTTCTAAGTTCTAGGGGACTGATGACCATAGATGTTAAGTCCCATAGTGCTCAGAGCCATTTGATGGAACATGTCTGGATCCACTTCGACTCCGTTCCAGTGTTAGTACCCAAGGTGACAAGGACCAGCTACAACCGTTTACCAAGGGAAATCGCCCAACAGCTGTTTGTTTTGAGTAGTTATTTTATTTAGACAATCAGTTCGGCATCTCAGTAATGCCATCTTCAGGCCCCTATGCACTCCATGTACGGAAGTCAGATATATCGATCCTTGCGTACTGGAGCCATCAATATCTATTGTCTGGTCTTCGAAGTAAACACCCAAAAGACCAGTTCACAGAATCCATATAATGATGTCTCCGGTATGCAAGGATCGATGTATCTGACTGTACATGGAGTTCTTAGGGGCCTGAAGATGGCAATATTGAAATGCCGAAATTGGTTGTCTAATAACTACTCAAAACATACGGCTGTTTGGTGACTTTCCTTGGTAAAAATTTGATCGGCCGCTGCGCCATTTCACATGGGTCAACAGAGAGATACAGCAGCTGCGCGCCACATTGCCTCTGAAGAGAATGCAACGGGCTTATGACATAATTCCCTATCGAATTAGTACATGCATCCAGACCGGAGGCGGTACAACGTCGTACTGATAAGAGGGCTCATACTGCCCAGTTCTTTGTAAGTTAGACTCGAATTTGTAATCGCTGGAATAACGTCACACGTCCTCTCAGCCGGTGATGTTTCACTTCATTTCTTCCTCCCTTTCCACGTGCTTCGGTTTTTTGTCAGGCGGTGCATTAAAAATAGGGACATGCAGGTTAATTTCAGGTTTATGTTATGCTTTCCAAATATATTTATCAATTCAGTCATCTTTGGAAATCACAATGAGAACGCGTGTATACTGTGGATGTTTTCGTATCTGAAGGTGATCTGATGGAAACAAAATGGTTACAAAAGAAAAGCAATCCCAAGCTGCTGTGAAGCATTGCTTAGCGAAAAAAATGGTTCAAATGGCTCTGAGCACCATGGGACTTAACATCTGAGGTCATCAGTCCCCTAGAACTTAGAACTACTTAAACCTAACTAACCTAAGGACATCATACACATCAATGCCCGAGGCAGGATTCGAACCTGCGACCGTAGCGGTCGGTGGTTCCAGACTAAAGCGCCTAGAACCGCATGGCCACAGCGGCCGGCGAAAAATTCCATAGCGCATGTGTTTTGGTACGCTAAGTGTTATTATATCGTTATAGACCGATTGGGCTTTTTATCCAGCACCAGCACCGGATAACACCATGAAAAAATCGAGGTATAAACATTTTATGGACACTACAAAATGTTAGTAAAAAATTTAAGAAAGAAAGATGTTTTTAAAATACAACGTGATCATCATGTCATCTGGGCGATTTACTAAGAACGCCATGACGGCACCAACGAGTCTAGGCTTACATGGACTAGGCTTAACTGCTTAAAAGAAGCGCAGTAGTAGTCTTGTAAACAAAATTCCACTGCTGTATTTTTCCAGCCACGAATCACACAAATTGTATCGTAATCGGTTTCGACTTTTTAGAAAGTAGCATAAAAGGTCATACAACACGGTAAGAATGACTACTGATCATAACGTGATCCGTATCGGAATTGCTTCCGTTTTCAGATATCCAGGGGCATAGATAGCTCGAGGATAAGAGCCTTACCAGATGTGTTCGTAGCGTAAGATACTCCTCGACCTTGCTACGGCAACTAACACTAATACTGCTATTTCTACTCCCGTTAAGATATAATTTTACGTTCGCTGACTCTCACTGTTTCTCTTCCCCGTAGTCTGAGGTGTTACGAATACATTTGGTAACGCCCCCATCCTTGTTCTATCTTTGCACCTGGATCTGTGAAGATGGAAATAACTCCGAAACGCGTCATGTTCTGATCAACAAAGTCATTCTCCATATTTTATATGACTCTTTTGCGCGACCTAGCCAGCTTAACCACCGGTCTAAGCATATTACCTAAAATGGTCGCTAGCCTCCTACGTGACTTTTTGTCACACCTCTGTTTCTTAGAAAACATGCATCAGATTCCATAGATGAATTATTTTCTGTATTTTATTTCATTATATCTTTTCTTCCTATCTTTTCCTTTTTTCTATTGTCTAATAGTAGTACGATATATTTACTTATTAATTCATCCATTGTAGTTCACTTTCTTAAAGACAACAAAGGACCGTTACATGTAAAGTTACATTTGTTTGAATCATTATGGTAGTTTTTTTCTATTTTGAATATTAAATGAAGTTACAGCGTATCCCATACTACTTTCCTTATCTCTGTTTGTCATGTCATGTCACGTGGCGAGGGCCTCCCTGCGGGGGACCTGATCGCCTGTTACAAGTCTTTGGAGGTGACGCCACTTCGGCGACTTGCGCGTCGCTGAGGATGATGATTATGACGAAACAAACATCCAGTCCCTGAGAGGAGCAAACCTACAACCCAACCGGGAATCTAACCAGGGTCCTCCGGCATGACAAGGTGGCGCGCTGTCCACTAAGCTACAGTGGCAGACATTGTATCTCTTACTTGTTTTAGATGGATATCCATGCGTTTGTCTTCATGTCTTCATACCGTACGGCGTCTTCCTCCACTCTCAATCTGGTGCTACATTGTTGTGACAAGAAAGAGCTACAGTTCTTCGTTATTTCAATCTATTTCAAGTAATTTTAGAGTAATAATTATACTTACTAACATTGCTAGTATTATATAATAGCATATACTACTAAAACAATAGCAAACAAGGTAATTATTACAAGTTTTAAAAGGTCTTATTACCACTAACACGACCTCGATTTTGCTACCGCAACTAACACTAATACTAATATTTCTACTACCATTCACATAATTTTAGGTTTGCTGACCCTCAGAGAATAGTTAAGTGGTATACTGTACAGCTTCACTATTTCTCTTCCGCATAGTATGAGGTATGTACCAATATGCTTCACTGTTATCGGACTGTATCTGCTTTTCTGTACGTTCCGAACGAGGTCGGTCAACGTGTCGGGTTCAGCAATATCATACTTCCTCCAGACCGCAATGTGACGGGTAAGTCAGTTATTTTCATCAGTTATCTTCCACTGACTCCTCTAGTTCTTCCTGGCTAGGCTCGTGGGAAACTCTAATCACTCTTCCGTTACTGGACAAAGCCATAGTATACCTATCAGCCTTAGTTCTCGTTCCATAGGCTCGTCTGTAGACCTTTCTCGTCTCTACTGTGTTGTCTGTTGACTATAGCTACGCTTCGCTTTTTCTGAGATACTGTCAGCTACAAGATTTCATAAAAGTGACCTTTCACTCCAGTTACATTGTAACAAATTTACCTCTTAAAGGGCGCGAAGCAGCCCTTGGTGTATTTTCAATCAGGGGACATTCCCGTTGAACATAAACTGGTGTGCCGTCTCCGCCATAGGCACAGCTGTCCTTTTGCCCTCCTACCGATTTTCTGTTCAGATAATAGGACGCGGCCCATGTCCGAAAAGGTAGTGAACCAGTGACCTTTAACAGTAAAATGCTAACACAATGCTATTGTGACTGGCCTGTGCACGTTTGACAGCATTGAGTGCTGTTAAGGCCATTGCTCGAAGTTCGGCTTGTGATCCGTCAGCGTACAAACTCATGTTTGTTGACAAAAGAGCGTCAGCGTTGAATGTCGTTTCCGGCCGTGACTGCAATGCTACGTCGCAGTTATTCAAAAAGCACTTGGTGTCAAGTCGCTCTGTATCAAATCCAGCCACCTCACTGCATTCCAGAAATGTAAAACCAACGTAAGTTGTAACCTCCCAACAGATAAAAAATGTATAATAACCTCCCAACAGTAAAAAATATAATTATATCAATCACATTCAGTGTGACTACCAACAGAAAAATTCCGTAACCTACCAATAATATAATGTGACGAACCTCCTAATTAAAAAGTCTGACTCACACACAACCTGTCAATAATTGACTGACTGTGAATCTAAACGGGTAAATCTTGGACGTCAGCAGTGCTGCGTCATGGCCCTGAAAGATCACACCGAATAAATTGAAAATTGTTACCTCAATAATGTCGCCAGATAACGCGTATATATCTGCTCCTATAAGAATTTTTTTTCTGGCACAGTCCAGTGCAATGCTGGCCGATAGATTTGTCATGTATAAAAGAAACAACTGATTTTTCTTTACAATAATCGGGATGACCATGGATTGGCGAAATTAGTAAATTCTTTAAATTGAGATGAATGATTGTCAAAAGTTACTTTTTATAAGAAAGATTATTATTCAGAGATTTTTTAAAAACATTTACATGGGACTTGATATAACAATAGTACATATGCGCGAGGCTGCTTTTACCTTATACTACATCGCTCAGGCACCGCCATCACTCCCCACGACCGGCCCAGCCAACTTCATACACACGACCGCTAGCTACTACTTACTCCTACTGCTACACAGTTCCTACTGCTGGCAACACTGCTCTCTGGTCTGAGATTCTCTTATAGCTTACATATCGCAGGTAGCGCGTGAGCAGTCCATCGAAATTACATCTGCTTGAGAGCGCTAGCAACAAATATCTTTGTCATGGACCTCTTACAAAGTTTATGTGAGAACTCAATTTTTCTAGACGAATTTCATTGATGAAATCATCTCTGGTTATGAACCGAGTCATGGGATAGTGTAGTCGCAAAGTCTTTGCCTGAAGATGACGATCAAGAAACTAGTCTACCCGTTGCGACAACAAGACGCCACGACTTGGCTAATAATTCGAGAAGATGTCATCATAGTAAGTCTTCATTTTAACACATGACGGGTTACAGTATGCTCTTAAAAATGGCTGCACAGCCAAAATTTCACATTAGTGAAAAAGATGAAAGAAAAGAATGTGTCAATCCAAGTAACGATATTGCGGCAGATCATTGTCATCCAAAAAATCCACGAGGCACCTACATCTATCGAATCGCAAGCGACCTTACGGTATGCGGCGGAGGGAATTTTGGATGTTATGGTCGGAAATAGTTGCTGGTAAGCCTCGGCTTGTGGTCCAGTCTCTCTGATATTATCTTCATGGTCTTTTCGCGAAATATGCGTAGGGGGCAGCAATATATTTGTTGACTCTTCTTGAAACGTGCGCTCTCGGGTTTCTAATGGCGAACCTCCTCTTATACAGAACGCCTCTCTTGCAGTGCCTTTCACTGGAGCTGAATGAACATATCTGTGAAGCTTCCTCGCTTACTAAACGAACATGTGACGAAATGCACTTTTCTTCTTTGGATCTTCTCTACTTCCTCCACCAATCGTATCTGTTGCGGATCCCAGACAACAGGCAACATACGAGTACTGATCGAACGAGAGTTTTGTATGTTATGTTCTTAATACGTGGACTACACTTACTGGGGACTCTTCAGCGAATTGCGGTATAGGATACGTCTTACCTGCGGTTATTTTTATTTAGTCGTTCCACACTGTATCGCGTCCTTACGCATGCTCCCATTTATTTAAAGCATGTAACTGCTTCAACTTATTCTACGATCGCGCAATCATACATAAATGGGTCTATCTGGCTACTTTTTCGTGACACACGGCTCAGTCACATAACGTGAACACTGCCTATGTTCGACGAAAATGTGGCATAGCCGCTCACAGGCTGCAGGCGAGAGCCAAGCAATGGAGGGCATATAAAATGCGTCGGGTGGACGCGACAAAAGTGCATTCGTTGTCTTAAAGCAGAAAAGAAGCGATTTAGCTGACGTCCAGAGGGGCATGACTATGGATTTTGAGCCAAGGGGGAGAAACCACTTCCGATCTGGCCAAGTTAGGTCAAATTATACTGAGGATGGCAAAATGGCGCTATCCAAATCCGGTGCCAAAGCAACTGTGGTGAACCACGAACCACAGATAACAGGTGTGAATGATATCTGCGAAAATGTGTACGACCGAATGGACCTGAAACTGTTGAACAACTCACCGACCGGATGAACCTAGAGCTACTAACAGTGTCTCCTCGACGTCCGTTCAGTGAACTTCGCTGCTTTGCTGCAGCAGGCGCCTAGTCCATGAACCCATGCTGACTGCTGTTCTTCGGCCACGAAGGGTGAAAGTTGCACGCCAGTACCGCAACCAGATGTCCACTGAGTGGCGACAGATGGCCTCTCCAGATGCATCACGTTTTATGATCCATCCGACAGGTGGCCATAGGCACTTATGATGCGAAACGTCCCAAAACTCACTGCGGAAATCGTCGGAAGGATTATGGCCGGAGGAGCGAGCGTTATGTTGTGGGGAATGTTCTTGTAGCATTCCCTTGGAGATGTCGTCATTTTGGAAGGCATAATAGATCAACGCAAGTATGTCTCTATCCTTGGGGACCATGTCCACCCCTACGTGCAGTCTGTTTTTCCTCAGCATGATGACATCGACCAGCAGGACAAAGCAATGTGTTACATGGCTCTCAGTGCACGTACGTGGTTCGAAGAGAACCAGGATGCGTTAAGCATACTCCCCTGGCCACCAAACTCCCCAGATTTATTGCAAATCGAAACTTTGTGGGACCATCTCGATCGGGCTGCTGGCGCCACTGATCCTCAACCAAGGAACCTCGCGCAGCTGGCCACCACATCCCGGTCGGTACCTCCCAAAACCTCACTGACCATCCTCCTGCACATTTCGCACCGTTGATTATTCAGGCTTTTGACAGGTTGTCACATTAATGTGGCTGGTCAATGTACATCACATTTGTTTGTAATTAAAGTCAATTGAAGGTCTTCTTGCACTCAGTTAAAGTTTTCTAACTTTGCAACTTCTCTGTATACAACAGCGGCATGGAAGTGTCGACGTAATCCAGTAGGTCATTTACATCATTGTGAAAAGAAATGACCGAATAACGCTTCCCTGGACTGAGCCCAAAGTCGCTTTTTCGAGTACGTCTGAAGACGTCTCTTCGTTGAGAACCATACACTGTGTTCTGTTTGCTAGGAACTCTTCAGCCCAGTCATACAGCTGGCCTGATATTTCGTATGCTCGTCTTTTGTTCATCACGTGGTAGCGCGGAACTGAATAGAATGTCTTCAGGAAGTCAAGGCCCATAGCATCAACCTGGGCGCCCGTATCTATTGCTTTTTGGGTTCCGTGGACGAAGAGAGCAAGCTGGGTTTCATAAGATCGGTTTTGTTTTCTATACCCCCAGGAAGTTTCAACACGGCGCACACTCCACGCAGAATGACAGACGCATTCTGAATAACTCATTTTAATTACTGTGCACTTTCATCCATTGGTTGGTTCATAATGTATTACCCTAAGCGACTGTGATTAACTCTACGTCAACTCAGTTGAAAATCTAAATGAATTCTTAGTGTGAAATCTCAGAAATCTGAATAGTAATCCCCAGTATAGAAAATCAAAGAAAACAATCTCAGGAATGGACTTTGCATAAAACCTGAAGCTATTAATGGGCGAAGAGATACTTTCCCTTGAATTAATAGTATTACAATTAAAAGTATTGCTATGAGTATTAATATAAAGTTAAGAGCGTTATTCCATTTAGCAACGATATTAGATTTTTGTTGTCATGGGTCGTACAGCTTTCTGAACAGACTGGTAGCCCGGTCGGCGATGATGTTGCAAGTAATCCCAGAAGCTGGAATCTATAAGAAGTCATTAAGCGATCTCCATAAATCGCCCGGAAACTGCTAGCGTGCAAGTACTGAAGGGCTTTATCGATGAAAAGTGGATGACAGTTGTCGAGTACATAGACACAAAAATGTCCGTAAAAGAAAATGTGACTACAGGTTCTTACTATACATCCATTCTGCATCACCGAAAGAGGTGGCGCAGTGGTTAGCACTCTGGATTCGTATTCGGGAGAATAACGGTTCAAACCCGCGTCCGGCCATCCTGAATTAAGTTTTCTGTGATTTCCCTAAATCGCTTCACGCAAATACTGGGATGGTTCCTTTGAAAGGGCCCTGCCGGCTTACTTACCCGTCCTTTCCTAATCCGATTGGACCAATGATCTCGCTGTTCGGTCCCCTCCCCACAATCAATCAACCAACCATTTTGCATCAGTTCACACTGTCTATGAGACACCACAGGACATTGTAACGACGAGATTGCATTTCTTGAAATAAAATCACTACGTACTTTTAAACAATAATCGGAATATGTTCTGGAATGAACAGTACCTTTCCTACTCAAATCGACTTAATTCTGATGCTCGCTGAGTCGGAATATTTCATCTAACTTTTCTTGCATCAAATATTCAGTAATGGTGACTGCGGTCAATGCACCTATTACACAAAAGAGCCTACATCGAATTACTCGTAAGAGTTCTCAGACATAAGTGAAGTTACATTCCATTAGTAATGCTAAAAAAGATCCAAAGAGATGTGAGCTCTCTTTTTCGCATAGGAAGAGAAACCACAGCTTTAAATGTATGGCAATAGAAAAATTAATCACGTTAGATGATATACTACACTGGTTCGTGTTTCCATGTAAGCAGAGTAAATATTGTAGGTCCGTTTTGATGCAAAGCGTGTTGGTATTCAAATAATTCGACATTATTTTTAAACTTTTGCTCTCTTACAATGTTTAACCATTCAACTCGAAATAAATTGTAACACTTCTGCTACTAAATGTAACTGGATTTTCTCTTTTGATGATAGTCAATTGTCAGGATGAGCATTTCTGCAAAGGGCATTTGATTCTAAAGCATTAGTGAAAATACTAAATAAATTACTTTTTCTCTCTTAACAACATGTGGGCGGGGTGGGTTCTTCCTTGTCTCGGGGATGAGGTAGAATGAAACAGCATTTTTACATAAGATAACTTTTATTGAAAGTTTTGTACAACTGTATCTTACTGGATGTTCTGGCTCGGAGAGCGGCAGCTGTGTCGTTTGCGAAGCCTTCTGCTGCGGCAGCGGCGGCGTCTGATTACGCCTGGCGGTGTGTGTCTCGTGTCGCCGTCTCGCCCAGTTGACTGGAGACGCGCCTCGTGCGGTGGCCCGTTTAATTATTGAGAGCGAAGTCGTACATCGGATGGTGATACCTTGGATGTGGCGTCCCAGTGTTTCTCTTCTCTAAGCGGCCGCGTGTGTTGTGCGTCGGCCAGCGGAGCGGTGCGGCGGGGGGAAGGCCAGTGTCCCGGACTCGAACAACGGACTCCCGCTTGCCAGTCTTCGGCTGTCAGATCTTCATTTCAGCTCACAGGTGACTGCTGATGTGAGGCCACCTCCTTCCCGTCCTCACGAGTCACCCGGGTGCGTAAAAATCAGACTTCAAATACCTTCTAACTTATGTCTTCTGGCGCTGAGGCTGCTGCTTGGTATTCCATTATAGCGGCGGACTTGGTGCTTCTGTGTACGATGTAGTCTCTTCCTGCATGACAGTCTTCAGAATCGAAACTTACTGAAAACTACTGCTACTCTCCTCTCTTCTTTTTGTCTGTCGGGCCCACTGCGTATCGCGTATTTATTCGCTTCAGTTTACTGGAGGTGAACGACTTCACGGCCATTGCCTCTTCTGTCACTTTGAAAAGCTTCTCGAAGAATCTTCTTAACGTCGGTCATTGGCTCTTGGAATGTAGGCGAGGGTCTTTGATAACATGTGACGACTGAGAAACACGTGAGCCGGTCATTGCCTCTTCTGTCACGTTGAAAAGTTTCTCGAAGAATCTTCTTGACGTGAGCCGGTCGGGCGATGCACTGACGGCTGAATCGACAGCTTCTCCTGAACGTGCTATGCTGACTTGCAAGCGCCGGCCGTTCCCACTGCTGCTTTGTCCGTTGTTTGCCTGTGCGTAACTCTTCTAAACTAAACTAAGTTTTTCATTTATTTTCTAATTTCTCTAATTTATTTACATATCTTAAGTACCACTCAACAAAATGGTAATCAATTCAATTAATGAAATTGTCAGTGGGAAATGCATTTGTATCTCAGGTACTGCTATCGCGTAGCGTATTTAAGCGTTCTTTACAACGAGTACTGTATTGTTTCGTCACCACATGAATCTTTTAGTTACAAGTTTTCTTCTCGCACGCAGTTCGTACCTGACTAAAAGGAGTCGGTAGTTTTCGTATTTCTCCATTTATTTATCGTCATTTTATTCAGAGTAACGGAAACGTTTTATTATTCATTTGTCTTCTTCCCCGCATCTATCATGCCGACTATGTAGTTTTGTATTTCTCCAATTTCTTATTTTAAACGTATCAAGTCGATAGTGCCACGGAATACTAAGTACGTTTCTTCAGTCACCATGTTTTCTTTTCGGCTTCGCTTTCTTGCTGAACAGTCCATTCAAATTCTTACTCCGTGAAACGCTCACACGTTCGATAGTTGGCGTGACTTGTTCGTAAACTATGGGCCAAGTCTCCAAAATCATTTAGTTCTGTCTACTTACGTTTTTTTACGAAGCATCCAGTTCGATTATAAATTTAAATAATGAATAAATCGGAACATATCACAGTACGAAACCCAACTACATCAAATTTCCTACCAGAAAGGTCCTTTTCATTTTTTCTCTAAATGTAAAAGTTTGATCAATGGGAGCGAGGGAATATTTAAAATCTCGTGCAATGCGCATTTGCTGTAGCTTAGGTAGTTTTGTAGGCCAATCTGAGGGAGTTTCTGTACTTGATAGACCACAAGTGTCTTGTAATGATCGTTCCAACTTTCTCTGCACTACTGTGGTACGTTGTAAACAATGACAATCTTTGAATAATACAGAAAATAAATAACAATACAAATTAAAAGTTTTCTATTTAGGGAACCATACACAATAGGGCATATGTCTATGTCAAGTTTTTTGTTCAGAACACTAACACTCTCTCCCCTCAAAGCATGTACCTCTCCTTACAGCTCACCCTGTATAGCGGCAATGTTGCAGCTGTATCAGATGAATGCAGATGACTAGAGAAGTCATCTACATTGGCCTACAATGTTCCGCTGCTGCCGAAAACGAATTAACTCACGATTCTCCACTTTATCAACGGGTTCGGCCATTTTGTTTTGGTCTGATAATGCTCTGGTAGTGTGGAGCTGGGACTTTCGTATACAAGAGGACGGCAAACGCGTACTTCCAGTGAAACAAGCAAATACACTCTTAGACAAAAGAAAGCCGCACCACGAAGAAATTACCCGAATGGGAAGAAATCGACAGATGTGCTATACATGTACCAACAAACAAATGTGTGTAATTTCAGAAAATTTCAAAAGGAATAGCTTCACTAATTCAGCAACTCAATAACAAGTTGGTCTACCTCTGGCTCTTACGCAAGCTTGGCATTGTTTGACAGAGTTGTAGAATGTCCTCCTGAGGGATATCGAACCTAATTCTATCAAACTGGCTCATTAGATCAACAAAATCCCCAGCTGGTTGTAGGGAAATGCCCATAATCCTCCAAATCTTCTCAACTGGTGAGAGATCCGGCGACTCTGCTGGCCAAGGAAGCGTTTGGTAAGCATGAAGAGGCACAGTAGATACTCTTTCCGTGCGCGGGCGGGCATTATTTTACAGTCATGTAAGCCCAGGAGGGCTTGACACCAAGGGCAACAAAACAGGGCAGATAATATGGTGGACGTACCGTTGTGCTGTAAGGGTGCCACACGTAACAACCTGCTATAAAATAAAATGGCACCCCAGACCATGGTGCCTGGTTGTCATGCCGTATAGCGAGTGACAGTCAAGCTGTTATCCCACTGATGTCTAAGGCTTCTCTAGGCCCTTCTTTCGTCAGTCGTCGGGGCCGCGAATCTCGTCGACTGGAATAAAACTGTCTTCTAAACGATCCCCGATGAACAGCTAAGACGTGTCTGGAGAAGCCCTCGACAGAGCTGGGATCACAATCTGAATATCACCCACTATACGACCCAACAACCAGGAATGACGATCTGGAGTATCATTTCATTTCACAGTAGAACCACTTTGGTTGTTATCGGAGAACACTCGCAACATAGCGGTACGTCGACTATTTTTTACGGGTTGTTTTGCTGCCCTTCCTGTCAAGCCATCCTGGACTTACATTTCAGCAACATAATACCTGCCCGCACAAGGCGAGAGTCTGTACTGCTTGTCTTCCTGCTTGCCGAACCTTGATCAGCAACGTCGCCGGATCTCTCTCTAGACTGTTTGGAACATTACGGGCAGGACCCTCCAACTAGCTCGGGATTTTGCCGATCTAATCTACCAATTCGACAATGTATTGCATTTTATCTCTCAGGAGGACATCCAACAAATCTATCAATCAATGCCAAGTCAAATAATTGCTTGCATAAGGGCCAGAGATGGACAAATGTGTTATTGACGTGCACAGTTTGTGAAGATTTTTCTCTTGAACAAATCATCTAATTTTCCGAAATTTTGTGTACATGTTCGTCACATCTACCGATTTCCGTGTCATTCGGATAATATCTTTGTGGTTTGATTTTTTTCTTCTTTTTTCTTAGACTAATTCAGGTAAAGGTGAATGTGGCGCAAGCCCGTGACCTAACTACCGCCCTAGCTGTAGATACTGCGCAGCCTTTCTATTCGCCGCAGCACTAGAAGGGGAGAGGAGGGGAGGTGGGTGCCGCGCCCAGGCTGCCTTCTACCCCAAGGAAGATCCTCCGTACTCGTTTTGACAGCAGGCTGAGTGCCCCTAGGGGGATTGGAAAAATCTCCACACCTACCCGCGACTGAACTCAGGACCTCTAGTACTGGCGTCTAGCGCTCCAGCCGATGGACTACTACGGTCAGAAACAAATAAATACATAAGTTTATTTTTTCGAAGTGATAATTACAACGTGGTTATGCCCTCTATATCTACATGGGCGCTCTGGTTAATGAAATTGAAGGCAATCGTTGACCCTAGGCTTATATAGAGTTGCTAATAATCGGCAAAGGAAACGGTAGACCCAGTAGCGTAATTAGCTTGGTCATGTGATTTTGTACGAGTATTCAAGTCCAAAGTAGCATGCGTTGTTACCACTCAATTAAAACACAGGAAAGTGACTGCAGAAAATGCCTTCGTATACAGCCGTGTAGCTTGCTGTGTTAACACTGTTCAATTCAGTGGTGATGATAAGCAGAAAGAAATGACAGTGCTGGTGAAATGGTGACGGAACGCGCAAGCGAATGTTACAGCTGGGTATGTAGGGAGGAGGTACAAGATGCTGAGTGGCTTCACAGAAGTAGTGCTAACGTAAGTTGTCCTCTCACGATGAATATTGTATAGGGTGGGGCAAATAAAAGTGGCCCGGAGAACAGAGTTTCCAGGGTACAAAGAAACACAGCAGAGGAAAAGAAATACAGTACTAACTTGACTACAACAGATGTTCAAAGTGACTGCCATTCATTTCTTGGCACTTTTGGGTCAGCAAGTTGCTGGAGGCAGATCGAAGCTGGACTGCTGGAATTGCTGCTGTCACATCCGAAATGTTCTGCTGCAATTTTTGAAGACTCTGATGGTTGTTGCGATACACCTTAGACTTGAGGGCTCCCCACACAAAGTAATCGCACACTGACATATCAGGTGACTTGTGTGGCCAGCTAGAGCTGCGACCAGACTGATGTCTGCTAACAACCTGTCTGGAGGGCAGACTGCGTAAATGTCCTCCAAGGTTCGGCCAGTTGTATGGGCAGTTGCTCCATCCTATTGGAAGTAACTGCAGGTCTTTTCTTCCTCCCCACCCTTCTGATCATCCAATGGTGTTTCATGGAAGTTATGCAGATTCTCCGCAATACAGAATCTGTGATTCTGTGAGCTGACATAACCACTCAAGTGAAACCGGGCTCCACCAGACATATAGAACAGATCCATGTCCAAGCCGTTCACTGTTATGACAGTGAACAGCCACTCACAAAACTGGAGGCACTGAGGATAATTTGCAGGTTTTATGCATGAACATCAGACCCTCGCTGGGGATGGATGTGCTGGTCCAGGTGTATTCATCTGCATGATCTACGTGATATGCCGGTCTCTTGCGACAGGCGTCGTTTGATTTGGTATAACTCTGAAGCATTTTCCTCTGAACTACAGTCACATTTTCTAGTGTGCGAACACAATTCAGATTGATTTTAAACTTGTTCAAAACAGATCCTGTCGGACGCCATTTTCGGACTAAGCATTGCAGAGCACTCTTTGCTGGCGCTTTGACACCGTTAAGCTTCTCAGCAAACAGCTGCCCATACCGTTTCCACAACTAAGTTGTCACGTAACTTTCAACAGCGAACAGCTGTTATTCCACTGTTAGTACTGCTTCTCTCACAGCCCGCACTACGCTCCGAAACGGTGTGGATTACGTGATGGTAGTACACATGGAGGGCGAGCGTCACGGGTTGCAGTTATATGCATACATTCACTTCCAATAGTATCCACTCGTCCGGGCCCCTTTTATTTGCCCCAATTTGTATGAAGGACACCCTGGCACATCGTTAGCAACGACGCATTTCGAGGCCGACAAAAATGAATCCAGCTCACGACTCGTATCGAATCCTAGATCCCAACTACGTCAGTGTAGCAACACACACACACACACACACACACACACACACACACTCGACACTTTCACCATAACCAAAACCACCCTCATTTTTATGAGATGGTAAGTAAATTTATCACGACTGCTTTTCGAAGATTCTCTCTGGTTATTTCTATGAAAATTATTTTTAAAAATATGCCAGAATAAACGAGCTATCGCGTACAATAGCACTCAAAAGTGTTTTGTAGAAGACATTAGCCACAATTACATATAGATAAGTTTGTGATAGAAAAAGCTGGGAATTGATAATTGAAAAGTGTGTAATTATAATCCATTTATTACAAAACTATATTTAGTTCATATACCAGTACTCTAATACTCTGTAGCACGTCCTCTTGCATTGATGCATGTCTGTATTCGTCGTGGCCTGCTATCCACAAGTTCAACAAGGCACTGATGGTCCAGATTGACCCACTCCTCAGCGGCGATTCTGCGTGGATCCCTCAGAGTGGTTGGTGGGTCACGTCGACCAGAAACAACCCATTTCAATCTATCCCAGGTATATCAGATAGGGTTCATGTCTGAAGAACATGCTGGCCACTCTAGTCGAGCGATAACGTTATCCTGAAGGAAACCATTCTAAGATGTGCACGATAGGGGCGCGAATTATCGTCCATGAAGATGAATGCCTCGTCAATATGCTGCCGATATGGTTTCACTGTCAGTCGGAGGATGGAATTCACGTATCGTACAACAATTACGGTGCTTTCCATGACCACCAGCGGCGTATGTCGAATCCAAATAATGCCACCCCAAAACGTCAGGGAACGTCCACCTTGCTGAACTCACTGGACAGTGTGTCTAAGATGTTCATCCTGACCGGGCTGCCTCCAAACACGTCTTCGACGATTGTCTGGTTGAAGGCATATGCGAAATTCATCGGTGAAGAGAACATGATGCCAATCCTGAGCTGTCCATTCGGCATGTTGTTGTGCCCATCTGTACCGCGCTGCATGGTGTTGCGGCTGCAAAGATGGACCTGGCCTTGGACGTCGGGAGTGAAGTTGCGCATCATAAAGCCAACTGCGCACAGTTTGAGGCGCAACACGACGTCCTGTGGCTGCATTATTCAACAAGGTGGCGTCGCTGTCAGCGTTCCTTCGAGCCATATCCATAGGTTGCGGTTGTCCACTGCAGTAGTAGTCCTTGGGCGGCCTGAGTGAGGCATGTCATCGACAGTTCCTGTCTCTCTGTTATCTCCCCCATGTCAGAACAACGTCGCTTTCGTTCACTCCGAGACAACTGGACACATCCCTTGTTGAGAGCCCTTCCTGGCACAAAGTAGCAATGCGGACGTGATCGAACCCCGGTACTGACAATCTAGGCATGGTTCAACTACAGGCAACATGAGCTGTGTACCTCCTTCCTGGTGGAATAACTGGAACTGATCGGCTGTCGGACCCCCTCCTTCTAATAGGCGCTGCTCATGCATGGTTGTTTACATCTTTGGGTGGGTTTAGTGACATGTCTGAACAGTCTGAGGGACTGTGCCTGTGATACAATACCCACAGTCAACGTCTATCTTCGGGAGACCTGGTAACTGGGGTCATGCAGAACTTTTTTTGATGTGTGTAGGTCATGTGGGAGTTTTGACTATTCGTGCAGTAAGGCAGCAGCAAATTGTTCCTTAGTTACTAGCTTCTACGTAGAACACGCCTGTGAAATGTGTCCCTGAGGTGTTCTGTTGGATTTAGCTCCGGGCGTTGCCATGGCCTCTATCTAAAACGCATATTTTAAGTGGGTTGAGCTGTGTTTTGAAACGTTCTCCTGCTGAAATATCCAGTTACTTTCTCCTATGTGGAACCATATTATTTTCTAAGGAAACTACCTATTTTCCTTCTATTTGGACTAGACGACCAACCCCACACCATGACGCTGCCACCAGCATGCTTAATAGTCATTACCAGATTCTTTTTGTTGTCCCTTCGGTTTTTTGGTCGACGTATGTACTGCACAGCCTCAGAAGGAAATACTTTAATTTTACTTGTATAACTCCATAAATCCTTAGACCAACCTGTAGCACTCCAAGTTTTATGTTTCTTTGAAAGCTCCGTTAAAGCACCTGCTACCAGGTGAGGTTTTACAGAAAAGACTTGAAGGTTCAGTCCATGACGCTGCTAAAGATCATTCCTAAATTGTCGATCCGATTTTCTTGGATGAGCGCCGATTGCTTACAGATAGTACGATCCTCCCTCAGCGTTTTTTTTTTTTTTTTCGAGGAATACATGACCTTTGCCTATTCGTTCCTTCGCTTTTGTGCCGTCGACTCCACACACTTTTTTGTTTCTATGATATGCCATAGTCTCTTCCCTTCTTCAAAGCATTCACAACAGCTTGTCTCACATCAGCCGATTATTCTTTTTGTGTTTTGACATGATGCTAGTTACCTCTACAAATAAACAATGTCTGAATGCCTAAGTAACAGTAGCTAATGACTACTGTACCACAAAAGCAAGTTACAAAATACTTTTGAGCTGAAGGGATAGTGACTCACATTGTTATTGCATAACCTTGCTTGTTTGCTAGGTAATGTGCAACCACACAGACGTGAAGCTCTTGATGGAGTGACGGCTATAGGCGAAAAGCTGTTTCTGCCGTGTAACCGTACATAATGTGTTTATTTTACAATCCAGATTTAATCTTGCGACATTTTTAAATGTTACTCTGAAATAAATATACAAAAAAAGTTCAAATAACAAATAGTAATATTTTGTCCTGCTTTTAGCTATTTGTCATTTTATTGTTTTTATTTTGTAGCACTTGAAAATGGACTAAGGCCGAAATCTAGATACTGAAATAAACATATTATATTCAGTCAAATGACGGAAATAGTTTTTCGAAAAATTTTTTGCTCTGGGTTTTGTCATTTGTATTTCTTATTGTTTCTATATTCTGGTGCAAGACCTAAAAATGGCCTGAGGCCGAAATCTAGAAAGTGAAATAAGCACATGATATTCAGTCAAACACAGGAAATATTTATTCGAAAAGCTTAGATGACTGTGGCTCCGGAAAAAGAAAAAATATCAAGTGTTACATAAGTTGCTCTGTTGGGACCGCAGGTAAAGAGCATTGACAACAAAACACCGCCACTACGAATTTCTTTTAAATAGTACTGTACGAAAGAGACGACATAGCTTCAAAAAAGAGAAACTACATTAGATTTTTTAATGGGAAAATGTATAATAATTAAAATGGCCAGTGGTTAATTTAGACGATACATGAGTTAAAGCACATTACATTGTGAATAAACGCTGCCAAAGCAACGTTGTGTAATGAGTATCGTCAAACAAAGCTGTCTGTGTCGCTCAATTGCGGTGCTATGCGTTACATTTTAGTACAGGTGTTGCAGCGAGTGGCATTGCTCCATTACTAAGGTGTATGCTGTCACTGCTCCTCTCCCAATCTCTCAAGCGTAAGCCGCACGGTGTTGCCGTCCGCAGTCGAGTTTTCAGTTCCGTTCATTGAATAATAACGCGCGGTTCATTTCTGTGAATAGACCCCTAATGACGGAAGTCAGCTTTCTGAAACATGTAGTGTAGTGAATAAAATAACAGTAGTAGAATTCATGCATTCTTTTATCGCCATTTATTCTGATCCTGGCACGGTCGCCATCACAACACGTTTTCTCTGTTTGACACGGCAGAGACGGGCGACCGGTGCGCGGCGCTCGAGTGCGGGCCGTGGTCGCGCTGCGAGCTCTCCGCCTCCGGGCTGCCGACATGCCGCTGCCTGCCGTGTCCACCCACACCCGCCCACGCCGCCCCCGTCTGCGGCTCCGACGGCGTCGACTACGCCTCCGAGTGCGAGCTCCGCGCCGCCGCCTGCCGCGACGGCGACCGAGACCTGACGCTGCGGTACAGGGGGCCCTGCGGTAAGTCACACGCCGAAACCTATCATACCCTCCCAGCCACACTACTGGCTCTTCAGAATGTTCACTGTGAAAGGCGGCAGTCGTCCCTCCTTCCATACAATTCTGTAGTCTTATAAAGTGATGCAGACTATCCTTTGTTTGTTTTCTCATATTTTTAGAATGACAGGAAGGAAGAACATGCAGGGAACGGAATTCAGTACATTCAATGTGTTTCTATTTCTTTACTTTATTTTACTTTTATTCTATTTTATTTTTTCCCGTTTGATATCCAGCCCACCATGTACACTGCTTGATAAATGCTAAGAAACATCTGACACTTGCTAAGGAACAATTGCCTGTTGCTACTGAACAACTGACAATTACTACAGACCAAATGACCAGTGATAGTAAAACGAAATGTAGAGGGCAGGACGTGTTACCTGCAGGAAGCCTGTGCACGAACGCTCTGTATCCATTCGACAGTTCATGGAGTATGATGTTTGACGAAGGTTTTTGTGGAACCAATTAGCGCGACATTCTGTGCGGTAGGGCAACCTGTCTGGAAGACATCATTTGGACCTTACGATAGAGCACGAGCAGTTGGACAGCTCGAAGCAGATCGAAGTATCACCACTATGGCCACAGTAATAGGTGTGCCCCAAGGTATCGCGATTAAAACAGGCTGCTGGAGGTAGGAATACTTTGAGAAAGTAGTAGGATCGATATGTACCCATTGTGACGAAAAGCAAGAGACACCTCACTTCTAGGCAGATACTTGGAGACCTTGCAGCCGCTACCGGTGCAAGTTTCTGTGCCACAGCCGTTTCGTGGCGATGAAATCAGCCTGGTTTGTATGCTCGGAAACCTGCCAAACGCCATCGTCGAGAAAGAGTTCAAAGGTGCCAGCAACAGTGCTCCAGAGTGATATCTACGACGAATATCGCTTCACGCTGGAAGCGATTCTGGCCACCAGTTAGTGTGGAGAATGAGGGTAACACGTTACACACCACAGAATGTTCACGAACGTCCCGCTATTGCCTAGGCATTATGGTGTGGGCAGGCTTTATGCACAATGACCGAGCACCGCTGCATATCTTTGCACGAGGTACCGTTGCATCACAGTGGCGCTGCAGGGAGATTATTCTGGAACATGTTCGTTTGTTTATGGGTGCGATAGGTTCTGCCTTCTTATTTATGGACGACAAAGCTAGCTCACACAATACTGCTGGTGCGTAGGACACACTGGAAAGTGAAGATATTGGAAGCATGGAGTGGCCTGTGTTACTCTCGGATCCAGATTCTATAAAGCACCCCCAGGATGCTCTTGGCAGGTGAGTTTGTAACTAACACCCCCTCTCCGAAACGTGCAAGGACGGAAAACAGTCTTGAGAGGGGAGTGGGGCTACATCTCCTAAGGATTTCTCAACAGTTTGTTAACCAGCATGAACAACAAGTGCAAAATGTGCATTAGTGCTCGATGAAGGCATGTTCCATACTGAAAGTCCGATATCGACCGTTATGATGGGAATCTCACCTGTGTGAAACATGAAAATTATTTGTAGCTGTTATCCTGCTATCCCATGTGGTAAAATCAGCACCATTCTCTGTCATATACACTCCTGGAAATGGAAAAAAGAACACATTGACACCGGTGTGTCAGATCCACCATACTTGCTCCGGACACTGCGAGAGGGCTGTACAAGCAATGATCACACGCACGGCACAGCGGACACACCAGGAACCGCGGTGTTGGCCGTCTAATGGCGCTAGCTGCGCAGCATTTGTGCACCGCCGCCGTCAGTGTCAGCCAGTTTGCCGTGGCATACGGAGCTCCATCGCAGTCTTTAACACTGGTAGCATGCCGCGACAGCGTGGACGTGAACCGTATGTGCAGTTGACGGACTTTGAGCGAGGGCATATAGTGGGCATGCGGGAGGCCGGGTGGACGTACCGCCGAATTGCTCAACACGTGGGGCGTGAGGTCTCCACAGTACATCGATGTTGTCGCCAGTGGTCGGCGGAAGGTGCACGTGCCCGTCGACCTGGGACCGGACCGCAGCGACGCACGGATGCACGCCAAGACCGTAGGATCCTACGCAGTGCCGTAGGGGACCGCACCGCCACTTCCCAGCAAATTAGGGACACTGTTGCTCCTGGGGTATCGGCGAGGACCATTCGCAACCGTCTCCATGAAGCTGGGCTACGGTCCCGCACACCGTTAGGCAGTCTTCCGCTCACGCCCCAACATCGTGCAGCCCGCCTCCAGTGGTGTCGCGACAGGCGTGAATGGAGGGACGAATGGAGACGTGTCGTCTTCAGCGATGAGAGTCGCTTCTGCCTTGGTGCCAATGATGGTCGTATGCGTGTTTGGCGCCGTGCAGGTGAGCGCCACAATCAGGACTGCATACGACCGAGGCACACAGGGCCAACACCCGGCATCATGGTGTGGGGAGCGATCTCCTACACTGGCCGTACACCACTGGTGATCGTCGAGGGGACACTGAATAGTGCACGGTACATCCAAACCGTCATCGAACCCATCGTTCTACCATTCCTAGACCGGCAAGGGAACTTGCTGTTCCAACAGGACAATGCACGTCCGCATGTATCCCGTGCCACCCAACGTGCTCTAGAAGGTGTAAGTCAACTACCCTGGCCAGCAAGATCTCCGGATCTGTCCCCCATTGAGCATGTTTGGGACTGGATGAAGCGTCGTCTCACGCGGTCTGCACGTCCAGCACGAACGCTGGTCCAACTGAGGCGCCAGGTGGAAATGGCATGGCAAGCCGTTCCACAGGACTACATCCAGAATCTCTACGATCGTCTCCATGGGAGAATAGCAGCCTGCATTGCTGCGAAAGGGTGATATACACTGTACTAGTGCCGACATTGTGCATGCTCTGTTGCCTGTGTCTATGTGCCTGTGGTTCTGTCAGTGTGATCATGTGATGTATCTGACCCCAGGAATGTGTCAATAAAGTTTCCTCTTCCTGGGACAATGAATTCACGGTGTTCTTATTTCAATTTCCAGGAGTGTAGATGGCAGTAGTATCGCGTACACACGGTATAAAAGGTCAGTGCATTAGCGGAGCTATCATTTGTACTCAGACGATTTACGTGAAAATGTTTGCGACGTGGTGTTTTAGTTAACAGACTCTCAACGCGGAATGCTAGTTGGAGCTATAAGCGTGGGACATTCCATTTTGGGAATCGTTAGGAATTCAATATGCTGAGATCCACAGAGTGCAGAGAGTTCCGAAAATACCAAATTCCAGGCATACCTGTCACCACAGACAACGCAGTGGCCGACGGCCTTCACTTAACGACACAGAGAAGCGGCGTTTGCGTAGAGTTTTCACTGCTGACATACAAGCAACACTGCGTGAAATAACCACAGAAATCAATGTGGGACGTACGACAAACGTTTCCGTTAGCACAGTGCGGCGAAATTTGGCGTTATTGGGCTATGGCAGCAGACGACCGACGCGAGTACTTTTGCTAACAGTCTCTCTTAGGCACGTGACCATATCAGTTTGACCCGAGACGACTGGAAAATCGTTTCCTGGTCAGATGGATCGCGATTTCAGCTGGCACGAGCTGATGGTAGGGTTCGAGTATGGCGCAGACCCCACGAAACCATAGACCCAGGTTGTCAACATGACACTATGCAAACTGGTGGTGGCTCCATAACGATGTGGGCTGAGTTTACATTAATGGACTCGATCCTCTGTTACAAGTCATTGACTGGAGATGGCTATATTAGGATATTTTGAGACCATTTGCAGCTATTCATGGACTTCGTCTTCCCAAACAACGATGGAATTTTTATGGACGACAGTAGGCTGTGTCAGCGGGTCACAATTGTTCGAGATAGGACAATTCGAGCGAATGATTTGCGCATCCAGATCTTCTTATATGAATCTCCCATCGAACATTTTTGGGATATAATAGAGGTCAGTTCGAGTACAGCATCCTGCACAGGCAACACTTCAGGAATTATCGACGGCTATAGAGGCAGTGTGGTTCAGTATTTATGCAGACGACTTCCAGTGACTTGTTGGGTCCACACCACGTCGAACTGCTGCACTATGTGGGGCAAAAGGAGGTCCGAGAAAATACAAAGAAGTATCCCATTACTTCTGTGACCACACAGTGTGTATGGGTAGCAGGTTGAGTGTTCCCTCTGATTGATTTATTACAAGAACCACTATTCGAGGTAGGCTACGCAATAGTTCTGGTGTCACATGTACCAGGTGCGTGAGAAAAGTAATGAGACTGACAAAGCTGCAAGCGATCTGGCAATTTTCCGTTCTTGTACTTGTGTACTGCTCTGTGTTCAACCTTTACAGGTGCTCGGTCCAAGTTTCAACTCCTCACAGCCACCACGTGATTTTTTAGAGCGCCACCAGTGAAGCTATGTTTCTGTTGTGTTTTACGAAATGGGAAGAGCGGAGTTTAGAGCAAAGTTATGCCATCAAGTTAAACTTGAGGAATCCACGAGTGTGAACTTTGAAAAGTTGAAACAGACCTAGGGGGAACAATCCTCATCAAGAACACAAGTTTTTCGCTGGCGCAAATTATATTTGGAAAGCCGAGAACACGTTGAAGATAAACGTCGCTCAGGTAGATCTTCAACTTTAAAACCGAAGAAAACATGGAACGGGGACGTGCTCTTATGAGATCAGACTGACGTTCAACAATAAGGATGATGGGTGGCCTGTTAAATACTCCCAGCGTTCATCAAATTTTGACCGGCGTTTTGCAGATGCGAATGTTTTGTGCCAAGTAGGTGGCGAAAAACCTCACAACTGTACACAAGAACAATCGAATAAACGTGTGCGTTGATCTTCTTGAGAGGATTGCCAATGACCAGGAATGGTTCAGTCTTGTGATCACAGGTGATGAATTCTGTGTTTTTGAGTGCGATCCTGAGACAAAGCGGCAAAGTGATGAGTAGCACCCTGGGACATCTCCTCGACCGATAGAAACTCGACTGAGCAAATAAAAAATCAGAACAAGGCTAATGTTCTTTTTTGACATTTGGGGTATAGTGCATAAAGAATTTTTTCCTCCAGGACGAACTCTGAACTAAGTGTTGTTCAAAGATATTCTTGAAAGGCTCAGGAAAAAGGCGAATAGAGTGAGACCGGACGTTGAAGACGAAGCTGCTTCATGACAACGCCCCTTGTCACAAGTCCACTCCCATTACGGAATCTGTGACCTCCAAAGACACAAAGACATTCCTGTCGTTCCACAGTCCCCTATTTTCCTGATCTGAGTCATTGTGACTTTTTTCTTCTTCCCATATTGAAAAATGCTTTAAACGAATATCCTTTTGTGGTCCTGAGGATCATTCAGAATCATGTGACCCACATTTTAAAGGCCCTACCAGTTGAAGCCTTTCAGCGCTGCTACCAAGACTGGGAACAACGGCCGGCCGGAGTGGCCGTGCGGTTCTAGGCGCTGCAGTCTGGAACCGAGCGACCGCTACGGTCGCAGGTTCGAATCTTGCCTCGGGCATGGATGTGTGTGATGTCCTTAGGTTAGTTAGGTTTAATTAGTTCTAAGTTCTAGGGGACTGACGACCTCAGAAGTTAAGTCGCATAGTGCTCAGAGCCATTTGAACTATTTGGGAACAACGTCTCCCCCGAAAGAAACTACTTTGAAACAATATTGTTTTCTGAAACAAATAATAACTTCGGTAGATAAAAATAAGTCTCATCACTTTTCTCACACACTTCGCATCCTACCTAGTGGCTTTGAGTATACCGAAAGGAATAGGTAAGTATAAGGTGTAGTCAAATGAATACGGGAGAGATGGTCAAGTATTAAGTAAACTGTCGGTTATTTCAAAAGACGTCGCCATAACTGCTAGTAAATCTATACCGAAATAGCATGGGGAGAGATCGGGATTGTATGGAGGATATGTAACGGTATCATAGCGAAGCTTCTTCAGTATAGTCGAAACATCTTTGGCAACATGCGGGACGGCATTATCCTGCAACAGAATGATGCCGTACGTCAACATTCCTGGGCACTGGACTTGTTGTGCACACTTTTGATAGTAAGCGTACGTGAGTCAAATGCTTTTCGGAAATCAATAACTACTGCAGCCGGCCTTCAGTTTGTCAAGAGAGAGAAATGCGTGTTGGATTTGGAGTGATCGATGTTTTCGGGGTTCGCGCTGGTTGGTATGGAGGAGATCATCCTGTTCGAGATATCTCATTATATTTGAACTCAGAATACGTTGTAAGATTCTGCAACAAATCGCTGTCAAGCCTGTTAGACGGTATTTTTGTGGATCACTTCAACCACCCTTCTTGTAGATGGGTGTGACTTGTGTCCTTTTCCAACTACTGGGCACGTTATTTTTTCGAGGATCTACAACAGATTATACTTAAAAGAGAGGCTAACTCAACCAAAAATTCAGTCTAAAGTCTTATAGGGATTCCATCATGCCCTTGAGATCTGTTCAGTTTTAACGATTTCGGCTGTTTCCCAACACCAGTCAACACCAGTGGCTGGTGGGCCCGTATGTTGTCAAGTTTGTTTCGACTCGGATGCAGAAGTTTCGCTGGGAATCCCATACACATTCCGCATGCAGTCCCGATCTCTCTCGATGAGATGTATGTATTTTTGGAGCCATGAATAAACACAGTCAAGGCCACCGATTTGCTTCGGACTAAGAGGTGCATACCTACATCTACATCTACATCTACATTGATACTCCGCAAGCCACCCAACGGTGTGTGGCGGAGGGCACTTTACGTGCCACTGTCATTACCTCCCTTTCCTGTTCCAGTCGCGTATGGTTCGCGGGAAGAACGACTGTCTGAAAGCCTCCGTGCGCGCTCTAATCTCTCTAATTTTACATTCGTGATCTCCTCGGGAAGTATAAGTAGGGGGAAGCAATATATTCGATACCTCATCCAGAAACGCACCCTCTCGAAACCTGGCGAGCAAGCTACACCGCGATGCAGAGCGCCTCTCTTGCAGAGTCTGCCACTTGAGTTTATTAAACATCTCCGTAACGCTATCACGGTTCCCAAATAACCCAGTGACGAAACGCGCCGCTCTTCTTTGGATCTTCTCTATCTCCTCCGTCAACCCGACCTGGTACGGATCCCACACTGATGAGCAATACTCAAGTATAGGTCGAACGAGTGTTTTGTAAGCCACCTCCTTTGTTGATGGACTACATTTTCTAAGCACTCTCCCAATGAATCTCAACCTGGTACCCGCCTTACCAACAATTAGTTTTATATGATCATTCCACTTCAAATCGTTCCGTACGCAGACTCCCAGATATTTTACAGAAGTAACTGCTACCAGTGTTTGTTCCGCTATCATATAATCATACAATAAAGGATCCTTCTTTCTATGTATTCGCAATACATTACATTTGTCTATGTTAAGGGTCAGTTGCCACTCCCTGCACCAAGTGCCTATCCGCTGCAGATCTTCCTGTATTTCACTACAATTTTCTAATGCAGCATGGTGCCGTAGGCAACCACAAACATTTTTCCATGAATGTATTGGCATACTTTTCTCACATTGGGATAAATTAAATAACAAACAGTTTGGTTATTTTTTTCTGTCTGTCTCCTAAGTGGAAACAAGTCTCCGAGAGCAGACGACATTCCGTCAGAACTACTGACAGCCTTGGGCGAACCAGCCGTGACAAATCGCATCCATCTGGTGTGCAAAATACGTGGCACTGGCGAAATACCCACAGACTTCAAACAGAACATAACAATTCCAATTCCACAGAAAGCAGGTGCTGACACGTGTGAATATTACCCAACTATCACTATCATGGTTGCAAAATAGTAACATAAATTCTTTACAGAAGAATGGGAAAACTGATAGAAATCGACGTCGGGGAGGATCAGTATGAATTCCAGAGAAATGTAGGAACAGACGAGGCAATACTGACCCTACGACTTATCTTAGAAGATAGGTTAAGAAAGGACTTACCTGTGTTTATCGCATCTGTAGACTTAGAGAAAGCTTTTGGTAAAGTCGACTGGAATCTCTCTCTGAAATTCGGAATGTAGCAGGGGTAAAATAAAGGGAACGAAAGGCTGTTTACAACTTGTACAGAAACCAGACAGCTGTTAAAAGAATCGACAGGCGTGAAAGGGAAGCAGTGGTTGAGAAGGGAGTGAGACACGGTTGGAGCCTATCCCCGATATTACACAATTTGTACACTGAGCGAGTAGTAAAGGAAACAAAAGGAAAATTTGGTTTATAAATTGAAGATCAAGGAGAGGAAACAAAAACTTGAAGGTTTCCTGACGACGTTGTACTACTGCCACAGACAGAAAAAGGACCTGCAAGAGCAGCTGAACGGAATGGACAGTGTTTCCAAAGCAGGATATAATATGAACATCAACAAAAGCAAAACAAGGATAATGGAATCTAGTCGAATTATATCAGGTGACGCATAGGGAATTAGCTTAGGAAACGATACACTTAATGCAGTAGATGTTTTTTTATTTTGGCAGCAATTTAATTGCTTGTGGGTGAAGTAGACGGATATAAGATATAGACTGGCAGTTGCAAGAAAAGCGTTTCTGAAGGAGAGAAACTTGTTAACATAGAGTATAGATTTGTTATGAAGTCTCTTCTGGAAGTGTTCTAAGGACTGTACCCATGTATGGAAATGAACGAGGGCGATAAACAGTTTAGACAAGAAGATAATAGAAGTTTTTAAGAATTTGGTGCTACAGAAGAGTGCTCAAGATTAGATGGGTAGGCACGTAACTAATGAGGAGGTATTGAACAGAACTGGGGAGAAGAAAAATTTGTGGCACAGCTTGACTAGAAGAATAGAGATGGCTGGTTTGACTCATTCTAAGGCATCAAGGGATCACCAATTTAGTCCTGGAGGGAAGATTGAAGGGGGGGGGGGGGGGGAGGAAGGGTCAAAATCGTAGAGGGAGACCAAGAGGCGAACACAGCAAGCAGACTCACAACGCAAGGATGTAGGTTGCAGCAGTTATTCCGAGACAAAGAGGTTTGCACAAGATAGAATAGAGTGGAGAGCTGCATCAAACCAGTCTTCGGACTGAAGACCACCACAACAAACACTTACTTAGCTTGCATGGCTTGCATGTATCGCGAATCTCCCGTCCAGTGCCAAGCCCAATTGACGGGAAAAAAATCGCAAGTAACTCCTGTACACAAGGGTAAAACAACGGACCTGCAAAATTACATACCAATATCTTTAACATTGGTTTTCAACAAAATTCTTGAAATATTCTCAGTGCGAATACATTTCCTTGGAAGGAAAGTGATTCCGTCCACAGATTAGCGTAGCTTTAGAAAGCATCGCTCTTGCGAACTCAGCTTGCCCTTTTCTCACATGACATCCTGCGAACCAGGAATCAAGGGCAACCAACGGACCGACGGATTCCATATTCCTATATTTCCGTAAATCATCTGGCAATGTGCAATACTGGCGACTGTTAATGAAGATACGAGCATACGGGCAGGTTCCAAATATGTGAGTGACTCCTCATGTTATAGATCCCAATATGTTGTCCACGACGGCGAATGTTCATCAGAGATAAGGGTATAGTCAGGAGAAACTCAGGGAAGTTTGATAGGACCACTGTTGTTCTCTATACACATAAATGATTTGGGGGATAGGGTAAGCAGCAGTCTGCGTTTCTTTGCTGATGATTCTGTGGTGTATGGGATGGTGTCATCGTTGAGTGACTGTAGGAGAATACAATATGACATACAAGATATCTAGTTGGCGTGATGAATGGCAACTAGCTCTAATTGTAGCAAAATGTAACTTAATACGGATTAGTAGATAAAAAATTCATAATATAGTACTAGTACTAGCTGATTGACACAGTCAAGGAGATTAAACAGCTACGCGTAACGCTGGAAAGCAATATGAAATAAAATGAGCATACAAGGACTGTAGTAGGGAAGCCATATGGTTGACTTCGGTTTATTGGGAGAATTTTAGGAAAGCGTGGTTCATCTGCAAAGGAGTCCGCCCCCGGTAGCTGAGTGGTGCCGGCACGGTAGCTCAGCGTGTTCGATCAGAGGGTTAGCTGCCCTCTGTAATAAAAAAACTGAGTTAATAGATCAACAACGATCTTAAAAGGGTGTCTTACGACGTCCGCCCCGATCAGATTCAACGAACAAAAGCGAAGAAAATTAGATTTAAAAAAAAGTGGTCAGCGTGACAGAATGTCAATTCTAAGGGCCCGGGTTCGATTCCCGGATGGGTCGGAGATTTTTTCCGCTCAGCGACTGGGTGTTGTGTTGTCCTAATCATCCTCATTTCATCCTCATCGACGCGCAAGTCACCGAAGTGGCGTCAAATCGAAAGACTTGCACCCGGCGAACGGTCTACCCGACGGGAGGCTCTAGTCACACGACATATACAGGGTGTTACAAAAAGGTACGGCCAAACTTTCAGGAAACATTCCTCACACACAAAGAAAGAAAATATGTTATGTGGACGTGTGTCCGGAAACGCTTACTTTCCATGATAGAGCTCATTTTATTACTTCTCTTCAAATCACATTGATCATGGAATGGAAACACACAGCAGCAGAACGTACCAGCGTGACTTCAAACGCTTTGTTACAGGAAATGTTCAAAATGTCCTCCGTTAGCGAGGATACATGCATCCACCCTCCGTCGTAAAGAGTCCCTGATGCGCTGATGCAGCCCTGGAGAATGCCGTATTGTATCACAGCCTTCCACAATACGAGCACGAAGAGTCTCTACATTTGGTACCGGGGTTGCGTAGACAAGGGCTTTCAAATGCCCCCATAAATGAAAGTCAAGAGGGTTGAGGTCAGGAGACCGTGGAGGCCATGGAATTGGTCCGCCTCTGCCAATCTGTCGGTCACCGAATCTGTTGTTGAGAAGCGTACGAACACTTCGACTTAAATGTGCACGAGCTCCATCGTGCATGAACCACATGTTGTGTCGTACTCGTAAAGGCACATGTTCTAGCAGCACAGGTAGAGTATCCCGTATGAAATCATGATAACGTGCTCCATTGAGCGTAGGAGGAAGAACATGGGGCCAATCAAGACATCACCAACAATGCCTACCCAAACGTTCACAGAAAATCTGTGTTGATGAGGTGATTGCACAATTGCGTGCGGATTCTCGTCAGCCCACACATGTTGATTGTGAAAATTTACAATTTGATCACGTTGGAATGAAGCCTCATCCGTAAAGAGAACATTTGTTGGATGAACCATTCGCAGAAGTGTACCCGTGGAGGCCAATCAGCTGCTGATAGTGCCTGCACACGCTGTACATGGTACGGAAACAACTTGTTCTCCCGTAGCATTCTCCATACAGTGACGTGGTCTACGTTACAGCAGCAACTTCTCTGATGCTGACATTAGGGTTATCGTCAACTGCACGAAGAATTACCTCGTCCATTGCAGGTGTCCTCGTCGTTCTAGGTCTTCCCCAGTCGCGAGTCATAGGCTGGAATGTTCCGTGCTCCCTAAGACGCCGATCAATTGCTTCGAACGTCTTCCTGTCGGGACACCTTCGTTCTGGAAATCTGTCTCGATACAAACGTACCGCGCCACGGCTATTGCCTCGTGCTAATGCATACATCAAATGGGCATCTGCCAACTCCGCATTTGTAAACATTGCACTGACTGCAAAACCACGTTCGTGATGAACACTAACCTGTTGATGCTACGTACTGATGTGCTTGATGCTAGTACTGTAGAGCAATGAGTCGATTGTCAACACAAGCACCGAAGTCAACATTACCTTTCATCAATTGGGCCAACTGGCGATGAATCTAGGTAGTACAGTACATACTGACGAAACTAAAATGAGCTCTAACATGGAAATTAAGCGTTTCCGGACACATGTCCACATAACATATTTTCTTTATTTGTGTGTGAGTTTGGCCGTACCTTTTTGTAACACCCTGTATATATATATATATATATATATATATATATATATATATATATATGAGATCGTACATAGAACGCAACTGCAAACTTTTTTGAGTATTTTATACTGTTCTAGTGTTTCGGATTCGCACCAGGTAGGACTGAAGGAAGACACTGAAGCAATTTAGAGACAGGCTGCTGGATTTGTTACCTGTAATTTCGAGCAACACGCAAGTATTACGGAGATGCTTCGTGAACTCAAATGGGAATCGCGGGAGGGACGGCGGCGTTTTTTCGAGTAGCACTGTTGAGTAACTTTGACTTTCAGACTGACTGCAGAGCGATTCTACTGATACCAACGTACATTTCGGGTAAGGACTACGAAGGTAAGATACGAGAAATTAGGGCTCATACGGGACATATAGACAATCGTTGCTCGCTTTATTTGCGAGGGGAACAGGAAAGGAAATGATTAGTTGTGGTACAGAGTACCCTCCGCCACGCACCGTACGAAGATTTGTGGAGTATGTATGTAGATGCCGTGTACCCGACCACCGTGCTTTGAACTTCGGAAGATGGTTGTACCGCCTCACGCCTTTCACAGCTCACGGCCAGGACCTGATCCGCCGTGGCTGCCGGACACCCTCGCAGCCTTTCGGCTGGCCCTCCGCATTAGCGGGCCCGCTGCTGGCGATAGTTGTGGCTATTGATCTCGGCAGCGTGACCTGTCTCAGTTTCCCGCCGCCGATAAATTACGGACAGCCTAGCAGCGCCTCGGCAACGGCAGCGGCAACGGCCAAACTTGGGCGGCCGCGCCCCACTCTCGCCGAAAAACGCGAGGCAACTTCTAATGAAGCCGCCGCCGTCAGCCGTCCATTAGGCAGCGTTTGTTGCTCGTCTCTGCCGCCCACAAGGTCCAAGGCACCCCGGCAGCGACTGTTTGCGGAAACACAAACGGGCGTTCCCGAAAATCTCCTCTGCAGTAACCAACATCGGTTCCGGAAACAACAATCGCACGAGACACAGTGGATACAGTAAGACACCGTAGCCTATTAACAAAATACGAGTGTTCAGAATATCTGATCGGATTTAACAGTTTCTAGTAAACAGAATACACCATGACATTGTCATCAGAGGGAAGTCTTCAGACTTAAAAATAACGGATGTATGCCAAGGCAGTTTCATAGACCTATTACTTTTCGCAGTATACAGGGTGCTCCAGAAATGGTATGACAGACGTCCAGTGATTGTAGAGGGTCTCTTGAGGAATAAATCGAGAACAGGAACCTGTGTTTAGGCAAGTCATCCAACGACGTTACAGAGCGTTGAAGTTACAGGCGCCGGCGCCTGCTGCTAGGCCACCCCTTCAGCAGCAAACGTGACTTTGTACGCTGACGGAACGCAGGCGGAACGTCTCGCATTGTTGTTTGTTATTGAGTGATCGCGACTGATTGTCACGATCGCCTGTGGAGAAGATGTAGATAGCTGCTGCGTATACAGGACTTGTCTCCTATAAACCTGTTGTCTCGGTGGATGACGGTTTTGCACATTTGTTTCCATTCTCATTTGGTTTAAAGGAGAAAAATAGACTTCGGATGGAAACCCGGATCCAAAACCGTCATCCACCGAGGAAAAAGAGCCTCGCATTTATAGGAGACAAGGCCTGTCTAAGCAGCAGCTATCTACTACATCTTCTACACAGGCGATCGAGGCGATCAGTCGCTATCACTGAACAACAAACAAAAATGCGAGACGTTTCGCCTACGTTTCATCAGTGCACAAACTCAAATCTGCTGCACAGGGGGTGGGCTAGTAGCAGGAGCCAGCACTTGTAACTTTGACGCTTTATGGCGTCGTTGGTTCAAATGGATCTGAGCACTATGGGACTCAACTGCTGTGGTCATAAGTCCCCTAGAACTTAGAACTACTTAAACCTAACTAACCTAAGGACATCACACACATCCATGCCCGAGGCAGGATTCGAACATGCGACCGTGGCGGTCGCGCGGTGCGGTTGTTGGATGACGTTTCCTATCCTCTATTTCTTCTTCAGGACACCGTCTATAAACCCTCGACCATTGTCGTAACATTTCTGGGACTCTGTGTACATAAATGACTTAGTAGACAACGTGGTCGCAACATTTCTAGGACTCCTTGTATATAAATGACGTAGTGGACAATGTGGGATATTCCATGAGGTTTCTCGTCGATGATACCGACGTATAAAGAAAAGCGGAAAAGTTAGAAAATTGTAGAGAATTGCAGGAAGACGTGGAGAAGAATGCTGGTTCTGCCTCACTACCTTTTATGGCCTTATGTCGCTTGGCAGGAGGCAGCTGAGAGCCTGCAACCTACATATCTGTGTGCTATACACACTGGACCTACAACTGGAGTTATGGTCTTGGGTGCGATTTCGTATGACAGCAAGAGCATTATCGTGGTTATGCTACGCACCGTGACTGTAAGTTTGTATATCAATCTGGTGATTCGCCCTGTTGTGCTGCCATCCATGAAAAGCATTCCAACCGGACAACTCGCGCCACATGCCGCTGTTGTAACCTAACATGCTCTACAGAGTGTCGGCGTGTTGCCTTGGCCTGCTCGATCACCAGATCTCTCTCCAGTTGAGGACATGTGGGACATCATCGGCGGACAAGTCGTGTGTTATCCATAACCAGCATTAACCATCCCTGTTTTGACCGACCAAGTGCAACGGCATAGAATTCCATTCCACAAATTGACATCCGGAACCTGTAGAACAGCCCGCATCTCGTGGTCGTGCGGTAGCGTTCTCGCTTCCCACGCCCGGGTTCCCGGGTTCGATTCCCGGCGGGGTCAGGGATTTTCTCTGCCTAGTGATGGCTGGGTGTTGTGTGCTATCCTTAGGTTAGTTAGGTTTAAGTAGTTCTAAGTTCTAGGGGACTTATGACCACAGCAGTTGAGTCCCATAGTGCTCAGAGCCAAGCCTGTAGAACATAATGCATGCAATTTTGCATGCTGTCATTCAACGTTCTGGTGGTTACACCGGTTATTAATGTACCTTCATTTCACCTTTACAATGGGTTATCTCGCGCTTTCATCAACCTGTGATCTTGGAATGTTAATCACTTACATACATTACCTATACAAATGTATTCTCGAAATGTCATTGCTCTATATTAATTATTTTTGGTGCTCCTATTTTTTCCATTAGTATATATTGGTTCCGCCTACGAGATAATGTTAAGCACACCGAGGTAGTACTATGAAATTTACTCTGTGCTCCGTGAACAAATACACTGAAATTACTATGTTTGAGAATGGTGTAAGTATTGTTATAAATAGTGGAAGACAGCTGAGCTATTGAGCTCTTGGGAAATTGTATCAGAGTCTGCAGTTGGTTGAAACGAAGACGGTACTTTGTAACACGTGCTTGCGAAATGATATGTCATTACGTACTTAAATACCAAGGGCGTTCAGTAAGTAATACAACACCTTTTTCTGAAAGCAGATTGGTTTTATTGAGGATTACGTACTATTCTCCACTCTTTTGGCTACAAAACCTTATTTCTCCGCTCAGTGCGACGCCCTTACGCCATTCTACTTGGACTGCCTGTATAGCCGCATGGCAACACTGTAGTGGTCGACGTCGTAAACAACGTCTTGCTGCATCAGTAAGCTCCCCATCCTCCACGTGTTGCTTCCCGCTGAGTAGTGCATCCAGCACTGGGCAAAACAGATGGAAATCGGAAGGTTCGAGATCAAAGATGTAGGATGCATGGGAAAGAACAGTCCAATAAAGTTTTGTGAGCTCCTCTCGTGTGCGCAGATTTGTATGAGGCCTCCCGTTGTCACGGAGAAGAGGTTCCTTTGCAGTTTTCCGGTATCGAACACGTTGGAGTCCTCTCTTCGATTTCCTAAGGTTAGCACAGTACATTCCCGAGTTGATCGTTCCACCCTGAGGTATGACATTAAACAGAATAACCACTTCAGATTCCCAGAAGACACTCGACATGACTGGAATGGCTGAGGGTGCACCTTTGAACTTTTTCTTCGGAGGATCGGAGGAGAGGTGGTGTGGCGCCATTCCATGTACTGCCGTTTTAATTCCAGTTCGAAGTGATGAAACTATATTTAATCGCTTCGGACGACTTCTCATAAAAAAATTATCACCATCGGCTTCATAACACACCAGCGGTTTGATACAGTTGGTCCTTCGTTGCTCTTCATTTATGGCCTGCTACTAGGCGGCGAGAAACCCAGCGTGTGCGTACCTTTGAGTACCCCAACTGGTGGACGAGTGTGTCAGAACTACCAACACAGAGATGTTTGATTGTGATCCGTCGATCACCCCGAATAAGAGTGTCCGCACGTTCCAACACTGCGGAAATCACAGCTGTGACGGCCGGAACTTGTGAGCTCGGACAGGATACGTGGCCTTGTTGCGATGATGACAAACGACTCACCTTGCTTTTGTTGACTGCCAGGCCTCCGTAGACATTCTACATGCATCTGTGAAAATCTGCGATGCTCTGGTTATCCGCCAAAAGAAACTCAATGACAGCTATCTGCTTGGAACGTACCTCTGCTACAGACGCCATTTTGTAGGGGACGTATAGGTTCACTACCTATTGAAACCTCAAACTAGAGAAGCTGAAGGTAGAATATTCCACGATGTCACACAACAAATTCCCCGTTTTTCAACCAAAATAGGGCGAGAAAAAAAGTGTTGCTTTACTTATTGATAGCACTTCGTATTTATCATATGAGTCAAACAAATGGAAATGAGAAACAGCATCTGCAGTTAGATTATGTAATTGGTTCCATATCAAGTGCGCAGAGCACATGGTCAATTTTTTTTCAAGGTACGATCGGCAGTGAAATTGAAACCACAGTGAATGAGACTTTGGGCAAATGTATTGCTCATTGTTTGTAATACGCCCAATGCACTTCTGATTTCTGAGAGCAAAGTGAGCGCCCAAAGGTGCCTAGGACGATTCATGGTTATTTAGAAGACCTAGACACTTTCAAGCGACAACAATAAATGATTATATTGAGGTTATGTATTATACGATTATATAAAAAAAAGCACTCCGTCTTCAGGCCACGAGTGGCCTACCGGGACCATCCGACCGCCGTGTCATCCTTAGAGGAGGATGCGGATAGGAGGGGCGTGGGGTCAGCACACCGCTCTCCCTGTCGTTATGATGGTATCCTTGACCGAAGCCGCTACTATTCGGTCGAGTAGCTCCTCAATTGGCAACAGCGCATGGCGGCTGGATGGTCACCCATCCAAGTGCCGGCCACGCCCAACAGTGCTTAACTTCGGTGATCTCACGGGAACCGGTGTATCCACTGCGGCAAGGCCGTTGCCATATGATTATATAACGCACAGGAAAGAACAGTATGTATGGAAACAGCAACTTAACAAGTCTTTTAGGCCACATTCACAAATTTCCAATTTTTGATCTGTTATTCACAAGTCACACGTCCAGTCTATAGCACAGCTCGGTTCACACATCCCTTAAAGAGTCCGCATCGATGTCAGCCACAGCCGGCCTGATAAGTCATCGTAAGTCGGCGTTGTTCTGTGGAAATGGAGATGTGAAAACAGTATCTCTTATGTAATCCCACAGGTACAAATTGCATGAAGTCAGGCCTGGAGAAAGTGGGGGCCATGCCAGTAACTAGAGATTGTTGATTGATGCACAACCAATTCATTGTCAAAGTAGATCAATATCCAAGAACTCACGAACGCCTTTGGAAGGGCAGTGGAGCATCACCGTGTTGACAAAGAAATATGTGTCTCTTATTTGGCTCTACAACGTATTCAGAGCCAATCAAAATTGAAGAGTATCTCTTGGGTAGGTTTCCTTGTAAGTAGCATTTCGGGTAACAGGTTTCCTCCAACGAACTCGATCAGCTGTCCGATTCTCAGCTTCCTCCGTGTTCATAGCCATGGACTGAAGTAATTAAGTTAGTAGCATGTTCCATGGATGATTTTGCATGATAGATCGTAATGATGTGGCACGAGTCATTGTACATTCATGCCGCAAATTAATTTTTACTTACAGTTACATTCTGAACATTTCTAACTCTTCACTTTCTTACAAAAAGAAAACTGATATACCGATGTGTGTAACAAATTCCTACCCACCACCTTCTACGGATTACAAGAATCCCTTCATAAGGGAGTAACTATAATGTGAAGCAGTAGCCAAAATGCCAAACTCCTTAAACAGATGTCTACAGGATGATCATGAGTGATCATCATATTCTCTCAGCACATTTTTGCGCAATGAAGGCTTTCTTTCCTAAAGATAGGTTACCCAAGGACATTATTCCATACAGCATTAGTGAATAAAAAAATGTCGACTTACTGATTTGTCTTTCCCCAAGATTTGTATCCATTCTAAACGCAAATGTGGCTGAACTAAGTTGTTTAGGCGTTTCAATTTTTTTCGGTTTAAATTCTCATTAATCTGAACCCCTACGAATTTTGAAGTTTCCACTCCATTTATTATTTCCTCAACCTGTGTTACACTTATCATTGGTGTGGTACATCTAGATGTACAGAACTGAATATGTTTAGTCATTTTATAATTGTCATTGGTAATTTTAAGAACTTTGTTTACCATTTCTTTTGGTTCTATATGTGTGCTTGGAGTGATTACCCAACAGTAGTGGACCTAATATTAAATCTTGAGGAAGCCAATACGTGATTTCTCGTGGTCAGAATTATGTCCCTGGACTATATTTCTTGAATTACTAAAAATGACTTTGTGTTCTTTTGGTTAGACATAACATTATCCATTCGTTGGCTATACATCAGTCCCATAAAACGTTGATTTGTCTCGGAGAATACTGTGATTCATACAGTTAAATGACTTGGACAAGTCGCAGAAAATACTAGCCAGTGCTATTTTATTATTTAGTGCTCGTAAAATCTGGTGAGAAAGAGCGTAAATGGCATTGTCAGAAGAACAACCCTTCGGAAACCCAAATTGTGATTTGCTGGGATACTATTGTTGTATTACCAAAAATTTTGGAAAATTATGTCAGCAGTGGAACAGGTCGGCAATTATTGACATCCTTTGCACAAATTCGTTTCCATCTATAACGAGGTATTCCTCTACTTCTGTATCCATTCGTTGGTTTCTACCCGAGTGCCTGTTTACGGACTCTTCCTTCTTTCATACGCAGATTATACTCTGCAAGCCTCAGTCTTCTTTCAGCAACGATTTTGTGCAGGCTGCGTAGACCACTTCTTATGAGCACTTCATCATATTAAACGTGGTTGCGATAGCTGATCTTCCACATTCGGTTTAAGCATCGCTGGTGGCAAACAATGAGCTTGTTTGCCGGTTTTACTGACAGTTTCCAGGTCTCAGACGCTTATATGACCATCGGTAGGACGATAGAGGACTACAGCCGGATCTCTGTGGATATATAAGTACTTACTCAGTCCGAATGCCATATGGATCGCATTCGTTGGAAGGCCGCAGAAGCTTCCAGAATTCTGTTGCTTATGTCTGCATCCACATCCTCGTTATTACAGATGAGGCTTCCCAGAGATGGAAACGATCAGCATCATGTAGACACATTGTTACTATTTATTTACGTTGTGTTTGTCTTACTATCATTTATTTTTATCCGTACAGAACTGTTCATTCCATACAACTTGATAGCCATCAGCTGTAAATTTTGTAGTGTTTCTGCCAGAAGAACAAGCTTAGATTGCTCATTCCAGGGTATGCCCATGATGAAGTTGTCCATAGTTTTTCTCATTATGAAATCTATGACTGATATAAAAGAATTGGGGACAAAACGCATCCTTGTCCGATGTCTGTCAGAGTACTAAAGAATGGGGTGTTCCCATCTTCCGGTCTTATACAGCAAACTGAATCTAGGTACAGGTTTCTGAAAACTTCATTCAGATATTCCATATATACTTACAATATTTTACCAAATTTCACAATGATTCTCGATTTATAGTCAACCAAAAAAAACAAAAAATAGGAAAAAGGAGCTTGGTTGCAGCGGGCAGCTGAATTCTATGCATTGTTTATCACGGTTCCCAGCATAAACTTTTGTTAGGAGCAGGATCTCCCACTTCGAAAGTCAGGCTGTTTTTCTCGTAGTCGACGTCTGCTCCTTTTTGTATCATTTTTAGAACAAAAAGCAAAGGACTTTGCCTGGTACATTGATAATTGTATATTCACCAAAGAAAAATCACCGTATGTTTTCAGAATTTATTTTATTTAGACGACCAGTTTCGGAATCTCATTAATGCATTCCATGTACAGGCAATCACATTTACCGATACTTGCACAAAATTAGAATCATGAGTACCTGTATTTCGTTAATTCCATGCTCTCCATGCATAGACAATCAGATATATCGATATTTGCATAGCAACACTAGCCTTCGAAGAACATATTCCAAAAACGAATTCTCAGAATCCGTATACTGAAGGCTGCAGTTATACAGGTAACGATGTATATGTCCATACGTGGAGTGTATAGGGGCCTGGGATGGTATTAACGAGGTGCCGAAACTGCTACTGTAAATAAAATAAATTCTCAAAACATACGCTTGTTTGGCGAATTTTCTTTGGTAAATATTTGACCGGCCACTGTCCCTTATTCACTAAGGATCAACAGAAATTGTATATTCTCTCAGATTTCCTTTCTTCGGTAGTTTAATAATCATGCTAAGCCTCTAGTCATCTGGAACGTGCCTTGTTTGCCAACAGGTATTGCACAGTCTTAATAAGGTGGTGGACTAAGCCCGGACCTCCATATTTCAGATTTTCGGCTGACATTTCGTCCAATTTTGCAACGCAAAAAACAAAATGTTACGTTATTGTGTCCTACTTCAGACATGGCAACGCTGTAAAGATCCCTGCAGCTGGATTGCGAGCCTAGATGAGAACAGCTATACGCCTTCGCTGTTCGCTCGTAATTTCCTTCTGCTCTCGCAGAACAAAGAGAGAGCGCATGTGTGACGGATGGGCGTACACGCACGCCATCTGGCGGGATCACATGCAAATCGCGGAGGGGACGGCGGGACTGCCACATTTGTGCTAATGGATAGGTTTTAATTAGAATGCAGATTGGCTGAAAGCGTAATCACGCGCATTGTTATCGCAAAGGCCAAAAGCTAATTTGCACGTCCAATTAACGTTCCTTTCGACCGTTTCGTCCTGAGATGCTAATGCTGACGCGTGCGGTAATCACCCTGATTAATTAATATTTTTCCTTACAGTTTCTAACGTTGGCAGCGCCATTCAGTAGCGACGGGATCGGTTCGCTCGTAACACTTAATACCCCGAGCATCAAGCGCTCTCTAGAGGGATTTTGTAGCAAGCAGCCCTTATCTCAGGCTTTGACGACAGTGGACATTCCGCTATACGGCAGAGTTAACGTTCGACAATTGATTCGTAATTGACCGCTATGTCTGGTTATTCCTGGCTGTGATTTCCAAACGTAACAACGGATAATGTTCCGTATGAATGCATTTCAGAGAAAGTGATGTGGACCCAGGTGTAATTTACATTTAGCAAATTTTTATTTGCAACGCTTCTTTCACATTTCTTTTATTTTTTAAAATCGACAATGAATTCCTAACAATAATTACTACTATTTCTCGCTAATATCACCTACAGTTATGTCATCTACTTAATTCTCGTGCTCTGCTTACTTCGCAACGTATTACTACTGGTATCGTCTTTTAATGGGATTTATGAAAGAGTTTATTTTATTCCATCGATATTTAAAAATAAGCTAAAGTTACCGCTGAAATAAATGCGATAATTTTTTCTTTGGCAAATAGTATAGTTTGTTAATACGTTATACAATCAGTTCCATTCACTGTATGAATTACTTTCACTTCCTGAATTACGTTATTAAACGGTGGCCCAATTCCGTTACTTGCCAGTGTCAGTTTGAGATAGCTTCATGTTTTTGGGAATCTAGTGGTGGTTTCAGGTATCAGTGTCTTAAATAAACTTTTTAACAAAATTTACGATACAGCTCATTACTCTTCCATGTGGCTATTATCAAATTTCATTCCCTTACTAAAAATTAGAACGCACGAAAATATGAACATCGTAGACTGTCTTATGAGTCATTCCTGGAAGTCGTCCATCGAAGGTTATATGGAGAGTGAGAGAAATTCGCTGGTGACATATAGTTTGGTTTTAGGAAAAGCTTAGGCACAAGAGAGACAATAGTTGCACTACAAGACCGTATGCAAAGTGCTATGACCAGGATAAAAATGTGGGCCTTTGTTTTATTGAATGAGAAAAAGACATTCACAGAGTACATTATAAACTCATGGAAATTCTCTGAATAGATTAGAAAGACATCCGCTGTTTAGAGAATTTATGTTGGAATACAATGTATGTTGGAAAATCATTCGTTAAGTCTGATAATTTGGTCATCGAATTGCTTAATACATATATATAAAGAGTCCAACAGTGATGCATTCTGTCACTACTGTTACTGAAGATGTACTCAGAGTGTCTTTCATGAAGGACTTGGTGATCTAGAAAAAACATAACGGCTAATGGAGTCTTCAACAACATTCACTATGCTGGTGATTTAGATGAACAACTTCTCAGCATAATAGGAGATTACAGCAGTAATGTAGGTCTGAATATCAATACCAAACACCTGACTCCTTTAAAAATGTAAATCTACGATTCGACTATTCCTGCAGTATGGTGTTTGACGTTTGACGAAACTTATTGTGGAACTCTTTAGTGAGACATTCCTTGTGATACGGCAACATGTCCACAAGATGAGTACTTATGATCCTGGACGAGCAGTTAGATGGTTCGAAGTCGGTCAAAGTGTCACTACTGTGGCCACGACAATGGGTGAACCCAGAAGCGTTATCTCGCTGTGAAAAAGGGATCTGAAGGTAGAAATGCTCTGCAAAAGCATGCCGATTGTCGTAGACGGAGCACCGCGCCGTAAGATGAACGATACGCAGCCCCAGTGGCAAAAAAGAACAGACATCTTACTCCTAGATACATGGCTGCAGACCTTGCAGCCGCTATACCTGTCTTTGTCAGAGCTATTTCACCATTATTAAATCAGTCTGGCTTGTATCCTTGGAAGACCGTTATATGCATCCTCTTTCAACCGCGCCATACTGAGAAAGTGTTCGTTGGTACAGAAAGCATGTCGGTCGGGATCAGCAACAAGGGTCCAGAGTGATGATCCCCGACGAAACGCTCTTCACAATGGTAAGTGCTTCTGGCCACCAGTTAGTGTGGAAAGAGAGAGGAACAGTTTAAGCACAACACAATGTTCATGATCGTCTTCGGTTGGCCTAGGCATTATGGTCTGAGCTGGCATTGTGCACAATGACCAAACACCGCTGCGTAACTTTACCACAGCGGTATTGCAGGTATATTGTTCTGGATCATGTCCGTCTGTTTGGGTGTCCGTTAGGTCCAGATTATGAATGACAACGTCCGTTCGATAGGATCGCTGAGGTGTTGAACGCACTGGAAAGTGAAGAAATCGAACATCGAGAATGGGCTACGTACTCCCCGGACATAAACCCCATAAATCACGCCTGGTATGCTATTGACAGGCGTATTCCTGAAGAAACATCCACTCCCTGAACTGTGCAAGAACTGAAAACCGCCTTGAGAGAGGAGTCGGACTACATCTCCCAAGGGTTTCTTAACAGTTTTCTAAACAGCACGAATAACAAGTGCGAAATGTGCATTAATGCCCGAGGAAGGAATATTCCGTACTGAGGGTTCAATATCGACCTTTGTGTCGGGAGTCTGACCTGTGTCAAACATGAACGCTATGTATGTCTGTTATCCTGCTTTCCATTTGGTGAAAACTGTACCATTTTTCATTATAAATATACCATTCCACATCTGTCACGCATGTAGTGTGTTTCATGTCGTCCGTCATTGTCTGTCATTATTCCTGTCCAAAAATGTCTCTACTCCTTAGCACTTGTCAAGTAGTCTAGATTAGACATGGAGATAAAATGCCGCATAGAGAACACCCGTAGTGATTTCTCAAAATTCGAAATAAGTGCCTCTAGCACGGCCCTAGACCTAAAGTTTAGCGTTCGACTTCTAAGGTGCTACATCTGGTCTGTACTTCTCAGCGGTTCTGAAGGGTTGCCACTAAATACGCCAACAACAAAGAAGATCGAAGTCCTTAAAAGGTGTATTTACCACAGAATGCTTAAAACACTTTGGACAGAAAGAATAACTAACACCGAAGTACTGTGATAAATACACAAAGAGTGCGAAATGTTAACATCATGTAAAAGAAGAAAAATTTCGTGCCTAGGATACACTTTACGGAACACCAAGTAGATGCTTACACAGTTAATAACATAAGGGAGGGTCAAGGATAAAAGAACAAAAGTGCAAAGAAGAATATCGTGGTTAAATAATGAATAAATATGCATCGCTTTTCTCCAATATCCATTAAAGGATAGGCAGAAAAAGAAGTACTTATACAACATTATAATATTGCCTTGCGGTCCCTTTCAGTGTCTTACCTCGTTGCTTTGACCAGTTCTGATTGCTTCGCAGGACACTATGGTAAGCAAACCAAATACCAAGAAAAAGAAGCCAAACAGACTGGTATTAACGCCTAATTTACCGCTCTTACACAACGTCGCTGTTCGTCAGCCGCGCAGATAACATGTATGTACTATACTAATCGTGCTCCTGTCATTCTTTCTTTACCACCATACAACGCGTAACAGCTTTCTAATACGCGTATTGCAGGGAGTGTTTCTGGAAAAGTTCACTCATTAAACTTGAACCTATGATTTGCATACATTAAACTCATATGCTCGAACTATCAGTTTTAGGGACTATGTCAGTCATGTGGCAATTGCTTCCAGCTTCACTTACAGTTCTCGTTGGAGTCCTGTCACTCTAGTAGCGAAAGAGGTGAAGCTTGTAACTGTATTGCAAGGTACTTCATGGTAAATCTTAAAACTATCTCGCATTAAAAAGGTGTGATTTTGGGGCAAACACAGAGCACTTACAACGCCGTCATATTCAAGATAGATCAAAACCAAAGAACAACATTCGTGGAACGCATTCTTCCCCTTAAAAAATAAGAAAAGTATAGAGTATTTCAAGTCAGTCTAGGACAAATTATTATCCGAGTTCGCGACTGTCGTCCATAGTACGTTAATTTTTCAGAGAACATGTTATCTGCGCTGTTTTATAGTTGATTGTAAACAATTCACACAATACGTCTGGAGTTCCCACCGTGCACCTTCATATAAGCTTCAGTTCGCAGCTGCAGTAAGCTCAGAACATGTTCGGATACGTGAAAGACACACAGCGTTTTGTCTCACAAGCTTTCAAAACTGACACGAACAGGTCGCTCATCACTGGCTGCATCCAGAGCACCAGAGCCAGAAGAAGGGGGAACTCAGACGAAGAAGTCTGAAAATGTAGGAGAGTGAAGAGAGCCAAACACCTCTGAGAAATACCTTGAACAGTCGATTTGTTCCCACTTCCCCAATGATTTCAGTAATTCCGAGGGCTGTTATCTATCCCTTCTGCCTTATTTTATCGCATGTCTTACAAATATCTATTAAATTTTGACTCTAATACTGGTTCCACTAAGACTACAATATCTACTACCAATTTTTCTTCTATGAAGTCGACGATTCCGCCCATTGTAGAGGTCTTCAGTGCATTCTTTCCACCTACCTGCTCTCTCCTTTGTGGTTACTAGCGGAGTTCCCATTATATTCCTAATGTTGACGCCGTTGCCTTCAGTTTCACCTAAGATTGTGCTGAGTTTTCAGTTCGCTGAATCAGTCTTTCCGATGACCGTTTTTTTTCGTTTTCCTTGCATTTCCTGCAGCCATTTTGCCTTGGCTTTCCAGCCGTTCCTTTTATTTCGTTTATAAGTGACCTATATGGCTATATTATTGTTTCTCCCAGCACATTTTTGCACTCCCTTCTGTCATCGACCAGTTGAAGTATTTCTTTTATTACCCAAGTTTCTCCGCGATTAACTTTCTTGTACCTATGTTTGTCTGTTCAAATTCTGTTATTGCGGTTTTTAGAGATGTCCATTCCTCTTCAGGTGAAATGGTTTCTCTGGTAGTCACTATCGCATTGTCTACAGCCTTACGGAACTTTAGACGCATCTCATCAGTCCTCCCTACAGCAGTACCCCATTTCTTTTAGGCGATTTCCTTCCACGTTGATTTTACCTAACGATTCTCTTAAACTCTTCACAATTACTAAATTGTGATCTGCGTCTTTAGATGCTCCTGGGTACGCCTTAAAACTCAATATCTGATTTCGCAATCTGTGTCTGACCATGATGTAATCCAGATGGGACTCTCCCACGCCTCTGGTCCTTTTCCAATAACACCTCCTCTTGTTATTTTTTTAACAGCGTATTCGATATTACTAGCGAAATGTTTTGCAGAACTCATATAATATTTATCCTCTCGCATTCCTATTACCAATCCCATATTCTGCCGTAACCTGTCTTCAGTTCTTTTCGCTACTATCACCACCACAGTCCTCCATGATTATTAGATTATTATCTCACCTTACAAATTGAATTAAATGTTCAGTTTCATAGCATGTTCACCACGTTAAAATCCCACCATACCACTCTCCAGCTCGTAGAATGTTACCCTTTCGAAGGTCACTCAATTTTTTTCTGATAGTCGCCTCCACCTTGAGAGTCGCCTTCCATATGGGGACCGATCCGGAATCTTCTGCTAATGGTGAGATCGTTAACAATTCATTATACAGGCCACACGTCCTATGGATACACATTATTTGTCTTTAATGCAGTGCTTTCTACTGCTTTCTACTTCCCTATGTCGTTGATCATTATTGATTCTTCCATCTTTTAGGGGTAGCTTCGCACCCCAAGGACAAGAGGCTGCCCTGAACTGTCTGATCCTCTGCCCTCTTTGATAAGGCAGTTCGCACAACCCGGATGACTCTCTGTGCTGGAAGTCTTCGTCCTCTGTTGGTACTGATTTTTATTCAGATTTTAATCACTAGCTGGAATCGAACCCGGGAGCGACCTCGTTTCTATTACTAATCAGAGATGCTATCCCTATGTGGTTCCAAATATAAAGTCCTCTTAAGTCAAACTTTGATTAAATGGCACTTTGTGACAAATTCTACCAGGTGGCTTCCTCTTTCATTCCTTTCCCCCGTGGCATGTTCATTACTAGACTCTCTCCTGCCTTCTTAGTATCGCATTTGTGTCTCCCATGACAGTTTAATTTTCGCCTCTTTTGAGGTATTGAAAATTTTATCTCATCATAAATATTTTTGTCAACCTCTTCATTATCTGCAGAGCTCGTAACCATATATACCACAGGTGTGGTTCGTCGTACCTTTGTGTCTGTCTTTGATACGAAGATTCGTTCGCTATGCCGTTCACAGCATTCACTCATACCTATTTTCTTATTTATTGTTAGACCTGCTGCTGCAAGCCCCTATTAGATATTGTACTGGTAAGCTTATATCGTGTTAGCAGAGGTCCTTTTGTTCCTGTCACCATATATCACTAATCCCCAGTACATCTAACGTCACCCTACGCATTCTTCTCTTCAATCTCTCCAACTATTAAGGAAGTCACCCGCTAACCCTGAGTACATCTAACGTCAGCCTACGCGTTCCTCTCTTGAAGTCCTCTAACTATTAAGGAAACTAACATTCCACACTCGGATATGTAGAATGCCTGATTTTTTTTCCAGATTACAAATACCTCCTGAGTAATCGTCACTCACAGATCTGTCCAGATCATCAGTCATCCAAACTGTGGGCCCTCCAACCGCTGAAAAGTTGGTTCAAATGGCTCTGAGTACTATGGGACTTAACATCTATGGTCATCAGTCCCCTAGAACTTAGAACTACTTAAACCTAACTAACCTAAGGACATCACACAACACTCAGTCATCACGAGGCAGAGAAAATCCCTGACCCCGCCGGGAGTCGAACCCGGGAACCCGCAACCGCTGAAAAGGCTGCCGCCGTTCTTATGTACCGTATGTTAGACTAGACTCTCCACAGATTCCGTCGTAAGATCGTTGTACCCACGTTACGGTGAAATAAACTGACGGTGTATTAAGCTGATTTATCATGTACGGAATTCGTGACACCCTTAGTTGGCAGTACCAACTAACAAGTACGTTTAGCTCAAGAGGATGGTAACAGGAAATGGCATCCACTTACGTTTACTTACATACGGATTCGAAAGTTTTGCAGTAATGTCCTGGTAATGTAGTATGAATCTGAAATAAATGGAACTTCCACTACACGGTTGTGCTGTTATCGATCGTTAACGAACGCATCCAGATGTGAGACAACGGCAGAACGGAAAAAAGCTTGCATTCACTGCATCAGATTTGCACCTGGTGGCCAAAATTGTTACTAAGTTATTTTCCAATATAGATCGTTTCCGCTTTGATGCAGTAGAGTATGAATCTTGTTTCGCTGCCATAAAATTACTGCTGCCCACGCTGGCCATCTGTGAACAGAACCACACGGTATTTCAGATTTACTTGACCGTAAATGCGAACATTTTAGGTTAGGCTTTACCATGTCTGTTACTGACGTAAAATGAAACAACAACTTACTGCTACCAGTCGCTGTTTATTTGTCTCCACGACGCGTTTCAAAGGTTTAAACCCGTGTCATCAGGTGGATTTATATTTGTTAGCATGACGTGTGTGTGTGTGTGTGTGTGTGTGTGTGTGAGTGTGGGTGGGTGGGTGTGTGTTTGTTTGTATTTTGTGTTATGATTTTTTGGAGAAACTTATGGTACTGTCTAATGGAGAAACAACCATAAATATTTAGTTATGTTAGCACGACACCCCGAAATGTACAAGGGATTGATCTCATTTACAAATATACTATCATGCCAACAGTTTGTACCCCCTGTCAGTTGAAACTATATGTACATCAAATAACGGCACAAATTGTACATCTATCAAATGACTCTGAGCACTATGGGACTTAACATCTGAGGTCATCAGTCCCCTAGAACTTAGAGCTACTTAAACCTAACTAACCTAAGGACATCACACACATCCATGACCGAGGCAGGATTCGAACCTGCGACCGTAGCGGTAGCGCGGTTCCAGACTGAAGCGCCTAGAACCTCTCGGCCCCACCGGCCGGCGCTGTACATCTGTCCGCATATTTTAAATCATTAACCAATGTATTGCCCCAACCTTTAGTCAGTTATTACACGTAACAGATATATTGTTAAGATAACCATGCTTGCTCTCATCCAATCGCTTCTTCCACCCGCTCTCTCCCCGTCTCTTTCTCTTTTCCCTCCTCTCCGTCTGCCCACAGCCTTTCATTCCTATCTGTGAATCCCAAGCAAAATTGTTATTTATGTATAAGAGTATGAAGTTTAAGCTATGTAAAGTTGACAGAATTGGATTTATATACCACCTGAAATATTTACTCCAACGCATGTACTCAATACCTCAAAACAAAGATCTCCAAAATCCTTTAAAACTTATTCTGCGGGCCGGCCGCGGAGGCCGTGCGGTTCTAGGCACTTCAGTCCGGAACCGCGTGACTGCTACGGTCGCAGGTTCGAATCCTGCCTCGGGCATGGATGTGTGTGATGTTCTTAGGTTAGTTAGGTTTAAGTAGTTCTAAGTTCTAGGGGACTCATGACCTCAGATGTTGAGTACCATAGTGCTCGGAGCCGTTTGAACCATTTGAACTTATTCTGCAATAATGTTGTTATGATGTATATTCTTTGTACTTTGTGATAATGTTTCTCTTCTGCTATATGATCCTTGCATCTAATAGTTTCCAGATGCCAAATTTGTTTACAAAAATATGACAGTATACATGTGATGCGTTACGAGAGCGAAAGGAACCTGTGACCACTGGAGGTACTCTGTTTTATTTATTTTAATTTTTCCGTCAGATACACGTTCAGTTTTTGGTTTTAAAAAAAAATTATGTTCTGAAATAGTGTTTGGTTTCTCTACTACACAGTACCATAAGTTCTTCCAAAAATCGTAACACAACACACACACACACACACACACACACACACACACATACACACACACACGGGGTAGCCGAGCGGTGTAGGGCGCCTTGTCACAGTTGCAAGCCCTCCCCCCCCCCCCGCCCCCCTGCCCCCCCCCCTCCCCACCGTCGGAGTTTCGAGATCACCCTCGGTCATGGGTGTGTGCGTCGTCCATAGCGTAAGTTAGTTTAAGTTAGATTAAGTAGTGTGTAAGCCTAGGGACCGATGACCTCAGCAGTTTGGTCCCGTAGTCCTTACCACAAATTTCCAAATTACACACACACACACACACACACACACACACACACACGCACATACCAACAAATGTATATCCACACGATTATAGAGGTTTAAATCTTTGAAACGCTTCGTGGAGATAAATAAGCAGTGACTGGAAACAGTAAACTTGTTGTTTCATTTACGTGACGTTTTGGTCTGTGCAATCAGAATGTTCGGCATAATAGCGTGAGGTGCTGCGTTGTTTTGTGTTGCAGACCCGTGCGCTGAAGTGGAGTGCGAGGCGGGCGGCGTATGCCAGCTGGACGAGGATCGGCGGCCCACGTGTCGCTGCGAGGACACGTGTTCCAGCGGCGGCGGCCAGCAGGCACCCGTTTGCGCCTCTGACGGCCGCTCCTACCGCAGCGAGTGCGAGATGCACCGGCACGCCTGCCTGCGGCGACAGGCACTGCGCATCATCTACCGCGGGGAGTGCAACTCAGGTGGGTCCCCAGTGACGTCACAGCCGCAACTAGAGCGCCTGTATAACAGGCTGAAACGTCCGCCACGTTTCCCCCAACTCTGAGGAATTGACTGTGTTCACTTTGTGGGTGGTCAACGTATTCCCGCAACTTTTTTCCGGTATTTCTTATAAAATATTTGATGTTTCATGTATGAAGTTTACTGAGCAGCAATTAACGTGTATTTTAGAATGTCTTTTCCATATAACAGGAAAATTAAAGTGTAATGTTACGCAGCTATAGAAAAGATGACTCCGAAATTGAGTGGTAGTTTGCAAATATTAAATGTAATGAGTTTAAAATTCAATACTAATGCGTTCAAATATAGATATTATGTACTAACAACCTGTGCCTGTATTATTTTTTGCCGGTATATAGGCACTTACAAAAGCAGAGTTCATTTTTTAATCATTGAATGAACTCAGTCGTATAAGCATTTTCACATAGGCTTATTACCAAAAATTAACATTTTGTTATTTTCTGTTCATTAAGTTAAATTAGTTCCTGCCCAGCCGGGGAAGCCTGAGTAAACCCTCCACTCACCCTCTGCCCAAACACCAACTGCAAAATTTGTGTATGTGGAATTCACGCTGTTATTAAATTTCTTTATCATTAACAGAAAAGTGAAGCACAAAATTGGTTGCTTGTTGAGCTGTGGTCAAAATTTTATTCATCAAACTTTTATTCTTGAAAACTTTATCTTACTTGCGCAGGTTCCCTCAAAATGACCAGTTCGCTATAAAAATATCTTAATTATAACTCGTTCTACCGTACCTCTATAAGATATATGGTTAAGTATCATTCAGTTTGAGTACGTATGTTCACGATAACGGCGTATAAATACGTAACAATAAAATATTCCTCTCCACTTTGCCAACTGCAGAAATACCGCAGGAATCGAAAAATTTTGAGACGAACTGCATTAGTATAGTTGTCGACTGGGGAAACTACATACAACTGTTTTCATGTTTGTAACTGCTTTATACTAATATATATTTACAGTACACAATTGAGCCTCAGATCCTCTTTCCCATATGTCTCTGCGGCACCTTACACAGGATCTTTTTCTTTGTTTTTAGGTCACTAGGAAATATAAACATATGAAAACCATTTTTCGCATGGTTAGTGCAATTCGCAGCATAGCAGCCACCCATATTTACGACGAATTCTTTAATACATTTAATTAAAATCTCCACCCGCATCCTGGTTCAAATGGTTCAAATGGCTCTGAGCACTATGGGACTTAACTTCTGAGGTCATCAGTCCCCTATAACTTAGAACTACTTAAACCTAACTAACCTAAGGACATCACACAGACCCATGCCCGAGGCAGGATTCGAACCTGCGACCGTATCGGTCGCGCGGTTCATGACTGTAGCGCCTAGAACCGCTCGGCCACACGCAACCAGAATCATATGTGTACGGTATAGGCCATGAGGTTACGGCTGAAGAGTCGACATACCTCTACGGATATCAGAATGACATGCACCGGGTGACCTCACCAATAAACAGATCACCCCTCAATCAGGTGAATTTAATTACAAGTGTTGCACTATGGAGAACTTGTTGTTGTTGTTGTGGCCTTCAGTTCTGAGACTGGTTTGATGCAGCTCTCCATGCTACCCGATCCTGTGCAAGCTTCTTCATCTCCTAGTACTTACTGCAACCCACACCCTTCTGAATCTGCTTAGTGTGTTCATCTCTTGGTCTCCCTCTACGATTTTTACCCTCCACGCTGCCCTCTGCCCTCCAATGCTAAATTTGTGATCCCTTGATGCCTCAGAGCATGTCCTACTAATCGGTCCCTTCTTTTTGTCAAGTTGTGCCACATACTCCTCTTCTCCCCAATTCTATTCAATACTTCGTCATTAGTTATGTTATCTAATGATTTAATCTTCAGCATTCTTCTGTAGCACCACATTTCGAAAGCTTCTATTCTCTTCTTGTCCAAACTATTTATCGTCCATGTTTCACTTCCATACACTCCATACAAATACTTTCAGAAACGACTTCCTGACACTTAAATCAATACTTGATGTTAACAAATTTCTCTTCTTCAGAAACGTTTTCCTTGCCATTGCCAGTCTACATTTTATATCCTCTCTACTTCGACCATCATCAGTTTTTTGCTCCCCAAATACGAAAACTCCTTTACTACTTTGCGTCATTTCCTAACCTAATTCCCTCAGCATCACCCGACTTAATTCGACTACATTCCATTATCCTCGTTTTGCTTTTGTTGATGTTCATCTTATATCCTCCCTTCAAGTCACTGTCCATCCCGTTCAACTGCTCTTCCAAGTCCTTTGCTGTCTCTGACAGAAGTACAATGCCATCGGCGAACCTCAAAGTTTTTATTTCTTCTCCATGGATTTTAATACCTGTTCCGAATTTTTCTTTTGTTTCCTTTACTGCTTGCTCAATATACAGATTGAATAACATCGGGGAGAGGCTACAACCCTGTCACACTCCCTTCCCAACCACTGCTTCCCTTTCATGCCCCTCGACTCTTACAACTGCCATCTGGTTTCTGTACAAATTGTAAATAGCCTTTCGCTCTCTGTATTTTACCCCTGCCATCTTTAGAATTTGAAAGAGATTATTCCAGACAACATTGTCAAAAGCTTTCTCTAAGTCTACAATTGCTAGAAACGTAGGTTTTCCTTTCTTTAATCTTTCTTCTAAGATAAGTCGTAGGGTTAGTATTGCCTCACCTGTTCCAACATTTCTACGGAATCCAAACTGATCTTCCCCGAGGTCGGCTTCTACTACTTTTTCCATTCGTCTGTAAAGAAATCGCGTTAGTGTTTTGCAGCTGTGAATTATTAAACTGATAGTTCGGTAATTTTCACATCTGTCAACACCTGCTTTCTTTGGGATTGGAATTATTATATTCTTCTTGAAGTCTGAGGGTATTTCGCCTGTCTCATACATCTTGCTCACCAGATGGTAGAGCTTTGTCAGGACAGGCTCTCCCAAGGCCATCAGTAGTTCTAATGGAATGTTTTCTACACCCGGGGCCTTGTTTCGACTCAGATCTTTCAGTGCTCTGTCAAACTCTTCACGCAGTATCGTATCTCCCATTTCATCTTCATCTACATCCTCTTCCATTTCCATAATATTGTCCTCAAGTACATCGCCCTTGTATAGACCCTCTGTATACTCCTTCCGCCCTTCTGCTTTCTGTTCTTTGCTTAGAACCGGGTTTCCATCTGAGCTATTGATATTCATACAAGTGGTTCTCTTTTCTCCAAAGGTCTCTTTAATTTTCCTGTAGGCAGCATCTATCTTACCCCTTGTGAGATAAGCCTCTACATCCTTACATATGTCCTCTAGCCATCCCTGCTTAGCCATTTTGCACTTCCTGTCGATCTCGTTTTTGAGACGTCTGTATTCCTTTTTGCCTGCTTCATTTACTGCATTTTTATATTTTCTCCTTTCGTCAATTCAGTTCAATATTTCTTCTGTTACCCAAGGAGTTCTACTAGCCCTCGTCTTTTTACCTACTTGATCCTCTGCTGCCTTCACTACTTCATCCCTCAGAGCTATACATTCTTCTTCTACTGTACTTCTTTCCCCCATTCCTGTCAATTGTTCCGTTATGCTCTCCCTGAAACTCTGTACAATCTCTGGTTCTTTCACTTTATCCAGGTCCCATCTCCTTAAATTCCCACCTTTTTGCAATTTCTTCAGTTTTAATCTACAGTTCATAACCAATAGATTGTGGTCAGAGTCCACAACTGCTCCTGGAAATGTCTTACAATTTGAAACCTGGTTCCTAAATCTCTGTCTTACCATTATATAATCTATCTGATACCTTCTAGTATCTCCAGGAGTCTTCCATGTATACAACCTTCTTTCATGATTCTTGAACCAAGTGTCAGCTATGATTAAGTTATGCTCTGTGCAAAACTATACCAGGCGGCTTCCTCTTTCTTTTCTTAGCCCCAATCCATATTCACCTACTATGTTTCCTTCTCTCCCTTTTCCTACTCTCGAATTCCAGTCACCCATGCCTATTAAATTTTCGTCTCCCTTCACCACCTGAATAATTTCTTTTATCTCATCATACGTTTCTTGTCATATAAACTTGTACTACTGTAGTAGGCGTGGGCTTTGTGTCTATCTTGGCCACAATAATGCGTTCACTATGCTGTTTGTAGTAGCTTACCCGCACTCCTATTTTTTATTCATTATTAAACCTACTCCTGCATTACCCCTATTTGATTTTGTATTTACAACCTTGTATTCACCTGACCAAAAGTCTTGTTCCTCCTGCCACCGAACTTCACTAATTTCCACTGTATCTAACTTTAACCTATCCATTTCCCTTTTTAAATTTTCTAATCTACCTGCCCGGTTAAGGGATCTGACATTCCACGCTCCGATCCGTAGAACGCCAGTTTTCTTTTTCCTGATAACGACGTCCTCTTGAGGAGTCCCCGCCCGGAGATCCGAATGGGGGACTATTTTATCTCCGGAATATTTTACCCAAGAGGACGCCATCATCATTTATCCATACAGTAAAGCTGCATGCCCTCGGGTAAAATTACGGCCGTAGTTTCGCCTTGCTTTCAGCCGTTCGCAGTACCAGCACAGCAAGGCCGTTTTGGTTAATGTTGCATGGCCAGGTCAGTCAATCATCCAGACTGTTGCCCCTGCAACTACTGAAAAGGCTGCTGCCCCTATTCAGGAACCACACGATTGTCTGGCCTCTCAACAGATACCCCTCCGTTGTGGTTGCACCTACGGTATGGCCATCTGTATCCCTGAGGCACGCAAGCCTCCCCACCAACGGCAAGGTCCATGGTTCATGGGGAAGGAGAACTTAACAAACTGAATAAATTATACAGGGTACAACGTAGCAACTACATTAAGTAGTGATGTATAAATGTGCCCGCCTCTATTTTTATTTTTACGTGCATATGATAATAATAGCAATAATTAAAGGCTTCACCAAAATGTAAAGAGAAGAATTTACGACACCTGTAAAGCGACGTGTAATAAACTGTTTACGCTATTCTTTGATACTGTTAGTGGAAAGATAAGTGATCTGTTGATTTAAAACGTGTATGGGTAAAAATCCTACGTCAAGACCGCAAATTTTCTTAATTGATTACCAGTTTCGGCTCATTGACGAGCCATCTTCAGATCTAAAGATACAGAAAAGTGAATATAAAAAGTGAACAACACAAAATAGTTTAATATTTGAATTCCCATTATGTAATACATACCAGTCTGAAATGTTGTCCAGTGTGTAACAATTATCATACATCGTCATATTCTTAGAGCTAAGTTGCCCTAGTTAGATAAAAAATCATACAGGGATAATGGGAAAAATGTTAGAACGTGCCACACAAAAACATGAAGAAGTATGTGGTGAGTGATATGAAATACCTTACCTGAAACGTAAACTCGTAGTCGGTTGTATAAACTGATAACGTTAATCACTAATCAAAATTATTACACTGCCCATTTTGCCACATACATGTACAAGCGATCGACAACAATGACAGCTGCATCGCACATGAGTGGCTGCAAAAAATATATCACTCCCAATACTCACAACAGGAACACGGACTTGTCTGTGTGACAGCTGTCAGCCAACTGGCTGGGGTGTAGCGTCATGAATACACGAAAACATTGCCAGACGCCGCTATCATCCAACTAATTTAATACTCTAGTAAGAGAAGGATGTTTATAAATTGAATTTTTTATAAATTTAAATTATATAAATGCGAGAAATTGTTTTCAGAACAGTATATTTGCAGTAAACAAACACTGATTATCGGCTGTTTGTTAAACAATAAATTAAAAAAATTAAACCGAACGAGGTGGCGCAATGGTTATCACAGTGGACTCCCATTCAGGAGGACGACGGCTCAAACCCGCCTCCGGCCTTCCCGATTTAGGATTTTTCCTTTTCCATCCTTCCCTAATTCGATGGCAAAGATGCCCTGGCTGCTTGGTCCCTTCCCCCAAATCAAGCAACCGAAAAAATTAAAAAATTAAAAACAGTAAATATTGAATATAGACCTATTTTGTATTGTTCACTTTTATATGCAATTTTCTGCATTTTTCGATCTAAATAGTCGGCCGCGGTGGCCGAGCGGTTCTAGGCGCTTCAGTCCGGAACCGCGCGACTGTTACGGTCGCAGGTTCGAATCCTGCCGCGGGCATTGATGTGTGTGATGTCCTTAGATTAGATACGTTTAAGTAGTTCTAAGTTCTAGGGGACTGATGACCTCAGATGTTAAGTCCCATAGTGCTCAGAGCCATCTGAACCATTTGAGGATCTCAATATGGCTCGTCAGTGTGCCGAAACCGATAATCAACAAGTAAAAAGAACTTTTTATCGCACGTGTTCTAAACAGTTTCCTTTGTACTCCAATTAAAGTAAGAAGGAGTACTTGAAATGATACTGAGTAGGTGGACGACTGAACGTTACGTATGGAAGGCAATGAGTTGCCTAGAACAGGAATGTGATTGTGAAGTAGCAGGAAGTTACATGGACGTAGTGTTTACGCGAGAACGCAAAAAGCATCCCTTCGGGTTCAGAACTATTTATTTTAATTATGACTTAAAGAAGGTAATTGAGGGCAATACCTAATGTGTCATATTCCACTGTTTCAGTTCACAGGTTTTCATTCATTTTCAAGAGCGGATACATTTAGCGTGAATCGAGAGTGCAGAAGCAGATGTTCAATGGATCGGCCCCAGGTGTATTGGCGTTTGGTTGTAAGTCGCTACAGGACTGCCTGAGGGGCACATCACATAGATCAGTAGTTTCCACGCGTCAGAGGTTCGAGTCCTCCCTCGGGCATGGGGGTGTGTCTTGTTCTTAGCGTAAGTTAGTTTACGTTAGATTGTGTGTAAGCCTAGGGACCGATGACCTCAGCAGTTTGGCCCCATAGGAACTTAGCACAATAAAAAAAAAAATATGCGGTGAAGGATACAGGTTGGTCTAAAAGTGAGACACACAGTAACAAATACGACACCTACAGTGTAAAGCCAGGTTTCCACATGCAACTAAAGTGACGCCACAGGAAATGGCAGAAAGGCTGATACGGGAGGAACGCCATGTGCTGTTCTTTCGACACACGCTTATGTCAGACTTATAGTTGCACGGTTTTCACTACAGAGCCAGATGAGATTATTCAGACACTGGGATTGACATCCAGGCTATGGCGTTAGAATTGAACCAAGAATCTAGTAAGAAGAAGAGGAATCATTGTATTTTGAAGTGAGTTTTTCGCAGAAATAACACAGGGGCATCAAAAACACTTATGAACCAAACATTACTTGTAAACAAAAATCAATTCTTTCCAATATTTATACAATGTCCTCAAAACTACAGCCTTAATGGTCTTGTGTAATCTGTTGGAAGCTATTTAAAGTGCCCTGAAGACTCATTTGAAAGCTAATATTTTCACTCTCGCCCACTGCATCAATTAGGTTCGACGAAATATTAAAGTTACCCCCGTCGTTTTTAACAATACCGAATTTTGAGTGGTACGTTTGGTACAAGTGCACTAAAAGATGTTGTAATATAACTGATTTCCTTTATTAAAGATACACTCAATCTGAACCTATACATCCACCAGAAACCTTGTTACTTCATTTCTCAAATGTACACGCCAAGTGTTCAAGGGCACTCAAGTTGCCAGTACTAGAAGTTGAATATTCTACCAGTATACATTAATTTTCATCGATTTTAGAATTAAGCGTACTGCTGTGAAACTACAAATTTCATTTAAGCACTCAGTAAAACTTGCTTACTCAAACGCAAATCTTATCCACGTATCATGTAAGAAGCAACATATACTTTAACCACGTAAATTAAGAATTATGTGCTGATAAAGGTTTTATATACCAACGTCTCACTTCTTGCCATTGAAACAAAATAAACTGTATTAAAATCAACGTACTTTGGAGAAATCTTTATTGAGGTGCACCACTGAAACTACATATTTTCATAACACACAAACATAAATACGAAAACCACCTAACATGTCGTTTTAGAAGCCGTGAATCACGATGGTGGCTGCTCGATTTCTTTCTGACGCCAGTCGGTGTGGGAAGGAAGGTCGCACCATAAGGTTAAAGCGTCTTTAACTTTTGTGGCATGGTCAAATGTGACGTCATTCGAGTAGCGTCACTAGAAACTGACTGTTTCCACATGGAACTTTGATGAAGCCACTCGAGTGGCGGCCAAGTGACGTCTCTTTTGCTGCATGTGGAAACCCTGCGTAAGGCTGGGGTGACTTGAACAGAATTTTTTGGAAAGTCAGACATACTGCGGCGATTCGCACCGTATTTTAGCCAAGCAACCAGCTGCGGAGAGCCAAATATCGTGTCATCCTGTAAAAACCAGCTGTGACATGCACATGATACAAAGACACATCTGTCTCTGTACCTAGTTTCCCACTAAAACTAATACTTTTCAAGTAAAAATCTGGATTCACATATTCTCCGCTATGCTGCTTTTCTCAATCGATTTTGAAGAAATTTTTCCATAAAAAATTAATTCTTTCGCATCTTATAGTGTGACATCGCCGTCCGATAGTGAACTGGCTCCATTTTTGTTATTATTTATGATCGTTGTGAATTTTGTAATTCAGTTGCTCACTGAACACATTTCGATAAGTTTGTATTGAAAATATAGTCACTAGCCAGTTTAAGTTTTGTGGCGTTTCACATTCATTGCTGGCTGGGGTACATAACGTTGGTCGACAATATATGAGCAAACCTGCTACTGAATGTTTCGTAAATGAATCTATGCAGACAAGAAAAGATTACACATATAGTATATTACTAACTCTGCTGCTGCACCTGCGATTCTCTATCCCTAGTTTTAAAACGAAAATAACTCTTAATGCAATGTTAACTTACAATGTCACTGTAACTGATTTGATGAAGCCCATTAGAAGCATAAATACATGCCACAACTGCACGTGGGGCATAGCCGTTGCATTGAGTGGAGCACATCGTAGCCCATCAAGCCCAACCGCCTAAATATATTGCCTGTTTACATTAGGATGGAAAGAGATATGACTCCTCTACCAGCTTCAATATCAATTTTGACAGTTTATGTGCAACAATTCATGAGTTAATATGCATAAACTGACCAGTGATTCAATTTAAACTTTTCGAAATATATGTTATTGGTTACTTTATTTGTGCAGCTACAAAAAATGAGTGAGTCTTTCACCTGTCGCGTTTCGCTTTACTAAGGTGAAGCATCATCAGTGGTCTGTAATTGAGTTATTTCCATTTTGATTTAATAAATGAAAAGCACCAGTTTGCTTAAAGATCGAAAAACAGTTTGTTAACAATACGTTGGTTTCTACTGCGGTGATTAGCGCTTGGTTCTATCCTACATCGGGAAATGCCATTGATGTTTTTCTTCATTATACACTGATAGTTGTAGTCTAATTTTTAGTTGCTCTGCAGAACTATACATTTTTTACGTTTTACACAGCACATTTTTCGCAAACCATGGTTTTTTGTCTGTTTTTATAGTTCAAAGTATGTATTGTGGTTTGTGTTATGTAGTGTTGGCAACATGACATAGCCACTATATTCAGATTCTACAATGAGATCTTCAAATGGTTAAAATGGGTCTGAGCACTATGAGACTTAACATCTGAGGTCATCAGTCTCCTAGACTTAGAACTAATTACACCTGACTAACCTAAGGACATCACACACGCCGGATGCTGTGGTAGAGCAGTTGAAGGCGCTTCAGTCCGGAACCACGCGCCTGCTACGGCTGCAGGTTCGAGTCCTGCCTCTGGCATGGATGTGTGTGATGTCCTTAGGTTAGTCAGGTTTAAGTAGTTGTAAGTCTAGGGGACTGATGACCTCAGAAGTTAAGTCCCATAGTGTTTAGAGCCTTTTTTTTTTTTTTTGACATCACACATATCCATGCCCGAGGCGGGATTCGAACCTGCGACCGTAGCAGCAGCGCGGTTCCGGACTGAAGCGCCTAGACCGCTCGCCCACAGCGGTCGCAATGAGATCTTCTATTTGTTGTTCATTTGCTGGTGAGTCAGTATTGAGCTGTTGTTCGTTTGCATCTAGCGTTATATCTGTACGATTGACCACCCTAGGACAGAAATGGTATGTGTGAATGTGTTTGTTGTTAGGGGGTATTGTGAGCAAATCAAAATATAAATAATTGAATTAGAGACCACTGACGATGTTTTACCCGAATAAATCGAAAGCTTCTGGTGAAAGAAACACGCATTATTTGTAGTTGCAGCGTCAGAAAGAAAATACACACTAGAATTGTAAAGCAGCTGCGGAAAATAAGGCCACACAGATGAAGAAAAATAAGGACTTTGAGGAGGAATAAGTTTAGGGAACTATGTATTCCTCCTCGTGTCCAGTGGGACATAGATGCCCACTTAAAATACTGTAAAAACAGAACACTCAGTACCCATTCCAAATGCAAGAACTAAATTTTCACAATAATATGCTAAATTTTAATTAATTAGCTCACGAAAAGTTGAAATGGCCGATGGCGGGCATTCGGGTGTGGAATCTCCGAGCATATAGAGACGTTAAGTTCGAAATTGAGGTATTAGCACCCTTTGGCGAGTTTAAAGCAAGTGTACAGAACTCGTTTCTACACTAGTGGCCATTGCAATTGCTACACCACGAAGATAACGTGCTACAGACGCGAAATTTAACCGACAGGAAGAAGATGCTGTGATATGCAAATGACTAGCTTTTCAGAGCATTCACACAAGGTTGGCGCCGGTGGCAACACCTATAACGTGCTAACATGAGGAAAGTTTCCAACCGATTTCTCATACACAAACAGCAGTTGACCGGCGTTGCCTGGTGAAACGTTTATGTGTGCCTCGTGTAAGGAGGAGAAATGCGTACCATCACGTTTCCGTCTTTGATATAGGTCGGATTGTAGCCTATCCCGATTGCGGTTTATCGTATCGCGACATTGCTGCTCGTGCTGGTCGAGATCCAATGACTATTAGAGAATATGGAATCGGTGGTTCAGGAGAGTAATACGGAACGCCGTGCTGGATCCCAACAGCCTCGTATCACTAGCAGTCGAGATGACAGGCATCTTATCCGCATGGCTGTAACGGATCGTGGAGCCACGTCTCGATCCCTGAGTCAACGTATGGGGACGTTTGCAAGACAACAACCATCTGCACGAACAGTTCGACTACGTTTGCAGCAGCATGGATTATCAGCTCGGAGACCATGGCTGTGGTTACCACTGACGCTGGGTCACAGACAGGAGCGCCTGCGATGGTTTACTCAAAGACGAACCTGGATGCAAGAATGGCAAAACGTCATTTTTTCGGATTAATCAAGGTTTTGTTTACGTCATCATGATGGTCGCATCTGTGTGGCGACATCGCGGTAAACGCACATTGGAAGACTGTATTCGTCATCGCCATACTGGCGTATCACCCGGCGTGATGGTATGGGGTGCCATTGGTTAGACGTCTCGGACGGCACTTTGAACAGTGGACGTTACATTTCAGATGTGTTTCGACCCGTGGCTCTACCCTTCATTCGATCCCTGCGAAACCCTACATTTCAGCACGATAATGCACGACCGCATGTTGCAGGTCCTGTACGGGCCATTATGGATACAGAAAATGTTCGACTGCTGCCCTGGCCAGCACATTCTCCAGATCTCTCACCAATTGAAAACGTCTGGTCAATGGTAGCCGAGCAACTGGCTCGTCACAGTACGCCAGTCACTACTCTTGATGAACGGTGGTATCGTGTTGAAGCTGCATAAGCAGCTGTACCTGTACACGCTATCCAAGCTCTGTTTGACTCAATGGCCAGGCGTATCAAGGCCGTTATTACGGCCAGAGGTGGTTGTTCTGGATACTGATTTCTCAGGATCTATGCAGCCAAATTGCGTGAAAATGTTATCACATGTCAGTTCTAGTATAATATATTTGTGGAATGAATACCCGTTTATCATCTGCATTTCTTCTTGGTGCAGCAATTTTAATGGCCAGTAGTGTATAAGGAGCTAGCGGCTGGTATGCTCATCATTTATGTATAGTCTGGGAGTCTCATTAGGTGCGGCAGTACGCCGATGTGCGGAGAGAGCCTGGGAGTGCGCTGAGAAGCGTTGTGTGCTCAGGCAGCAACCCGTGCGCGGGCGTGGAGTGCGGGCCCGGCGCGCAGTGCAGCGTGGACTCCGGGGGCGCGGCGCGCTGCGACTGCGGGCCGCCGTGCGCGCCGGTGCTGCGGCCGGTGTGCGCGGCCGACGGCGGCGGCCACGACAGCGCCTGCCACCTGCGGCGCGCCGCCTGCCTGCGCGGGGTGCCCCCGCCGCGAGTGCTGCACGCGGGCCGCTGCCGCGACGCCGCCTGCCCCGCCTGCCCGCAGGCGCAGCTGTCGGCGCACCGCCTGCGCCCCGTCTGCGGCTCCGACCTCGTCTCCTACGGCAGCGAGTGCGAGCTGCGCCGCGCCGCCTGCGCCCTGCGCGCCGACATACAGCTGCTGCACGACGGGCCCTGCGGTCAGTACGCAGACACAACAGCAATAACACCTCCACGTACAGCACTGATGATGCCCAGTAGAGCTGTTGATAAAATATCGATATAGCCATATATCAATATGTCGACATATTTTCCAAAAACTACACAAATATCCGCGATATTTTTCATCGAAGTATCGATATCCAATTGCAGTATCAAGTGCCTGTATATTGCGAATAAGCCACGTGACGACCACTTCCCAAAATCTACATCTACATCTACATTTATACCCCGCAAGCCACCCAACGGTGTGTGGCGGAGGGCACCTTACGTGCCACTGTCATTACCTCCCTTTCCAGTTCCAGTCGCGTATGGTTCGCGGGAAATAAGACTCGCGGAAAGCCTCCGTGCCCGCTCGAATCTCTCTAATTTTACATTCTTGATCTCCTCGGGAGGCATAAGTAGGGGGAAGCAATACATTCGATACCTCATCCAGAAACGCACCCTCTCGAAACCTGGAGAGCAAACTACACCGCGATGCAGAGCGCCTCTCTTGCAGAGTCTGCCACTTGAGTTTGCTAAACATCTCCGTAACGCTATCACGCTTACCAAATCACCCTGTTACGAAACGCGCCGCTCTTCGTTGGATCTTCTCTATCTCCTCCGTCAACCCGACCTGGTACGGATCCCACACTGATGAGCAATACTCAAGTATAGGTCGAACGAGTGTTTTGTAATCCACCTCCTTTGTTGATGGACTACATTACATCACATTTGTCTATGTTCAGGGCCAGTTGCCACTCCCTGCACCAAGTGCCTATCCGCTGCAGATCTTCCTGCATTTCGCTACAATTTTCTAATGCTCCAACTTCTCTGTATACTACAGCATCATCCGCGAAAAGCCGCATGGAACTTCCGACACTATCTACTAGGTCATTTATATATATTGTGAAAAGCAATGGTCCCATAATACTTCACTGCGGCACGCCACAGGTTACTTTAACGTCTGTAGACGTCTCTCCATTGAGAACAACATGCTGTGTCCTGTTTGCTAAAAGCTCTTCAATCCAGCCACACAGCTGGTCTGATATTCCGTAGGCTCTTACTTTGTTTATCAGGCGACAGTGCAGAACAGTATCGAACGCCATCCGGAAGTCAAGTAAAATGGCATCTACCTGGGAGCCTGCATCTTATATTATCTGGGTCAAATGAACAAATAAAGCGAGTTGGGTCTCACACGATCGCTGTTTCCGGAATCCATGTTGATTCCTACAGAGTAGATTCTATTTTTCCAGAAATGACATGATACGCGAGCAAAAAACATGTTCTAAAATTCTACAACAGATCGATGTCAGAGATATAGGCCTATAGTTTTGCACATCTGCTCGAAGACCCTTCCTGAAAACAGGAACTACCTGTGCTCTTTTCCAATCATTTGGAACCTTCCGTTCCTCTAGAGATTTGCGGTACACGGCTGTCAGAAGGGGGGCAAGTTCTTTCGCGTACTCTGTCTAGAATCGAATTGGCATCCCGTCATGTTCAGTGGACTTTCCACTGTTGAGTGATTTCAGTTGCTTTTCTATTCCTTGGACACTTATTTCGACGTCAGCCATTTTTTCGTTCGTGCGAGGATTTAGGGAAGGAACTGCAGTGCGGTCTTCCTCTGTGAAACAGCTTTGGAAAAAGGTGTTTAGTATTTCAGGTTTCGCGTGTCATCCTTTGTTTCAATGCCATTATCATCCCAGAGTGTCTGGATATGCTGTTTCGATCCACGTACTGATTTAACGTAAGACCAGAAATTCCTAGGATTGTCTGTCAGGTCGGCACATAGAATTTTATTTTCGAATTCACTGAAAGCTTCACGCATAGCCCTCCTTACGCTTACTTCGACATCGTTTAGCTTCTGTTTGTCTGAGAGGTTATGGCTGCGTTTAAATTTTCAGTGAAGCTCTCTTTGCTTTCGCGGTAGTATCCTGACTTTTTTGTTGAACCACGGTGTGATTTTCCCGTCTCTCACAGTTTTACTCGGCACGTACCTGTCTAAAACGCATTTTATGATTGCCTTGAACTTTTTCGGTAAACACTCAACATTGTCAGTGTCGGAACAGAAATTTTAGTTTTGATCTGTTAGGTAGTCCTAAATCTGCCTCCTATTACTCTTGCTAAACACATAAACATTCCTCCCTTTTTTTTATATTCCTATTTACTTCCATATTCAGGGATGCTGCAACGGCCTTATGATCACTGATTCCCTGTTCTGCGCTTACAGAGTCGAAAAGTTCGAGTCTGTTTGTTATCGGTAGGTCCAAGATGTTATCTCCACGAGTCGGTTCTCTGTTTAATTGCTCGAGGTAATTTTCAGATAGTGCACTCAATATAGTGTCACTCAATGCTCTGTCCCTATCACCAGTCCTAAACATCTGAGTGTTCCAGTCTACATCTGGTAAATTGAAATCTCCATCTAAGACTATAACATGCTGAGGAAATTTATGTGAAATGTATTGCAGATTTTCTCTCAGTTGTTCTGCCACCAATGTTGTTGAGTCGGGAGGTCGATAAAAGGAGGCAATTATTAACCTAGCTCGGTTGTTGAGTATAACCTCCACCCATAATAATTCACAGGCACTATCCACTTCTATTTCACTACAGGATAAACTACTACTAACAGCGACAAACACGCCACCACAGGTTGCATGCAATCTATCCTTTCTAAACACCGTCTGTGCCTTTGTAAAAATTTCGGCAGAATTTATCTCTGGCTTCAGCCAGCTTTCCATACCTATAACGATTTCAACTTCGGTGCTTTCTATCAGCGCTTGAAGTTCCGGTACTTTACCAACGCAGCTTCGACAGTTTACAATTACAATACCGATTGCTGCTTGGTCCCCGCATGTCCTGACTTTGCCCCGCACCGTTTGAGGCTGTTGCCCTTTCTGTACTTGCCCGAGGCCATCTAACCTAAAAAATTTCAGTTATTTGTTGTTAGTTCTTTCCTTTCCCCAGTATGCTTTCATCTGTGAATTATGTTTCTTCTTTTTGTCTTCAGACCATTTTGAACCAGTCTTTTTAGCTACCCTGCCTTAGAATCCTTCCGTTTTCAATACCTTTTTCCTAAAGGGTTCTCTGTTGGTTATGTCTTCTGGTTTTACATTGTTTCCTTCTAAATCCTTTTTTCACGCCGTTGACCCAACTTCTTGTGGACTACTTATCCCACAAACGTTTGGAAATCTTTTTAGTTAATGTACTATCTTGCATTCGAAGTAGATGTCCAAAAAACATGAGCCTTCTTTTTCTCATTACGTTTGAATTATTTTCTATAGTTTGGTATATTTCAGCATTACTTCGTGATTTCAAACCTCCCGCTGTGTTTCACGGTCCTACTTTTTACTTACTATTCGCCCTTCTAGAACTTATAATTTATCTAAATTGTAGTTTAATGCCAGGCATTCGCTTGGATATAGGCATTCTGGCTACAATACTGTGTTGAAATGCCACATTTTTGCGTTTTTTGGACAGGCGCCTTTTATTCTACATTACATTTTTTGCAATTTTCGGTAAACATGTGAGATTGTTCTTTTGAAATTGTAGTAGAACATAATTTTACTTTCACTGTGTGAAGGAGTCTTACTACTTTTTGAGCTTTCATTACTTCCAGTCTTTCTCTTTGACTGTGTGATCTTTGCAGTGGGCAGAGTCGTGTGAGGGGAAATGCTGACGCAATAGGTGCTACCAACAGAAACTGCAACGTTTAACTTCCTCACGCAATTTTGACACTGCAGTTGTTACCTCGCTAGCGTTTGCAGAAATGAAAAAACTTGAAAGTCAACATGAAGTGTGCTGGACAAATCCGATATTTGACGAAACCAAATGACGGACCCATCAGATACCTTTTATTGCGCCCCTTACATGCAGTTACCATTGTTAGGAAAGTGGTTATCGCCAAGCGTGAACGTGCTTCTTTTCCTTTCAATTACAGTTCTAATTCTAAGAGGGATAAGTAGACTGCTAGCTTGTTGATGTACAGAATATCTAATAATAAATCAGTACCTGAATATACAGGGTGGTCCATTGATAGCGACCGGGCCAAATATCTCACAAAATATGCATCAAACGAAAAAACTACAAAGAATGAAACTCGTCTAGCTGGAAGAGGGAAACCAGACAGCGCTATGGTTGGCACGCTAGATGGCGCTGCCATAGGTCAAACGGATATCAACTGCGTTTTTTTTTAAATAGGAACCCCATTTTTATTACATATTCGTGTAGTACGTAAAGAAATATGAATGTTTTAGTTGGACCACTTTTTTCGCTTTGTGATAGATGCGCTGTAATAGTCACAAACGTATAAGTACGTGGTATCACGTAACATTCCGCCAGTGCGGACGATATTTGCTTCGTGATACACTATCCATGTTTAAATGGACCGTTTACCAATTGTGGAAAAGGTCGATATCGTATTGATGTATGGTTATTGTGGTCAACATGTGCTGTGTGTGCTGCTCGGTATCCTGGACGACATCATCCAAGTGTCCGGACCGTTCGCCGGATAGGTACATTATTTAAGGAAACAGGAAGTGTTCAGCCACATGCGAAACGTCAACCACAACCTGCAACAAATGATGATGCCCAAGTAGGTGTTTTATCTGCTGTCGCGGCTAATCCGCACATCAGTAGCAGACAAATTGCGCGAGAATCGGGAATCTCAAAATCGTCGGTGTTGAGAATGCTACATCAACATCGATTGCACCCGTCCCATACTCCTATGCACCAGGATTTGCGAGGCGACGACTTCGAACGTGGTGTACAGTTCTGCCACTGGGCACATGAGAAATTACGGGACGATGACAGATTTTTTGCACGCCTTCTATTTAGCGACGAAGCGTCATTCACCAACAACGCTAACGTGAACCGGCATAATATGCACTATTGGGCAACGGAAAATCAACAATGGCTGCGACAAGTGGAACATCAGCGACCTTGGCGGGTTAATGTATGATGCGGCATTATGGGAGGAAGGATAATTGGCCCCCATTTTATCGATGGCAATGTAAATGGTGCAATGTATGCTGATTTCCTACGTAATGTTCTACCGATGTTGCTACAAGATGTTTCACCGCATGACAGAATGGCGATGTACTTCCAACATGCTGGATGTCCGGCACATAGCTCGCGTACGGTTGAATCGGTATTGAATAGTATATTTCATGACAGGTGGATTGGTCGCCGAAACCGCATGGCCCGCACGTTCACCGGATCTGACGTCCCCGGATTTCTTTCTGTGGGGAAAGTTGATGGATATTTGCTATCGTGATCCACCGACAACGCCTGACAACATGCGTCGGAGCATTGTCAATGCATGTGAGAACATTACGGAAGGCGAACTACTCGCTGTTGAGAGGAATGTCGTTACACGTATTGCCAAACGTATTGAGGTTGACGGACATCATTGTCAGCATTTATTGCATTAATTTGGTATTTACAAGTAATCACGCTGTAACAGCATGCGTTCTCAGAAATATAAAACCTCAAAATCTTTTGTTTCTATATCTTCACAACGTCGTCTAAATATAATTGAAAAGGTATCGGTGAAATACCACGCTCTTGTCTAAGCGCTTTGTTAACATTTCTTCGAGAGATATTTCCAGGTTTTACCTTTACATTTATCTATAGTAGTGTATATATATACCAGGACTCGCTGAACAGTAATGCCTCCGAATTTCTTATGTGAAAACTCAAAGCCTTTTAAATAACACCTATGTGATTGAACTTCTACATCTTTATTCTTCATGTTTACATATTTCTTTCTAAACTCAATCACCTTGGCGATGTCTCCGAACGAGTGACCAGTTTGTTGATACTGTCAATGTAGAACCGTTGACTATGTTGACGGTACCACAACTCACTTCTGCTTGCACCGCCTCATCACTGTCAAAATGAAGTCCTCGAAGGTGTACTTCAAGTTTTGGAAACATATGAAAGTCTAATGAGGCCAAATTGGGACTGTGTGGAGGATGATCGATGACAGTGGACCCAAGGCTTTGAATTGTTGCAGATATCGCAGTACTCCGGTGTGGTGTGGCATTGTCATGATGAAGGAGAGGCTGCTGCGTGTGTGGACCAACTCTTCGAATTCGAAACTCGTTGTCATCATGCTGCCTCGCACGCACCGACATGTTATACTCTACAATTTAGGGCCCTCTAGCAGCAGAGGGCTGTAGATATGAAGACACGAAGGATAAACATTTAGAATGTTAATAACTTAAGGTTTATTTAAAAAGCCTTAAGAGTTTTCACCTAACAGATATGGAGGCTTTGCTTAACAGCGCTCCCTCATACTTCGGATAACTTCCATCAGATGCCTTTCCATAATACTCCATAGTTTTACAGTATACATCTTTCCCAGCGTTCCTTATTTGCAGCTCTTCGTAATTTTTTTGTTTCTTTCTGGGAAGTTTCCGTCAGGGCCCGCTGTAGAAGTAGTTCCTTTTTCCGTTGAGCAGCATGTTTTAATCATTCATTTCAAACACTACTCCTTTTTCGCTTTGTATCTACTTCTTGTCCCAAAGGTTTAAAAAGCTACCCTTCCAGTCAGCTGAGTTAGTTTCTGCAATTTTAATTCAATGTTTTTACGCATAGGTTCCTTTACCATACATTATATTAAAAGTTATTGATATTGATTTCTGATGATAATTTTCCAAATTGTTCCCTTTGTATAAGGGGCAGTCAAATGAAAAGGAAAAAAAGTAAGTAAGGAAATTACATACGTAACGTTCCTAGTAGATTGTCGACAGTTGGGAATGTGAGTCTCACGGGAAGCGTGCAAGAGATAAGTCGCTGCAGTCGCGCTATTTATCTGTGTCCTCTGTGGCTCAGATGGATAGAGCGTTTGCCAAGTAAGCGGGAGATACCGGGTTAGAGTCCCGGTCGGGGCACACATTTTCAGCCGTCCCGTTCGAACGCCGGCACGGTAGCCTAGCGTGTTCGGTCAGAGCGTTTAGCTACCCTCTGTAATAAAAGAACTGAGTAAACGGATCAACGAACAACCTGAACGAGTGTCATCGGACGTCCGCGACGAACAAATTCAACGAAATATATAGAACAAAATGAGATTTAAAAAAAAAAAAAAGTATGTCAACAACACCTGTCGGCAGCTTAGGATTTCAATTAATTATCATTTATTCTAGAGAAGCTGCACGGTCATCAGTGGTATCAGTTCTTTCGAGAACAGTTACTATCTTCATGTAGTGACCGTCTTGTCTCACGGGGGGAAAATTTTTTAATTTTTTCCATCTGCGTCGTTATCATTTAAGTGCCCCTTATAGATTTGTAATTGTGTGTTGTTCTTACCCTTTTAGTTTTAAGTGTTATTTTCTCTGTTACTAAAAAATAATCAGAGTTTATATCCATTCGTCTCGTCACTCTCACGTACCTGGAATAATTTTCTCAACTTTTTATTTGCTATTAAATAACATGTTATCGATCTATGGCGGTGGGAAATTTTGTGAATCTCTCATTACTTTGAAAAGAAAATTTTCCGTACCAAATAAATTCAAGTACACAAGTTCTTCAACATCATTCCATTCTGATTAATTGCTTCTCCATTTTTTCCAGCTATGTCCTTAAGTGGCTGTCATCCTATTCGAGCATTCATACTAATTCATAGTTATGGAGTCAGGGATACTTTGTAAGCTCTTGTAAAATTTATCAGGTTCACTCTTGCCTCCTACTTCCGGGACATTCACTGACATACAGAGAGGTGACAGAAGTCATAGCATACCTCCTAATATCGTATCGGACCGCTTTTTGCCTGGCGTAGTGCAGCATCTTGGCGTAGCTTGTACTCAAAAAGCCACTGGATGTCCCCTGCACAAATATTGAGCCATGCTGCCTCTACAGCCGCCCACAACGGCGATGACGTTGCCGGTGCAGGATTTTGTGCGCCAACAGACATTTCGATTATGTCCCATGTTGGGTGATGTGGGTGGCCAAGTCATTCGCTCGAATTGCCCACAATATTCTTCAACCTAGTCACGAACAATTGTCATCCGACGACATCCATAAAAATTCCATTGTTGTTTGGAAACAAATGGTCTCCAAGTAGCCGAATATAATAATTTTCAGTCAACGATCCAGTCCATTCCCTGTAAAAACAGCACACGCCATTGTGGAGCCACCACCGGCTTGCACAGTGTTTTGTTGACAACTTGCGTCCGTAGCTTCTTGGTGTCTGTGCCACACTCGAAACGTACTATCAGCTCTTCCAACAAATCGTGACTCATCTGACCACGCCACGAGTTTCCATTCATATAGGTTTCAACTGATGTGATTACAAGCCAAGAAGAGGTGCAGCAGGCGAAGTCGTGCTGTTAGAAAAGGTACTCGCGGCGGTCCTCTGCTATGACAGCCCATTAATGCCAGATTTCACCGCACTGTCTTAACGGATGCGTTCGTCCTACGTTCTGTACTGATTTCTGCAGTGTTGCTTCTCTGCTAGCACTGTCAGCTCTACGCAAATGCTGCTACTCTGGTCGTTAAGCGAAGGCCATCGGCCACTGCGTTGTTCCATGGTGAGAGGTAAACCTCAAATGTGGTATTCTCAGCACATTCTTGACACTGTGGGTCACGGAATATAGAATTCCCTAACGGTTTCCGAAATGGAATATCCCATGCATCTAGCTCCAACTGCCATCCAGAGTTCAAGTCCTGTTAATTGCCGTTGTGCAGCCATAATCACGTCGGAAACTTTTTCGCTTGAATCACCTGAGTACACATGACAGCTCCGGAAATGAAATGCCGTTTTATACTTGTGTACGCGATACTACCGACATCTGTATATGTGCATATCGCTACCCCATGAGTTTCGTCAGCTCAATATAATGCTCATAAATCATATAACTATATTCTATCTGCATTTTATAGTTGTTTTATTTATTCATCTGTATGACATTATCCTATTCGTATTGTTTATGGGAAAGGTCACGCACGTTCGATGTTTCTAGATTTACGAGGTCTGATATTCGTTTGGCTTTTAATTTTCTGGATATTGCAACAGTATTATCCGCCTAGTTTCCAAGGCCAACCTGAAGTTTACCGGTAATATTAATTTTCCACTGGTCGCGTTACGAGAGCTACGCAGCGAGTATCCCAGTATTGGGATTGCCACTCTCCTTCTTCTGTGACAGCTGGATGTCTTGTCAGAGTTTACTCCCTAACAGAACCTGGCCTCACAACTCCTATAGATCCCTCCCTACTGTATTCTGTAGGACACATTTCTGATTCAATTGAGGTCATTTTATTCGAGATAACTCATTATATTTGAGGTCACAGAGTGTTCTAAGATATTACAACAGACGGATAACTTCTGCCAAACTTCTTGTATGACGGGTGTTCGACCTATCTACGGTATATTGTGGTTAAAAGAGGGATACTTCAGCTGGAAATTCTGTATAGAATCTGACTTGGATTCCATCTGTTGCTGGTACCTTTTTTCAATTTTAGCGATTTCAGTTGTTTTTAAATATCACTGACTCTAATATCTGGATCACTCATATTTGCAGCGGTGCGTGGATTAAACTGCACCAGCACTCCTGTGTCCACTTCCGTAAACGAATATTTGAAATGGAGTGTGGCCATTCTGCTTTTTCTTTGCCCCTCCCCCGCCTCATGTCAGTTCCCTTTCCATTCATGAGCGTCTGTGCATTAACCTTGGTGCCGCTGACAACCTTTAACATAATCAGAATTTGTTTGCATTTTCTGAGAGGTGTTTGGATAAAATTTTGCTGCGAAGCCGTTGAATCCTTCACGCACTGCACTTTTGATAGCCAAACGTGTTCCATATAGCACCTCTGTACCTATAGTCCTATCATTAATTTGTAGTTGCCATATTTTCAGAATTTTCTTTATCTCATAGTCAAATAGTAAGAATGAACGACGGCTTTCCCAGGCATCAAAGGAAAGCTATATCTACGTGCATCGAGGCGAGCGAGTGGAGCATATTTCTATAGAGCCATTCATAACGCCACCAAGTTTGAATTTAGCGATACGTCAGGTGTGCCCAGCGAATATATCGTGAATTTATTCAGGGGAGGCCGAAGACTGTAGATATATGTGGCGTATTCAACACATTTAGGATAAAGAACTGCTGTGCAATCGGAAACGTACTATTTTAGGGATGGTAGGGCCATATTTTAGACCCAGGTCAACTCCTTTCACCGAAGGATACTTGGTTAAGATATCTGAGAAAAAGTCTCAAGATACTTTACACTCCATTAGTGGGCACAGACATGACATATACAATACTAATCGAATTGCCTCACATTAGTTACAGAACGAAACACAATTAACTGTCGTAACATCATCCAAAGTGTTTACGATGTTACTTCAAACACGACAGTATAAATGAACGACGATACGATATTGCAGTGCCCATGTTATTCGGAATTACGATGCAATATTTCTCCAGACATTTCAGATAGCCTAATGGGACGGCGACAGCTCGCTATAAGAGGGACATCCAGGTTCGACTCTGGTCCGGAACAAATTTTCATTGTCATCAGTCTGTTATACAGCTGATGGTTGTCCATATTCGCAGTTGCGAATACATTTCTTGTATAGTATAAATGCAGTACAGCGAAAAAAAGAGGCTGTATCTTCCAAACTTACAAAAATCACTTTATCAGTGTATTTATGTTCAGGAATTCCATATTGAATCTACCTCAGCCTGAATATACATACAAGGTGAAAAACGTAATTTAACTTAAAGCTAAACAAAGATTTTCAGACATGAAGATGAAGGGAATCTAGATGTAAATCGACTCTACACTCTACAAATCGCTGTAAAATGTATGAAATTTGACCCTTTTTACTGTAACATATATTACAGTTACACGTAATTTCACTCTTGAGTGATGATACAAGAAAGGTTGCTTATATGCTGCTAGCCATGCTGCGATAATATGTCCAGACCTCATTCTATTCATGGGTGAGGACACAAGAAAGGTTGCTTATATGCTTTCAGTCATGCTGCAATTATCCTACGTTCACAGTCTCTACAGCACACAAACGAAGAAGGCCGAAAAATATTTCAGATTCAGTCCGGAAAACACGCTATAATGTATAAAATGTCAATAGTTTTACAATAAGTAAACATTTTCTAAGCGAAAAAAAGCTGTTATATGCTGGCCAGTTACAAAATTGAATTTATACTTTATCTTAACTTATAATAAAATTTAACAAATGTAGCCCACCTTCACGATACATTATCTGTTCAGGAACGTATCTATAGAATAGAACGGTGATATCTTTTTACGGATGCATAATTTACTCTTTTCTGCGCAAGTGTAAGACAGCTGTGGGTAATGGAGGATATTTTTGTTCCTTGTGCTATTTTTGTGAATGCGTCTGTTACTCCAAATTGGGGCTGTTGTTCGACAATAAACATCATATGAGAGTAACTGTAATGTTAGGCCGTTGATAGAATGTCAACTTTTTAAACAGTTACCTAAGTGAGGCTCGAGGAAGGACAACAGATATAATAATTGCAGTTGTTTCTGTATAGTAAATACTTTGTATCCACGTATGGGATTGTCCCAGAACATTTTCTTCACTATATAAATGAATGACATTACGCAAATTAAGCCAGTTTGCTGGTAGTGTCATCCCCAAAATCAATAATTAAACCCAGAGCAAAAGTTGCTGAAATTAGACGTTTGAGAAGATCTCTATTACGTGATTTCCAATTCAAATGCTTATGAATATGGACACTGATAAATTCTGAACATTAGTTTTACCTGTTTGCTTATCCTGTCTAGTATAGAGTAGAATGAAGAGTGTGCTGTTACTGAGAACAGCTAATAACATTTCTGAATATTTCACTTATCATTCCTTGTGTTGTATCTTAACTGGCCTGGGTACTCGTTTCATCAATAAAGTGTTTTGTAAGTCTGCTATTTAGTTGAAAAACTGTCATCTCCACAGTGTCCTACCTATGAAACCACTCACTTGCTTTACCTCTACCTGAACTAGTAGAAGAATGTTCTATTTTTTATTCACATTCATCCTTTTTTCCCCAAAGAATTTATCTCATGTAACTGACTCTTTTTGTGAGTCAATATTTTAGTCCAAGACTACTGAGTTTTTAACGTTACACTACTTAGAATATTTCTAAATAAAAAGTATTTGTGTGTGGTTGACTTTTGGTCCACATGCCGCTAGATATTACTAAAATTTTTAAATTATTTTTCACAAGCAAAGAAAAATTATTAAGTAATACTGTGTAATATACTCCTCATAATCTAGGTCTCTTCCTCAACACAGTGGTAATTTCTCAGTTGTACATGTAAAACAATATGCTGGTTTGGAATTTAAGATGTCGTGAAGTAAACATTGTGAGTAGTACTAATCATAAAAGAAGATCCCTCTAAGCCAAGTAGCACAGGGAAAAGGTGGAAGTCTGAGGTATCAACGACGCGATGACATAGGAGATGCTGATTCACTTTCTTTGTGGACAATACCTTCTGCCATATACTGGGTGGCTATAATTAAACTGACAGTGTTCAGAGTGCTGCAATTTGGGCTGTATAAATCGCAGAACTCTGAAACATTGTAGGTATGTTCATAAATCGGTGCGCTCGAAAAGTACGCTGAAAAAATAGTAGTTCCACTTTCTGCCACCAGGGGAATATAAGGCACTGTAAGCAGTCAGAATGTGAAATGTTTCCTGTCTTGACGTCAGTGTGCTGTTTGTCTCTTGTCAATGCATTTTGATTTCTTTTGTAATGTGACTGTGAAAGGGTTAAGAAGGCTGAAGTTTTACATACACGTGCAATGGCTATTGACAAGAAAGACAATGCATAGCTGGTAAAGTTGTTTTATGAGAACGGCAGGAATATCACCGATAGAAACAGCGGCGAAGAGGCCCCACTTCAATAAATGGGCTAAAGAATATGATCAAGGAACTAGAAGTAACAAGAATTACATGGAGGAGCAGGGAGAGAGTGGCGGTCCACTCCCGTGGCAGTTGTTGATGAAACTGCTGTAGCCACTTCCGACCGTACAGTATACGCCTCAGATTCTGCAGCCAGTGCTCGACTTATGCCACCTAATTCTCTCCCCTGGTCGACAGTTCAAAAGAGTCTGCAGCACAAAAAAACCGTTCTAAGCACCATTGGACTTACCTAAGGGCATCACACACATCCATGCCCAAGGCAGGATACGAACCTGCGTTCGTAGCAGCAGCGCGGTTCCGGACTGAAGCGCCTAGAAGCGCTCGGCCACAGCGGCCGCCTCTGCAGCACAGTTTACGCTGGCATCTCTACAAGATTCAGAATTTGCACCAGATGAAGCCCCAAGATAGACCAGGTTTTTTGGCATGGATGGAAGTGAATGACATGTGTCCGAGTAACATATTTTCGATGGACGAGGACCATTTCATTCTGAACACACAAAACTGTCGCACATGGCGTTCTACTCCACCACATGTTGTTCAGAAACATCCACTGCACTCAGCTTCACAAGCTCCTTCAGTCTATGTCAATTTTTCTTCGAGTAGATCACACCACGCGGGCATGTCAGGTGTACAGTGACATCTGCACGTTGTAAGGACCTCCTTATGCATCAAGTGATCCCAGCTTTGCAAGAATGTAACTGTGTCCACGCTACTATTTTCATGCATAGTGGAGTGACACCACATTCGCTTGTCAGGTGACAGATCTGCCTCAAGAAACCTTCAGTAAAGACAGCAACATTTCTAAACAGTTTCAAGATGTGTGACCTCCAGATCCCCCAACCTAAATCCATGCGAGATTTGTGGACATCGTGTCTGTCAGGGATATACTCAGATTTTTCCTGATCTGAAGGATACCATACGACGACATATGACCTGATTACACCGGATATGCTGCGAGCAACGCTGTGTTATGGACGCAAAGTGCTGAAAATAGGATGCAGTGCTGAACATATTTTTTAATTTGTGTACATATCCTAGTAACGACTAGTAGCGAGCCAGAACCACAGTTACCGTGTGTTCGACCGTTCCCTTTTCTTGCATGCATATCACATTCTGACTGCTTACAGCGCCAGGTTTTCACCTGGTGACGGATAGTGTAACTATTATTTTTTTCGGCATACTCCGCGTACGCAACAATTAATGACCACTTAAATTAAAAAGTTCCCATTCAATAAAAACTTATAATCAATTATTAAATAGTAAACAACTAAAATAAATATTATAGTTCTAGACAGAAATAAAAAAAATTTAATGAACAAATAGAAAATGTGGTCACAAGCTGCGACATGGTGGCGAATAGAAAGTGACCTGAAACTGTAGAATAAATTTCTTTTACTTCACATCTATTGTCACAAACTTTTAGGTCCTCAGACTACCGGTTTCGGTCAGCAATGACCATATTCAGATCTGAAGCAAAATACGGGAAAAACACAAATACAACGAGTGGGTTGTCTACAGCTTAAAACAAAATAGGCCACGACGAGAAGTATTACTGACGTATATATGAACAGTATGCACTGTGAGACCTGAGTTTCTCCTGGCGTATACAACTTTCAAATAACTTCCGGGAATTCAGCCAGGTAACACTTTCAGCGACCGCCGATATTTCGGCGGGAGAACACCCCGCCATTTTCAAGGCAAACTGCAACGGACAGGCGGCATACATGCAAATTTAATACCTCGGTTCTCGGAGAGAAGCAGGAAAGATAACACACACACACACACACACACACACACACACACACACACACACACACACACACACACACACTGAACACTAGTGCCACCAAAGATGACCAAAGTCAGAGCTATCGATAGTGAGACTATGAATTCGCAGGTGAGGCAGCATTGACTCTGTTCCTCTGTTTTTTGACAAGGGAGAGAGCTGGATTCCAAACAGAGTTTAAACAGAAACCCCCATTCCTGTTAACGAGGTTGCTCGCTAATTTAATCTCAACTGCCTCCCTAATAACGCTGTCCCACTAGCTGGACGTGCATGCCAATATCTCGGTGTTATTATATAACATGGGGTGACCAGTATCCAAGCAATGTTCGGCAATAGCAGATCTATTTGGCTGCTGTAATCGTGTGTGCCGTTTATGCTCAGTACATCGGTCCTCCACGGTCCTGATAGTTTGACCAATATATGCCATGCCGCAGCTACAAGGAATACGATATACACCCGCCTTACGCCCTCCAAGATCATCCTTAACGAAACTCAAAAGTGCTCTAATTTTAGATGGAGGTCGGAAAACACATTTCACATCGTATTTCCGTAAAATGCGACCGATCTTATTGGACGTGTTTCCTACGTAAGGCAAGAAGGCAGTAAACTTAGTTGTTGACTCAGAATTATCATCAGTCACCCGATGTACAGTTGGTCGATAGCGCAACGCACGTTCAATCTGTCTATCACTATCAGGAACTCAGCTGATTTTTTACGTCGTTTGGAGGGACTGAGGCTGAATGACTTTGATATTTTAGTGAGTTTCGATGTGGTCTCTCTCTTCACTCGTGTTCCACTGTCTGATTCGTTGCGGTTAATTGAAGCCAGGTTTGGTGCTGATTTAACTAATCTCTTTAGGCATGTGTTGACATCCACTTACTTTTCATTTAATGACCAGTATTACGAGCAGACAGATGGAGTTGCGATGGGTAGGCCGTTGTCTCCTGTGATCGCAAATTTGTTTATGGAAGACTTCGAGGAACGTGCATTGGAGTCGGCGCCTTTAAAACCCGCCCGTTCCTTTAGATACGTTGACGATACCTTCGTTGTTTGGCCTCACGGTAGGGAGAATTTGAATGTCTTTCTAGAACATTTGAACTCGATCCACCCGAACATCCTTTTTACGATGGAGGTGGAAGAGGATGGTTGCCTTCCCTTTCTCGACGTGTTGGTTAGGAGGAAGGATGATGGATCATTGGGACATGCAGTCTACAGGAAACGTACTCACACCGACTTGTACTTACAAGCTAGTAGTTGTCAAAATTCGGCTCAGCGTGAAGGGGTACTTCGTACCTTGGTACACAGGGCACATGTCGTTTCTGACGCTGAGACTTTGCCAGCTGAGCTGTCCCGTCTTGAAGTTACATTTCGTCAAAATTGTTATAGTGATAGACAGATTGAACGTGCGTTGCGCTATCGACCAACTGTACATCGGGTGACTGATGATAATTCTGAGTCAACACCTAAGTCTACTACCTTTTTGCCTTACGTAGGAAACACGTCAAATAAGATCGGTCGTATTTTACGGAAATACGATGTGAAATGTGTTTTCCGACCTCCATCTAAAATTAGAGCACTTTTGAGTTCCGTTAAGGATGATCTTGGACTGCGTAAGGCGGGTGTATATCGTATTCCTTGTAGCTGCGGCATGGCATATATTGGTCAAACTATCAGGACCGTGGAGGACAGATGTACTGAGCATAAACGGCACACACGATTACAGCAGCCAAATAGATCTGCTATTGCCGAACATTGCTTGGATACTGGTCACCCCATGTTATATAATAACACCGAGATATTGACATGCACGTCAAGCTATTGGGACAGCGTTATTAGGAAGGCAGTTGAGATTAAATTAGCGAGCAACCTCGTTAACAGGGATGGAGGTTTCTGTTTAAACTCTGTTTGGAATCCAGCTCTCTCCCTTGTCAAAAAACAGAGGAACAGAGTCAATGCTGCCTCACCTGCGAATTCATAGTCTCACTATCGATAGCTCTGACTTTGGCTATCTTTGGTGGCATTAGAGTTCAGTGTGTGTGTGTGTGTGTGTGTGTGTGTGTGTGTGTGTGTGTGTGTGTTATCTTTCCTGCTTCTCTCCGAGAACCGAGGTATTAAATTTGCATGTACGCCGCCTGCCCGTTGCAGTTTGCCTTGAAAATGGCGGGGTGTTCTCCCGCCGAAATATCGGCGGTCGCTGAAAGTGTTACCTGGCTGAATTCCCGGAAGTTATTTGAAAGTATGCACTGTAATTATGACGAGGCATACCTGTTTTATAAAAACCATCGTCAAATGCTAAACAAAAATTCAGCGCTAGCATCGTCACACCTATATAAATAATAGTATATACAAGAATCATCTTGTCAGCAGCACTACTGTTCAAAACAAACTGCCGTGTGGTAGCCATTAAATGTTTGTGTCGCAAGCTCGCCAGATGTCGCTACGGTAGCCTTCTTACACATATTCTTAAATGATTATTGGTTCAAATGGCTCAAAGCACTATGGGACTTAACATCTGAGGTCATCAGTCCCCCAGATTTAGAACTACTTAAACCTAAGTAACCCAAAGACATCACACACATCCATTCCCCGAGGCAGGATTCGAACCTGCGACCGTAGCAGCAGCTTGGTTCCGGACCGCAGCGCCTAAAACCCCTGGGCCACTGCAGCCGGCTAAATGATAACTGTTGTAAAATAAAAAGTATGATGCAATCAGTAAAGCTTGTAGTGGGCTTGTAAAGTGTAAAAGTCACTACAGTAACAATATGCCATAAATTAAAACACGACGAATGTTAGATTGTTAAAATGGAAAAAGTTATGAACAGTAATTGACATATGTTCAATTGGCGAAATTTTAGATAATGACATAAATAACAAACAGCTTTCGGAGTTGTTGTTGTGGTCTTCAGTCCTGAGTCTGGTTTGATGCAGCTCTCCATGCTACTCTATCCTGTGCAAGCTTCTTTATCTCCCAGTACCTACTGCAACCTACATCCTTCTGAATCTGCTTAGTGTATTCATCCCTTGGTCTCCCTCTACGATTTTTGCCCTCCACGCTGCCCTCCAATACTAAATTGGGAGTACACAGAAGAATATAAAAATTACAAAACAAATAGCTAAAGAACCCAATGAATGAAAACAGACTGCAGCAAATGATCAGCGCCCTCTGTTGGCGCTACCACCAGAACGTCGTGTAGATGAGAAGTGGTTAGAGGAACGTAAGCCGCGAGAGGACCCCTCGTACTCTTCTCCATTTATATAATACACTTGATGAACTGGTAGCTGAAGAAGCTTGCACAGGATAGAGTAGCACGGAGAGCTGCCTCAAACCAGTCTCTGGACTGAAGACCACAACAACAACAATTTCATGAACTAGATAATCTTGTTCATGCACTGGTACGGTGTTTTATTTTTCTGTTCTTGGAACAGCGTGCCACAGAGTAAGAGGGGCCCTCTGGCGGTCAAGTTCCTCTGACCAGTTCACGCCTATGCGGAGTTCTGGAGGTAGCGCCATCAGAGGGCGCTGATTATTTGCTGCAGTCTATTTTTATTTACTGGGCTGCTTTAGCTATTTGTTTTCTAATTTTTGTATTAGTCTGTATACTCTGAAAGCTGTTTATTATTCATGTCATTATCTAAAATATTGCCATTGAGCGTCTCAGAATTACTGCAACTTTTTTTCCATTTTAACAATCTAAGTTTGGTCGTGTATTAATTTTGTCGCATTTTATTACTGTAGTGACTTTTACACTTTATAAGACCACTACAGACTTTACTGATTGCATCCGTCTTTTTATTTTAAATCGTACAATTATCATTTAAGATTATGTGTACGGCTATACGCCTACAGTAGCGACATCTAGCGAGCTTGCAGCACCAACATTTTGTGGCTCTTGTGCGGCAGTTCGTTTTGAACAGTAACTCTGCTGACTAGATGATTCTCGTGTATACCATAATTTATATATGTGTGACGATGCTGGCACTGATTTTGTGTTTAATATTTGACGATGCCACTATGGCTCCAGTATACCGAAACGGGTAGTCTGAAGACCTACAAATTTGTGACCATAGATATGAAATAAAAGAAATTTATTCTAGAAAATGTGGTTTCTGGCTGCACCAATGCCTCTTCGAAAATTATTTGTTTCAAAGGCCCCCCCTAATAATATACCCCTGAATCTGCACTTACTGTCATCATGACCCGTTCACAATCATATCGTTGTTGTTCATCCCTCTTGGTTTGTCTTTTACAGATGGCTGTGAAAACCAGATATGTAACAACCATGCGATCTGCAAGGTTGACACCTCGGGAAATCCACGCTGCGTATGTCCAGAGCCCTGCGAACACGTAAGTAGGAAGCAATCTCCATGTAGAACTCACATTACGGAGAAAACAGAACCTTAACACTATAGTAAAGCTGGCAGGGCTACAATGAAGCACAAATGGACTGTGGAACTACACGTATTAGTGCATGACCAAGGAGAAAAGCAAAAGGATACTGTCCTCTGGTCTCATCTGCAAAGGAGTAGAAATGGGGTTGGGGTGATGAATGAGAGGTGTGGAGCAGGAAACCATGCTAAATGTTAACATTGTTTGATTTTATTTCATAATATGATCAGAAGATATGAAATTCTTGATAGGGTTCTCGCTTCGTATACTGGACACTATCTGATCGGTAGTTATATCGCCACAAAAAAAGAGTTTTAGTCTCTTGAACCATCTATATAACACGTGTCAGTAATGCTGTGGAGCTCGACCGAGACTGTACTTTTTTATCAAAGACTGCTTTATTAATGGGCTGTGACGTTTTGTACCTTTATACGGACTATGGATACGAGCATTTCAATGCGTACCGGGAACGCAGACAGTTACCTGCAGGCAAACAAAAAACTATTACCTAACTTGCGGCTGACAGTGACAAAACCCTTGGAATGAGAGTAGCCTCATCTTCTGTAATAGCTGTAATAGTCGTCGAAGGTTTATAATACATGTTTTTCTCTTATCACTGCAGTAAGTAGAGTATTTGATAGAAATCTGGTAACTTTGATGGCTACACAAAAAGTCATTTTCTTCCACGAGAACTAAGTGCTTTTCGGCGATGCGTGTGTAAATTTATTTTAAGCTGTAACACCAAAGAGCTGTAGCCTCGAGAGAAATAACTAAATGTCTCCTACCTGCATTTTCTTGTCTCAGCAAGGTTGTTTTTATCTCCGTCATCACGTACGTTTGCCTCTCCCTATATATTTTAACCGCACCTACCGATCGTGACTACTCTCAATATCTTTCGCACAATGACGTCCGTTTCCGTACATCGCTGTTTTATTTCGCTGCGAGTGGGAAGTAGCAACAACAGTTTATCAGTGAAACTCCAATAGCCTCTAACTCTCCCGATTTAAGCAGTGCCTTCTAAATCAAATGTTCGCAGTTGCAGTTTCATCGTGTAACAAATACTTAACAGGAAGGTATACTCTATTAACATGAGAAGAATAATGAATTTCGAATCTATGTTATGTCTGTATTCCGGAATACCCATAGAAACAAGGTGTGAGAATTTCACAATTAAAAAGTTGTCGTGCTTCCGTGTGTAAAACAAAAGTTGAGGAAATATATTTTTCGACCATCAAATATAAGCTTTCCGCAGCTACAAAATAGCGCATTTCGCATCGAAATAAATTTGACGATGTGTGTCCCGTTTTATTTACCCAAATTGAATAAGTTCAGCCGGCCGTTGTGACCGAGTGGTTCTAGTGGATTCAGTCTGGAACCGCTCGAACGCTACGTTCGCAGGTTCGAATCCTGCCTCGGGCACGGATGTGTGTGATGTCCTTAGGTTAGTTAGGTTTAAGTAGTTCTAAGTTCTAAGGGACTGATGACCTCAGATGTTAAGTCCCATAGCGCTCAGAACTTTATGTTTTTTTCTTTTTTAATAAGTTCAGAGTGAATCTCTGACTTCTTACAAATGTACTATACTGTAATTTTTCGTTGTGCGTAATTAAGTTGTTGCACTAGCATTTCGTTGACATGTACTTACTGTGTTTACTAGTTGACAATATAGTAATTTGCGTAATACATTGAAATATAACATTGATTCTTGCATTTGAAACTTATTTGATTTATCAATTTTTTAAGTCTGTATATTGCCTGTGTAAGTTAAAACCAGTTATTTTTAGACAAATGCTCTTTATTGTGTCAGTAAAATAAACATTTACCAAATCATCTATCAACTACGGTTTTTGCCTGCTCTAGGACTACGGGACAACCAGCACTTCTTGCGATGCAAAACTATCAGAAATTTCACAGTATGGTGATACTTATTTGTGTTGATGTTCTTTTTAATACATGTTGTTTCAAAAGGATCCACTTGAAATATAAAGCTGACTGTGCTACGAGAATGAATATAGAATCTGGGGTTGAATTTTACACTACGCAGGGGACTACAAAGTTTATACGGAGTGTCCAGAGACGCTGCTGTGTGAGATTAATTTTTACTTTTTCTCTTAGTTTCTTATGTCTATATAAATTTCACGTTGCTACCATGAACTTTCTCAAGGAACTTATTCGTTTTCTTTTGCGAGTATTTCATTAAATTTTTTAAAAATATTATTGATGTTAAAGATACGTCTGTTCATTTAATATGTCTTGTGGTTGGTTTCTTACCTATATTTAAATTTCACTTTTCTACCATGAAGTTCTCGAGGAACCTCAAATTTATATATACATAAGAAATCAACCACAAGACATAATGAACGAACCGAGCGATCTTAAACATCAATACTGCTTAAAAAATTTAGTGAAACACTCGAAAAAGAAACCGGATAAGTTCATCCAGAATGTTCATAATAGGAACGTGAAATTTATATAGACATCAGAAATCAACCATACAACATATTGACGGATCTAAAACGTCAATACTATTTTTAAAAAATTATTGAAGTACCCTAAAAAGAAAACGCGTATAGTCAAAGCGCTGTGTGCTGCCAAAGATGACGCACACCAATACAAAACCTTAACACGGTTGTTCATATACACGCTGTGGAAACGTCTGTCAGAGAATTAATACAATATGTACCATAATGTCGTAATTTATGAAAAAATTCTCGAAAATAGAAATTCACAAAAGCAAACACGTCAAATAAAAAACGTCTACCCAGTAAACATCTATAAATTAATAGCACTTTCGATCGCTGTAAACAGACCACTACGAGCATATAGCAACCATAGATACACGCACAATCAAATAACGTGTATATCATCTGTATAACAGTGCTTATACTTCGTAAACATATGACATTGTAGCTCCAAAACTGTCACATTACTCTCAGAACAAATTAATCACCACCTTAAATCAGAAAATGCAGAACGACACTCCAAATACAGTTACCATTAATGTTATATGTATGTCAGTCCATCTAGACAATATATACATATAAGTGGCAGTCCTTGCTTAGTGGTCTTCTGTATCATAAAAATGTATAATGGAGATAATTTCATCCACACTGTAATCGCAGGTCACTCGATAATGGCAATTTAGACGAAAAGTATCTGTAGTGAAAGAGAAGAAATGAAACTTAATCTCACAAACTTAATCTCACACAGCAGCTAGTCAGGAGCCTCATTATAAGTATGTCACTTACACTACCCTGTATGTCGTATGGAACACATACTGTGCACCAAAAAAACTCTATTTTGAAGAGACTTGTCCTATTTTACTAGGGTCTTCTTTCCGTATGTATGAGACGATATTTTAAGTTACGTTTAAAATGAAAGCTCTCATTACTTAAATTCTCCCCATACTACTGCGAGCATGTCTGGACTTGTTGTATTCATTGCTTCCCTACTGGGCCTCGCAAATTAGGCAAAGTTATTGGAAGGAAAGGCATAAAAAAAGATGACCTTGGTGGCCAGCAGTGCAAACTTAGAAAGCGCAGTGCCGTACTATCGACAAAAACCACGACGCCCAGATGTAACTGGATTGCGCCTCTTAAAACGGACAACGCAAACGCCTTTTTCTGTTGTATTATCGTCATCTCAGCTCTGCATACACTGGCTGGTGAACGAGAGAACGATCTAGATACACCAGGGACAACACTACCTGCAACCACATGAACCTGCAACTTCTAACAGTGCCAAGGTAAAATTGGAAATTTGTGGTAAGGACTATGGTACCAAACTGCTGATGTCATCGGTCCATAGGCTTACGCACTACTTAATCTAACTTAAGGTAACTTACGCTAAGGACAACACACACACACCCATGCCCGAGGGAGGACTCGAACGTCCGACGAGGGGGCCAAGGTAAACATTTGGTTTCAATATCTAAGTTAAAATTCACCCTAAATTTCTATCTTTATTGATTTAGAAGTTCAGTGAAGTTGGGTGAATCTGTATGAAACACCCAGTATTTCCCACATCACCCTAAATTTCTATCTTTATTGATTTAGAAGTTCAGTGAAGTTGGGTGAATCTGTATGAAACACCCAGTATTTCCCACATCTAACCGGGAACGCTCTGTAACATATGAAATGATTGTGTAGTGTAAACAACTTTTAAAAGTTTAAGATTAGGTTTACACAGACATGAGAATAATAGGAATAATAATTATGCCAATGGAGGACATACACTGACTGACAAAAAAGCGAAGCACCCAGAAGGGGAGCTGGAAAGAAAATGCAATTTTACGAATAGAGAGGATATATGATGTCATTACAGTCATCACAACATCGAGTCTAATTTATAAGGAACTTGGCATATGAGTCCACTTAGCAATGTGACATTGAACCCCCTCTGATCGGGATGCATGCACTTATTCTGTTGGGGAGGATGTCATAAAACTAGCTCACAACTGTTGTAACTGGTCCTATGTATCCTCGCACTGGAGTGGACTTGACGTCTGAGCTGGTTTCACGAGTTCTATCGGAAACAGATCTACCTTGCTGGCTACAGGAGTACCTCAACATTACGCAGACTGTTCGTAGAGACACGTGCCATGTGTGGGCGATCACTGTCATGTTGAAAAACGGCACCACGATACTGTCGCAAGGAAGGTAACACACGATGACGCAGGGAGTCGTGACATACCGTTGTGTCATCAGATTTCCTTCGAACTAGCAGTCGGGACCTGACGTCTTACTCGCTGTATCTCCATAACATGACACCAGAAGTAATACCGCTGCGTGTTTACAAAACATTGGAACAATGAATTCTCTTACCAGGTCACTGCCATGCTCGCCGACGATGGTCACTCAGGGCAGTGCAGAACCGCATTTCATCGCCGAAAACAATGCGATGCCATTCGTCGACAGTCCACTTTCCCTCTCCAAATGCAGCCGTTTTTGTTTTGTTGTTAACAGCAGCCTGCGGTGACCCCCACGTGTGGTTGACGCTATTCCCAGACTAATGGTATCGGATGGCATAGAACGTTGAAGACAGTCCATTATTTGTTCTCGGATGGTAGGCGCAGCTGTGAAAGTTACGGTGTGCTTGCTCCTCAGTATAGCGCCCTCCTCTGGGTGGTCGCATGTGCTCAACCAGAACCACGACGACTGGTACGCCCGCCCTGCCATGCACTCCAGCATGGGCCACTGTCACGTTAGAATACCCCAAAACTCTGGATACTGAACGGTACGACCATCTGGCCAAAAGGAGACCCACAATGAGGCCCCTTTCACTCTCAGTTGCTCATAAAGCTGTCTCACAAGCGTATTTCGGCATCTCTTGTCGTTCATAGAGATCACTCAAAATCTGAAGCTGGCTACGACCCTTGTACAGCCTTCCAGGCCTGATAACAACACTAAACACAAACAATACTAGTACACTCTGGTATCCATTCTACCTGTCACAGAGAATTTCAATTCTGATGATGTGTACATGTATGAAACTATAGTGATATCCAACCGTGTCGTCAGACAAAGACTTAGGAGGGATCTATGACCCATTGTGAGACCATCCTGCGAAGTCTCTGGCATCACCTGGCACTAAAAGGCCAAAATCGTGGTAGCTGGGGGTGGAATTTGTTGAGAGCTTTTCTTAACGTATGACCTCAAGTGGGACCACATCAGTTTGTTTCTGATTAAAATGTCTGCTGATGGTGACAATTTTGATCAAGATGACGCATACACACAGTGCAAGCTACGAGTTGTGATAGCTGTGAACAGCAGCGAAGTCGGAAAATTTGAGAAAAAGAAAGTGACAGGATGAACCAGACAGAAAGTGAGAACTGGCCTGGTATGACAGTACTGCGAAGACTCACACACCTTGCTTCGAACTGTACCGGTGATTTTATCATAAAGAACAGTCATCGTTAGGTACAGGTGCTGGAAGCTCGTCAGAATTGTTTAAGTCGGTGGAGGTATACAATCCGAGCAAGCAGTGAGATCTAGCAGCAAAATTACTATGTAACGACTGATTTCTCCTTAATATTCGTTTACCCTCCGAGGACCTATTTTCATTTCCTGCTAATATACAGTGCAATCTCGTTATCCAAATCCCATTAAAACCGACCTCCGATTCATCCTCATCGTTAGGTATTTTTTTTAATGCAGTAACTCTAAGGCTGATACTCTTGATGTAATGGCAGCAACAATGTCGCGACAGACATTAAATCTGAATTCAGCGAACCGCCATATTCGGATCCTGGCATGTCGTCAGTTAACAAGATAACATTGGGTTGTAAAGATTCATTGGTTTTCGGAAATCGACGTGTTAACCAACCAATGTGTAAGTTTACGAAATTACATTGATACCCAATCATATCGTCTGGTTCATAATATATCAGGCAGCGCTTTGTAATGATTGGGGGCACAAACAGAACTTTACCGACAATGTAAAAGTCTACGAAAAAGGATAAGCAACATCACGGAGAGAAAGCTGCATTGAAATGTGGGTGGGCTGGGCACGTTTCTAGAAACAAAGATGAGAACCGGGTATCATGGAAAGGACAGCGTCACTGAAATGGTGGTTGAATGGTCACATCACGGACGGGGAAGCTTCACCGAAATCGCGGTGGGCTGTTCACATTTCTAGAAGCAAAGTTTAGAGCCGGGCAAAACTGGTGCTGCTAGAAACACCACAGAAGCCTTTGTAATCTTCGTTTGTTGTCGGTAATGCAAGTGGTTCTGTCTGGCGGTGACTGATCGAACGAGAGCACTGCAACTCCTATTTACGCGTACATTTATTTTCATACTTTTCGATCACACTGTTTTACGACATATACAACTAGTTTAACTAATTTACGGTAATGGGTGTATTGGCTAGAATGAGGTGAAGAAAGTTCCACAAGAAAGGCTACTTCAAACCATTCAGATGGCCCTTATTTAATATATATATATATATATATATATATATATATATATATATATATATCAAAACCACTGAGCATGTCAAATAGTGTATCAGTATTTATGTACTGATGAAAGTTGTTTCCTGTGCGCGGAGAACTACTGAAAAGTGCAGCAACTAACGAATATAAGAATAATAAACAGCGAAAATCACGTCGTTTATCTTTCGGTATAGTATATCAGCTATAGCTCCATTCGGCAGTTTGTGTAATCCCAATGTAATTAACTAAATTATCAACATCTGTCGCAGAGTGGAGGTGCAATTCTCAGGTACCTGGCGCGCTCCTGCAGCTTCGGCAACCCGCCGAGCACACATTCGGGTCACGCGCCGCTGTTAAGATGTTCTAGACAGCCCCCGCCGGTAATTGAAAGTTTCAACAGTGCAAGAACACCATTACGCCGTTGTATTTATTTTGCGCAGCCTCCTTTTCGCTGATTGTGTTATATTAAGAGGCGGCTCCTGAATGCTAAAAACGCGCCGCGGGAGCGCGTCTTTGTATCGGAGCTCTCCGGAAAATTGGGTTTCGCCGGCTCCGGTAACGGCGCCTCGTTTCTCAGAGCTGACGCGCGTATTTCAGCCGCCACGGCGGCGAGTTTGTCGCGCCGACGGATCTGCCTGTCTGCCTCTTTAGGCCGTCCCTGTCGTGAATACTTATTACGCTAATCTGGAGCCGCCTGCACGGATTGTCGATCGCCTGCGCAGTATCCTCTTAAGGTTCTGAATCCGCACACAAGAGTTCACTTGTTAGACATCTATTGCTAATCAATGGACATTCCCTAAATCACCCTAAATCTGCAGTGCAGGAATTTTAAATACGAACAATATTGCAGCAATAAAACATATACCTCTAGTGAGTAAATCATATTAATTAAACAAACCATGTACAGCTCGTCGGGGGGGGGGGGGGGGGGAAATGCAATACTTTTTGCGTCTGCATGAAACTGTGCTTGAATTTTGAAATTTTTAAAACGAGAATACTCACGCGTGTTTGATAAGGTTTTTTTCATACTGAAAACCAATGTGTGTGATAAAATTATGACTTTCATCTACCTTAGTATTTTCTTTTTCTACAGTTTGAACTGATAGCCATCTTACCCCGAAGATCGGAGTCAGTTAGCAAAATAATTTTGATACCATCAGAAATTTTGTTCTACATCTACATCTTCATGGATACTCTGCAAATCACATTTAAGCGTCTGGCGGAGGGTTCATCGAACCACCTTCACAATTATCTATTATTCCAATCTCGTATAGCGCGCGGAAAAAATGAACACCTACATCTTTCCGTACGAGCTCCGATTTCCCTTATTTTATCGTGGTGATCGTTCCGGCCTATGTAGGTCCATGTGAACAAAATATTTTCGCATTCGGAGGAGAAAGTTGGTGATTGGAATTTCGTGAGAAGATTCTGTCGCGACGAAAAACTTCTTTCTTTTAATGATTTCCAGCCCAAATCCTGTATCATTTTTGTGACACTCTCTCCCATATTTCGCGATAATACAAAACGTGCTGCCTCTCTCTGAACTTTTTAAATTGTACTTCTTCAGTCCTACCTGGTAAGGACCCCACACCGCGCAGCGGTATTCTAAAAGAGGACGGACAAGCGTAGTGTAGGCAGTCTCCTTAGTAAGTCTGTTACATTTTCTAAGTGTCCTGCCAATAAAACGCAGCCTTTAGTTAGCCTTCGCCACAACATTTTAAATGTGTTCTTTCCCATTTAAGTTGTTCGTAATTGTAATACTTAGGTATTTAATTCAATTAACGGCTTTTAGATTAGATTGATTTATCGTGTAACCGAAGTTTAACGAGTTCCTTTTCGCAATCATGTGGATGACATCACACTTTTCGCTATTTAGGATCAACTGCCACTTTTGGCACCATTCAGATATTTCTTATAAATCGTTTTGCAGTTTGTTTTGATCTTCCGATGACTTTATTAGTCGATAAACGACAGCGTTATTTGCAAACAACCGTAGACGGCTGCTCAGATTGTCTCCCAAATCGTTTATATAGATAAGGAGCAGCAAACAGCCTATAACACTACCTTGGGTAACGCCTGAAATCACTTCCGTTTTACTCGATGACTTTCCGTCACTTACTACGAACTGTGACCTCTCTGACAGGAAATCGCAAATCCAGTCACAAGCAAACGGTTGTAACTATTAAAAATATATAGAAATCCCTGTTAATGTTTTTAAATATATCTGCGATTATTTTTGACAGTAAGTTTTAATAAATAACACAGTTTTTTGGCTCCCAAAGGCAAAAAACATTCGTTACAAATGCATATACCCCTTGTCCCTTCAGATTTGGACTCATTGTAGCTGTGAACCTCTGGGTGCTGCGCTCTCGTGCCACAGTCAAGAAACACAAGCGTATAGCCATCATACCGCGACTACCATGTTCCCCCCCGGTTCACTCTACATTTTGTGAAGCAACGAATCACAACGTTGTCCAAATTTATTTTGTCATGATATATTTCTTTGTAGTATCCTCATAAATCTTTAAGAAAGCACTGCTAATTCATCAAAGCATTGTGGTCTTACAAACACTCGCTGAGGAACATACCTTGTCAGGACGAAAAACGACATCTACATCTACAGCAGACCTGACACGGCCACTAATGAAGCGTTAGTTTTGACTTGACCACTCGATGGGTGTCGACCATCGTAAACCACCGATGTTGGTACCTAATGCAGTTTTTAGTTATGCTGCCAACGGCCATGCCGCAGTGGTAACACCGGTTCCAATCAGATCACCGAAGGCAAGCGCTGTAGGTCTGGGCTAGCACTTGGATGGGTGACCATCCGGTCTGCCGAGCGCTGTTGGCAAGCTGGGTGCACTCAGCCCTTGTGAGGCAAACTGAGCAGATACTTGACTGAGAAGTAGCGCCTCCGGTCTTGTAAACTGACATACAGCCGGGAGAGCGGTGTGCTGACCACATGCCCATCCATATCCGCATCCAGTGACGCCTGTGGGCTGAGGATGACACGGTGGCCAGTCGGTAGCGTTGTGCCTTCCAAGGCCTGTTCGGACGGAGTAGTAGTAGTAGTAGTAGTAATGTTACCTCTTGCTTGCAACTTGGACCTCCACCGTCGGAGGATGGTATGGGATTCAAGTCCCAACGCCACACCTTCAACGTGTACTCCAGCGCTATCTTTGGAATGACATCACTGTAGAAAGGAACAGTTTTAACAGCCACTAAGGCCATGAGCACTGATGAAGCACTATTTCAACCTCCCACAAAAAAGTTACATCTAGAGCTAAACTGTGCAAGGAACATTATGGTGTGTGGTGGAGAGTACTTTGTGCACCATTGTCACTTTTCCCCTTTCCTCCACTAGTCATAAGTGGTCTGTTGGTCTGTGAGAAGAAAAACTATTAGTGATCCTCCGTGTGAGATCAGTTATCTCTCATTTTACCTTCATGGTCGTTTGGCGAGAGATACACAGGAGAAACTATGTATCGGTTGACTCTTCTAGGAACATAACAAAAAGTGAACCACACGCTGATGAATCATGCCTCTCATGTTGCGTGTGCCACTGGAACTGGATGAGCATCTCTAATACTTTTGCGCTATGACGAAACGCGCTGCCCTTCTTTGGCTCTTCCCTGTCCCTCTGTCAATCCTATGTGGTGCGGATCCTAGTCTGACGACCAGTATTCGAGTTTTTGTTTGCTACCTCCTTCGTCGACGGCCTTTATTTCCTGGGGATCATTCCAAAGAATCTCCGCCTGGCATATGTCTTACCAGCACTTATCTTTATGTGGTCGTTCCACTTTAAATCGATCGTTACACGTACTCCCAGATATTTAATAGGTGCAACTCCTCGCAGTCATTGTTCTGTAGTTGTGTAACCATATAACAATGTGTAACTCTGCTTATTTATCGATAATACGATGCATCTACGTTGATAGTCAACTGATGGTCTACCTGTATTTCGCTGAAATTTTCTAACTTCGTGACATCTCTGCATCGAACACCATCAACCACATAAAGTCTCATGAAGCTTCCGAAGTCGCTCAGTACCTCATTTATATATATTATATCCCCTTGCGATACGCATGAAGCTATATTTACGTCTGGAAATTTCTCTCAAATGGTTCAAATGGTTTTAATGGTTCAAATGGCTCTAAGCACTATGGGACTTAACAGCTGAGGTCATCAGTCCCCTAGAACTTAGAACTACTTAAACCTAACCAACCTAAGGACATCACACACATCCATGCCCGAGGCAGGATTCGAACCTGCGACCGTAGCGGTCGCACGGTTCCAGACTGTAGCGCCTAGAACCGCTCGGCCACCTCGGCCGGAGCAATTTCTCTCCGTCAAGAATGATTTGCTGTTTTGTGTTTGCTAGGAAACGCTTCAATCGAAACTCGAAGCTGGTCTGATATGTACAGAAGAGTATCGCAAAGCATCTTTAAGTCAAGCAATGCAGCGTCATTCTATTGGACTTAATACATCAAGGGTTGTAGAAAAAATACATTCATACTCTAGATTGTTGAAGACATGCCCATTAAGAAAAATTTGTGAAAATATCAATTACGTAGTGTGTCCACTAAATAAAAAATATTTTTACCATACTTTTGTATACGACGTGTGACTTACTAGCACATATAATACTTATTATCAAGCACATAAAAAACATACTTAAATTGCTAACACTATAACATCCTCAACAAGACTAAGACCACAATTCAATACAGACCACATTTCAATGCATATACCATAATTTTAGTGATACTAAACGCATTTTGCATCTGTTACGTAAAATAATGTAGAGCCTCTGTTTTATTTATGTATTCACACTGAGGCGACAGAAATCATGGTATACCATCTTCTATCGTGTCGGGCCTCCTTTCTCTCCGCGTAGTGCAGCAACTCTAAGTGGCATGGATCAGCAAGTCATTGGAAATCCCCTGCAGAATCATTGATCCATGCTCTATAGCCATGCTCTATAGCTGCTCAAAATTGCGAAAGTCCAGCCGATGCAGGATTTAGTGCATGAATTGACCTCTCGATTGTGTCCCATAAATGTTCAGTGGGATTCATATCGAGTCGTCTGGGTGACTCTAAGTGTCCAGAATGTTCTTCAAATCAGTCACGAACAACTGAGGTCCAGTAAAATGTCACATTCTCATCCACAAAAATTTCATCGTTGTTTGTTAACTTGAAGGTCATTTATGGCTCCAAATGATCTCCAAGTAGCCGAACATAAACATTTCCAGTCAATGATCGGTTCAGTTGGACCAGAGGACCCAGTAGAATCCATGTAGACACAGCCTACACCATTACGGAAAAACCACAAGCTTTCACAGTGCCATGTTGACAACACGTCCATGGCTTCGTGGGATTTGCGTCACACTCGAATACCACCATCAGCTATTAGTAACTGAGATCTTGACTCATTTGAGCACGCAACGGTTTCCAGAAGACTAGGATCCAATCGATATAGTCACGAGTCCAGGAGAGGCGCTGCAGGCTATGTCGCGCTGTTACCAAAGGCACTCTCGTCGGTCGTCTGCTGCCGCAGCCCATTCAAATTTTGCCGCTTTGGCCTAACGAATACGTTCGTCGTGGGTCACACATTGATTTCTGCCGTTCTTTCACACAGTGTTGCTGGTCTGTTAGCGCTGACGACCCTACGCAATGCTACCGCACTTTGTCGTTAAGTGCACTTTGTCGTTAAGCGAAGGCCATCGACAACTTCCTTGTCTGCGATGAGAGGTAATGTCTAAAATTTGTACTGTCGACACAGTGGATCTCGGAATATTGAACTCCTTAATGATTTCCGAAACGGAATGTCCCATGCGTCTGGATCCAGCAACCATTCCGCGTTGAAGGTCTGTTAATTCCTGACATGCGATCATAATCATGTGGGATACCTTTTCACAAGAATCACCTGAGTACAAATGACGTCACCGCTAGCCAGTGCACTGCCCTTTTATACCTTGTGTATACGATACTCCCGCCACCTGTAAACGTGCATGTCGCTATTCTATGAGTTCAGATGGTTCAAATGGCTCTGAGCACTATGGGACTTAACTTCTGAGGTCATCAGTCCCCTAGAACGTAGAACTACTTAAACCTAACTAACCTAAGGACATCACACACATCCATGCCCGAGGCAGGATTCGAACCTGCGACCGTAGTGGTCGTGCGATTCCAGACTGTAGCGCCTAGAACCGCTCGGTCACCCTGGCCGGCTTTATTCTATGAGAATTGTCAACCTAGTGTACAGTTCCATAACGGTACAAATATTAAGCAAGTCATTCATGTGTTATTTACGTAGATCGAGCTGACATATATGCAGTTAGGATGCCTGTAAAATAAAATAAGCAAAACATATACAGCTGTCAAACAAACAGCCTTTTGTGTAGTTGCCAAGATGGATTGCAGCTGAACAGCTGCATTCAGTCTTTCAATTCGACGCCACCTCGGCGAACCGCGTGTCCGTAGTCTGGGGAATGGGGATCTAGAGCATAACGTGGAATCCGGAACCACGTGTCGTCCTGACCACTCCTAACATAGTAGAGAGGTGTAGGCTAGTTCAAAGATAGAATGAAAATTTCCGTGGTCCAACCTGGATTAGAACCCACGACCACTTGTTTTCCAGGCACACACTTTATTACTAGGCCCTCAGGTGTCCGACACTTTATATATTAACAACATAAATAATAAACTTATTTAATTTTCGTCTTGTCCGAATGGGCTTCCGTGGGATGAAATCGGTTTTCGTGTCTTAACTTTCCTCCAAAAGCACGGTGTGGTATTCACACATACGTTGCCGTCACTGCAGCAAGAAGGTCGTACTTGGATTCAACGTATAAATAAAAAATAATTCGTGGAGGCTGCTCATACTGTTAGTATCTACATGTAGGTCAACATTTTAAGTCTGGAAAACAGTTCAGCATTCTTCACAATTCATTTTCAGTCGGTCTTTAGTACAGGTGAAGGCCTTTTCCTCTGAAAATCTCCAGAAATCCCTGCGAGATAGATTAGGAACATTTGCATAACGAGAATGTAGTTCACTGAAATTAATGAAATAATAGACAATATTATTTAAATATTTCTTTATTTGTTTATTTAACCCGATCTGATTAGAACAATCAGGCACACTCTTACATCAGAGAAAGGTTTCACACAACAGTACTTTCTTACGTCATACTTAGGTAAGACACAGTTTTAATGTAACAAATAGTATTGAAAAGATTTGAGTGTTTTAAGCTGCAGTATGAGTAAATAATATTGACAATGAACTAATAAAGCTAATACTGGTAATAGTTACTGCTGCGGCTGCTACTACTAATAGTAACAATAATAATAATAATAATAATAACACTGACAATAATAACAATAATAGTAGTGTCATACATAAAAAGAACTTATAGGTGTACAAAACAGATGTTTCTGATACAGCGAGTACTGGGGAAAGGAAATTTAAGGAGACTGCATCAGCTAAGAATACTGGCAAACGAGGAGGATCAGGCTGCAGTGTGGGGTCAAGAGTGCATACACAGATAATGTTAATCCCTATTGTTGCTTTACTATATATCTCCTTAACTGTTATTTGAAGCTAGAGATGTTATTCAGTTCTCTAATATTGGTGCAGTTGATTGTATCATGCCGGCCGCGGTGGTCTAGCGGTTCTAGGCGCTCAGTCCGGAACCGCGAGACCGCTACGGTCGCAGGTTCGAATCCTGCCTCGGGCATGGATGTGTGTGATGTCCTTAGGTTAGTTAGGTTTAAGTAGTTCTAAGTTCTAGGGGACTGATGACCTCAGATGTTAAGTCCCATAGTGCTCAGAGCCATTTGAACCATTTGATTGTATCATGACAATTCTAGCTTGCTAAAAAGAGACAAAAGGTCAAGAAATTATTGTAAAGAGGATGCAGGCATATTTACCTTATCTAGTAAATATAATTCGAAGTGCGTAAAATCTTTCCTAAATTTTACACGCAAATTTGGTTTTGGTTCATAGTATACCCCTTTCTCTTTTCTAGACCCTTATCTAACCGTAAAATCAAGTAATTTCTTACTCTGCTTTTTTATAATATTCGTTTTCATTTTTCTCTTCTTTTAGAAACCTCATAGCTCATAGTGTTTTATTGTTGAAACTTCCTGGCAGATTAAAACTGTGTGCCGGACCGAGACTCGAACTCGGGACCTTTGGTAGAGCACTTGCCCGTGAAAGGCAAAGGTCCCGAGTTCGAGTCTCGGTCTGGCACACAGTTTTAATCTGAAAGGAAGTTTCATATCAGCGCACACTCCGCTGCAGAGTGAAAATCTCATTCTGGAAACATCCCCTAGGCCTTGCCTAAGCCATGTCTCCGCAATATCCTTTCTTTCAGGAGTGCTAGTCCTGCATGGTTCGCAAGAGAGCTTCTGTAAAGTTTGGAAGGTAGGAGACTAGGTACTGGCGGAAGTAAAGCTGTGAGGACGGGGTGTGTGTCGTTCTTGGGTAGCTCAGTTGGTAGAGCACTTGCCCGCGAAAGGCAATGGTCCCGAGTTCGGGTCTTGGTCCGGCACACAGTTTTAATCTGCCAGAAAGTTTCATATCAGTGCACACTCCGCTGCAGAGTGAAAATCTCATTCTGTTTTATTGTTGTTTGTCCTTTAAAGTGTTCTGAATATTATATCGATAGGGTAAAAATATCTCAGCATGTGAATGCGAAATACCAAAAACCATTTATTTATAAACATAGTCCGCTTTTAGGTCTATGCACTTTATCGAATACTCAGGCATGGAAATTATCCATCTACAACGATATCTTCAGGTGCTTCTGTCTACTTTCTGGCTGTAAATATTCCTGGATGAGGTAACTGGTGGTTAATAGGATTAACGGGTTGGAAGTTCCAACAATTCGCACTTAAATTCTTCAATTTTTCTATTCAAGATTGGTCCCAGTGGAGGTTCGAGTCCTCCCTCGGGCATGGGTGTGTTTGTGTTTGTCCTTAGGATAATTTAGGTTAAGTAGTGTGTCAGCTTAGGGACTGATAACCTTATCAGTTAAGTCCCATAATATTTCACACACTATTCAAGAACACCGTTTTAGATATGTATTTTAACATTTCCAAAGTAATCAGCAAGAGAAATCCTTATCGTTTCCGACAGATATAAACAACTTCACTATTTTTAATACAGTATTGGCAGCTTCTACTCCCTGCATCGATTGCTGTTTTGTTTCTATTGTAAAGCAGAGAACTCACAGTAACATGCCGAAGTAGAAAACACTATATTAAAATATCGCACCCGTCTTTCACGGAGATTTTTCGTTATTGATATTGCATGTAACATGTGCCATACTTTTGTGCCATACTTTGTAAATTGTTTCAGTATTAAAGCACTGGGAAGGCTGCTGTTCAAATTTCAATCCCGTCCTTCAGATTTACGTTTTATGTGGTTTTATCGCATCGCTCAAAGAAAATGCCGGTATAGCTCCCTTAGAAAGGACATGGCTGATTTCATTCCCAATACCTTCTCATTTCCAAACTTGTACTGCATCTCTAGTCATTGACAGATAACCTTAATTCTTCTTTCTTACTTGTTTCCTTTGCATATTCTATTACACAGACATTTTTATCTATGATCATCCGATTGGATAATATGTAGTTTTGCTTAGATTATAAGATTACTGTATTCTTCTCATGTCGGGCGATATATCAAGGCAGGCTACGCCAAGTGTAAGATCCCTGAAATGTACAACGTTGCATTTGAGCACATCAATGTGATTAGACTGTTCCTTACAGGAATCATCCCTGGAATGCACATGTGAGTGCAGTCTGTATAACGTGCAAACCCTTGTAAACATAGTGAAAATAATAGGAACGAATTATTTCAGCAGGTAAGGAGAGGCTACTTGATTCTGAATCAAAGTAATGTACAGCATGTGGACACTGAATATATTTAACTGTTCTCTATTAGTTGCCTTGAATTAGTAGCTGCATCTTTTGATCACATGTCATTTTAATCCTCATAGTGCAATTTGGCGAGCACTATAGACAATGTCCACATGCATAGCGCCGTCTGTTGTAGACTCATAAAAGCCTGGATAGGTTCAAGTTAATCACACACGGACAATGTCTTAGCTGCACTGTGTCCAGTCGGTAACATTTTACGAACAAGACTGACACCTAAGGTAGTGTAGTTAATCCACTTAATTGAAAGTGGAGATTTGAAGAGGTAAAATGGTATATATTCATGGAACAGTGAAATTGGGAACGAAAAAAATTTGCTTATTATTCATATACGTACGCTGCAGTTCAAACAAACAAAGACAATTACTTAGTACATACAATGTGTCTCCTAAGTGTAGATAATTCTATTGGTGACTGAGTACGGTGTGTGAAACAACTTTACATCAGCATGCTTGTAGCTTTTAGAAGCAGTATGTTTTTAGGTTGGTTAGTACCTCCAAGTACATGTGACAGGAGCAAGTCATTAACTCTTATTTTCCCTTGGCCAGCAGGTCAGGTTAGAAGCAAAACGGTTGTTCTATACTGACAGGCGTAGTCCACTTAGTGGTGCAGTAATGACTGTGCCGAAAACATCTGCTAGTAAATTATGTGCCACGTTTGTGGGAAGACTGTTCGACGCAGAGGGAAAAAAAACCAGCAAAATGATGTACAGAAAGCTGTTAAAACGTGAAAGCGAATTTCTTCCAGCTGAGAGGAGCTACGTAAGCATTATACATGAATGGTTGATGACGGACTGGGTGGATAGCCTCACCTCGGTGGGTACAAAGCTCAAACTCATCAGTAAAACACCGAGTTCCGTTTCACAGGAGCTGTCAATGCAGTGAATAAATTTATCTCGTGTCAATAAAAAAAAGTCGTGGTAGCAATGCATTCGCTATGCGCAAGAGCATGGTGCAATCTCATTAATTTAGGCAGCACGTGTTTCCATCTAGATCTGCATCCACTCAGCTCCAAAATTCCACCGTAAATTTTAAAGCAAATACAGGGCCTTTCATACATTCGCAGACCAAAGCCTGACTGACCACCGCTCCAAAGAACACAGCACGAAATTATTGTCGCCCTGCCCTTTATCAGCCCAAAGACAGTTGCACAAGGTGTACCTTCAAACAACACATCATCCACACATCCTTTGAGCTCGTCACGGGTAACAACTTATGTTAAGCGGTGGAACGAGGCAACACAGCAGTCACGATTCAAATGCCTTCATCCTTGGTTACAGTTTTCGCCTGGTCTGTCGCTAAGATCATTCACAAGAACAGTTATGCCATAAAACGTATATTTTAATAAGCTGTATAAAGAAGGTTATTTATCGGATGGATTTTACCTTAAACTTGTTGAATGAAAGCACCAGCACTGATACTGACATAAGGCACAAAAAGGTTGGTTTCATCCTTCCTATGAACATGTGCCATTCACACACACTTGTAAATTCATAAATATACAGTAAAAACATATAATAAGGTAAGATGTATTTTGTGCATGAAGTGTAGCGCAGCTAGTAAAGAGGAAGTAATACTTACATATTTCCAAGAGCTGCTGACAAATAAAAGTTTCGGCCGTGACGATCATCGTTAGGCAGGATCAAATTTTTACAACAGCCAATATAATTTCGTTCTCACAATGGCGTCAATGATATGAACAAAACTGTACAAAGTCACGCTGCATCACTGTTGTCAACAGTAAAATGCCTTTATACAACTGTCTTTTTCTAACTCCCCAGATGCTGTCTGGAGTGTAGCATTCGAGGTGAACACCACATAGAGTCAGGGAACACGAATATCACAATCTGAGCAGCTCCCTTATATTAATTTCTGGTGATACCGCCATTTACTGTCTATTAAAGTCATCAGAAGATCAAATCCAATTGTAAAATGATTCAGACTAGATATAGGCATGGTGTATAAAGTGGCAATTGTTCCTTGACAATAAAAAACGTGAGTGTCTCCACATACATACTAAAAGAATTCGTTAAATTACGGTACACGGTAAATCACACAAATTTACAGGTTGTCGGTTCAATTAAATGCCTAGGTATTACAATAACGAACAAGTTAAATCAGAAACACCACATAAAAATATTGTAGGGAAGACGAACAACAGAGTGCATTTTATTCGCAGAAGAGAAGGCGCAGAAAATCTACTAAACATCGTGTGTGCACTATGCTTATCCCTTTAGTGACCAAATTATTTCCGGAAGTTGTAGAATTTTTATGAACACTTTATTGTGCTAAGAAATCGTTCATAAAATCATAGTTTAAATCTTGAAAGTATAAAAAAATTAGTGGGAACTATTGTTCCCACCGAACTCTGGAGTAACTTCACTTGCTAATTTTAAAAAAAAAATGTATTTCCTTTATTTTGTAGTACAAAAATATGTTAAACATTACATTTATATTTGTATTAGTTCATACTGTCCTTTGAGTTCACTAAGGTGATGTACTATAGAACTTAGAGAAGCATGGTGCTACACACAAAGGTACACGACAGTTGCTACCCATTTTTTTGTTCTCTTTTCTTTGTTCTTGGTGCTACATTGGCGGCATCTTCTGTTTGTTGTACCTTTTGTAGGGAAATGAGTTCCAACTTTCTCCAGACAAACTTCATCTGGTACGCCAGACACACCTCTTTTTGGTGTTTGAAAATGAACAGGCCTTCCTCTTCTCTTACGACTTGAGAAGCCAGAGATAAGTTGCCTTGCCAAGTGCAATCTAAATGTTAGCTGGTCTGCTTCTGTCTTCTGTAGCTTCCACATAACGTAGGAATTGACAACTGCCAAATCCACAGGAAAGAAAAACAGTTTGTGCCACCACTTCCATGAACGACGGCCTACAGCATACCGTTCACGCAGCTGATCAAATCTATCCACTCCTCCCATTATTTTATTATACTCTGCCACAGCCAATGGGCAGAATGCTCCACTAACTTGCCTTGTAATATTTATGTAATTTTCAGTCAAATTCAGCAAATATACACGAATACTATCTCCCTCATAAATATAAAAGTAGATAAATACAACACAAGTCATTCCACACGCAAAAGGAAAGCACGTTAGCCAAAAAACGCTGTAGCGGTCGAAACAGTGGCTCGTTTTCACGCGGGAACTACGCTTCTGCGTTGATTGACTCACAAGGTAGAAATACAACAGCTTTCGCCTAACCGGTGACAATCTACACATAGTTAGCACACTCTAACAGAGATGGAAGCAGAAGTTGGAAGTGGGAACACGGATTACCACTGAACTTACAGCGAAAACAAATAAGTGGGAACTAACGATCCCACTGGTCACTAAAGGGTTATCTGTCCTCTTCTCGCGTATTGGTGAGATTTGAAAGGCAGTTTATTTTTTATTACCACGAAATAGCACGTGTGGTCACAAATATAATAAGCTGGTGGGGGAGGCAATAATTAAAACAAACACGTCGCCGATACAAACAGATAATTACACGAAATTCCAATCACCAACTTTGTCCTCCAAATGCCATAATATTTTTTTGGCTGTCATGATAAAATAAGGGAAATCACAGGAAACACGGAAAGATTCAAACGTTCTTTTTAGATAGTCTACAGGTATTTAAGAGTGGATCGGTTGAGTAATTGAAACTGATTCTACGCACCCTCTGACAAACAGCCAAGTGTGAATTACATAGTAATCATGCCGCACATCAAATGAATTTGCAATTGCGAATAAGAACTACCATCAACTGTAGAATGTAATGAGGACAACGATAATTTGTGCCGGAACTCGAACCCGGTTTTCCCGCTTATCGCAAGCGGTCGCTTTACCATTTGGCTATCCCTGTACGACTTACGGCCCACCCAAACTTTTATATGTCATCAACCATGCGTCTACGACCTGTACTCATACATCCATTATGTACATTCCCGTACAGGTCAGACGTTGTACTTGAATGTTGCTTGCCCGGTATCGGCAGGTAAAAACGATATTGCAGTGCCTGTATTATTCTGATTAAGATACAAAGTTCCTTTGGAAATTGATGCATCGTAATCATGTATAGGTAGCAGATTACTCAAATGGGTAAACACATTATACCCTTGATTAGTGTAACTTACGATGTCTCTTTTTATAATTTTGTTTTCATTATTGACTCTATAGGAAGAATGGCTTCATATAGACTGGTGTAAGAATTTTATTTTGCCTAATGACGATGATGCTGATGAATCTTCCGGGCTCTATGGAGTTTCTCGATCCCGACGTTTCGTCAAATGTTCAAATGTGTGTGAAATCTTATGGAACTTAACTGCTAAGGTCATCAGTCCCTAAGCTTACACACTACTTAACCTAAATTATCCTAAGGACAAACACACATACCCATGCCCGAGGGAGGACTCGAACCTCCGCCGGGATCAGCCGCACAGTCGACGTTTCGTCCACAGCTGCTTAAGACACTACACTGATGCTCCGGCTTCCGCTCTCTTGCCCACTGACTCGTTGTGTGGTTTTGTCAAAGTTCACACGTGATTGTCCGAGATAATCATTGTCAGAGATAAAAGTTGCTATTGAACTACTGCCCACCTATCACTGTTTTCCTTTTGACAGGCGACAGTTCGACAATTAAATTTTATCTTTGACAAGGACTCTTCTATCGATCATGTCTGAACCTCTACCACACGACCCTTTTCAAAGCATTTGTGTCGCACTCCGACATCCTACCGGACAGTCGGCAAGACTCAACGGAACCAGGAGATGTCCAACCCTCTTCTGGACGAAACGTGAGGAACGAGAATTTTTAATGGAACATGACCATATAAACTGGAAGGTTCGCCAGCAACTATGCCAACCGGTCGTGAAAGCTTTCAGTGTGTAATCTCATTAAGATTCCTTTGATTTAAGCTGGCAGCAAATAGAAATTCGCTTTATCAGAAGCACTTCGTGATGTATGAGTATGACTTTCTTTGACAACCATATTGCCTATGAATGTACACTACTGGCCATTAAAATTGTTACACCAAGAAGAAATGCAGATGATAAACGGCTATTCATTCGACAAATATATTATACTAGAACTGACATGTGATTACATTTTCATCCAATTTGGGTGCATAGATCCTGAGAAATCAGTACCAACAACAACCACCTCTAGCCGTAATAACGGCCTTGATACGCCTGGGCATTGAGTCAAACAAAACTTGGATGGCGTGTACAGGTACTGCTACCTATGCAGCTTCAACACGATACCACAGTTCATCAAGAATAGTGACTGGAGTATTGTGACGAGCCAGTTGCTCGGCCAGCATTGACCAGACGTTTTCAGTTGGTGAGAGATCTGGAGAATGTGCTGGCCAGGGCAGCGGTCAAACATTTTCTGTATCCAGAAAGGCCCGTACAGAACCTGAAACAAGCGGTCGTGCATTATCCTTCTGAAATGTAGAGTTTCGCAGAGATCGAATGAAGGGTAGAGCCACGGGTCGTAACACATCTAAAATGTAACGTCCACTGTTCAAAGTGCCGTCAGTACAAACAAGAGGTGACCGAGACGTGTAACCAATGGTACGACATACCATCACGCCGGGTGATAGACCAGTACGGCGATGACGAATACACGCTTCCATTGTGCGTTCACCGCGATGTCGCCGAACATGGATGCGACCATCATGATGCTGTAAACAGAACCTGTATTTATCCGAAAAAATGATGTTTTGCCATTCGTGCACACAGGTTCATCGTTGAGAACACCATCGCAGGCGCTCCTGTCTGTGATGTAGCGTCAAGGGTAACCGCAGCCATGGTATCCGAGCTGATAGTCCATGCTGCTGCAAACGTTGTCGAACTGTTCGTGCATATGGTTGTTGTCTTGCAAACGTCCCCATCTGTTGGCTCAGGGATCGAGACGTGGCTGCACGGTCCGTTACAGCCATGCGAATAAGATGACTGTCATGTCGACTGCTAGTGATACGAGGCCATTGGGATCCAACACGGCGTTCCGTGTTACCCTCCTGAACCCACCCATTCCATATTCTGCTAACAGTAATTGGATCTCGACTAACGCAAGCAGCAATGTCGGAAACGTGATGGTACGCATTTCGCCTCCTTACACGAGGCATCACAACAACGTTTCACCAGGCAACGCCGGTCAACTGCTGTTTATGTATGAGAAATCGGTTGGAAACTTTCCTCATGTCAGCACGTTGTAGGCGTCGCGACCGCCGCCAACCTTGTGTGAATGCTCTGAAAAGCTTATCATTTGCATATCACAGCATCTTCTTCCTGTCAGTTAAATTCCGCGTCTGTAGCACGTCATCTTCGTGGTGTAGCAATTTTAATGGCCAGTAGTGTAATAGGGCCTATATTTAGGTGCAGTGATTTGTCATTTACCGTTTAATAAACTTGTTGTTACAAGTGTCTGGAGTGTGAAAAACTTCTCCAGATTATATTGTTTCCTTTCCGTGTGAGTAAGGCACATTCTCGTGTTGTTTATCTGCAGGAGTCTGGCGAGGTCCGGCCGGTGTGCGGCTCCGACGGCAGTACGTACCCCAGCGCGTGCGAGATGCGTCGCGCGGCCTGCCTACTCAACAGGAGCCTGCACGTCGCGCACGAGGGCGCCTGCGGTGAGTGAACACGGCAGCTGCACTTACCGAATATGGGGCGCTCATTAGCTGCCTGCAGTTTTACTCATTACTTCCTCCATTGCATAATTAAAAGCTCATAGGCATTATGCATCACAATTTAATAAAAATTACTAATACACTGCTGACTGTTAAAATACTAGTACTTGGAAGAATAGAAATTAACAGAATTTCATTTATTGTGCAAATACGATGTAGCAGGAAGAACATGTTAATTTTATGGGTGATTTGGGGGCATACACGGTGCGAAATACAGTACACACAGCTTACATCTTTGGCAGCAATAATCACTCTGACTCATCATACATCTTAGTTGAAATTGGATCAAGATTCGGTTACGTCGACTCATATTGGTTCAACACACTGTCAGAGTTATTCAGTCGCAGTGGCTGGCGTGCGGTGGCTGTGAGTCTCTCGGTAACACGTAAGTTCCAAGACTTTTCCTTGGGTAAGAGATCTGGGGATCTTGCTGGTCAAGGCAACAGTCAAACGCCTTCTGAACTGAGGTACGTCAGGACACAAGTAGCAATTGGATTATCTTGCTGAAAGATGAGACCTCGAATAAATGGCGCTGCCATCGCCCTAAACATGTCAGAAATGTAACGCCTGCTGTCCAAATTACTTGCATCTCTAAACCAGAGGTGACAATCTTGAGCACCCATGGCAGGCGGTACTACCGCACCAGGTGCTGGGCTAATATGGCGATAACGAATGCTGTCTGACAACGTTCGTTCCTCTCGGAACCTCCACACCCAGATACGTTCATCGTGATACTGTAAGCATATCCAGGAGGTGTTGTTACTGGGCATCCAACAGTCGGCGTCCAGGCATTGCCTCACTATCGGTATGGACTTATTACAAACAAGTTAATTTCCTGTTTCAAGGTGTTTGACGTGGCTGTACATTCCTAAGCAGCTATGCGAAACGAATGGCCGTCCTCTCTGGCGTTAGTTACGCAGGGCAACTTAAATACTGGCTGCTGTTGGCTCAACACTGGTCAGTATCACTTTCCTTAACCCATAGATTCCATGGCCTCATGACAGTCGAGGAATCCTGATCAGTGTAAGTGGAAATGTTGCAGGATGATAAACCGAAGCCCTGTCGAATTCATACCTGTGTTATTAAACACATCAGAAAAAGTTTTGCATCACCACGGTTCCGAGAATTCCGGAACCTGTGCAGAAAATTGCAATAGAGATCAAAATAAACATCATTTCAGCCCTTTTTATTAGTCATGTATACCATACATTTCATGTTGTACCACCATACAGCGAGCCCTTCAGAGGTCCAGATTGCTGTACACACCGATACTTCTAATACCCAGTAGCACGTCCTCTCGCATTGATGCATGCCTGTATTCGTCGTGGCATACTATCCACAAGTTCATCAAGGCGCTGTTATTCCAGATTGTCCTACTCCTCAAAGGCGATTCGGCGTAGATCCGTCAGGGTGGTTGGTGGGTCACGTTGTCCTTGTTCGATAGGGTTCACTCTAGTCGAACGATGTCGTTCTACAAGAGGTGCACGATGGGGGCGCGAATTGTCCTTGAAGACGAATGCCTCGCCAATAAGCTGCCGATATGGTTGCACTATCGATCGTAGGAGGGCATTCACGTGTCGTACAGCCATTACGGTGCCTTCCATAACCACCAGCGGTGAAAGTCCCCACATAATGCCACGCCAAAACAGCGGGGAACCTCCACCTTGATGCACTCGCTAGACAGTGTGTCTAAGGCGTTCAGCCTGACTGGGTTGCCTCCAAACACGTCTCCGACGATTGTCTGGTTGAAGACATATGCGACACTTATCGGTGAAGAGAAAGTGATGCCAATCCTGAGCGGCCCATTCGGCATGTTCTTGGGCCCATCTGTACCGCGCTGCATGGTGTCGTGGTTGCAAAGATGAACCTCGCCATGGACTTCGGGAGTGAAGATGCGCATCATGCACCCTATTGCACACAGTTTGGCTCGTAACACGACGTCCTGCGGCTGCGCGAAAAGCATTATTGAACATGGTGGCGTTGTTGCCAGGGTTCCTCCGAGCCATAATCCTTAGGTAGCTGTCATTCACTGCAGTAGTAGCCCTTGGGCTGCTTGAGCGAGGCATGTTCTTGACAGTTCCTGTCTCTCTGTATCTCCTCCATGTCCGAACAACATCGCTCTGGTTCACTCCGAGACGCCTGGACACCTCCTTGTTGAGAGCCCTTCCTGGCACAAAGTAGCAACGCGGACACGATCGAACCGCGGTATTGACCGTCTAGGCATGGTTGAACTACAGACAACACTAGCCGTGTACCTCCTTCCTGATGGAATGACCGGAACTGATCGGCTGTCGGACCCCTCCGTCTAACATGCGCTCCTCATGCATGGTTGTTTACATCTTTGAGCGGGTTTAGTGACATCTCTGAACCGTCCAAGGGACTGTGTCTGTGATACAATATCCACAGTCAACGTCTGTCTTCAAGAGTTCAGGGAACCGCGGTGATGCAAAATTTTTTTTGATGTGTGTAGATGTTTCTCCTTCTTACACGCGGCATAACACGATCTTCTCACAAAGAAATAACGTTCAAATGCGATTTCTGAATAAGAATCCCACTTCATAATCTTTCCTTTACTATGGGATATAAATAGCGATACTCCTACCTATTTCTCTGGGTTGTGCTGAAATGCTAATCATATGCGTGTAGGCATGAAGCACACTTATTGCCTTAAGTTCGAAGGCTTTTATGGCCAGTGTCATTTTGAATAACATAATTTTGGGTACTACACCACATCATTATAAAACACTAAAACAACTGTTCGACGTTTCGACCGACTTTGCAGCGATCCTCTTCAGGAGAGTTAACCGCGCTGAAGAAGACCGCTGTAAAATCGGTCGAAACATCGGCAATTCAGTGGCTTTAATGTCTTATAATGACGCGTCCTAATAACCAAAATTATTTTATTCACACTTCATGGCGTATTCATCATGTGGCAATCGTAATGCCCACCAGTGTACTTAAAAGACACAATGGAATAACGTGATTTCCGTAGTGGTGGGACTGAACCACAGCCTGTTATTAATTACGAGAGGATGGGCGAAGGGGGCAGATCTGGTCATTTCGTAGAAACAAATGTGATTGTATGGGATAATGAAGTTATATTCAAACCAACCGGTCTCCGTGGTCTCCCGGTCGACATAAATGTCGTCTCTTTGTAAACTATTTTCAAACATTTCGACCTCCTAGATGAAATCCTCTGCAGTTCGTTCAATTAGGTGGTTCCTGAGCGTTATCTCTACTATATACCTATGCATAAGAAGAAACATAGGACGTGAGAAGTAGAGACCTCAGCCTTGTGTGTAGAACCCGCTTTCACTGTGGTAACGGTGACACGTCTCGTTTTTGAACTTCACGAAGCACTGATACTCTTGAGGAGTCAAAGTGATCCATAACCGCTCCGCTACCACCCAGAGTTAAGACACTCTCATCTAATTGGTCGCGTCATACATCTCGTCTGTGGAATTGACGTCAGATGATCTGCTTCTGATGGGGGCGGGGCAGTTGCTGATTGCCCAGTGGATCGGTGGCTGTGTGCCTCAGTTCGATCTTGGGCTCAGTAGTGGTGCAGCTGGACCTCCAGGCCGGCGGTCCTGTTAGGATGGCGGACGATCTTTAGCGGCCTCATGACTGAACTCCGGACTGCATTGGATACTGACTTGATGACACCAATTTAATCGATGCCCAGCCTGGCTGAACGGGCAGTATCTGTATGCACCAGGGTGGGCTTGTTCTGCACTGTTCACCTCAGGTGCCGCTGCCGCAACGCTGCTGAAGTGCCTCAGGTTATGGTCATTTCGTTGGTCATTGATGGGACGGTTTTACTGTGGCAACGAGACAGGAGGTATGACGAAAAGCTGCGTCAGATCGTTACGGCAAGCAACATGATTTCGGCAACGAATCCTTACCTCGGTTCACATCGCTACATTGTGATGTATTCTACTGACCGCGTTGTCAGAAGCATTCCTACTCCAACACTGCAGCTACCTCTAGTTCAGTTTCTAATGGGTGCGTATTGTCTCTTTGAATGATTTTCATGCGCCAAACAATGCCACTTGCCTAGAAAATCACAGGGATTCCCGAGTCGCGGCACTTGACGGTTGAGAAGTTTCCCACAAAGCTTTTTCCACTCAACTTTTACCAAGAAACATCAAATCGGTTGCATGTAACAAGGATGAGTTTTTTCCTGCAACAACCATGAATGTCAGACAGTATTTCTCTTACAATTGTCAGTTTAATTACTTGCTGCATATTCGTACTGTTGCCTAATCACATGGTTGGACTGAAATCTATTTACCAAGTTGTTCGACCGTCATAAAACATTGTCCGGCAAAAAAATGAAACGTTCAGAATGAAAGGAGGAACGAAAATCAAAATTCACAGGCTGAGAGCGTATGTAATGTTATGCAGTGATCACAAAATCGAGTCAAACTTACGAAGAACTTAACGGAACGAGCTCACTTATGAATGTAACTTAACGCCCCTTCTGGCCTGAACGTGTGCTCTGGTTCCCTTGAGAAGGGTTTAATAAAGCCATTACATTGTTAATAGTCACTAGATGTAAGGCAACTGGTTTATTGGCGCGGTTCGAATAGGGTCATCTTCAGAATGTCAAGTCAGGGAGACGAACTTTATACACGCAGTATGGACTCATGTGAATATGACACATTCCAAAATGTACGTTACGTTTTGGAAAGATCACATACTTCATGTATAAAGCTCTTCTCCCTGACTTGTTATTCTGAAGATGAGGGTACTCGAAACACGTCAGTATAGCAGTTGCCGCATATCCACTGACTACTACATATTTATCCAGCGTCAATTCAGTACTGTTCAGCATTGTACATTTCAAATCAAATGACACAGTTTCAGAGACTTTATTGGTCTCATAGAGGTATGATTTTATGTATATTGACTGAAGCGGGAGTGAAAATTTTTACCAAAGCCGAGGATCGACCCCGGATCTCCTACTTACTAGGCAAATGCGTTGGCCACTAACTGACGATGGCACAGTGTTTCACACAATTTCACGGATTACCCTAGCACGCCTCCCTCCTCAAACCAAATTCTCACTGCCGCCCATAGTCTACTTTAAAGTCCCCCTTACACATGAACAGAATAGTCGAGCTCTCCTTGTTCTGGAATAGCGCTCAGGTACTTATGCACATTAAATGTCACAATTTCGGAGACTTTACTGGTCTCATAGAGATATGATTTTATGTATTGGGGTCTTTAAAGTAGACTGGAGCGGCAGTGAGAATTTGGGTTAAGAAGGGAGGTGTGGAAGGGTAATCCATGCAGTTGTGTGAACCGCTGTGCCAAGGCGCTTCAGTGACTAACGCACCTGCCTTGTAAGCAGGAACCCAAGTTCAGTTCTCGGCCTTGGTACAAATTTTCACTGGCCGTTTCAGTCCATATGCAAAACATTTTAAATTTCATAAAACGGGCGCACACCTCTTGCGTCACTTCATGTCACATCTTGACTCCTTTATGGTAGTGATTCATAGTCGACAAGAACTTTGATAAGGAGCACGCTTGCCCCCTCGTTCCCATGCAATCCAACATCGTGCGACTGTCACATCCGAAAGCCCCCAAAGTCTGGGTACTGGACAATTCTAACAGCTGGGCAAATGAAGACGCACATTGAGATCTCTTTCAAACTCTCTCATGTGATGATAATGCACGAATACGTGGTATCTCCGTGTTCTTTACAGTGATCAAACACTATCTGACTCTCTACATACTCCTTATATACGGTACCAATCCTGGTAACAGCTGTTAACACGAACGACAGTAATGCACTTTGAAGGCCATTCAACCTATCACGGAGAATTGCTATTCTAATGATGGTGTGTACGTGTACGAAGTTGCAGTGACGTCCGACCTTGTATTCTGAGTGCTTCCCTTTTTTTGTCAGGCTATGTATGTCGTTGTCGGTTTTTATTTACCACATTTGCATCCAGCACTCTCCCGAGATTTGACATGGCAACCAGAGCAGAAGGAATTTGCATCTCTCGCATTTCTGTGTCGTCGCCCTAGTGGTGCATAGCACACAAGCTTCGATAAATATTTGTGTACAGACACAGATGCTGGTACACGTCTGCATTGCTAAAACCATCTTCGGAATCCTTCGTGGGAAGCAGAATTATGCAGAACTGGCGGCTGCTGCGAATTATCGGTTTTCTATAACCGCAGCGAAGCATCTTCTCAAATATTACTCCTCTTGTCCACAGTCACTTATGTAACTGCAACAGTGCTGCATGATAATAAGCCGGCCGTGGTGGCCGAGTGGTTCTAGGCGCTACAGTTTGGAACCGCGCGACCGCTACGGTCGCAGGTTCGAATCCTGCCTCGGGCATGGATGTGTGTGATGTCCTTAGGTTAGTTAGGTTTAAGTAGTTCTAAGTTCTGGGGGACTGATGACTCAGAAGTTAAGTCCCATAGTGCTCAGAGCCATTTGAACCTTGATAATAATCATAGTTTGAACGAGGAGAAAATATTGAAACCAACAAATACTTAAGTCATGACATTGTCTCAATGTCTATTTTTGTTGTTGGCAAGATGTCCTGGTCATATTTTCAAACTAATTTCGTAATCTTGCAGCCAAAACAGTATAACCAAATTTGATATTTACAGCTCATTAAATTATTCAGAATAGTGTCATATAAAGAATAATAAATGGAGATGAAATAAAAGTAATAGTATAAAACATATGCATCGAGTAGTAGACTAAATATCATGTATTGTCTACCCCAATACGAAAGTTAGGGATGTTACATTACAGTACACAACAATTGGCGCCTATAAAAGTGGGAATGTGGAACAGGGGGCGTACTTTCATAACACCTCAGAGCCCGTACTACACGGGGTGTTTTCGACGCAAGTACTGTGTCCAACCTTGTGTGGAACCACTGCCGGGTAGGTAGACAGCTATCGCCAAACACACTGTGGCCGTTCTTTAGACTCTGGTACGTGACACGTAGGTTTCAGCCGACTTGATTCGTTAAGAGCGACCTTGGAAAAGGTCTGTCAGTATCATCGTGCCGTTTAACAATTCCGTATATTGTTTCAGTAGCATATGATAACAAAAAGTAAAACTTAAACCTTACCGAGAAATGGTAGTACAAGAATTGACGAATTCAGATACAGCTGATTGACGCCAGTATCGCTACGAGCAATTGCAGCCTGTGTATACTGGATAAGTTGAATCTTAAATGCTCTATTTTTCTGTCTTGACTTTCATTATCAGAAACGCCTTTTAACATTGTATAGACGCTTTGAAGATGTTTACTCTTACATATCACCTGCATGAAATAACCATAGGTCTTTTCATTAGTTGCTATTTTTCTGTAAATAGGCAGTTTTTTCTTTACTGTTACTGAAGAATATGCCCATAGCTCATTAAAATGAATTTCGTAGGTGTCAGCGTATACTCCATGTGTTTATTCAAGTGTGGAGGTGCTTCTTAATTCAGTGTGTGCGCATGGAAATACAGCACGAGTACCGTCACGAAGACGCTATTGTGATACAGATGAATAGGCCAGTAGCTCTTACAACACATGTAACTCGACGCTGTACCTACGTCTGCGGTGCAGTGTCACGAAGGAAATTAAGGGAGATTAGCGTGAAGTCAAATTCTATACCTTAAGGATTATTTCCCTCTGGACTCCTTTCCTTGCCCAACTTTCATTCCATCAGGAACCGTTTTGTACAGCGACCGTAGAGTAGAAGGAAGGTGAGGCACACACCACTCAGTCGCAATCTTATTAGCTTTTATTGTTCTTGCGAATCTAGCTTTCAGCTATAAATAGTCATCTTCAGCGCTAAAATACAAGGAAAATTTATAGAATCAAACATATGACAATAAGTAAACATCACGATATCCAATAGCAGCAATCTAGTCGCGGCAGTTCCTGTCACCATATATTCCCATATGTATATAGGGAGAGGGACACTGGGGCGGTCGTTTACAGCAAGTGCAACAGCATTAGTTTACGTCGTGTAGTACAAGTAACGCCCTCTATGTTACGAATTAACGAACAGAATTTTGTTTAAATACAGCAATTTAAAAAGCCTCTCCTATGTAATATCTCAAATCGAAAAGCATATTTTCATATCACTTTGAAATATGCAAGGAATGCCAAATTACAATGTACTTTCTCATATCTTAGTGGTAGAGTGAGCCATCCAAACCTATGCAAACGATCATTAACACGTTCACATAACTAACCTATATAATATTACTAGACAACTTCAAAAACAAAAATTAAAAAATTAAAAAGATATTGTTGAAGATAGACTACATAAAATACAGTTGCATACCAAACTGAAATTCGTCAGAAGCTAAAACCTAGCGTAGTCATTCATATCATGGTTGTTACGTGATCCACTAAATATTTACACTACTGGCCATTAAAATGCTACACCACGAAGATGACGTGCTACAGACGCGAAATTTAGCCGACAGGAAGACGATGCTGCGATATGCAAATGATTAGCTTTTCAAGGCATTCACACACGTTGGCGCCGGTGGCGACACCTACAACGTGCTGACATGAGGAAAGTTTCCAACCGATTTCACGTACACAAACAGCAGTTGACCGGCGTTGCCTGGTGAAATGTTGTTGTGATGCCTCGTGTAAGGAGGAGAAATGCGTACCATCACGTTTCCGAATTTGTTAAAGGTCGGATTGTAGCCTATAGCGACTGCGGTTTATCGTATCGTGACATTGCTGCTCGCGTTGGTCGAGACCCAATGACTGTTAGAAGAATATGGAATCGGTGAGGTCAGGAGGGTAATACGGAACGCCGTGATGGATCCCAACCACCTCGTATCACTAGCAGTCGACATGACAAGCATCTTATCCGCATGGCTCTAATGGATTGTGCACCCTCAACAGATGGGGACGTTTGCAAGACAACAACCATCTGCATGAACAGTTCGACGACGTTTGCAGCAGCATGGACTATCAGCTCAGAGACCATGGCTGTGGTTACGCCTGACGCTGCATCACAGACAGGAGCGCCAGCGATGGTGTACTCAACGACGAACCTGGGTGCACGAATGGCAAAACATCATTTTTTCGGATGAATCCAGTTTCTGTTTACAGCATTATGATGGTCGCATCCGTGTTTGGCGACATCGTGGTGAACGCACATTGGAAGCGTGTAATCGTCATCGGCATACTGGGGTATCACCCGTTGTGATGGTATGGGATGCCATTAGTTACACGTGTCGGTCACCTCATGTTCGCATTGACGGCACTTTGAACAGTGGACGTTACATTTGAGATGTGTTACGACCCGTGGCTCTACCCTTCATTCGATCCCTGCGAAACCCTACATTTCAGCAGAATAATTCAGGCCGCATGTTGCAGGTCCTATTTGGGCCTTTCTGGATACTGAAAATGTTCGACTACTGCCCTGGCCAGCACATTCTCCAGATCCCTCACCAATTATAAACGTCTGGTCAATGGTGGCCGAGAAACTGGCTCGTCACAATACTCCAGTCACTACTCTTGATGAACTGTGGTACCTGTTGAAGCTGCATCGGCAGCTGTACCTGTACACGCCATCCAAGCTCTGTTTGACTCAATGCCCAGGCGTATCAAGGCCGTTATTAAGGCCAGAGGTGGTTGTTCTGGGTACTGATTTCTCAGGATCTATGCACCCAAATTGCGTAAAAATGTAATCACATGTCAGTTCTAGTATAATATATTTGTCGAATGAATACTCGTTTATCATCTGCATTTCTTCTTGATGTAGCAATTTTAATGGCCAGTAGTGTAACATAGAAGAAATAAAGTCCTTAAAAACAATTTTTCTGAAGATGTGTTGACATCACTGTGAAATAGCGAAATTAAAATGACAAGGCTGATTTAACCACGCACATTTAATAAAACACACAAGCGCCCTCTATTGAAGTTAAACGTAATACAAAAACCTATTGTGCAGGTGCAACTGCTTTACTCTATTTACAGAAAACAAACTGCCATTGTACCTATCTTTTAGGTTAAAGTAAAAGCTTATAGGACTGAGTCTGACTGCTCTGTGCTTCTCCTTTCTTTCATTGGGTTTTTCCCATTTAAAATATGCAGTTATCATCTAGCTGCAGCTAATTTCGTACCTTCACAGTTTCGTCTGTAGCTAAACGGTAAAGTGTCGTCCCCATACTCAAATAGTAAGTTGTATAAGAAATGAAAAATTAGTTGCATACCACTGGAAATTACGTTGAAAATTATCACTTCGATAGAACGAAAATTATGTCGTTTCTTCCATAAAATTCTCGAACTTTCCTCACAATACTGGACGTAGATGAAACTGTATTATACAATGAACCTATCGTACGAAAAAGGTATGCGTACACCCATGCTTCGCAATTTGTCTTATTTATGCTACACTTTACTCAAAATTGGTTTCATTGGCAGTTTTAAAGAAAACGGTTGCTAAAATAGTATCCCATTATCAGGCTTTCTTTAACCCTTAATATTTCTTAGGAATTTCCTCTACTTGCATTGTCGCTCATAGTTTTCCAGTGCTCGGATCCACACAACTGTCTATAACTTTAGAACCTGCTACTTCTATTTGTGCCAATAATAATTTTGTTTTCTTTGATATTTTACGAACACAATCCTACCTCCGTTTTGCGAAACATTCGATGTGAAATCAGCAAAAGAAATGGAAATTCTGAGGTAATTACTCGAATAATTCTGCTATCACATTGTTCGAGGTAACTCAGCCTCCGTCATTTGTCCTTCATCTTTTAATGCTGCTACTTGCATTATTTTTTATCTGCTTTGTTCCACGACAGGTATGCCTACAAATAATAATGCTTGAAAGTGTCCTATACGATTAGAACGTTATTTCTGGAATTATTCTGCTCAACTTCATTTGCTCGTTTAAAGCATCGGTATCATTTTTAAGATTCTTTTCTCCAGACAGAATCAGGCACATTCCAGGGCCTACCAATGCTAGAGAAATGTAACCCAGATCGTTAGATGAATATTGGTAAGGGCAGTGAGGGACAAGTTCGGCGTGAGGAGTAAGTGAAAGTCTATTCGTTATCAAATGATGTGGCACAGTACTTACATTCTGGTTCCGTATTCTGGAGGACAGGGGTTCACATCGCTATCTAAATACAGGTTTAAGTTGATTTCACTAATTTGCTTAAGTCAAATTCAATAAGGGCCATCCGACAGTTACAAGTAATTATGGTCTCATATTGCTGAAATCTTTTTTTTTTTTTTCTTTTCAGATTTATGTAGCATGTTTGTTCCTCGCATATTATACCGTTTTGGAGGAAAATAATATTGTCAGCGACAGTTCGCAAAGAGTGATCCTGTGAACATTATCTCGATAGGTCTGAGTTCGAGAAGACGGAGAGCCTTGTTCCCTGCTTCTGTAATTCATTCGACAGAGTTCGCCACTGTCACGTACTGAATAAAGCCTGTCCATACGGAATATTGTAACAGGACTACCTAGCGGACAGCACTGAATGTGCCATCATTTAGGGAGCGAAATCGTCAGATGTAGAAGTAATTTCGGGTATTCAGGGGGAGGTCTTGTATGTCTTTATTTCTCACGATCTACATAAACATTGTGGTGGATAATCTAGAAAGTATCGAGTGGTGTTCGCGAATGGTGGGGTATGTAGGAAGTTCACAACGCAAGAAGACTATACCGAAGTCCAGAAAGGCCTGCAGATTAAATAAATAAATGTTGTAGTTTTGCATATATGAAAGGAGATAAAAATTATTCTTCGCTTACAATATTTACACTATCGTCGGTTCGAAACAATAATATGCGACCGGAACGACCTAAAGTAGAAAATTAGCTGTCAGAAAAGTAGATACCTAAGAGAGTGATGTGAAGAATTTTAACAAAATTGATGCATCCACGAAAGAAATAGCTTACAAAGCTAGTGTTCCACCGAGTGTTGCTTAGTGAGAGTTGCGAGCATTACCATTCAGAATTAATAGAGCAGATTCAAAGAAGAGCGACGAGCTTTGTTAGGAGTTCATGTGACAAGTGCAAGAGCGTCACAAAGAGACTCCTCAGACTCCAGTGGCAGACGTTACAAGAGAAGCATTGACTTCACGATATGGTTTACTGCTAAGAAGAGTCAGGCAACACATTTTTTCCATTCAAATCTGTAAGATAAATTTGAGCTTGTGCATACCGTTACTGCGGAACCCGCCAGGTTAGCCGAGAGCGCTAATGCGCTCCTTCCTGGACTCGGGTAGGTGCGCTGACTCCGGATCGAATCCGCCCAGCGGATTAACGACGGAGGCCGGAGTGCCGGCCAGCCTGGAAGTGTTTTTAGGCGGTTTTCCACATCCCACAAGGTGAATACTGGGCTGGTCCCCACATCCTGCCTCAGTTTCACGGCTCGCAGACATCTGAACACATTCACACTATTCTATGGATTACACTAGATGCACACTAATTCCGTCCCGGGGATATGGGGTGACGGCAGGAAGGGCATCCTGCCACCCCTTAACTTAACCTTGCCAAATCCGATTAACCATGCTGACCCTGCGTCACTGCGGGAAACAAACACAAGCAAAAGAAAGAAAGATACCGTTACTGCGGACTACTGGCCAATGGGTCATGTGAAGAGGGAATTGGTAACGCTATCCAAAGTACCGTCTGGTACACACCGTTAGGTGGCTTGCGAATTGTAGAAAAGATGTATGTGAATAGAATATGAGAAGCGCCCGGGACGGCACAGACAGCTACTTCGCAGGTAAGAAACCGACATCGGATAGCAGCCGCAACAACCATGGTTATTTCATAGATCACGGAGGATTCCGTGAATGCGTTTTAGGCGTGAAGGAGACTCATCGCTAATGAAATCCTCGATGATTACATCGCGTCACTTAAGGAAGTAAACTCACCAGAAAAAATATTTGTCATCCCGTTAAAAAATCACACTGATCACATTACACCGCTGGTGTAATCTGGGCAGTGAAGTGGTGTGCGTGCGTGAGACAGCCGGTCACGTGGAAACAACGCAGTAAGATGGGTCGGCGTCGAGACGTGGCACAGAGACACAAACGACTTATTATGAGTGAAAGTAGGCCCCCGGCGTAGACTGCTCATGATTTTTTCTTGGCTGAGATGAAATTCCTCGGTGTTTCGACGAATCTCATTCTCACCATTTTCTCGCGAAGTGTCTCGATAACACCGGCTTCCCACGTACACTGAGGAGTCAAAAGTCATGGGATACCTCCTAATAATGTGTCGTACCTCCCTTTTGCCCGATGTAGTGCAGCAGCTTGATGTGATATGGATTCAAGAAGTCGTTGGAAGTCCCCTGAAGAAATACTGAGCCATGCTGCCTCTACAACGCTAAATAATTGTTAAAGAATTGCCGGTGAGGGAATTTGTACACAACCTGACACCTCGATTATGTCCCATAAATGTTCGGTGGGATTCATATCAGGCGATCTGGGTAGCCAAACCGTTCACTCGAATTGTCCCGAATGTTCTCACACGGCGCACTGCCATCCATAAAAGTCCTATAGTAGATTGGGAGCATGAAATCCACGAATGACCGATATGGTCTCCAAGCTAGTCCAGCATAACCATTTCCAGTCATTGGTCAGTTCAGTTGGTCCATAGGATCCATTCCATTCCATGTAATCACAGCCCACATCATAATGGAGCCATCACCAGCTCGTACAGTGCCTTGTTGACAACTTGGGTGCGTGGTTTCGTGGGGTCTGCGCCACACTCGAACCCTTCCATCAGCTCTTACCAACTAAAATCTGGACTCATATGATCAGGCTATGGTTTTCTACTCCTCTTGGACCCAACCGATATGGTCACGAGCCCAGGAGAGGTTCTGTAGGCGACGTAGCGCTGTTAGCAAAGGCTCTCACGTCCGTCGTCTGCCGCCATAGCCCATTAACGCCAAATTTCGCCGCGCTTTCCTAACGGTTACGTTCATCGTACGTCCCACTTTGCTTTCTTCTGTTATTTCTCGCAATCTTACTTGTCTGTTAGCACTGACAACTCTGCGCAAACGACGCTGATCTAAGTCGTAACTTGAAGGCCGTAGTGAGAGGTAATGCCTGAAATTTGGTACTCTCGGCACACTCTTGACATTGTGAGTACTGAATTCCCTAACGATTATCGAAACTGTATGTCCCATGCGTCTAGCTCCAACTACCATCGCGTGTTCAGAGTCCGTTAATTCCCGTCGTGCGGCCATAATCACAACGGAAACCTTTTCAATAGATCACTTTAGTACAAGTGACAGTTCCGACAGTGAACTGCGCTTGTATACCTTGTGTACGCGATACTAGCACTATCTGTATATGTACATATCGCTGTCCCATGGCTTTTGTCACCTCGGTGTGTATGCCTCAGCGGTTGCAGTCTCTCCCCACGCTTTTCGCCAGGGCCGTGGTCCAGCGATCTATGGTGGAGGGTGTGGACCGCCTTTCGACTCTCGGTGGAATCAGTGTTGCGCAAAGTCACGAAGCGTTAGCTGCTGGGTGCGTTCTTGGCATAGTTTCCAGTCCCGCGTTCCATGCTGAAATTAACTGGTAGCTCTCATCGTTCTTGACGAGATTCCCATGGAAGCTTATCTCGATATATTCTTTGACGATGATGTCCCAAAAGACACAAACTCGGCACTTCATTATTGTTTCCTCAATTTTGAACGTATGTTCCATAGCCGAACATATTTTTGGTGGTGGTCGAAAGATGACCTTGATGTCGTTTTCCCCTAGGATTCTCGCAATTTTGGCTGGGGAGATCCAATATGGTGGCTGAAGGCAAGTTACCCTTCCTTTTTTATCTATTCTCTGCGGATGTCTGTATCATTCATTTCCTATAATGCACAGTCTCATCTGCGCTCCGCTGTACCCATTTTGATGGAACACATCTCAAGTTTGACATATGTCCATCTAAAACATCAAGACTTGTACTGCTGAAGACAATAAAGCCGACATGAGTTTATATACTAAAGTAAAATATCAGGCAGCTTACTGTCTACCAATTCTCTGCACATGTCCCCTTGTGACGTAATATATGCTGCAGGTGCCACATTAAAGAAACATCTCTAAGTTGTTGCAGCTCAGCAGGGAGGTCCTTAATCACAAGTAGCACGTGTCCTGTGTACGTGAGTCCTTAGAACAGTGCACCGGCGCTCGTTGTATGGTACAGCTCAGTGCACATTCTTTTTTCTATAGACTGCATTTCCTACTATACGGTCTGATACGCAATACCCGCGTCAGGCTGTCAGTGGCATAAACGACAGGGCCAAAGGGAGACTTTCCGTTTATTTTAACAGTACACACTAAGCTACATTTATTAAACATACATTGTAAAAGCACCTCCAGTGATATTGACTGCTAAGAAACAGAAAATTTTACAATCATAAAATATACCCGATTGATTAATAGCAAACAGATTAAATACAATAATAAAAGCTGTAACTGTACAATAAAAGAGCTAAAAGCTCTTTCCGGAAAGGAACTTTAAAATTTACAGTCCAAAATAGAAGTATACTCCGCAAACAAGCTGCATATAAGTACATTACTATACCGCCGGATAGCGGAGGTGGGCAAGGCAAGCAAGAGCAATAAGCACACAAAATTGATGTTAAGCATTACGTCCAGAATGGTACAAATAGTCAGTGAGAACCTCCATGAAATTAACAGATCTTAAATCTCCAAGTGTTTGGCCCGTTCAAAAATGAATAGTGCATACAAGGAGTAAGATCATTAACCATTCACTAGGCCGAGCCACATTTGTGTAAACACGGTTAAGTAAATAACTCTAGTAATTACGTAATTGGTAAATTAGCCAGTAACACCTCGACAATTTACATGAGCTGGAAATTAAAAAATTGAAAGGAGATTAAGGCACAAATAAACTCATCGACCTGCTATACAAGGAGTAGTGGGCTCGGAAACCTTAAGTGGTGCAGTACCACCTGCACCCTACTATCCGTTCGGTCGAGCGCTGACGTGACTCCGCTTTCGGACGCTGTGCCTGTTCTACCAACCACGCAGATTACACCCGAGTGTCACCAAAAGAAGCACAGTTGGTAGCCTAATGAACAAAAAAAATACAGAATTGATATACTGGAAGCAGTTAATTCCATAAATTATCTGGGAGCAGACATTAGGAGTGATTTAAAATGGAATGACCATATAAAATTAATCTTCGGTGAAGCAGATGCCAGACTGAGATTCATTGGAAGAATCCTAAGGAAATGCAGTCCGAAAACAAAGGAAGTAGGTTACAGTACACTTGTTCGCCCATTGCTTGAATACTGCTCACCGGTGTGGGATCTGTACCAGATAGGGTTGATAGAAGAGATAGAGAAGATCCAACGGAGAGCAGCGCGCTTCGTTACAGGATCATTCAGTAATCGCGAAAGCGTTACGGAGATAATAGATAAACTCCAGTGGAAGACTCTGCAAGAGAGACGCTCAGTAGCTCGGTACGGGCTTCTGTTGAAGTTTCGAGAACATACCTTTACCGAGGAGTCAAGCAGTATGTTCCTCCCCCACACGTATATCTCGCGAAGAGACCGTGAGGATAAAATCAGAGAGATTAGAGCCCACACAGAGGCATACCACAATCTTTCTTTCCACGAACAATACGAGATTGGAATAGAAGGGAGAACCAATAGAGGTACTCAAAGTACCCTCCGCCACACACCGTCAGGTGGCTTGCGGAGTATGGATGTAGATGTAGATGTAGAATTTAGTACAGGAATTGGGCCAGCCTCTACTATAGATCGAACGCCGCCGCACGACAGTCAGAATTACAGCAACAAGAAAATCAAAATAATTTTTCAATGAATTCACGAAGTCAAATAAACGAAACTTGTAAGGCGATCAAAGTCTAAACCCAGTTCCTAATTCACTTACCGAGCAGGAAGTTCGACTGCCAACCACAAATTGAACCGAACTTGCACCACTTGGGCGAGGGGTAAACAACTAACCGCCAAGCGGTGCTGAGAAGTAAATCCCAAGCTAACGCGTACAGTTGGCTAACGAATTCCTGACTAACGCCAGACAGAACAGAATGATTGAAACACCATTACGGCCACGTATAAGATAGTAGTAACAAACGCAAAAGAAAGTCCTCACTGAGAGATACTTAATAATTAAGATTAACAGGTCCCATCCTTATAAACAACAACAACATAAAAAACAGTGAAAGTTGGGAGTATAAACACCCAATAAGACAATAGATGAAACTGTGCGCCCCAGTAATAGTACATGCAGAACGTGGCACATGAAATGAAGCCACTCACTATATAAATTCCCGCTACCACAAACCCGACGCCTTACAGCAGCCAACTGGGAAGTTGAGACCGAAGTTGGCAAATAACATTCAGATTGGAGCATTAAATAAAGAAAAAAATTCAGAAGTATTATAGGAGCGCAAACACAACTTTCCTGCCTAGAGACAAACGTGATCAATAACCAGAAGTCTGAAATGGATCCGGACGTGAGCGTCGAAGAAATAACCAGAAAACTACCGAACTGAACAGTCACAGTACTGGTACAAGAAATGGAAATTATAGCTATGGTTACTGCCGATGTTCGGTTTCTTCGCATCCGATAAACCAAATCGGAATTTCACCGGACATATCCGTACAACGACGCAGGAAGGACAGCGTGGAACACCCACACAACTTCAGCACAGCGGCGGTCCGCCGTTAGCCTCCATGGCTGATCGGACGCTGAAGCACACAGCACGCTCCTTCCTTCGGTATGCGCCCCACAAGTGCAGCCAGCCAGCCGCAACCGGGGACATTTATGGTTCTGAACTGTCAGAGTGTCTCTTTCTGGCATCGCTGGTATGCTCAGAGTCAGAGGCTGACTGTTAACTGCCGAACTTGCATCAGCCATCAATTGCCGGCACACTATCTGCCTCGCCGCCAGGTTCCAACTCCGCCGCCTCACCCGGAGCGAAGTGTTTTCCCCTTCCCGGTCTCATTTTTGCTCCCTTCCTCCTCCGATCTCTGTGCGAACCACGCCCTCCTAAGGCAAAGATGTTCCACAAGAGACTGTGGGGCAACCTATCGATCACGCAACGATTTGCCGTCTAGTTTTCTTGTTATTAGAATGCCCGAGAAAGAAAGACATCCATATTTTCTAGCTCCATCGTGAATAACATGTGTTGAAGGAGGCCGATCAGGTGTTGCAGAAATTCACTCGGGGCCTCTCTGCCGTCTTCCAACGCAAAGAAGGTATCATCCACGTAATGGAAGAAGTGTTTAGGTTGAGCCTCCACACCAGGTTTCAAGTGGTGAGTACCTGTTCAAACAGTTTCACCGTTTCGGTCTCAGAATGATCCGCTAAGAGTATCAATGAATAATACTGATTTAGAAGATAGGCTAAGGAAAGATAAACCTACGTTTACAGCGTCTGTAGACTTAAAGAAAGCTTTTCACAATGTTGACTGGAATAATCAAAATGGTTCAAATGGTTCTGAGCACGATGCGAGTTAACTTCTGAGATCATCAGTCGCCTAGAACTTAGAGCTAATTAAACCTAACTAACCTAAGAACATCACACACATCCATGCCCGAGGCAGGATTCGAACCTGCGACCGTAACGGTCACGCGATTCCAGACTGAAGCGCCTAGAACCGCACGGCCACACCGGCTAGGTGGAATAATCCCTCTGAAAGTCTGAAGGTAGGAGGAGTAAAATACAAAGAGCAAAAGTCTATTTACAACGAGACAAGCATTTATATGATCCGAGGGACATGAAAGAGAAGCAATGGTTGAGAGGGGATGAGACAGGGTTGTAGCATATCCCCGATGTTACTCAAACTGTGCATTGAGTACGTAGTAAAGGAAACCAAACAAAAATTTGGAGTATGAATTCAAGTCCAGGGAGAAATAAAAGTTTTGAGATTTGTCGATTACATTCTAATTCTGTCACAGACACCAAAGGACTTGGAAGTGCAACCGAGCGGGGTGGCGTAGTGGTTAGCACACTGGACTCGCATTCGTCAGGACGACGGTTCAAACCCACGTCGGACCAACGTGATTTAGGTTGTCCGTGATTTCCCTAAATCGCCTCTGACGAATGCCGAGATGGTTCCTTTGAAAGGGCACGGCTGACTTCCTTCACATCCTTCGCTCATCCTATGGGACCGATGATCTTGCTGTTGGGTCCCCTCCCCAAAAATCAACTTGGAAGTGCAGTCGAAGGAAATGGACAATATCTTGGAAGGAGGATATAAGATGAATAAAACAATAATTCAACGTAGTCGAATTAAATCAGGTGATGCTGTGGGGATTAGATTAGGAAACTAGACACAAATAAGTAGATGAGTTTTGCTATGTGAACAGCAAAGTAACTGATGATGCCTGAAGTACGGAATGTAGACTGACAGTGGTGAGAAAAGTTATTCTGAAAAACAATAATTCGTTAACATCGAATATAGTCTTATGTGTTAGGAAGTCGTTTGTGAAATTATTTGTATGGAACGCAGTAATGAATGGAAGTGAAACATGGACAATAAATAGATTAGATAAGAAAAGAATAGAAACTTTTAAAATCGGATGCTACAGAAGAATAGTGAAGTTTAGATGGGTAGATTATGTAATTAATGTTTAGGTACAGAATAAAATCGGGGAGACAAGAAATTTGTGGCGCAATATGATTAGAAGAAGGGATCGGTTGATATCATACATTCTGAGCCATCAAGGGATCACCAGTTTAGTATTAGAGGGAAGAGACCACAATACTAAGCAGATTCAGAAGGATGTAGCTTGAGACAGTTATTCTGAAACGAATATGCTTGCACAGTATAGAGAAGTATTGGAGATCTTCATCAAATCAGACTTCGGACTGAAGACCACAACAACAACAGCAACAAGAGTACCAGTGTCTTGAAGTCGCACTCGTTTGAAAAGAGATGTTACATGAAAGATTACCAGCAAACCGTCCTTTTGCAGCCATACCTCTTTCTGTAAGGCCACGAATTTGGCAGAGTTCCTAACGTGATGATTGTCGGGTAATAATTAGAATAGCGTGGCTGTATGGTGTGGAGCATGCATGTGGAGATTCTAACAACCCTACCACAACAAACGTCAAAAATTAATTATGATTGTAGTGTTGCTCACGCTGCTAAATATTTCATTTTCGGGCAACAAAAAAGTTATATTATGTGGCAGGTGTCATTAGAGCACAGTTAATAAAATCATTTCTTGAAATAATGGATGAACTAGGCACTCATCTTTTCGTGTTTCCCACGCTGGTCTCGTTGTGAACTCATGGCTCAATCGTCGAAAATCTAGGTAGTGATGATTCCAAGCTCGGATGCAAAGAGGCCTAGGTGTTATTCTGCGATATTCAAAAGTTTTATAGATATGTTTCATAAACCATTCTTGAAGATTAAACTTTTGCAAGTTAGGACAATGGTGATGTAAAAAAGTAATTAGCACTCCGAATTTAAGCTACACTTCTTTTTTATTACTTTTTTGCAATATCACGTAACTCGTTCCAAAACATCACTTCACAATATAAAACATACTTGAAAATATCTTCCTCACTGATAAAGTTCACATTTCATAAACTGACTACAATTTGCGTCTTTTTAACGTGACGACCAAAGCTTGACTCTCTAATAACAGCTTACGCCCCCAAAAATCAGAGTACGTCAAAGATCATAGTGACAAAAGAAAGAATACACATAAGAATAATATCATTGCAATATATACATATCGCTGTATCGAAGTGCCTCTGCATTAATGAAATCAAATCTGAATCTTGTCACAGAAATATGTTAACTTTTTTACAGAAACGCAGTAGAATATTGCTGGTATGGAGAGGTTGAGGTGAGGTGCCGTGATGGTTACGTAATTCAAATACCATTACAAGATGAAGAGACGTGTGTGTGTTTTGTGTGACAGGTCTGTGCCCGCACGAGTGTTCCGAGGGCAGCTCGCCGGTTTGCGGCTCGGACCGGCGGACGTACCGCAGCGAGTGCGAGCTGCGGCGAGCCTCGTGCCGCCTGCCCGCCGACAGCCCGCCCCTCGCCGTGCTGCACGCAGGGCCCTGCCTGGGCCTGCCGCTGGCGCCGCCGCCCCCAGGTCAGCAATCCACCCCTCTGGACTGCATTACACTCCATATAAGAGGGCTATTCGGAAAGTAAGGAACGATCGGTCGCGAAATGGAAACCACAGTGAAAATCCGATGAAGTTTTGCTCAGGTGTGTTGGGCAGTGTCTCTAGTATGCCCGTCGATCGCGTTACGTCGTTCTTCTTAGATCTGAGCACGCAGGGAGCACATAAAGATACTTTGAACAATAGTGTCTCCCGCCAAGTACGAGGGCCTGGTGTCGCCTGAAGCTATGCCTCAAGACAAAACTCAGCCGCATTCTGCAGGGGCAATGAAGATGCTCCTGCATCGTTTTCAAGTGGAAATGTTTGATTGCCCACAATACAGCCGGTAATTGTCTCCCTCTGAGTTTCATCTCTGTTCACATGAACCGCTGGCTAGGAATGCAACATTCTGGCACAGACAACGAGCGTAGAGAATTGGCGGAAAGCACTGGCGGCTGCCATCTATAACGAGGGTATCGGAAAGTTGGTACAACGCTACGACAAGCGTCTAAGTAGGATCGGCGACTATGGAGATAAGTAGCTGGAAATTCTAGCTAACTGTTGCAAAAAAACAGTTTTGATTTTCACTGGGGTTTCCATTCCGCGACCTATCGTTCCTTACTTTCCGAATAGCCCTCGTACACCAGCCCTCCTACAGGGTGTCACCATATACATTGTCGTTTTATAAGATCTGACATGGTCAAGCTTGTGTGGCAACGATCTTACGTGTTAACATATAATTAGCTAAGTATCCGGCGTAACCCGGGTATGTATGTATTCCAGTCTTCTATTAGTCCATCTTCTCCTCCTCCCCCCTCCCTAATCTATCTCCTGATCTCCATCTCTTTGTTCATCTCGTTCTTGCCTCTCTCTTGTGCGCGTGCTCTGTCTCTCTCTCTCTCTCTCTCTCTCTCTCTCTCTCTCTCTCTCTCTCTCTCTCTCTCCGTCCCTCCCACTCTGTCCATCTTCTTCTCCTCATCTCCGTCCATCTCATACTTCCCATGTTTGTGTCCATTTCTTCTTCCTCCTCTCACTGGCAACCTCCTCCACCTCTCAATCTGTCTTCTTCTCCTCTCTTTGTGACCATCTCTTCTCTCTGTCCACCTCCTCCCTCTTTCCATCTCTTCCTCCCCCACCTGTCTGCCCCTCTCCTCTTCCCCCTCTTTCTGTCTCCTCCTCGCCTTCTCTCTGTCCATATACTTCTCCCCTTCTCTTTGTCCATATGCTCCTCCCCCCCTCCCTTTTTCCATCTCCTCCTCTTTCCTTTCTCTCTCCATCTCCTCATTCCTCTCTTCCTGCCTGTTACCTCATCTCCTTCTCTCTTTCCGTCTGCTCCTTCCTATCTGTCTTTGTCCATCTCCTCTTTCTTTCTCCATCTCCTCATCCCCCTCTCTCTAGCCATCTCCTCCTCCCCCAATCTGCGTCCGTCTCCTCCTTGCCCCTCTCCGCCTCTCCAACTCCTCCTCCCCTTTCTCTCTTCAAGATATCACCCCTATCCCGATACGACATTGGTGGTTCTTAACCCACAGTATATCTTTCCAGACAGTAATTAATACAAATATATCTAGTTTGACTGAACTCGATCCAGGGGTCTTGGAAACCTTCACCCGTTAACGCATATGTGACTTATATTCATGAAAAAATATATTTCACACATTTTCATCTCTAGCGAATTTCGCCCTGCATTTTCGTTTTCACACAGCCCAATGTGTATGATGTCTATACCGTCTGCGATGTGTCTTGCGAACAGAGTTTGTAATAAAAGCACTCGGTCTTCAGGCCACAAGTGGCCCATCGGGACCATCCGACCGCGGTGTCGTCCTCAGCTGAGGATGCGGATAGGAGGGACATGCGGTCAGCACACCGCTCTCCCGGTCGTTAGGACGGTTTTCTTTGACCGGAGCCGCTACTATTCAGTCGAGTAACTCCTCAATTGGCATCACGAGGCTGAGTGCACCTCGAAAAATGGCAACAGCGCATGGCGGTCTGGATGGTCACCCATCCAAGTGCCGCCCACACCCGACAGTACTTTGGTGATCTGACAGGAACCGGTGTATCCACTGCAGCAAGGCCGTTGCCTAGAGTTTGTAATAAAGAAGTAATAAATTAAAACGTCATGCCTAATGCAGTAGTTTTTACTGTATGAACATCAAAATATAGGTAAGCGATAAACTTTTTTTCCTTTCGTCATTTTGTGCGGGGGGGGGGGGGGGGGGGGTCTGCAAGAGAAAGTTTGGTAAAGGTTTGAAACAATATGTGTTCCCACTTTCAAATACTAAATGAATAAGGTCTGGGTATTTGCATGTCAAGTTACAGAGAGCAGACCATTAAAATTTCGTTATAGTGAGATACCCGTCACATGTAGTGCGAACACGTACTATGTCATTAAAACTACAGTGCATTCTATGACCTTATCACTTAAAATAGAGACAAAGTTACATTGCTGAAGGAGACAATGGTTTGCACAGTCACATGATTAAATCTATCGTATGAAAAGAACATGAAACAAAGTACACAGAATAACAATGTTTGAAGTTTAACTGAAGTCAGTAAAAGAGTTTCACAACTTATGAAGCAATTTAACAGACGAAATGCAATGTACAAAAAGATAGAGAAGAAACATTCGGCCTCAGATTAGTTCATTTCAACCAGCAGGGGTCGATTTCTTGAGGCGCGCTGTATCTCCTTGGTTGTCCTCAGTCGCTGATGTGTTGCGGATGAGCGGAGTTGCTAAATTTATTGACACGACGTTGGTTGAGTGCTTTATCTTTTAAACAGTTGCTTCCTTCGTGTTTGAGGACGGGCGTCTGATATTCTTGCTGGACATTTTTGTGTAACGCATAATTTGTGCCTAAGTCTGGAATTACCATAGAAAATTATTCCATGTGAAATCAGTTTTGTAGTGAAGTAAATCGGTCATCAATCCCAAGGTTGTTCCGAATACCGCAGTGCTTTACTAGGCATGAACCTGTTAGAGATGGTACGCCGTTGCCTTCCTCCGACCTTTGAATTGAATTAACTAGCCAGTCATGAACGCACTTACAGATCAACGTGGAGTCTAAATCATGGTACAGCTCGGCATTTTTCACATCAACAAACATTGCCAGACCTGAAAGAAGTGATAAGATGCTCTTCTTACTGCAGAGGACAAACAGGACTTGCCTTTACAGTCAGATAAAAAGAACATCTTTAAAAAATGGTACTAGCACCCAAAATTCGTCTTTTGCCGACCACCTTTTGATTACAGGTCACGCGCCTAAAGCTGTTCACGGTATCAGCATTTTGCACATAGAGAAAAAAGGGCGTAGATTAGATATTTTCGAAGAACTAGAAATTTTTAAACATCTTTCTCGAAATGATAGCCTTATTCTTAATGAGCAGCTACAATTACGTAATGAGAACTTGTTCAACGGTATAAAGCCGTTACTTGATATTGATTTCGTGTTCCCTCGTCCAGTTACCGAAATGTTTTTTTCTGTCTAAGTCGACTAATAATAATTTGTTTATTAAATGGTTTATATTGGCTGCATTTCATTATATATATATATATATATATATATATATATATATATATATATATATATATGACGGTAGTATCTGTTCCCGAAAGAACAGTTACCGTGGATGACCATGCAGCTTTGCTAGAAATGAAATGATAATTAAATAGACACCCTAGCTGCAAGCAGGCGTTGATACACTTCATTGGGGACATGTTGAAAATGTGTGCCCCGGTCGGGGCACACATTTTCAACATGTCCCCAATGAAGTGTATCAACGCCTGCTTGCAGCTAGGGTGTCTATTTAATTATCATTTCATATATATATAGGCTGTATCATTCAGCCCTCTTTGGAATTCTATAACGAAGTTTTCATCCTTTAAACTGTATTTCTAAGCTCTTATGTAGACAAAATATTACCTTGTCTGCTGCTGTAAAATAAAACAATGCCTTTTACTTCATGTACTAAATAATGTTCATCTTAACATTCATCTGTCTATATTCTTAATGTTAAGTAGCCTACTTGTATTTGCGGTTACTAGATGGCACTCTTGATATAATGTTCACCTGCCCGCAGTTGCTAACGCGGGCGCCTCAGTCTGTTGTTACCTGTGGCTTGACATGTGTGAGCAGCCCATAATGGCTTGCCTTCCATGTTCTCTTTTTTTTAAAAAAATTGTGGCTAAAACTTCACCACTTTCATACGTGACATGTAAGTACTGTTTCTTTCTTGTACTGTTAGTCAGTACTTACACTTTTATAAAAAAAATTCCCCATAATTTTTGAACTTATGTTGTAGCCAGTTGGAGTGTTTTACTTCTGATTAAGGCACTCATAGTAGCTCCGAAACCAGGTCAAAAGACAATTTTTTGCGTCCGAGGGCTGTAATTGCTTTAATTTTAATTTGAAAGTAGTTCAGCTCAATGAGAAGCTTACTAGCTAGCTCGGAGCTCCCACGAGTCCTGCATGAACTGAATGGCAATGTACTATGCGTACAGGAACCCTGTACAAGACAAGGGAAAGTTTCTAGCCTCCCGCCCTATGCGGTAACGATTGCGCGTCAGGAGGACTGTAAGGCGCCCGTCATAATCGTCAACCAAGAAACACACCCCGTTAAGGTAACTGAACTACGCACAGAGCACTTAGCCACGGTGGAAGTTTCGCACAAGGGTGACACATGGATCATTGCGTCCATGTATGCACAATGCTGCCATTGCATTGTTCCATTCGCGAAACACATCAGAGAGCTTGCACACTGTGCATGAAAGCGAGATCCACCCTGTGGCACTCTGATACAATAGATGACAAAGGCAGAGTAGTCAACGACATCATACAAGAAACTGGACTCCTTGTAATAAATAAAGAAGGAAACAACCCCAGATCCATTGGACATGTCGGCTCTACATCTTACATAGACATCACTCTTGCGAACAATGCAGCAATCACCTTCACACGCGACTAGACAGCACACGACCACATTACAATGAGTGACCATAACGCCATAAGGTCATAACACTCACCCTCCATAACATACCTCACGTCAATACAGAAATAAAATTAAAACGACTGCTATTTAGTAAGACAGACTGGGACAAGGTTAGACAGACAATGCAAGAACACGCACTACATGACATCGATGGAAGTATCGACTACAGAGCACACACGCTTACAGACATCATCGCACGCACACACAGAACACCTACATACCAACATCAAGAAACACGCTATTACCTGGACTGCAAATCTGACACAACTCAAACAAGACACCAGACGTAAACGCAAATTTTTTATCAAAGAGTGGTCTCAGAAAGAGAAAGACAGATACGAATAAACTCATACCGGCTTACTAAGGACAGGTACAAACTAGAACTACAAAAGACGAGGAAGGACCACTCGAACGGACCCGTTGCAGCGCTAACACAGTGGGCCGTTAGTACGTGGGCCCACAGACTAAGACTGTCCACCGATAGAATTACCTTACGTCGTGGGCAAAGAAGAGTTCTGCTTCGACTATGGGTAATTGGGGGGGGGAAGGGTCCTTCAGCACAACGTCGGTCCATGCACTACGCGTTGTGATGGGGGTCTTCCCAATAGAGATAACTATTAGATACCGTACGACTATGCACTGGCTTAGGATAGGCAGACTAGACCAGGTTCCGCAGATCACTGGTGTATCACATGAAACAACACGCCAACTCAGAGCATGGCGAGTGGATACCTGGCAGGGTGTGTGGGATAACAGTGATAAGGGCCGCCGAGTATACAGTTTCTTCCCTGACATCAGCGATAGACTAAAACTAAAACATATCCACCCCAGCCGCCGTATGGTGCACTTCCTCACAGGTCACGGCCCTTATCCCACGCACTCGAGTCGCGTGAGTGTGCAATAGACAACCAGGCGCACATGCTGGGAAGAAGGTTCCCCTGAACACACTGTCTTTTTCTGCAGGCAGCACACAAACATAAGACATACACTACACGGAAGCCAAATAAACTTAAATAACTTACGAAACGACTAAGGTCTTGTACAGAGAACACCTACATAACAGACCGTACGTAAGGCAAGCCGGTATACAAAGACAGCAGAGTGTCCACGGCATGGATGTCAGTGCGGAAACAACCAGCCACGACGATACTACCTCTGCAAATGAAGCGTAACTTCAGGCGTCTCATGCACACCCAACAAGCCCAGAACAATCTGATGAAGGTGCAAAAGCTAAACACATTGATGAGCAACGTGCACCAATTTGTACATATGTATCAAATCGGCTAATTAGTAGAAAAGTAGGCACAGACAAGGGAATCGTGGGTGACGGTCATCGTCTTGAAGTGCATTCCAAGACCCTGGCCACCACCCACAACCTGATGGCGGGAACCTCTACACTCTATCCTTCCCTATCTTCTGTTTTTTTTTTTTTTAATTCTTCTTAATCATCACCATTTTGTATTTCACTTTCCTTTTTCAATTGTATTAAGGTTAAGATTTCTAAAATACTGCAAACAAAAATAAAAGATATAAAAGCGAGAACAGCCCGCCTCCACATGGGGGGACACAGGCGACGGTGTTAGTGGAGGCGCGAGCCTGTGTGGTAATACACAGCCACCGAAAACAGTCACAGCGGCGAAGAGGCTTTTACAGACCCAGCATAGGAAATTAGAGGGTGGTTCATTAAACAAATGGCAGCAAGTGAAAAAAAAATGTGTTCATAGCTTATAGCGTTACCGCTTTACATGGGCGCCCGACATGCTGCCCACCTGGTTGGCCCGCTGGTTGTCCTGTGACTTTTGCTTGCCATGGCCTGAGACTTCAAAGACTTAAAGTTAATTTCCATTTATTACTATTTTTCTACAAGACTTGGCTGTTTTCTGTGGATACGACAGACAGGGTGTGTACTCGCTAGCCACCTCCATCATCGTTACCGGAACTTGCCACTATTTTTCAGAAGGAATGTTAGGGCCAGAAGACAAAAAATTCAATCGCCTCTGGGGAAATCACAAACATAATTTAACGCTGTGTAATTCCGCCCCTCGACTTGATAACCACCTGTATTCTGTTAGGAAGTGATTGCAGGTACGTGGCATCCAGTTAAGGCCATTCGCTAAGAATCTGATCGCACAGCTCCACCGAATTGCGGGGATGTTAATGTCGGCGTTTTAGCCGCTGTTCCAACATGCCCCACAGATTCTGTGTTTCGTTCAGGTCAGGTGATTTTGCAGCCCATCAAGATGTAATAGGGGAGTGTTCATAAAACAAATCACAGATTCTTCCAAACCGATGAACTTTGCTGTTGTTGTTCTTATGTGGCTGTGAGAGCAATGGCGTCTTGTTAGGTGACCGACTCTAAATCTTACACTCTTTAACAGGTTCCGATGGACTTTCATTCACTGCCTGCAACAATTCCTGTCGGATTCGGAAGCAATTTTGATCCGCAAGCCGTGAAACGCGTCTCTGGTCCCTCTCAATCAGGATCTTTTTCCGACCACAATTCTGACTTCGTGTTTCGCTGCCATGCGTGTTACACCACTGTTTGTAGACACGTTGTACAATCCGACACAAAATACCAATAAATCCACACTGCATGGTCATAGACATAGCCAAACACGATTGCCCTTTTTTACCACTCTCTCGCGTCCTTACGTTTACGAGCAATGTTTGCTCGAAACATAAATGTTTCACTGATCGCTACTGCTTAAAACTCACGTAGAGGCAGTGCGTGTGCAGTTGAGTCTGTGATTCGATCGCTGCGCTAGCTGTAAAGGATTAACGATTCATCTGCGTGTGGGTACTTCGTGACTAATTTTTTGTTTCCTAGTGAGCTTATAATACTTCCTTTGCAACTATATAGAACCCGTATTTAATCACTAGCTGAGTACCCGGGGTTGCCCAGGCAGATATTTACTCCAACCGTCTAAAAGTCATTTCCTCCTTTCCTCTGTCCACCTCATCTTTGACCTCCTCAGTGTCCACCTTCTCCATGCCCTCTCTCTATCCACCTTCTCCATCCTTCACACTCTGTCCATTTCCTCCTGCCCCTCTCTGTCTCCTCCTCTTCCATTTCCTTGTCAATCTGCTCCTGCCCCTCTTTCCATTTGCTCCTTCCCCCTCTGTCCATCTCCATCTCCTGCTCTAATTCCATCTTTTCCTCCACTTCTCTTTGCCCATCTCTTTCTCCCTCTCTCCCTGTTCACCTCCTACCCTTTCCTGTCCATTTTCTCCTCTCCTCTCTCTGTCCAACTCTTTCTCTTCCCTTTCTCTGTCCATTTCCTCCTCCCCTCTGTCTGTTCATCTCCTTCACCTTCCTCTTCCTCCTCTTGTCAATGTCATCTCCTCCTGTTTACTTCCTCTGTACATCTCCATCTCTCCCCTCTCTCTGTCACTTTCCCCATCCCCTACCTCTGTCCATCTCTTGCCCCACTTATCTTTGCCTACCTCCTCCTTACTCTTCACCCTCTGTCCTTCAACCTCCTCCCCTTTTCTCTCTCCACATTATCACGCTCACCCAAATAAGAGGCTGACAGTTTTTAATCTACAATATTTGTTTCCATATTGTAAACAATATCTCTACAAAATTTGACTAAAATCGTTCCAGGCGTTTAAGATGACCTCTTACACTTGACTCTGCCCACATACGCATACGTTAAATATATTTCGACTTTACAAATAGATCCAGCGTTATGTGTGACTATTGTCTGCGAAATTTGTTGTGAATACACTTACTAGTAAAGAAATAATAAATAAAAACGTCCTACAGGATGCGGCAGTTTTTCGCACATCTCAGTGTTTATGACATCATATCTCCTGAAGTATGTGTTGCATGATGATATATTTTTCTAGGTACACTCAGTGGTACATTTGAATATTGTCTGAGAAAAGTGTGCGAAAAAGTTAGTAGCAATTAAGTCATAAATTAAAACGTCATACATGATGCCGCAGTTTTTAGTGCATCTCAGTATTTTATGTCATATCTCCTAAACTATGCCTTACAATTATATATTTTTGTTGGTACATACAACAACATATGTGGGTACTGTCTGCGAAATGTATTGTGAATAGAATTAGTAGCAAGACAGCAATAAATTTAAACGTCTTGCATGAAGTATCAGTTTTTCACCCAGGTCAGTGTTTATGACGTCGTATCTCCTGAGTTAAGTGTCGCACAATGCTGAACTTTTTCTGGTACATTCAGTGGTGTACATGAATACTGTCTGAAAAACATGACATGAATACAATTAGTAGTAAAGGAGTAATAAATTAAAACGTCGTGCTTGATGCGGCAATTATACTAACTTCGAAAATATAATAACTGATAAACTTCCTTTCGTTTCATCATTTTCTGGGGATTGTCAATGAGAAAATTGAAATCATGTGTTAAGTTTGTTGAAGTCTCTAAGTGCTCTCATTCTTAAATAATGGATGACAAAAGTAGGGATATTCGGACGTCATGGGCTACACTGCTTTTTCATCGCCACGCCTTTGATTGGTGGGTGGTTTTTAACCTCACAGCAATGATTTTCAGACAGTAAGAGACACGTGTACGAAGTTTGGTTGACCTCGGTCTAGTGGCTTTGGATGAGGTGTGTGACATACATGGATAGATATACAGGGTGACTTTTCCACCGCCTACATACTCTAGGGATTGACCGGTGAGAGGATACGGAACAAAAAAGGTCTAATGAACTTATGTCCGGAATTGCGTGGTTTCCGTACTAGAGACCATTTATTCCAATCATACATTATTACAGAGACTGCAGTTTAAAATGCGCTGTACCGTGCAGCCACAGCTACAGTATGTGTTGAAAATGGTTTCTATGTGCCTCAACACATGCATTTACGCGCCGTAGAATGATCTGTCTCGCACGTTCACATCTGCCAGGCTGCGTCCGAACAGTATCAAAGGCAGCATGAATACGCTGCTCCAGTGCCTCCCAATCTGGAATGTGCTTTGCATACACGATATTTTTGAGATGGCCCCATATCTAGAAATCGCAAGGGTTGAGATCCGGTGAACGAGCAGGCCATGCAACTGGCCCGCTCGTCTGATCCATCGACCACGGAAGACGCGATTGAGATGCAATAAATGTAACTTCATACTATGTCCGGAGTGCCAGACTTTGGCTGGTAGATATCCAATAATAAAATACCAACAGCCGTTATTTTGGTTTTATCTGTTAGGGAACCAGTTTCGGCATTATATTTTGCCATGTCAAGGCCTGCTTACATCGATTAACGATACCGGTTGACAGTGCTGCATTGGTTTCTAACCAGGCCTGGAGATGGCATAATGTAATGCCGAAACTGGTTGCCTAGCAAATAAAACCAAAATAACGGCTATTGGTATATTATTATTGGCCATTGAGATGCGTCCGGACGTTAATGGCGAAGAGGGCTGGAGAGCCTCATGCAGCAGCTACATAGCCTTCGAATCATCAATGGCACTTCTTGCAGCAGGGGAGGCAACGTACCCGCCAGAAACGCCGATAGTTCCGGCCTGTTAGGCGACGTGGAAGGAAGACTGGTCGCAAAATACGGTCGCCAATTATCCTGGCCCACCCATTCCGGCTGCACCGATGCTGATGATTCGCTGTCACCATATCGTCGGGGTTCTGCGTACTAACCCACAGATGACTGTTATGGAAGTTGAAGATACCACTCCACGTAAGGTGAACAGGATAGATGGCACAAATCCAGGAATCGTGGTTGCCTGATGAAGAAACTAGTGACAAATTTGCTCTCGATGTCTGTCGCTAGTAAGCACTGCACACGCTGTAAGTGGTAAGGGCAGTAAGAACCGTCACGGAGAATGTTCCACGTGGTAGTCTGCCTTACCCTGTACTGGTGGGTCAAGTACTGACACGGTGGTCGCCTTCCATAACGTTAATCATATTTTTCTCCAAATCTGGTGTCAGAACATTTCGGGTACGTCGTTCATGATTTCCTCCTTCCTAAAACGGCCCTGACTCAGACAAACGGCGAAACCCGGTAGAAAACATTAATACTGTGGCTGTGTCGACTGGGATAGGTCTCCTGATACAAACTTGCTGCCCGCAGCCCGTTGCCATTTGCCTCTCGATTTGAATACGGAACAACGCTGTATCACATCCCTTACAAGACGAGTCAGCAGGAGAAGATAATCGGACACAATATTACCAATTACTATGGGAGGAGAGAGCGTTAGGGCACGACATATGAGGAACAGTACCACTCTCTAGGAGGAAACCATACATACTGTAAATGTGGCTGCATGGTAGAGCGCGTATCAGATCACAGTCTCTGTAACAAAGTATGATAGAGTAGATGGTCTCTAGCATGCATTTCCGGACATAAGTTCATTAGACCTTTTTTTGTTCCGTGTCCTATCATCGATCAACCCCAGAGTTTGTACATGGTGGAAAAACTCATCCTATACAGGGTGGTCCATTGATAGTGACCAGGCCAAATATCTCGCGAAATAAGCATCAACGAAAAAACTACAAAGAACAAAACTTGTCTAGCTTGAAGGGGGAAACCAGATGACGGTATGGTTGGCCCGCTAGATGGCGCTGCTATAGGTCAAACGGGTATCAACTGCGGTTTTTTTTTAAATATGAACCCCCATTTTTATTAGATATTCGTGTAGTAGGTACGTAAAGAAATATAAATGTTTTAGTTGGACCACTTTTTTCGCTTTCTGATAGATGGCGCTGTAATAGTCACAAACGTATAAGTACGTGGTATCACGTAACATTCTGCCACTGCTGACGGTATTTGCTTCGTGATACATTACCCGTGTTAAAATGGACCGTTTACCAATTGCGGAAAAGGTCGATATCGTGTTGATGTATGGCAATTGTGATCAAAATGCCCAACGGGCGTGTGCTATATATGCTGTTCGGTATCCTGGACGACATCATCCAAGTGTCCAGACCGTTCGCCGGATAGTTACGTTATTTAAGGAAACAGGAACTGTTCAGCCACATGTGAAACGTCAACCACGACCTGCAACAAATGGTGATGCCCAAGTAGGTGTTTTATCTGCTGTCGCGACTAATCCGCACATCAGTAGCAGACAAATTGCGCGAGAATCGGGAATCTCAAAAACGTCGGTGCTGAGAATGCTACATCAACATCGATTGCACCCGTACCATATTTCTATGCACCAGGATTTGCATGGCGACGACTTTGAACGTAGTGTACAGTTCTGCCACTGGGCACAAGAGAAATTACGTGACGATGACAGATTTTTTGCACGCGTTCTGTTTTGCGACGAAGCGACATTCACCAACAGCGGTAACGTAGACCGGCATAATATGCACTATTGGGCAACGGAAAATCCACGATGGCTGTGACAAGTGGAACATCAACGACCTTGGCGGGTCAATGTATGGTGCGGTATTATGGGAGGAAGGATAATTGGCCCCCATTTTATCGATAGTAATATAAGTGGTCCAATGTATGCTGATTTTCAACGTAATGTTGTACCGATGTTACTACAAGATGTTACACCGCATGACAGACTGGAGATGTACTTCCAACATGATGGATGTGAAGCACATAGCTCGCGTGCGGTTGAAGCGGTATTGAATAGCATATTTCATGACAGGTGGATTGGTCGTCGAAGCACCATAACATGGCCCGCACGTTCACTGTATCTGACGTCCCCGAATTTCTTTCTGTGGGGAAAGTTGAAGGATATCTGCTATCGTGATCCACCGACAACGCCTGACAACATGCGTCAGCGCATTGTCAATGCATGTGCGAACACTACGGAAGGCGAAGTACTCGCTGTTGACAGGAATGTCGTTACACGTATTGCCAAATACATTGAGGTTGACGGACATCATTTTGAGCATTTACTGCATTGATGTGGAATTTACAGGTAATCATGCTGTAACGGCATGCGTTCTCAGGAATGATAAGTTCACAAAGATACATGTATGGCATTGGAACAACTGAAATGAAATGTTCAAACGTACCTACGTTCTGTATTGTAATTTGGAAAACCTGCCTGTTACCAACTGCTCGTCTAAAACTGTAAGCCATATGTTTGTGACTATTACAGCGCCATCATTCACAAAGCGAAAAAAATGGTCCAACTAAAACATTCGTATTTCTTTACGTACTACACGAATATGTAATAAAAAATGGGGGTTCCTATTTTAAAAAACGCAGTTGATATCCGTTTGACCTATGGCAGCGCCATCTAGCGGGCCATCCATAGCGGCATCTGGTTTCCCCCTTCAAGCTAGACAAGTTTCGTTCTTTGTAGTTTTATCGTTTGACGCTTATTTCATGAGATATTTGGCCCGGTCATGATCAATGGACCACCCTGTATATGTAAATCCATCTTTATAATCTGTGTGGATTCCGAGGCGAGTAGAAGATGTTTCCATTGCCAGCGGCGGTCCTACACCGTATTAGTCACATTGATGTGTTGTGTCTGTGGTGTTTCTGCATTTTTTATCACCTCCTTGTACGAAGATGAACACGGAGGCGGCGAGTGTAGAGGTGGTGCTTGGCGCGCCCGCAGGCAGCGAGCCCACGACGTCCTCGCCGGCCACCGGCGGCGGTGGCGCGTCGCCCGCGACAGGAGACGGCTGCCGCGGGGTGCGCTGCGACCTGGGCGCCACCTGCGAGCTGGACGAGGAGCAGCGGCCGCGCTGCGCCTGCCGCTTCAGCTGCCCGCCGGCGCCCGCGGGCCCGCGCGACGGCTGGCTGTGCGCCTCGGACGGCGCGCTGCACCCCAGCCTCTGCCACCTGCGGCACGCCGGCTGCCTCGCCGGCGACGAGCTGCGCCTGCGGCCCAGGGAGCTCTGCGTCGGTGAGGCGACACACCCTATACTTTTCCTCTGTGTTTCACACGCACACACATTCACCTTAGCGAAAATTCACACGCACGCACATTCACCTTAGCGAAAGTTTCACCCAGACTTTACGAAGAACGAGAAAGAAGACATTAGCGTTTAACGTCCCATAGACTGTCAAATTCTGAAGGTGGCAGGGGTAAAATACAGGGAGCGAAAGGCTGTTTACAATTTGTACAGAAACCAGATGGCAGTTATAAGAGTCGACGGGCATGAAAGGGAAGCACTGGTTGGGAAGGGAGTGAGACAGGGTTGTAGTCCATCCCCGCTGTTATTCAATCTGTATATTGAGCAAGCAGTAAAGGAAACAGAAGAAAAATTCGGAGTAGGTATTAAAATCCATGGAGAAGAAGTAAAAACTTTGAGGTTCACCGATGACATAGCAATTCTGTCAGAGACAGCAAAGGACTTGGAAGAGCAGTTGAACGGAATGGACAGTGTCTTGAAAGGAGGATATAAGATGAACATCAACAATGGCAAAACGCGGATAATGAAATGTAGTCGAATTAAATCGGGTGATGCTGAGGGAATTAGATTAGGAAATGAGATGCTTATAGTAGTAAATGAGTTTTCCTATTTGGGGAGAAAAATAACTGATGATGGTCGAAGAAGAGAGGATATAAAATGTAGAATGGCAATGGCAAGGAAAGCGTTTCTAAAGAAGAGAAATTTGTTTACATCGAGTATAGATTTAAGTGCCAGGAAGTCTTTTCTGAAAGTATTTGTATGGAGTGTAGCCATGTATGGAAGTGAAACGTGGACGATAAATAGTTTGGACAAGAACAGAAGCTTTCGAAATGTCGTCCTACAGAAGAATGTCGAAGATTAGATGGGTAGATCATATAACTAATGAGGAGGTATTGAATAGAATTCGGGAGAAGAGGAGTTTGTGGCACAACTTGACTAGAAGAAGGGGTCGGTTGGTAGGAAATGTTCTGAGGCATCAAGGGATCACCAATTTAGTACTGGAGGGCAGCGTGGAGGGTAAAAATCGTAGAGGGAGACCAAGAGATGAATACACTAAGCAGATTCAGAAGGATGTAGGGTGCAGTAGGTACTGACAGATGAAGCAGCTTGCACAGGCCGCGCGGGATTAACCGAGAGGTCTAGGGCGCAGCGGTCATGGACTGTACGGCTGGTCCCGGCGGAGGTTCGAGTCCTCCCTCGGGCGTGTGTGTGTGTGTGTGTGTGTGTGTGTGTGTGTGTGTGTGTTTGTCCTTAGTATAATTTAGGTTACGTAGTGTGTAAGCTTACCGACTGATGGCCTTAGCAGTTACGTCCCATAAGATTTAACACACATTTGAACATTTTTGAACTTGCACAGGTTAGAGTAGCATGGAGAGCTGCATCAAACCAGTCTCAGGACTGAAGACCACAACATTCTGTCGAGGAGCTCCTGGAAGAGCTGAAAAATTAAGCAAATTCCAGTGTTACATTGTTTATTTAAACTTACGACTTGTCGCCTGAATGTGTTTCTTATATTTCATTTTATCTGTTTCTACTATCGTGTTATAAATTCATTTATTGACTCGTTCCATGACCATGGAGACTCCTCCTTAATTTGGTTCCACGGAACAATGAATAAATAAAAACAAAAAAACAACAACAGAAAACGAAGTCACTAGATGGAGCACAAGCTCGGATTGGGGAAGGGTGGAGAAGGAAATCGACTGTGGCCTTTCAAAGGAACCATCCCAGCATTTTCTTAAACCAATTTACGCAAATCACAGAAAACCTAAATCAGGATGACAGGACGTGGATTTGAATCTTCGCCCTCCTGAATGCGAGTCCAGTATGCACTACGCGACCTCGATCTGAACAAAGAAAATCGATGGTTCGGCATATACTAAAAGATAGCTGTTATGAAACATAGATACTTGTCTGATTTGTCATATAAAGCGGTCGCTGTGGGCGAGCGGTTCTGGGCGCCTCAGTCCGGAACCGCTCCTGCTACGGTCGCAAGTTCGAATCCTGCCTCAGGCATGGATGTGTGTAATTTCCTTAGGTTAGTTAGGGGACTGATGACCCCAGATGTTAAGACCCATAATGCTTAGAGCCATTTGAACCATTTTGTCATATAAAAGATTCATGTTCGTACTGAAATTTCATAAAAGCTGACTGATCACTACTTCATCATCATCATCATTTAATACTGATTATGCCTTTCAGCGTTCAGTCTGGAGCATATCTCCCCTTATAAAATTCCTCCATGATCCCATATTCAGTGCTAACATTGGTGCCTCTTCTGATGTTAAACCTATTACTTCAAAATCATTCTTAACCGAATCGAGGTACCTTCTCCTTGGTCTGCCCCAACTCCTCCTACCCTCTACTGCTGAACGCATGAGTCTCTTGGGTAACCTTGCTTCTCCCATGCGTGTAACATGACCCCACCATCTAAGCCTGTTCGCCCTGACTACTACATCTATAGAGTTCATTCCCAGTTTTTCTTTGATTTCCTGCCATTGTTCCCATCTACTAGTACCTGCAATCATCCTAGCTACTTTCATATCAGTAACCTCAACCTTTTTGATAAGGTAACCTGAATCCACCCAGCTTTCGCTCCCATACAACAAAGTTCGTCGAAAGATTGAACGGTGCACAGATAACTTAGTCTTGGTACTGACATCCTTCTTGCAGAAGAGACTAGATCGTAGCTGAGCGCTCACTGAATTAGATTTGCTATCCCCTCGCTTCCAGTTCTTTCACTATGTTGCCATCCTGTGAGAATATGCATCCCAACTACTTGAAACCGTCCACCTGTTCCAACTTTGTTCCTCCTATTTGTCACTAACCAGTTAATATTTCTTTCCCACAGACATTACTTTCGTTTTGGAGATGCTAATCTTCATACCATAGTCCTTACATTTCTGATCTAGCTCTGAAATATTACTTTGCAAATTTTCAATCGAATCTGCCATCACAACTAAGTCACCCGCATATGCAAGACTGCTTATTTTGTGTTCACATATCTTAATCTCACCCAGCCAGTCTATTGTTTTCAACATATGATCCATAAATAATATGAACAACAGTGGAGACAGGTTGCAGCCTTGTCTTACCCCTGAAACTACTCTGAACCATGAACTCAATTTACTGTCAACTCTAACTGCTGCCTGACTATCCATGTAAAGACCTTTAATTGCTTGCAAAAGTTTGCCTCCTATTCCATAATCTCGTAGAACAGACAATAACTTCCTCCTAGGAACCCAGTCATATGCCTTTTCTAGATCTATAAAGCATAGATACAAATTCCCTGTTCCACTCATAACACTTCTCCATTATTTGCCGTAAGCCAAAGATCTGGTCCTGACAACCTCTAAGAGGACTAAACCCACACTGATTTTCATCCAGTTGGTCCTCAACTAATACTCGCACTTTCCTTTCAACAATACCTGAGAAGATTTTACCCACAATGCTGTAGTTGTTACAATCTTTTCTGTTTCCATGTTTAAAGATTGGTGCGATTACTGTTTTCGTCCAGTCTGATGAAACAAGTCCCGACTCCCAGGCCATTTCAATTATCCTGTGTAGCCGTTTACGACCTGACATTCCACTGTATTTGATGAGTTCCGACTTAATTTCATCCACCCCAGCTGCTTTATTGCACTGCAATCTATTGACCATTTTCTCCGCTTCCTCAAATGTGATCCTATTTCCATCATCATTCCTATCCCATTGTACCTCGAAATCTGAAACATTACTGATCGCATTTTCACCTACTTTGAGCAACTCTTCAAAATATTCCCTCCATCTGCCCAAGGCATCCACAGGATTCACCGGCAGTTTCCCTGACCTGTCCAAAATACTTGTCATTTCCTTCTTACCTCCCTTTCGAAGACTGCTAATTACACTCCAGAATGGTTTTCCAGCAGCTTGACCCATAGTCTCCAACCTGTTTCCAAAGTCTTCCCAAGATTTCTTCTTGGATGCTGCAATTATCTGCTTGGCTTTGTTTCTTTCTTCAACATAACTTTCTCTGTCTACCTGAGTTCTAGTATGTAGCCATTTTTGATACGCCCTCTGTTTCCTTTTACAGGCTGCGTTGATTTTGTCATTCCACCAAGCTGTTTGCTTCATCCTACCTTTATACACTACTGTTCCATGACATTATTTAGCCACTTCTAGTACTGTGTCCCTGTACCTTGTCCATTCCTTTTCCAATGACTGTAGTTGACTACATTCAACTAACTGGTACCTTCCTGAGATCACTGTTATGTACTTGTGCCTGATTTCCTTATCCCGAAGTTTCTCTACTCTTATCCTCCTACATATGGACCTGACCTCCTGCACTTTCGGCCTCACAATCCCAATTTCACTGCAGATTAAATAATGATCAGTGTCATCAAAGAATCCCCTGAATACACGTGTGTCCGTCACAGCCTTCCTGAGTTCCTGATCTGTTATTATATAGTCAATGACAGATCTGGTTCCCCTGCCTTCCCAAGTATACTGGTGAATGTTCTTATGTTTAAAAAAGCAGTTTGTGATTACTAAGCTCATACGGGCACATAAATCCAAGAGTTGTTTCCCGTTCCTGTTGGCCTCCATATCCTCTCCAAATTTACCCATAACCTTTTCATACCCTTCTGTTCGATTTCCAATCCTGGCGTTAAAACCACCCATGAGCAGAGCACTGTCCTTGTCCTTTACTCTAACAACTACATCACTGAGTGCCTCATAAAAACTATCCATCTTATCTTGATCTGTCCCTTCACAATGCGAATATACTGACACAGTCCTAATTTTCTTGCTAGACACTGTCAAACCTATCCACATCAGTCGTTCGTTTACATACCTTATTGCAACTACGCTGGGTTCCATTTCTTTCCTGATGTAAAGCCCTACACCCCATTGTGCTATTCCTGCTTTGACTCCTGACAGGTAGACCTTGTATTCTCCCACTTCCTCTTCTTTCTCACCCCTTACCCGAATGTCACTAACAGCTAGAACGTCCAGTCCCATCTTACTTGCAGCCTCTGCCAGCTCTACCTTCTTCCCAGAGTAGCCCCCATTGATATTAATAGCTCCCCATCATATTACCATTTGTTTGCCAAGTCGAATCTTAGGAGTCCCTGGTTTGTCAGTTAAAGGTGGGACTCCGTCACCTCCAAAGGTCCGAGGCATTTTGCTCTGATTATTGCCAGCATCGTATTTAAAGTACCAGGGAAGCAGGTTGCTAGCCTTACTTGCCCCGAGTCCCATTGGGTTTTACCCCTAACGGCTGAGGGACTAACCGGTGGATTTGATAGTCTTTGCCGTATGAGCACAAAGGTGACCACGACTCAGAATATGTCCGAGATGCCCTGCCTTATTCCAAAGTAACTGGCATCCCGACTGTCGGGACCACTTACTTGGCCACTCATACGTTGCCCGTGGTTCATGAACTAGGACATGACTACAGGAACCCACACCATGAACCACGACTGATCACTTAAATTAATCAAAATGGTAGATTAAACCGAGCCAGTAGAATCACTTTACAAATTTCAAAGATAAAATGATAAATAATTATCGATCGAAAATCAACGATCAGAGGGTACGCCTCTGTGAACGAAATCTAGTGCACATTCTAAATCAGTGTTTCTTTTGTGATGTGCGGAACGCTGAGAGTAGTTGACTAACAGCTTACGCATATCACTAACCATATAACCAATCTGCGTCTAGGATCAGCATAAATTTTTGCTTCTACTTAACCCTAGAACACATTGTTACTAAAACATCGTAAGTTTTACAACTCGACATTTTATTCAAAAGAAGTCATAATTTATACTAGGGTCGTTGCGAAAGTAATGCCTCCTAGTTTTATTCATGGAAACTAAAGGAGACACATAAATACAATGGCACAACTAAATAGAGAAATATTTCAGCTTCAGACTGTCATTTTTCCTTACAGTCACTACCATTCGTTATGCACCTTCGTCAGCGATGAACCAGAGCCTGCAGGTCTCGCTTGTAAAAACCGGAACCAGCTCAGGCTAACCACTTCCTTACAGCTTTGACAACAGCATCCGAGTCTTGATAACGTTCGCCACGTAGACCATCTTTCAGAGTCCCAAAGAGATGGAAGTCTGTAAATCTAAATCGTAATTGAATGGTGGATGCGGTAAGACAGTCCAGCCAAATTTTGCAATGAGTTTCGTGGTCGCAAAACTGGTATGGGGCCTGGCGTTACCATTTCGCATGTGAAAATTGGTTTTCTTGTCTGGCCTTACGCTGGAAACTCGGGAGCCGGCCGGTTTGGCCGAGTGCTTCTAGGCGCTTCAGTCTGGAACCGCGCGACCGCTCCGGTCGCAGGTTCGAATGCTGCCTCGGGCATGGATGTGTGTGATGTACTTAGGTTAGTTAGGTTTAAGTAGCTCTAAGTTCTAGGGGATTGATGACCTCAGATGTTAAGTCCCATAGTGCTCAGAGCCATTTGAACCATTTTTTATAAATATAAATAAGTTACGGTTCATATATTTTGCACTCATTTTAAACTGCAACCGACTAAACGAAACATTCAGCTCACACACTGTTTATCTATACACTGTGCAAAAGTGAACTGATTACTGATTCGGGACCACTACCAGAGATGCCGCTGCGGACGTTACATTTAAAATTATGGCGTACACTTTCTTGTGGAACTGACTGGAAATGTCATTAATAGTATAACAGCCAAGGTATAAAACTGAAAATTTTTTCTGATTTCAAGGCGTAATACACTGAAGCGTCAAAAAATTGGTACTGACATGCGTATTCAAATACAGAGATATATAAACAGGCAGAATATGGCGCTGCTGTGCGCAACGCCTATATAAGACAAAAAGTGTCTGGCGCAGTTGTTAGATCGACTACCTCAGCTTTTAAGTCCCGTAGTGTTCAGAGCCATTTTTTGGAAATTCGGTCTTTTGGCTTAATCAGTGTCGTCTTGTGGCGTACTGAATTAACAGTCTCTCCAGGTTCCAGGACATCCAAAAGAACCACACCCTGGCTAACCCAAAAGACTGTGAACACCACTTTACTTGCAGACGGCTGTCTCTTGAATTTTTTCTTTGACGGAGGATTCGCATGTCGCCATTCCACGGACTGTCTTTTGGATTCCGGCTCGCAGTGGCGACACCAAGTGTCATCTCCGGTGATGATGCTATTCACAGTATTGTCACCTTCAGCTTCATATTGGTCCGGTAGGTTCCGACAAATTTCCATTCGCTGACTTTTTTGTTCTTCTGTAATCATCCGCGGGACCCGTCTTGCAAAGACTTTGCAATAACCAAGGTATTCCAAAGTTATTTCCAAGGCATTACAGCCAACATCCAGCTATGTACACAACTCTCTGGTCGTTGTCCGCCAATCAGCACGGACGAGTTGATCAAGACACTCTTCACTGCTAGGGATGACAGCTGTGCAGGGTCGACCGGTCCGTGGCTTGTCCTGCATACCCTTTTCACCACCTTAAAAATAGCGTTCCCATCGCCTCACATTGCTCACGTCTACTGAATCATCTCCATATATCTTTCGCACGCCTCGAAGGATTTCAATCGGCACAATTTCTTCAGCAGTGAGGAAATCAATCACACATCATAGTTTTATACACGCGTCCATATCAACCTCCATTTTGGAACACTCCTCTGCTGGCGCCAACTACCGCAGAATAACGTAACCACCTTCAAATGAAAGAGAGAGGTTCAAGCATTAGCACTACACCAACGGCATCTGGCGCGGACATCCAAAGTCACCAAAAAAAAAAAAAAAAAGGGAGGCATTACTTTCGGAACGACTCTCATAGTTTATGCGCTATTTAATCAAATTGATAAGGTCTACAATGGTATGTCTTATACAAAATAAGTACAAAATATCCTGTTTTATAACTTAAAACTGTGACAACACCAGATTGGTGGGAACTGCGAACTGGCACCAACTACAATCGCAAATTTTACGAGGGATGAGTACTCTAGCTTTAAAAAAGGAAATAAATGGGACTGTTTACCAAAGAAAAGGACGTAGGATGTATCCTAAGAAACATAGACAGGCATGCATTGGATAACTTACTAGCAATAGACTAAAAGTCAATTAAAATTGGACTGAACATTTATTATTTCCAGGATTTTTGAAAGAGAGCACGAAACACTTACATTAGAACACAGTGAGTTTCTGGCGCCTCATTTACTAAATAGATGAGTCAGAAATTAATAAAATGTTTTCCCTCATTAACCCATTAACAATTTATAAGTTCTAAAATAGAGATAGTTTGATGTACAGGTACCACGCACATGTTTCCACATGTACAGTAGCAAGACACAGAAAAAAATGAAACGAGAAGTGTTAAGCATGCACCATAATTAAGTGTAGTCGACAAAAAGGTTTGTTCCGACCAGTTAAGAATGACTAATGAACAGACAAGAAATCGCAAACGTAAAACTAGCCATGCCCAGAGTTTCATACACACAGAACAGTCACCTAGGGGAAAGAGTCACTGAACGATGCGAACAGCCAGTAATATAAATCGGAATTAACACACACGGGAATTCAATTTAGTTTAAATCCTACGGGTACAGAAAGAAACTGACAAACGATGAGCTAAGCACTCATTCGTTTTTCAATGCGTGGTCCAAGTTACACAAGCAAGACAATGGAATACATCTGAATAATGAAAAATTTGTTGCTCCAAAGAAAATTGGAAATTTATTGCAAAATAACTGCAAAATAAAACAGAGCCACAGAACTGAAGGCTATCTAATCGACATAGAAACACGCAGAGTCGACCAGACGCTTATGAAATAGAAATTGCTGAGCAAAATAAAGTTAATAAAACAAGAATAATAACGCAAGAAACAAAAACAGAAGCAGATTCCCACTGAAAAAAACAAGCTGAAGCCGAGCATAGTTCGTCCACTACTCTTCCACATTCCTAAGTTCCGAACAAAGCAACTATCTACGAAAATCGAATAATGGCGTAAGTCGAGCACTCCCTATGTTCAGTAAACTATAGCACATGATTCCAAGAGCCGGCCGGTGTGGCCGTGCGGTTCTAAGCGCGTCAGTTTGGAACGGCGTGACCTCTACGGTCGCAGGTTCGAATCCTGCCTCGGGCATGGATGTGTGTGGTGTCCTTAGGTTAATTAGGTTTAAGTAGTTCTAAGTTCTAGGGAACTGATGACCTCAGTAGTTAAGTCCCATAGTGCTCAGAGCCATTTGAACCATTTTGATTGCCAAGACCTACGGCTATCAAAGAAATGGAGTAATACTTCGGCTAGGCTGAAACTCACACAATCTCAGTCACCATACTAAAGCTACTGTAGACCAGTCACGAGCAACGTAACTCATCAAGGTAACAAGTGCCTGAGCACGCTAGCAAAATCGAGGTCTACGTAGGTAGCGAAGTGGCTAGAAAAAAGCCTTTCATTTAATACGTCATTTAAAGAGAGGAGGAATGGAAAAGAAATATAGGAATACAACACTAAAACTTCATAAAGAAGGCCGCGGAAGGTAGAGGAAACACAGATTCTTAATGAATCTACGTATATACTCGAAATACAGTCATGAAATGGAATAGTTGTAGAAAATGTGTGGAACTGCTGGCTGATAAGGACACGCTCAGCTGCTCAATCTTTATCGCAGCATGATTTACTAAAACACCAAAAGTGTCGTTTACTAACGATTTGTAAAATAAAATTAACTTCAGTAATACATTATGAAATGGCTGATATAGAGTTGTTTAAATACAAAATCCAATCACAGATTCACGTAATTCTAACACTGACGTGGAACAAGTTATGTTTGTATTTAATGAACCGTAAACACAAAAGCCTTTGTAAAATGCAAACTTCCACGGCCGGAAATGTCACAACTAATAAAATGTTCCGGGCTATTATGCCGTGGTCTAATGTATTTCACCTTAAAATCAAACGTTTCATTCCCATCTGCGGAGGAAATTTTCAAGGAAGATCGTAGCTTGGTTGAATGTCCGATTCACACCCTGGCTCGCTACTAACTGGAGCAACATTGTGCTTCCGCGTGCCTCCTCGCAGTGGCGTGACGTCACATGTTTCGAATACGCGAGAGTAATTGGGCGTTGTCGACTGCCGTCGTCCACTGTTGCTGTCACCCCATGGTGGAAGATTGATTCACATCTTCTTCAGCACCGGAATCTAGATGTCATTCAGTTTCACACCTTCCTCTTTCCTCTTGAAATTCCTGGTTTTTTTTTACAATCTCTATGGTCTCTCTGTACAACCTTTCATGGTATCCATTTGTGAAAGCCAATATTTGAGTCCTGCCAAAATGAATGTGGTAGTCTCCTAGCTACAAAGCACATTCCTAACCGCTGAACTGTCAATCTCCCCTCTTCTGCAGTTGCCCTGGAGCTCTTCTAGTCGTTTTTTGACAGTACTTTTTGTCGTACCCTCGTGCATCTCCCACAACTACACGGAATCCTATAAATTCCTGCTTTTTTCCAGCGGTTGGCGAGCATCCTTGGCCGATTTTAGGTGATATTGTATCTTTTGGGTGGGTTTGTAGATTACCCAAATGTTCCACTTTTTCAAGTAGCGGCCTTAATGAACGGCTGGAAAACTTTTGGTTTCACCCTAGCGTGATAGCAACAGCGGACGGCGGCAGTCGACAATGGCCAATGGCGCTCGGTATTCAAAACATTTGACGTCACGCCACTGCGCGGAAGCGGAATTTTGCTGTAGTCAGCGGCGAGCCATGGTGTGAATCAGACGTTCCAGTAAGCTACGATCCTCACTGAAAATATCCTCCGCTCATGGGAACGAAACGTTATAGGGTGAAATCCATTCGGCCACGGCATGAGAGCCCGGAACATATTATTAACTGTTAGACTGCCAATTCAGAGTGGCACACCACCAGTCCGCAATGCCAGTTTGTCTGCCGTAATCGTCGTAATACGAAAGAAAAAAGTTCATCCGTCCCCTAGGAGAGCGGAAAACAGCATGAAAGGAAGAGGAGATACATTGTTTGACAGTACGAATGGAAAGGACGCTATGCGAGGCAAATCTTTCCAAAATAGCTTCGGCTCACAGAGCAGACTGCGGACTCGCATGGTTTCGGCGATCGCCGTAGCCGTGTGCATCCTCTGGCGACGCGGCCAGTTCGCTATCGTGATTACTCCATACACATCTGATTTTAAGTGACGGCTTTCATTCTTTCGCCTGTGTAAGGCAGCAGCTCGACGTGGCAAGTACAAGTCGTTGGAAGTCCCCTGCAGAAAACTTGACCCAGCCTGCCTCTACAGCCGTCCATAACTGCGAAAGATTTTCCGGTGCAAGAGTTTTTTCACGAACTGACTCTCGATTATGTACTGTAAATGTTCAACGGGATTCACGTCTGGCGATCTGGCAGGCCAAAGCATTTGCTCGAACTGTCCAGAATGTTGAAACTTCCTGCCAGATTAAAACTGTGTGCCGGACCGAGACTCGAACTCGGGACCTTTGCCTTTCGCGGGCAAGTGCTCTGCCATCTGAGCTACCCAAGCACGACTCACCCCCCGTCTTCACAGCTTCACTTCTGCCAGTACCTCGTCTCCTACCCTCCAAACTTTACAGAAGCCCTCCTGCGAACCTTGCAGAACTAGCACTCCTGAAAGAAAGGACATTGCGAAGACATGGCTTAGCCACAGCCTGGGGGATGTTTCCAGAATGAGATTTTCACTCTGCAGCGGAGTGTGCTCTGATATGAAACTTCCTGGCGGATTAAAACTGTGTGCTGGACCGAGACTAGAACTCGGGGCCTTTGCCTTTCGCGGGCAAGTGCTCTACCATCAGAGCTACCCAAGCATGACTCACGCCCCGTCCTCACGGCTTTACTTCTGCCAGTACCTTGTCTCCTACCTTCCAAACTTTCGAGTCTCGGTCAGGCACACAGTTTTAATCTGCCAGGAAGTTTCATATCAGCGCACACTCCGCTGCAGAGTGAAAATGTCATTCTGTCCAGAATGTTCTCCAAACCAATCGCGAACAGGTGTGGCACTGTGACATGACGCACTGTCATCCGCAAAAATTCTATCGTTGTTTGGGAACAAGAAGATCATGAGTGGCTTCAAATGGTCTCCAAGTATCCATACGGGCGGTCCAGTCCGTGTGAACACAGCCCACTTCATTATGGAGCCACCACCAGCTTACACAGTGCCTTGTTCACAACTTAGGTCCACGGCTTCGTGGGGTCTTCTCCACACTCGAAAGCTATCATCAGCTCCTACCAACTGAAATCGCGACTCATCTGACCAGGTCAAGACTTTCCAGTTGTCTAGAATCCAACCGATGCGGTCACGAGCCCGGGAGTGGCGCTGCAGGCGACGTCACGGTTGGTTGGTTGATTTAGGGGAGCAGAGCAAACAGCGAGTCATCGGTCCCATCGGATTAGGGAAGAAGGGTGGGGAAGAAAGTCGGCCGTGTCCTTTCAAAGTAACCATCCTGGCATTTGGCTAAGTGATTTAAGGAAATCATGGGGAACCTCAGTCAGGATGGTCGGACGCGGGCTTTAATGGTCGCGTCCCCCCCGAATGCGAGTCCAGTGTGCTAGCCACTGCCCTTGTTACTCACTGGCGACGTTATGCTTCTAGCAAAGGCACTCGTGTTAGTCGATCTACTACCATAGCCCATTAACGCCAAATTTCGCCGCACTGTCCTAACGGATATTTTCATAATAGATCCCACATTCAGTTCTGATATTATTTGGCACAGTGTTACTTTTCTGTTAGCAGTGACTATGCAAAATGCAGCTGCGCTCAGTCTTTAAGCGAAAGCCGTCGGCCACTGTGATATCCGTGGTAACAGATAATGCCCGAAAATTGATATTCTCGTCACACTCTTGACACTGTGTATCTCGGAATATTGTAATCCCTGACGCTTTCTGAAATCGTATGTCCCATGTGGCTAGCTCCAACTGGCATCCTGCTTTCAAAATTCCGATCGTGCGGCCATAAACAAGTCGGAAATCTTTTTATATGACTCACCTAAGTACAAACATCATCTCCGCCGCTGGACTGCCCTTTTATACCTCGTGTATTTGATACTACCAACATCTGTGCATATTGCTATCCCATGACTTTTGTCACGGCAGTATAATGTCACAATGCCTGAAATCTTTATCATTTCAGTATCTTCGTACTTAGTTATTATACTATCACCTCTGGAGAGACAGAGCGTATGAACATGTAATAAGCAACTGAAAGTGGCCAAAATTTTTTATATATAAACAACTAAAAACGAGTAACGAATTTGAATATTGCAAGAGAGTCCTAATACAGCCATGTAACATTAGTTACATTGAACAGGTGTAAAAACAAATGTGTTATGAACGTATGTCATGTAAGATTTATTGCACTACTGTAACTTGTGCACACAAAATGTTTGAAAATTGTTAAGAACATTGTACCTTCTAATATAGGTAACGGTTTGGAAATGAACGAATATGTTCGAAACTAGTCGCTAATAAAAATATGATGTGCAACTCTGGCGGTAACCTTAATTAATAAATTGCAAATTACGGATTAACATGGAAGGGGAAACTATGAATCCAATGACCGCAATCACGAGACAATTTTGTCTATATTAAATGTGTCGCAAAATTTAATATGCAAATTTCACCTGCAAAATCAGTTTTGCCTGATATTCTCCGCCCACTGATAAGTTATTGAAGTACACAATCAGAAGATAAGGTTACAATAATTTTGATACTCGTCAAGAAATAATATACTCCAGGGTAGTTTCAAATTACTTAGCATGTCATAGTTTTTATTTCAAAAGGGTTGTAAGCAGAGAATGCTATTTATACATTCAGTCACAAAATATTACAAGACTCAAGTAGTAAATTATCGACAACTGGTAATTTCTGTATTCTCTTCAAGAAATTTGATTGCGTACATCACGTTACACTATTTGAAAATTCAAATTTTATGAAATCGGTGCGCTTACACACAACTGCTTTGGATCATACTTCACAAAAAGAACGCAAAAAATAGAGCAGAGTAATTCAAACAATGTTGGAAAGATAGAAAACTTCAGTTAGTGAGGAGGAATCAAAAGGAAGTCACACAGAGTTCTATTTTATGTCCACTTCTATTCCTTGTATATATGAATGGTCTTATATTTAACATTCAACAAGCAGGACTGGTACTATTTGCAGACGATACTGTTTTAATAAATCCCATTACAAAGAAAGCAACAGAAGGAGTGGTAAGTGATGTTTTTCAAGGAGTTATTATTCTCTGAAGATGGAGTCCCCCTAAATTTTGAGAAAACATCCTATATTCAGTTCTGTACAACAGAGTCAGATCAAGAAATAATGTAGAAAATGAACAGGAGTCAATAAACATCGTAAAATGCTTCAAATATTGGGCGCATATGTCGATGAAAACCTGAACTGGAAAAAGCGTGTTACTGAGCTGCTCAAATAATTAAGTACAGGTACTTTTGCTCTTCGTATAAGTGATAGTCTTGGAAAGAAACGTCAACCTCCTGACATATTTTGCATATTTCCACTCAATAATGTCGTATGGAATAATTTTCTTGGGTAACCAACACTCAAAAATAAAGCACTGACTGCACAAAAGCGAGCAGCAAGAATAATATGTGGTGATAATCCGTGGTCGTCAATTAGGTACCTGTTCAAGGAATTAGGCATTTTAGTTGCACCATCACACTACATACCCGCTAACACCAAAAATAACGAAGCAGATTGCTCACAAATTGATATTTATTCAAGTACAGATGGAAAATGCAGAACTGTAAAAATTGGCGGCCGATAGATGAATGTGTGACGCTGCAGCGCAATTTCACCGCACAGTTGGCAAGGATAGTAAATTGGGGACATGTCGATACCAGGGCAAAAAGTCTTTACGAATTCCATTCTGTGTACTCAGATGGACAGTAAGTACGCCTCGCAGACAGGGATGTGAACAATATACACAGATGTCAGCATTCGAGATAGGACTCGCAGTTGGGCTCAAAGAAGCCGGTTGGAGTATTCGGCGAATCGCTTGGCCTTTGAATAGGAGCGATGCCAGTATTCGAGGATATTCGCCGGAAAGAATGAACAATGGCGGAACAGCAGGAAGCAGTCGACATGGAGAGACGACAAACAGTGGGGGTTTGAGCAGTCGTCAGAGAGGCATTCAGAACCTCTGATTCATCATTTTCATCGATTCGACGTGCAACTGGTACGTAACGGACCATTAACAGACGGCACACAGAAAGGGGGCTGAGCTCACGGCACCTCATGCGCCGATTACCGTTGACCTCTGTACCCCTGGAAGCCCGTTTGCCGTGGTGTCGGGCACTTCCGGCTTGGAATCTCATTGTCTGGATTGGAATTGTCTTCACTGATGAGTTTCGCTCCGAAGTGAGCCCCGGTGACCAGTGTAGACGTCTCTAGGGACGCCCCCAAACAGCACTGGGATGCCAACTTGACTGTCGCCTACCATACGGCCCGGTAGCCAGAAGTGATCGTCTGGGCCGCCATTTCTTCTCACAGCAGGACACCTTTGGTTGTCATCTGCTGCACCCTTGCAGCACAGCACAGTGCTACATTGACGATATTCCACGTCCCATTTTGTTACCCTTCATGACAAGCCGTCCTGGGCTTACATATTAGCAAGATAACGCACGTCTGCATACAGCGAATGTTTCTACTGCTTGTCTCCTAGCTCGCCAAACCCCACTTTGGTCAGCGAGGTAGTCTCCTCAATTGAGAATGTTTGGAGCGCTATGGGCAGAGACCTCCAACCATCTCGGAATTTTGACGCAGCAGTTGGACAGAATTTGGCATTATATACCTCAGGAAGAAATCCATGGACTCTCACAATCAACGCCAAGCGGAATAATTGGATGTAGAAGGGCTACAAGTGGACCAACGCGCTACTGACTTGTACAGTTTGTGAAGTTAATTTGTGAAGTTCTTCCTCTTGAGTAATCCATCCAAATTTTTCTGAAATAATAACTTTTTGTTTGTCTGTGAATATATATCACGTCTATCAACTTTCTCCCCATTCGGATAATTCCTACGTGGTATGTCGTTTTTCGTCGTAGAGTGTATATTCCCTAGTGAATCTCGTCATAAACAATCCCATCAATCTGAGAAGAATAGTGATGTCCATTTTCACAACACCAGGGGAAAACAGATCTTTGGTTCAAATGGCTCTGAGCACTATGGGACTTAACATCTGAGATCATCAGTCCCCTAGAACTTAGAACTACTTAAACCTAACTAACCTAAGGACATCATACACATCCATGCCCGAGGCAGGATGCGAACCTGTGACCGCAGAAGCAGCACGGTTCCGGACTGAAGCGCCTAGAACCGCTCGGCCACCGCGGCCGGCCATACCTTTACTACACGTTATTAAACAACACAGGCTATTTCACAGAAGTATTACTATTTTTTAAAAAAAATTGTAGCTTGTAGAAAAAAAATTAAAAAAATAAACTGGTTTTAAGTTTAGTTGCAACAGCAGGACAAAAATACAGGCTGTTTGAAAAAGAATATACGTACTACGAAGTATTATTTTCGCCAAACTATCGATCGCTGCGCCTCGGCTCGTCTAATGGGGAAACGAATACATAGTGTAGTTTGTATTAATAGAGGCTAAATGTCAGTTGTCTTCTGTTTTGCTTGGTAGCAGAAATCATTTTGCGTTCTCGAGTTTGCGAAGTGCAATTCCGTGATTACAGTGCAAAGACGTTTCAGGTTGAGGAACCAAATTGATCCTCCGAATGGGTGAAATATTCGCAGACGGTATCGACAGTTTCTAGATATAGGATGTATATGTGAAGGAAAGAGTCCCATTCTTCTTTAACAGAAACACGGTTAACGGTCAGCAGTATCTCGCTATGTTACAGAACTGGTTGTTTCCGAGGTTGCATGAAGACAACTTCATTTTTCAACAAGACGGGGCACCCCCTCACTGGAGTCGACAAGTGCATGAATATCTGAATGAAACTCTACCGATCCGTTGGATTGGTCGTCAAGGATCTGGTGACTTAGCATATCTGAGCTGGGCTCTACGGTCACCGGAATGGACATCCTCTGACTTCTTCTTGTGGGGTTTCGTTAAAAACAACGTTTATGTACTACCACTCCCACAGAACCTGGAAAAGTTGAAGAACCAGATCCGTACTGCCATAACATCAGTGGCGAAGGGCATGCTTCCCCGGGTATGGGAGGAATTTGAGTATCGATGTGACACTGTTCGTGTCGCTTATGGAGGACATATTGAAAATCACAATAATCAAGTGTATATATCCTGCAAACTAACTCTTTCCACATCATTTCAATAAAATAATCGTTCAGCCGTTGACTTATACAGTCGGCTCAGAGTTGGTCGCAGGTTTCAAATCCGTTATTACATTTCCGGCTGTGAGACTGGCTGAACAGCTGTAGCTGCTTCTTCGCGTTTATACTTCTCTATTAAAAGATGGATATGACTCGTTATATACCAATGGAAAGCTGAGAAATTGATCTACGTAATGATGTCCAACACACTCGATTCCTTTCGATATTTTGCGAATTATAAGTAACTGTTTACAGCTTTTGTTAGGCTTATCCCTCGCTCCGCAATATCAAGAATATACCGCCCAGGAATCGTGTAACTGTGCAAAGCAAGGAAAGAAGAAAGTGATACACGATATGAGTGTGAGAAATGTCTAGTGCCGTTGCACACACCTGTATTTTTCTCGGGTATACACACCAATAAAAACTTCTTAAACACTATTATTTTAACTCCGCATGGCTTCAATGAATAGTAAAGACGATTTATAAAGATTTTCTGTCAAAAAATTGTATAATTTTGAGAAAAGTGTGTAAGACAAAATAGCCTCGTTTTCGTAAGTTTAAACAGGAAATATGAGGTCGGCTATGGGGAAAGATGGCGGTAAGTCAATGGGTTAAAATGATCTAGGGAACAAGTAACTAACCAGCTAACTAACTCTGACACAGGCTCTCTTGGCCGCCGTTTTGTTTTAGATTGTTCGTCAGAATTACGGGAGAAGTGTGATCTAAGCTAGCAACTTGTTCTGAACTGCATCACTCTGTGTTCGGAGTAATCACGATAAGGATATATATATAAAACATTCTCGGTATTCTTGCCGCGTCAGTTCTGGACAAAATCTCGAGCTTTCGACGATTACCTCCATCGTCATCGTCGGGAGCTGACTGCCTTCACTGCTGCTGTAGTAGCCTCTATATAGCCCGAAGACGGCTTCTGATTGGTCGGCTTATGATTGGTCGGCGATTACTTACTGCTGTCGCAGACAGTGTCAATGTGTGCGTCGGTGGCGCCACCGCTTCCGTTGGAACGTAAAAAATGGAAGGAACCTCTCTGCTGCTTCTCTGGATCAAGCGCTCGTTTCCACGCACAGCTCAGATGGTATCCGCTATCGCGGTTATAGTTCTTTTGGCTCATTCTTATTTCAACAGCCTCCTTGATAACAGAATCCCAGTACGTGGAGGCATGGGACAATCAGAAGCCGTCTTCGGGCTATATAGAGGCTACTACAGCAGCAGTGAAGACTGTCAGCTCCTGACGATGACGACGGGGGTAATCGTCGAAAGCTCGAGATTTTATCCAGAGCTGACGCGGCAAGAATACCGAGAATGTTTTATATATAAGTGCCGTCGCGAAAAACTTCGTTCCCATATTACGATAAGGATCTGGTCGGGTCGCTCGAGGACTCACACGGGTACCGCGACCGCCGACACTGTTCGGGCCCAGTGCTGTTTTGAAAAGGGTTGCCGGTGATCCTACCCCTTTCCATTCGAACCTCGTTCACCCTTATGGCTCAGACCATGTCTCCCCTTCTTCTTTGAGAGCTGTTTCCCACTCTTTTCACCTCTTATAACTCCCTATTGGACGTTTGAACTTTTTGCTAACCTATCGTATTCTTTTTTTAAATATTTATAATTTCGTAGAGGACCGGTGATAACTACAGACAATCTGGCATTGTGGACTTGTACTGTGCCACTCTGTAATGTCTGTCCCGCATTCTGAAATTCATTAATATAAAAATTAAATCACTTTCTGCCTCCCTGTTACTTGTTTATGTCCTTCCTCCGTGTCGCTAATTCTGCAACACCTTCCGTTTGAAAGACCTGCTGTATATTCTGTCCTACGATGTTGCCGCTGTCAAGGAGACGGAAGGTCTTTCAGTTAAGCCATTATCTATCTGGATATAGGGGGAAGCAGTTACGGTAATAGAAGCTGTCCTGTAGTCACCATCAATAATATTCCACCGCTTCGTTTTGCTATCTGTTTGACGTGATTATACCGACAAGGAGACATCACCGAATTGCCCTGATATTTTTAGGAGAAAAAAAGCACACTTACACGATATCAACCACAGTAGTAGATGCCGCACGAAAATTTTGCCCATAATTCAGACAGTTCGCAGTTACGAGTTTTGAAAGTACAGCTGTTAACCACTGGCTCGCACCGGCTGTCACATTGTGTGTAACTCAGGCCCCACAAAGCCACGGAGCCAAGTTGTCAACAAGGCACCGTGCAAGCTGATGGGGGGCCCAAAATTGTGTAACTTTGTTTACAAGGAGTAGATTGGATCATGTGGTCCAAATGAACCGACCATTAGCTGTAAATGGTTATGTTCGGCTGCTTTGAGACCATTTGCAGTCATTCATTGACGTCATGTTACAAAGAACTACGGAATTTTTATGGACGACAATGGGCCATGTCACCGGGCCGCAATTGTTCGCGATTGGTTTGAAGAACATTCTGAACAGTTCGAGCGAATGATCTGGTCACCCATGTCGTACGACATGAATCCCATCGAACATTTATGTGACTTAATAGAGAGGTTAGTTTGTGCACAAAATCCTGCACCGGCACGCTTTCCCAGTTACGGACGGCTGTAGAGGCAGTATGGCTCAATATTGCTCAACGACGTGTTGAGTCCATACCACGTCAGGTTGCTGCACTACACCGGGCAAAAGGAGGTCCGACACGATATTAGAAGATATCCCACGACTTTTGTCAGCTCAGTGTACATGTGGAGGAGATGCGCTATTCATTAATGTCATTCGTATGATTAATTTGTAAATCCGAAATCACTAAATTATAGTCCAGATTTTCACATAGGATCGATTGCTGGGACTGATCTTGGAAAAGTACTTTTTTTTCTTTTCAAAACATGAGGTTAAGTTGGTGAGGTTCCCTTCACTAACGTGCTTACCCTTCATTCTTTTCAAAACATGAGATCAAGTTGGTCAGGTTCCCTTCACTAACGTGCTTATTCTTCATCTAATACTCTCATCGTAAGTTGCATTTATAAACTGCCCTAGATTATACAAAAAAAGTCACAACATCCCTCCTTACACTATCCTGACCCTGTGTCGAACATTATCCTGGTAATCTCACCTTTGAACGCCCATAAACCACACACATATATACAAGTGAATACAAACACACACACACACACACACACACACACACACACACACACACACACACACACACACACACACACAACTGGTGTAACTTCGTAAACTTGCTCGGCGTGTTAGTTCATTATATTCTTGTAGGACCTGTTGCCAAATCAAGCAGTCATCTGACAGAGTGTCTGTAGGGATCGATTATCTCCCGTAGTCTCCTCGTTTTTGATGGGAGAGTTTGAAGAAATGGCGCTGAGAAGGACGCTTTTAAAACCTACCTGTTTTTGGAGGTGTATCAGCCCTAAGTTTTTGGTGTGGGCCCATGGACTAGACATCCCCAACCGTTCCTTGGATTATTGTAATTGCCTATGCAACGACAAGTTTACAACGGAGATTGACAGGATTAGAAAGCTGCCTTTTCTGGAAAAACTAGTCTACAGGAAAGATTATGGGAGCCTGATGTACAGTATTTATAGAAAACCAACGCATTCGATGAGTTCCACCAAACCATCGCACGGGACTTTGAAAATGTTTCCAAGTACGGCGTGGCAACCTTGCCACAAAAACTAGTAGATCTTAAGCTTGTGTTCAAGCAGAGCGATGACACGGACGTTCGCCGCAACCAGTATAAAATGTATGTATTCCATCGATTGCTTTCCTGCCATTCACTTGTAGCGTTATCTTATAAGACAGAAAGGATTTTCAAAAGATATAATGTTAAAAATCTGTTTCGTCTGCCAGCCAAGAAGCTCTGTCCTTGGCTTAGATAAAGATGTTCGAGGACTGAGAAAGTCAGGTGTTTACAGAATCCCTTGCCATTGTGGGAAAGCGTATAATGGCCAGACGATTAGCACCGTTCAAGGCAAATATGTTAAACGCCATCGCCTCCCACGATTACTATAACCTGAGAGATTAGAGTTGGCGGGGTACTGATTAACCGAAGGGCAGGTAATTATATAAATGAGACACATAGTGAGCCACACACGATTACTATAACCTCAGAAATGTGCTTTGGCGGGGTACCGATTTACCGAAGGACACGTAATTATATATCATGAGACACAGGTAGTTGCTCCAGCGTTTCATTATTGGGATGGGAATGAAGTGAAATTCGAGAGAGGGGTAGCCTTTAAATAAAATGTAGAATCTTGTTTTGCCTAAAATTAAAAAAACAACGATTTTTGACTCGGCCGGTAGAGGTACATATTCCGCAGCGATTCATCTTTTTTTTATCAGGTTTCACCAGTTTTGTACGTACCTTCATTTTGCTTACAGGGAAAGTAGCCATAATTTCTCTCGCAGGCACGTTAGTCCTCCGTTGTCTATCAAATGATTGACGTTCTTTATGGATCTTGTATATGAAAAGCTTAGATACTTCTGCAATATGAAGCACTACGCATAACAGTGCTGTGAAGGTCCAGTAAGAGTTGGATGGATTAGTCATATCTTAATGTGCCGCGAATAGCCACCCCATACAGCGGGTTCCAAGTCCCCCTTCGTCTAATAAATACCGTAAATAACAGCCATTAGAACGAAAACACTGTTTGCATGCTATGCTCCCTCTCCACTACCGTTACTCCATACCCTTCCCTCTTACCAAAGTGAAAATTCGCTGATCGCTCAGGACAAGCCCTATCAAGGGATGCGTTCTTTTAGTCAAGTTGTGCCATATTTTTCCCCCTAATTCGATTCAGTGTCTCCTCACTTGCTGTTCGATCTACCCATGTAATCTTCAGCATTCCTCTACAACGCGACATTTCGAAAACTTCTTTTCTTGCCATAACTCCTTATCGCCCAAGTTTCACTACCGTATAACGCTACACTTTAGAGAAATTAGATCCACGAAAGTTTTCCCAACATTTAAATTAATTCTTGATGTTAACAAATTACTATTTTTCAGAATGCTTTTTTGGCTGCAGCAGTATGCATTTTACGAGTATATTCGCTCTACTGTGGCCCTCATCAATTTTTTACTGCCCAAATAGTAACACTCGAGGATTACTTGTAGTGTCTCATTTTCCCAATCAACTTCCCCCAGCAACGCCTCATTAATTTCAGTATATTGTGTTGTCCTTCTTTAATTTTGTGTTTTTCATCTAACAACCTCTTTTCAACACACCATGCATTTTGTTCAACTGTTCTTCGAAGTCATTTGCTGTCTCTGACAGAGTTATAACGTGAGTGGAAAACCCTAAAATTTTTATTTCTCTCGCTGAACTTTGTTGGCCTTTCCAAATTTCTCCTGGGGCTTCGTCTCTGCTTGCCCAATGCACAAGTTGAGTAGCAGCAGGGAGGAGCTACTTTGCCCCACTAAATTCTCAATTGTTGCTCCCCCTTTCATGTGCCTCGACTCTTCAGACGAGAGAATGGTTTCTGTACAAGTTGCAGGTAACTTTTCGCTCACTGTTTTATCCCCGCCGCTTTCAGAATTTCAAAGAATGAATTTCAGTCAATATTGTCGAGGAACTTTCTCTACACGTACAAATGTTAAAAACGTAGGTTTGCCTTCCTTCAGCCCATCTTCTAGAAAGGTCAGTATTGTCTCCTGCGTCCATTCACTTCTCCTGAAACCAAATTGATCCTTCGCGAGATCGACTTCTATCCAACTTCCATTCTTCTGTAATTAATTCGTGTCAGTATTTTACGAGCGTGACTTACGATACTAAACTGATGGTTCGGCAGTATTCGCACCTGACAGCACCTGCCTTCTTTTGAATTGGAATTACTATATTCCTGATTAATTCCGAGAATATTTAGACTGCCTCATTCATCTTGTGAACCAGATGAAATAGTTTTTTCACGGCTGGCTCTCCCGAGTATCACAATAATTCTGAGAGAATGTGGTCTATTCCAGGGGCCTTGTTTCGTCGTTAGTCTTTCAGCGCATTATGAAATCCTTCTCGTCGTAATGCATGTACCATTGTATCTTCTTACCCTTCTTTTTTCAATACTGGCTTCAAGCTTAGTTCTCTTATGTACGTGTTTTCGTTCCACCTTTAAGCTTTCCCTTCTATAGTTAGGACGGGCTTGTCATCTCAATTTTTAATATTCATACAAGCTACCAAGATATGATTGACGAATGTCGTATTATTGCCTTGAGCTCCTAGTCATCATCATCATTTACGACTGATTATGCCTTTCAGCGTTCAGTCTGGAGCATAGTCCCCCTTATAAAATTCCTCCATGATCCCCTATTCAGTGCTAACATTGATGCCTCTTCTGATGTTAAGCCTATTACTTCAAAATCATTATTAACCGAATCCAGGTACCTTCTCTTTGGTCTACCCCGACTCCTCCTACCCTCTACTGCTGAACGCATGAGTCTCTTGGGTAACCTTGCTTCTCCCATGCGTGTAACATGCCCCCACCATCTAAGCCTGTTCGCCCTGACTGCTACATCTATAGAATTCATTTCCAGTTTTTCTTTGATTTCCTCATTATGGACACCCTCCTGCTATTGTTCCCATCTACTAGTACCTGCAATCATCCTAGCTACTTTCATATCCGTAACCTCAACCTTTTTGATAAGGTGACCTGAATCCACCCAGCTTTCGCTCCCATACAACAAAGTTAGTCGAAAGATTGAACGGTGCACAGATAACTTAGTCTTGGTACTGTCTTCCTTCTTGCAGAAGAGACTAGATCGTAGCTTAGCGCTCACTGCATTAGCTTTGCTACACCTCGCTTCCAGTTCTTTTATGAAACGTCCCCTTTGAACAATTGTACATGACTGTGTTTAAACTGACACACAATATTTTCAGCGCAACGCAATCTGACTTTCAAAAATCCCTACAAAAGAAGGCCCTGACTAACATTAACCTATACCTTTCACAAATCACTACCTCACCAAAATTCTTCGTTATTCGAACTACTGCAATACAGCGAGCGCCACTATTGCCAGCTAAATAAAAGATTCAAACTACTGAAGGCACTAACTACTAACAGGCATAGTTAGCAAATGAAAGATTTTGATAGAGAACAAACAATGTATTTACCTCAATAATGTTCAAAAGTCATAATGTATATAGCAGTTCATGACATCCAGTCTTACAAATTTCAAAACTCCGCCATCTCTCTCCCCACATCCAACACTGCTGGCGGCTCACCTCCAACTGCGCAACGCTACGCGCTGTTCACAGCCAACTGCCCAACACTACAATGGCGAATATTACAACAATGCAAACCAGCCACAGACTGCACACAGCACAGCCAGTGATTTTCATAAAGAGCGCTACGTGGCGTTACCAATAAAAAAACTAGACAGCCTACTTACACTTTCACTATGTTACCATCCTGTGAGAATATGCATCCTAAGTACTTGAAACTGTCCACCTGTTCTACCTTTGTTCCTCCTATTTGGCACTCAATCCGTTTATATCTCTTTCCCACTAACATTGCTTTCTTTTGGAGGCGCTAATCTTCATACCATAGTCCTCACATTTCTGATCTAGCTCTGAAATATTACTTTGCAAACTTTCAATCGAATCTGCCATCACAACTAAGTCACCCGCATATGCAAGACTGCTTATTTTGTGTTCACATGTCTTAATCTCACACAGCCAGTCTATTGTTTTCAACATATGATCCATAAATAATATGAACAACAGTGGAGACAGGTTGCAGCGTTGTCTTACCCCTGAAACTACTCTGAACCATGAACTCAATTTACCGTCAACTCTAACTGCTGCCTGACTATCCATGTAAAGACCTTTAATTGCTTGCAAAAGTTTGCCTCCTATTCCATAATCTTGTAGAACAGACAATAACTTCCTCCTAGGAACCCGATCATATGCCTTTTCTAGATCTATAAAGCATAGATACAATTCCCTGTTCCACTCATAACACTTCTCCATTATTTGCCGTAAGCTAAATATCTGGTCCTGACAGCCTCTAAGAGGCCTAAACCCACACTGATTCTCATCCAATTGGTCCTCAACTAATACTCGCACTTTCCTTTGAACAATACCTGAGAAGATTTTACCCACAACGCTGATTAAAGAGATACCTCTGTAGTTGTTACAATCTTTCCTGTTTCCATGTTTAAAGATTGGTGTGATTACTGCTTTTGTCCAGTCTGATGGAACCTGTCCTGACTCCCAGGCCAATTCAATTATCCTGTGTAGCCATTTAAGACCTGACATTCCACTGTATTTGACGAGTTCCGACTTAATTTCATCCACCCCCGCCGCTTTATTGCACTGCAATATATTGACCATTTTCTCCACTTCCTCAAATGTGATCCTATTTCCATCATCATTCCTATACCATTGTACATCGAAACCTGAAACATTACTGATCGTATTTTCACCTACACTGAGCAACTCTTCAAAATATTCCCTCCATCTGCCCAAGGCATCATCAGGATTCACCAGCAGTTTTCCTGACCTGTCCAAAATATTTGTCATTTCCTTCTTACCTCCCTTTCGAAGACTGCTAATTACACTCCAGAATGGTTTTCCAGCAGCTTGACCCAAAGTCTCCAACCTGTTTCCAAAGTCTTCCCAAGATTTCTTCTTTGATGCTGCAATTATCTGTTTGGCATTGTTTCTTTCTTCAACATAACTTTCTCGGTCTACCTGAGTTCTAGTATGTAGCCATTTTTGATACGCCATCTTTTTCCTTTTACAGGCTGCCTTGACTGTGTCATTCCACCAAGCTGTTTGCTTCATCCTGCCTTTACACACTACTGTTCCAAGACATTATTTAGCCACTTCTAGTACTGTCTCCCTGTACCTTGTCCATTCCTTTTCAAATGACTGTAACTGACTACATTCAACTAACTGGTACCTTTCTGAGATCACTGTTATGTACTTGTGCCTGATTTCCTTATCTTGAAGTTTCTCCACTCTTATCCTCCTACATATGGACCTGACCTGCTGCACTTTCGGCCTCGGCTCCTAGTAAAATTCTTTATTTATACAGGCAGTTTCAGACAACTGACTATCATCGGGTTCCTATAAACCAACCACAATAATACGTAAGTAACGTTAAGGCTTAAACTGTCACAAATCTGTTAACTGCTTTAAATGTTAACAACAACGGATACTTACTAAAATGTTACATACTCACATAAAGACATTCACAGCAGTATGTTAGGCGACATATAAAATCATGAATTATATGCTGAAAACAAAAGTGTACCATAACACAGCGGGCCAATGGCCTTGCCACAGTGGCATCATTGATTGGCTGTCACTTGGATAGGGGACCGTCAGGGTCTGCCGAGCGCTGTTGGCAAGCAGGGTATGAGGCCAACTGGGAAATAGCATCTCCAGCCCTGAAAACTGACAACGGCCGGGAGAGTGGTGTGCTGACCACAAGCCCCTCCGTATACACATCAGTGGCACCTAACAGTCGAGGATGACAAGGCGGTCGGCCGGTACCGTTGGGCATTCCGAGGCCTGTTCGGACGGATTTTAATTTTTTTTATAACACAGTGATGTGACTCATTACGAAAACCACAGATCATAATACTATAAATGATTCACATTTGTACAGAGTTACCTATTACCATACCGTAATGTAAATTCCCTCGTCAGCCTATAAAAGCTGTACTAGGTGTGCACTCATTCATGTCATGACTATAATCGGCATTATCGCTGTAAACAAGTTCGCACCACATAGACTGATTAATTAAGCTACCGCTTTCAAAGGAAAATGAGCGAAAAGAATTAGATACATTGTGACATATGGCAACAGGTATGGGCTTCACTTCTGACATTGAAAATGGCTCATTTAACATGAAACTGAAGGCTAACGAAAACCTACAGCGCAAGAAAATCACGCTAATAAAAGCAGAGATAGAGAGAGAGAGAGGGACAGAAAAGAAAACATGTTTGTCACCCTTACAAATACAGTGACGGTAAAATACATTTTTCATAATACTAACATCGCAATAGCTACCAGAAATAATATAATGCGCACTAGTCTAAGACAAGCCACTTATACCAGTCTGGATCGTATAGAATTGAGTGCAGTGACTATCTTAAAGTTGACACCGGAAAAACTAAATGTAGAATACGTATGAGTTACAAAGAACATATTTGTAAAAGTGAGAACAATCAGTCCACATTCTTTCTACACCTGAAAAATGATAACCATTCCGTTTGTAATACAGAGGAAAATCTAAAATTATTGCACAGAATCGATAAATGCCGCCATATTGGTGCTCTAGAGGAACTGGAAATTTACAGGGTGCGGCAGCGATCATAGTAGGATATTAAAAACACACCGTCAGGCAGTAACTGTAATTTATTTATTACCTCTTACGTCAGTTAACGGTTAAAGATATGTCATTTACTAATGTTTAAGTCATTGTCAATTGCGTGTATTACTTTTTGAATACGGCTCCTCCTCTGAACAACACAGTCATCTAGGGGGCATTAGAAGCTTTCCGTAACTCGGTGTAACGTATTCTCTGGGACATCGCCGACGGCAGTTCTGATGCGTTCCTTCAACTCAGGAATGGTGGCACAGCGTGTTCAGAACACTTCTTGCTTCAGGTAGCCCAAAGGAAAAAGTCTGCACATGAAAGGTCAGGTGGGCGAGGTGGCCAGGAAATGTCACCAAAACGGGAAATTACTCTACCGGGAAATGTCTGTCGCAAGAAATCCATGCAAATTCTGGCTTGTTGAAACCATAATTGTTCCACATCCACATCGACCATACCTAATTGGGGAAGAACGAAGTATTGCAGCATCTTTAGGTAGCGTTCACTGGTGGCAGTTACAGCCACACCGCTGTCATCCTCAAATAAGTAAGGGCCAATAATCCCAAAAGAAGCAACTCCACATCACACTATGACACGAGAACTGTGCAAGGGCTTGATTTGCAGCTCATGTGGGTCTACATCACTCCAATAACGCATATTCTGTTTATTCACTGAACCACATAACTCGAAATGAGCTTGGTCTGACAACAGGACGGTGTGCAACATTTGTGGATTTTGGCGAAGGAGATCACGCACGGTTGAGCAGAATGTTTAGCGTGAAACCCAACCGTGAGGCCTCGTTTCCTGGACAATCTGCAGCTTATATGGGTGAAAATGGAGATCTTCGTGCAATATTCTCCTCACTGAGGGATCGGGCATATGCACAGTTTGCGCATGACGACGGGCAGATCTTTTTGGGCTACGCAATAGTGCAGCACGAACATTTTCCACGGCTTCTGGTGTCCGCACAGTTCTTTCACTTCTACCCACTTTGCCATTGCAAACAAAACCTGTTGTTCGAAATGCACGTACCGACCTCACAATGGTCCGTCCGTCTGGAACTTTCCCATTACGTCCCAAGTTGAAATACTGCCGAAATGCTGGGTAGCAATAACAGAGTCGTTATTCCTGAAATAACTTTCAACAGCAAAGGCACGATGCTGTGCACTCCACCGCTCCATATCACTGTCACACTCGAAATGGCAGCTCATTAGTACACGAATGCGGCACGAGATGGCGCGCATTCCTGCAGTACGTCATTGTACTGTGCAAGTCAAATTACGCTATGAACGCTGCCGCACCCTGTACAAAGAATCCCTGCGCCATTTTAACTAAAAAAAACTTATCTGAGAAATAGGAATTTCGTAGAAAATTTTAAAGACCTACCGCAGACCTCGTAATTGATCCAATAAAAATAGCAATGCGTCTCGCCTAATTATACATTAGTACCACATCAATAAACTATTTTTCTATACGGTATGTTCAGCGGCCTGTTTCAAGCACAATATATTTCTGTTTTTATTTATGTTACAACGTCTGTAAATAACCTCTGATACATGTTAAATAGCTGCTTACTCTTTTTATACGTCTGTAAAAATAGCCTCTGTATCTGTCACGCTATGTTACCTTACTACATACAAATTGAACATAGTTAGGGTTAGTCACTTAACAGTTTCCAGAATGAGATTTTCACTCTGCAGCGGAGTGTGCGCTGATACGAAACTTCCAACAGTGTCTGACGTTCTGTTGACATTGTCACTCTTTCTGCGTATGAGATTGTATGTGTTATAATATGAACCATTAGTAAACCCTTATTAGCTGGACACTTCAGGTAACTTGATTTTAAGAAAAACATGTGTCTGTGTCTTTGTAAAATCCTTCATTGGTCATGCATTACACGCAACTGCAGTTTTATTGTATTATGTTGGATGTTTATACAACGATTTGACTACGAAACTGAGCGCGTTACATCTGTGCTACTGTTATGGATTTAGGCAGTTCAGCTAAGCGTGCGTTTTGTGTATCTGTATGGCACTTCTCATGAAAGTTACTGTACGATGGAAGCACTGCACACATGAGTGCGACTATAACTCTTTTAATTCTAGTGTCTATGAGAACATATAAGCCATTCCTTCCATGCATTTTATTTCATGTCACCGCAACTGTGATCGTAACACCCGTAAGTTGCTGTCAGATGCAATATGCAGAACATATTTTATGACTGTCACATGTACTTACCGTAGCAGACGTCACATAGATTGTTAACTGTAAAATACTAGTCACCATCGGTGGGCATAGACGTCTATGACCATGTTTGGCTCTACCAGTAAACAATGATCAGCCGTGCCGTCGGCTCTATGTGGTACGAATTTGTTCACGGCATTAACACCGATTACAGTAATAACTCGAATGAGTACACTCCCTAGCACAGCTTGTATCGATTGACGACGTAATTTACATTCTGATATGATTACAGGTAACTCTATGCACATGTGAATCCTTTACGTTTTTATGATATGTGTTTTCGTAATGAGCCACATCACTGAGTTAGGCTATACTTTTGCTTTCCATGTATAATTCTTGGTTTTATCACCTGACGATAATGATTTTATATTTAGCCTGACATGATACTGTGAACACTTTTATGTGCAATGGAACTAGATAGTTCCTTTGACCTTGTCAAGTTTCATACATCTATGACGTATCTATGTAGACTGAAGCGGCGAACGAAAATTTGTATCAAGGCCAGGATTCGAATATGGGTCTCCTGCTCAAGAGGCAGATGTGCTAACAACTATGCCACCCTGGCACGGACTATTCTAGCATGCCTCCCTCTTCAGTCCAAATTGCCATTCACACCGGAGCCCACTTTTATGTATGTGACATTTTATTACGTGTGTTATTGTTAACATTTACTACAGTTGAAAGACTGGTGACAGTTTAAAACTGTAGTTTTACTTCCATATTATTTTATTTGATATATAGGGATCCGATGATTGTCTGACGACTGAAACTGGTTACGTAAAGAAAATTTTTGTCAGGAGCTCAAGACGGTAATATGAATTTCTTTAAATATGGACTGAGGTGACAAAATGCGTGGGATCCCTCCTAATATCGTGTTTGACTTCCTTTTGCAGGGCATAGTGCAGCAACACGACGTGGCATGGACTCAACTAATCATTGGAAGTACTCTGCAGAAATACTGAGCCATGCTGTAGCAGTCCATAATAGAGAAATTGCTGCCGGTACAGGATGTTGTGCACGAACTGACCTCTCGATTATGTCCCATGTTCGATGGGATTCATGTCAGGTGATCTGAGTGGCCAAATTATTCGCTCGAACTGTCTGTAATGATCTTCACACTACGCCAAATTTCAGACATTACCTCTTTCGATGGACAACGTAGTGGGCGACGGCCTTCACTTAATGGCGAAGAGCAGCAGCGTTTGCGTAGAGGTGTCATGGCGCATTGTCATCCATAAAATTTTCATAATTGTTTGGGAACATGAAGTCCATGAATGGCTGCAAATGGTCTCCAGGTAGCCAAACACAGCCATTTCCAGTCAATGATCCGTTCAGTTGGACCAGAGAACACAGTTCATTCCATGTAAACACAGCCTACGCCATGACTGACCAACCACTGGCTTGCGAAATGAAATCATTACTCATCTGACCAGGCCACGGTTTATCACTCATCTAGAGTCCAACCGATATGGTCATGAGCAAGGGAACCGTGCTCAAAGCGATGCTGGGCTATTATCCAAGGCACTCACGTCGGTCGTCTGCCGCCATAGCCGATTAACGCCAAATTTCGCCGAACTGTCCTAACGGATAAGTTCGTCGTAGGTCCCGCATCTGTTTCTGTGGTTATTTCACGCAGCATTGCTTGTCTGTTAGCAATGACAACTCTACGCAAACGCCGCCGATCTCCCTCGTTACGTGAAGGCCGTCGTCCACTGTACTGTCAGTGGTGAGAAGTAAGGCCTGAAATGTAGTATTACTGGCACACACTTCACACAGTGGATCTCAGAATACCGAATTCCGTAACGATTTCCGAAATGGAATGTCCCATGCATCTACCTCCAACGACCATTCCGCGTTCAAAATCTTAATTCCCGTCGGGTGGCCATAATCACGTCGGAAATCTTTTCACATGAGTCACCTGAGTACAAATGAGCGGTCCGCCAATCCACTTCCCTTTTATACCTCTATCTGTACACGTGCTTATCACTGTCTCATGACCTCAGTGTTTAAGAGCTGTGGGTCACGACCTCCTGAAATTATATTACTCTCGAGCTATCTGCAATTTAATCTTTCAGTTATTGTACGTAACAGCTCTAAAATCTTCATGACAGTCTTAGCGCAGATAACGTTCAGATCGTACTTATTCCGCCGCTTACGTCATCATCAGATGGCGAGTGCTGCCGTGGCTATCGTTCCATATCGGTGATGTCTCCAATAAAGTTGTCGAAATTTCACCAATTGCAGCATGTGGAGCATCGGACATTTACTTAAGACGACTTTCCCGTGCGGAACAATAACCACAACAGGACTGTGTTATGCTGACAAAAGGTCATTTGCGAATAGAACACAAAATTAAATCGTTTCTCAATATATACTCCCTGAAAAAAAAAAAAAAAAAAAAAAAAAACAGGTGATGCATGATCGCACGTTAATGTAAACTATGTACGCATACACAACATCACCAGGTATGTAAATAATTCGAACAATTCTCTGTGACAGGGAGAACGACATTTGGGTTCCTCGTTTTTAGTGTTGCTACCAGGTTTGATATGGTACATAATGGGGCGTGAACAACGTCATATGTTTGAGTGATCGCTGTGAAGGATACGAAGATGACGTATACACGTATGGCACAGTGTTATCAGCACATGACAGTGTGTTCAAACGGCGTCATTGTGATTTTCCATTTGTCCGGCTGGTCTAATCGTGCAATATCGAAATGAGGTCATTCAGATTATAGCGCTATCGTGCTACCTGTTTCCTAATAACTGAACTCTTAGTCCTGTCACAGGTAAGGCAAGTATAACGCTAACGCGGAATGTTAAATGCCAAACGTGACATAAACCTACAATATAGTATTACCCTCTGGGAGGAATTTTGAAACTGACTGTGTGTTCACCTAATGGATAGAGGGTATCGAACATGAATTTCGTACTATTGCAATTAATAGAAAGCAGAAATACTTTAATTTTGTAAGAAATGAAAGCAATAAAGTTTTCGTGAATGAAATTATAAACGGTCGCCATTCTAATTAGGTATAATAATGTGGAAAAATTATTCTCCGTGGATTTAAATATATTTTTGCAAAAGGAAGTTTAATTCTTTCTCTCCTAGTAAAGAGCAATGAACACTCACAACAACCAGACGAACTGCACAGTGGATAGCAGTAGTATTCAATTGCGTAGACTGGCAATCACAGAAACATGAATGAGACTTTTTTGCTCCAATTGAAAATAATTACCACTTCAATCATTAATTACTTCAGCACCAAATGTTATCAAAGGCATCACAAGATTAAGTGGCACCGGACAAGAGTTCAAGTTTCACAGACACATCACAAATGCAATAAATTAACACTGTACTAAGACATTTCATGTTCATTCTATTGAGGAAATGTTCCAGATTTCATTAGCAAGAACCATATTCAAATTAACTTTCTCCTACAAGCAAAGGTTAAAATGAGGGCCATTAACCTATCCCTTCCATTATAAGCAAATATGTACACATTTTAGAAACATTTTGCATGACATAAATGCTGAACTACAATCCCACTTAAGATTATTTAGTCCTCAGTGCTTTATAACATTTACATTATCAGTATTGTTATTTAGCTTCGGAAATAAATTCAAGGTGAAGTAAAGTTTCAAATAGGTTTTGCATTGTGTGCCTTTTTCATTACTTTGTAAGCAAGTGATTTTAATTATCAACATTTATACGCTATAGCACAAAACTTTGGCACAATCAAAGTAGTGGCAATTTAAAGCAAAATAAAGCTTTTTAACAAATTTAAAATAATGTGCCTCTCTCTTCATTTGTGAAACAAATGATTTAACTAGCAGCTTTTATCTCCTTTAAAACTGAAACTTAGGCACATTTCAATAGAAACAAAGTTGCATTTCTTCATAAACAGGATACTCACTTTTAGCACTTTTAGGATAGGACCCTGCTTTGTATCACGAAGAGGACAGTTTCAAAGTTCAACACATGAATTATTATTGCAAAAGCACACACAAGCACAGTGGTTCATACTGACATACATATCTGTTTTCCAAAGTAGGTGAAACAGTGGGGCAATAGAGGTGGCAAGCACGTGGTTGCTATCAGGTCTCCTTCTGGCGGCTTTAAGCTCTCTTTGATTCTTCTTGGCGACGTATTCATCGTCTTTAGAGCCTTTCCAAATTAGAGAGCACCATTTTACAACCGGAACCACATCCGAGGCCATTCCATCATAGATTTGGTTTCAGAAGGCCTCACTTGGCACCTGCGGTGTTGACTACACGACTGCTGGCGACTGCCTAACGTACTCTCTCTCTCTTACCGCCCAGATTGACCGCCACTTCTACATTTTCTCACGCGCCAAGCCCCTTCTGTAATGGAGGGGGTTCCCTATGTCTTTTCTGTTTCACAATACAAGATCCCTAAATATGAACCAGTTTTCTATATACAATTTTGTTTTCACAGACAGACATATTTAATAAAGTTTCATTATTTAAGCACACTGTTAAGTCAAACAAAATATACATCACAAATTTCCAGTTCCCACCAACAATTCAAAGACCTTAACTCGTACAGAATAAACACTTCATAATAAAATTACGCTGTACTAATTATTCACAATCGATAATGGTGTTACAAGATGAGACAGTGGACCAATATCGAACTGCGTGAGGACATGAGGGCCGGAATACTCTTCGTCAAGCTGTCTCACCGAGCGAGGTGGCTCAGTGGTTAGCACACTGGACACCCATTCGGGTGGATGTCGGTACAAAACCGAGTCCAGCCATCCCAATTTATGTTTTCTGTGATTTCCGTAATTGCTCCAGGCAAATTCCTGGATGCTTCCTTTGGAAGGGAAAGACCGATTTTCTTCCCCATCCTTGACACAGTCTGAGCTTGCGCTCCGTCTCTAATGACCTCAATGTCGACGGGACGTTAAACTCAATCTTCCTTCCTTCCAAGATGCATTATGCACTAAGCACATCAAAAATCCTTCACATATGCGTCTCCCATCCGAGAACAGGCAATGGACTCACTCCAAAATTCTTTGTCATCCTATACCTTTGGTAGTAGACTAGCAGCAGCCGGACTAGGGACTTAGCGTCCCATTCGTAGGCTGCCGTTAAGATCACAACATAGGCGCGCTGTGTTTGGAGTGGTGCTCTGACTGGAAAGCAAGGATTGTTGATGAAAGGTGTCTTACTGTGTTCAGCGATAGATCATAGTTCTACTACCCTGGATGACGTCGGCGAGTATGGCAGAGACATGGGGAGAGGCCCCATTCTTCCAGTGGTTTGAAGAGGCACAGCACTGTTAATCATGGTGTCGGGAGCTATCGGGGGTGAAATCAGATCACAGTTGGTAATGATTGAGAGACCTCTGGTGGCGCGACATTACGTGACTGAAATCCTGCGTCTTCGTGAGTTAACTTTCATGTGACAGTGCTGTATGCCATTTTTCATCATGACACTTGTCACTTCCTCTATGCGCAGTTTGTAGGATGTACTCTCATGACCAACAAAGATCCCCAGATCTGTCCTAGACAAAATATGTGTGGGGACAGCTCAGACATCAATTCATCCCAGTGCCACTATCCATGATATGAAGGACGAGTTACAAAAGGTTTGGCTAGCTTGCTTCAGGGCGTGATACAACCCTCCGAACCGAATCAGTACATGTATCAAACATCATATTGATAAGCGAGCTGATCCTACCAAGTTTTTAGGAAATTTGACTGAAATTTGCAGTCACTGAAATAACATTTCATACCCGCTCAATTCAGTAAGTTTTATTTTGGTAACTGGAAATTTGTGGTAAGGTCTTATGGGCCCGAACTGGTGAGGTCATCGTTCCTTAACCCTACACACTACTTAATCTAACTTAAACTAACTTACGCTATGGACAACACACACACCAATGCCCAAGGGAGGACTCTAACCTCCGAGGGGCGCAGCTGCTCGGACCGTGATAAGACGCCCTAGACCGCGCGGCCGTTTTATTTTGTTTACTCGACGCTCCACTTATTTCGAGAGTTAATGTATTTCCTCTTCAGCGTACACGATGATGGAAGCTAACAGTGGGAAAATGTTTACGCGCTCGCAGTTCCAAAGGCTTCTCTGGTTGGTGTCGTAAATACGAATGTTTTCACAGGCATGGAGGTGAAGCCGTGCGGCGGGGAGCGTCCGCTGGTCAGCGCCTCTAGCGGCGAGGAGCTGGACTGCGGCAGTGGGCCCAACCGCCAGGACTGCCCGCCGGGCTCCTACTGCCACCAGACGCCCGCCTTCGCCAAGTGCTGCAGCAAAAGTGAGTCCTGACGATGGCGACGCACACGCCGCAGAAACGTTATTTCTTTTTATGATCGGAAACTTCCTTATTCTGATGATATAACTCCTCTCCGCTTCTGAGAAGTTACCAAATTTCATTGTTTACTAAAAAATACTTTTCAAGAATATCAATTGCATTTCTGGAGTCTTCTTAGTTTTTCATCAATGAGGATTTCGATTACTCGTTTCAGATTCCCACTATTTTTGCTGGTGTAGCAACTGCCCATCGTTGTCAAGTGGTATCGGTTCACCTTCGTGTATTCCTGTCAGTTCCTGATGCGGACAATTTACCATACTACACGATTTCACATTGCTGAACGTATTTGAGAACTAATATGAGGATGCTGAATGTACAGTTCACTATGTAAATGGAGAAGAAAAAATTAACCATCATGGGTGATTAAAATACTTTATTGGGGGAAGGAACAAAACAGAACAGGATTACAGTAGAATATGGGATCAGTAGTCGGAATAATAGACAAATTGAGCTCTACAATAAATTTCGTTAGCGATAGTGCACACAATGTTTGAAAACCACAAGAGGTGGAATCATACTAGGAAAATGTCTATAGACACTGGAATATTCTAGCTGGATTACATCATTATCAGCCAGAAATTCCGAAATCACTTATTGTGTACGCGGAAACAGATATTTACTCAGATCACAATTTAGTAATTATGAAGAGTGGGCAGAAGTTTAAGAGAATAGTGTGGAATAATCAGTGTGGAAAGTGGCGCCGAGGAATGACATGCTTCGTTTTAAGTTCTCGAAGCCTGTACGTATTGTGATAATGATTACCACAATATACAATTCAGTTGAAGACGAATAGACATTTCTTTAAAGTATAATTGCAGAAGTTGAACAGACAAACATAGGTACAAGGAAGGTAACAGAAGAAATATTTAAACTGATCGACGTAAGAAATAAATATTAAAATATTCACATAAACACAGGAATACAGCTAAATGTTACTTGGCAATGAAATAAACAGAAATTGCAAGGAAGCCAGGATGAAATAGTTGCACGGAAAATGCGAAGAAATGGAACAGGACAGATTCAGAATACAGAAAGCTTAAAACATCCTTCACGAAATTAAAAGCAAAGGCATTACCATTAAGTGTGCAATCTTAATCCCCCTCTTAAAAGCAAAGGAGACAGTGAATAGAAGGAAAAAGTACACTGAATACATGTATGAAACAGAAGAATTGTCTAACGTGACAGAAGAAGAAATTGGGTTCGATATTGAAGAGATAGAGAATCCAGTATTAAAGTCATGATTGCAAAGAGACTTGGAGGACTTGAGATTAAATAAGGTAGAACAGGTAGACAACATTCCATCGGAATTTCTAAAATCACTGTGGGAAGTGGCAACAAAACAACTATTCAAGTTGGTGTTTAGAGTCTATGAGACAGGCGTCATACCATCAAACTTCCGCTGGCCAAAGTGGCCAAGCGGTTCTAGGCGCTTCAGTCCGGAACCGCGCGACTGCTACGGTCGCAGGTTCGAATCCTGCCTCGGTCATGGATGTGTGTGGTGTCCTTAGGTTGGTTAAGTTTAAGTAGTTCTATATTCTAGGTGTCTGATGACCTCAGATGTTAAGTCCCATAGTGTTCAGAGCCATTTGAACCATCAAACTTCCGATAAAATATCATTCACACAGTTACGAAAATAGCAACAGGAGGTAAGTGCGAGAACTATTGCACAGTCAGCTTAACAGCTCATGAACCAAGTTGCTGACAAAAATAATATACGGAGGAATGGAAAGAAAACTGAGGATCTGTTGAATGCCGACTAGTTTGGCTTTGGCTTTAGAAAAGGCAAAAGCTACATAGGAAAGGTAAAACCTACTCAGTCGTCTTCTACTGTATTCGTTTCCCCTGTTCTAGCTAATCTTTGTCTAATGTTCCCTCTGAAACTCCCAACAACCTCTGGTTCTTTCAAACCTATCCAGGTCCCATCTCCTTAATTTCCTACCTTCTTGCAATTTCTTAATTTTTAATTTACGGTTCATAATAAATACATTGTGGTCAAAGTCCACATGTGACACTGGAAATGCCTTACAGTTTAAAGTCTGGTTCCAAAATCTCTGTCTTATCATTATCCGATCAGTCTGAAACGCTCCGGTGTTTCTAGGTCTCTTCTACGTATACGTTCCTCTTTCACGATTCTTAAACCAAGTGTTAGCGATGATTAAATCACGCTCTGTGAAAAATTCTACTAGGCGTATTCCTGTTTCATTCCATTTATCCAGTCCATATTCACCTGCAATTTTTCCTTCTCTTTCTTTTCCTATTATCGGATTACAGCTCCCATCACATTTAAATTTTCGCCCCCCCCTCCCTTAACTAGCTGAATAATTTCTTTTATTTCATCATACATTTCCTCAATCTTCTCATCATCTACGCAGCTAGTTGGCATATCAACTTGTACTACTGAGATGGGTGTTGGCTTTGTGTGATATCTTGACTACATTAATGCGTTCACTATGCTGTTCGTAGTAGCTTACCCGCATTCGTATTTTGTGATTCAGTATTAAATCTACTTCATCATTAGCCCTACATGATTTTGTATTTGTAACCCTGTATTATCCTGACCAGAAGTCTTGTTCCTCCTACCACCGAACTTCTCCAGTTCCCACTATATCTACCGTCAGCGTGTCCATTTCCCTTTTTAGACTTTCTAACCTACCTGCGCGATTAAGGGATCTAACATTCCACGCTCCGATCTGTAGAGTGCTAGTTTTGTTTCTCCTGACGACGACATCCTCCTGAGTAGTTCCCGGCCAGAGATCCGATTGGGTGGGACTATTTTACTTCCGAAATATTTTACCCAAGAGCATGTCATCTTCAGTTAACCATACAGTAGAACTGCATGTCCTTGAGAATAGTTATGGCTGCAGTTTCTCTTTGCTTTCAGCTACTGGAAAGGCTGCTGTCCCTCTTGAGGAACCATATGTTTGTCTGGCCTTTCAACAGACACCCCTCCGTTGCGGGTGCTCCTGCGATGCGGCTATCTGTATCGCTGAGGCACGCAAGCCACACCACCAACGACAAAGTCCATGATTCAACGTGGGTGGAGGCAGTTACTTGTGTGTTATTGCAAGACAACGTACAAGCTAATCAACTTTATCAAAGTCTCAATCTGAAAAATGTTTGTTTTTAACGTTTTGACTTTGTTTTTTAGAGGAGTTAGAACGTGACGTATGCATGAACACACGAGTATTTGTATTTGCGAGTTGAGATAAATGTACTATTATAACTGTAAACACGCCGACGAAAGACATAAAGGGTGAACATTAATTAAACCGAAAAACTGCAGGAATAGATTACTGACTGAAAATGGAGGAGAAAAGGTCCTACGAACATGTGTCGAAAAACGCATTGTTGCCGCGGTAGATGGCGCTGACGAATGAAAGTTCCTCTGAACACATGCCCTGTGTTCCTTATATGTTGCAGGCTGTGGGCTTGACGCAACGTACTATAAGCAGCAGAATGGTCCGGTATTCATGTCAGGAACGAGCCGAGATAGTGTTTGTTAACGGCCAAGCAGATGGAAACGGTCGAGAGACAACACGGCTGTACCATAACAAGTACCCTCACAAACACCAACTACTTCACACAACATTTCATGCCCTTTTCGGGCTTTTGGATGATAATGGGTCCTTTCAGGCAGACGAACGTGCGGGGAGGCGACGGACTGTAGGTACACCAGATTTGGAGGACCTAATTCTACAGGATATTGAGACGAATCTTAGTACAAGTTCCTAGCTAGTGGTCCGCCGGCATGGTGTAAGCCATAGTACGATTATGTGTATCCTGCATCGCAATGTTTACTATCCCTTTCACCTAGAGTCTCATGGAGGCCACTTTGAATATCTGTTGTGACGTGGATGCGACGTTGCTCTGTACTGTGTTTCGGGACGATTTGTTGTCGTTGCACGCGCACCGTCTGTTTCCGGGCAAATGTCCATAGCACCTTTTTTCGTCCACTTCCAGTCACGAAACCGTCCCTGCAGTTTGTGGGTTATATTAAAGTTCACCCTGTATAATAGCAAGGCCCATGTCCCCAACACATGTCGGTAAGAGTTATCAGCTGGGCAGTGGTGACTGTTTGCCGGTATATCTTCGAACAGGTGTTTAATGTAAACTGGACAGTGCTGAATCAATCAGCGTAGAGCAATGTTGTGAGCGATATATTGTGTGTTTTTATGTGTACGCACGAATGCCACTAAGACACTAACGCTATTTTATAGGTTTGAGGGCCGGCCGCGGTGGTCTCGCGGTTCTAGGCGCGCAGACCGGAACCGCGCCACTGCTACGGTCGCAGGTTCGAATCCTGCCTCGGGCATGGATGTGTGTGATGTCCTTAGGTTAGATAGGTTTAAGTAGTTCTAAGTTCTAGGGGACTGATGACCACAGCCGTTAAGTCCCATAGTGCTCAGAGCCATTTGAACCATTCGCCATTATAGCTTTGAGAAATATGGAACGTTGTTCTTGCTCGTATCTACTACGATTGCTCTTAGAATAACAAAAAAAAATGGCTCTGAGCACTATGGGACTTAACATCTCAGGTCATCAGTCCCCTAGAACTTAGAACTACTTAAACCTAACTAGCCTAAGGACATCACACACATCCATGCCCGAGGCAGGATTCGAACCTGCGACCGTAGCGTCGCGCGGTTCCAGACTGTAGCGCCTAGAACCGCTCGGCCATTGGCGGCCGGCTCTTAGAATAACAGATTTACATTATTTAACACCCGCAGAGGGTGACTACGTAAATTTACGATTACAGAAATACGTCCTCGAAAATGGGAAACGACCTAAATCACCTTATCTTAAAATGATTTTATAAGAGCTAGGTGGTAAATGGAGTTGTCTCTTTACTCTTCTATTTGTTACTGCACTGTTGAGTCTTACATAGTTTGTCTTAGTTTTTAATACAGTCAGCACCACTGCTATTTTTAGAATCTGTTTTAAGAAGTCTGTCGTGGAATAAAATGCCCGAAAACTGCTCAGATGTGTTCACGACAGTCTTGTCGTCGGCATTCACACAAGCTACGTATGACGTGGGTTGGAAGGGTACTAAAGTGGAAAGTACCTCCATAAAAGCGGTGTCGCGCAGCTGAGCTGCGATGCAACAGAGGTGAGTTTAAGAGCAACGAACCAAGGGGAAGAGAGGACGGTTAGAATTATAGCCTCCTAAAGTGGAGTGTCTGGCTGAAGCTACAAAGTCACATTCCTTAACTGTCACCTCACAAGACCAACTACGCTTCTACAGATAATGATATTGGCCTGAAGAATATGTCAGAGACAAAAATAAAGTGCGTAGATATATTCTTAAAGGTGTAGCTTGTCAGACGCTACGCTGACGATTAAGCGCTGATGTTACTGTTAATTTGTTCAAGAATACAAATAGATGTCCTTTTATTTTATCTCAGTATATCCATTGCAAGAATACAAACAGATGTCCTTTTATTTTATCTCAGTATATCCATTGTGGATGATGAACTGCGACTGTGATTTGGCCCATATGGCTCTGAGCACTATGGGACTTAACATCTGAAGTCACCAATCACTTAGACTTAGTAATACGTAATCGTAACTAACCTAAGGACAGCACACGCATCCACGACCGACGCAGGATTCGAACCTGCGACCGTAGGAGCAGCGCGGTTCCGGACTGAAGCGCCTAGAACCGCTCGGCCACAATGGCCGGCGACTATGATTTAAACTGACGATTTATCTGGTAATAAATATGCAACCAGTCGCTTTTATACGATTCATTCAACCATGGCCTTTTCTTCGAGCCACTGCAGGCTCGTCATCAGAAAGAGGTGTTACAAGAACATTATGCTGTGGACCAAGTGCAGCTAGATGCAATGCAGGTGCCGCTGGCGGAAATAACGGAAGTTTGGTAATCGGTAACGAAACATTTACGAACCTGAAAGTTTTTTATGTTTCAGCTACTCACAGTGCACTGCCTTTTGGTATCCATATCAGATCGCTTTTTATAACGTGCATTATTAAGCTATGTACACAAATATACACAGTATTCAGCTAAACTTGGTTTTACACTGGTTCACAGAAAGTAAACACTCGATATTTTTTACAAAGAATATGAATGTGATGGAAAACTGGACATATTTAAGTTTTTCAGTCGAAGGGGATCCATATGTTCTTCGTAGCGGGTTGAAAAATTACTGTTTGGCCTATGTAGAAGCAAGAACAGAAGCATGTGAGTTTGTATATGATACAATTTTTGTGCCATTCTCCAGTGGATTCATCACTGTGAACAATTTTATTTTATGTTTATTTTCAGTGTGGAAGGATATTTTTATGTTATGTGGTCTGAAGAAATTTGAAAGTTTGTATGACACTTTGCCAAGGAATGGAAGATGGACAAATTCTGGCATCTCTTTTTTAGCTTGTAATGGTGATGGTAGTTGCTTGAGTTTACTTTGGATTTTTCTACTGGGGTGTTTACCAAAGACGCATTATAACCATTATTTTGAGGTATAGATTTAAGTATGTTCATTTCTTTACATGCATCTTCTTCACTAATATGTGTGCGGAGCATACAGTTTACAGATGACCTGAAGAAATCAATTTCGTGTTGGTTCGGGTAGCATGAGGTATTGTTAATGGCAACATCACTGGTAGTGAGTTTTCTGTGTCTCGAATTAAAAACAGCCCACAGTTGCACTAAATTATGTGTATTTTAAACCTTGATCATGGTTTCAGCTATGATGATATAGCCTTCTCCAGAAGTCATACACACTAATAAATAAAAAATATCTTATCCCAGCGGCTGCGTCAAGACTGTTTCGAACGTAAGTAAAATTACATATGGCACCGCATGTCCTCCGCCACTACCTCTGTTATCAGATAACATACGTAAAGACTGTGGACAAACTCGAGAAACAAAATTAAAATCTTATGGGTTGTTAGGCCATTCACAGATACGTGGATGACACCTTTGTGATATGGCCACATGGTAAAGATCAACTACTTGAGTTCCTGCAGCACCTCAGCGGTATACATGAAAACATCAAGTTTACCATGGAGAAAAACGGAAGCCTACCCTTCCTGGACATCCTGGTTACTAGAAACGCAGGAGGCACGCTGGGACATACAGTATATTGGAAGGAAACACGTACTGAACTATATCTCAACCCTAGGAGCTGTCACCATTCAGCGCAACGCAGCTCTGTACTTAACACCTTGGTGCTCAGGGCGAGGCCCATTTGCGACAAGAAGAGCTTACCGAGTGAATTACAACATCTAAAGGAAACCTTCAGAAGAAACGGCTACAGCGAGAAACTAATAGGAAGAGCTTTGAGGAACAATAAGAAGAGAGGAGCAGAGAGACTGGAAGAGGGCGACACGAGAGGTTGTGCGTTCCTGCCGTATGCGGGACCACCAACTGCGAAGATCGCAAGAATCCTTAAGAAGCACCAAGTGAAGACCGTCTTTCACGCAGCAAAGAAAATCAAGGATATTCTTGGATCGACCAAAAACCCACTAGTACTAATGACGCCGGGTGTTTATAGAATTGGATGCGAATGTGGAATGCAATACATAGGGCAGGCGTAACGTTGCATTACACAGAGCCGTACGGAACATATAATAAACGTCCGTCTTGGACAGGTTGACATGTCCGCGGCGGCGGAACACAGCATCAACGAAAAGCATACCATCGAATTTGAAGAAACAAAGAAACTATGCAGCGCCAGAGGATTTTGGAATTCGGTGATAAAAGAAGCGGTAGAGATTCGTCTGCACGAAAATTTAATTAATCGAGACAGTGGTCACCATCTCAATACAGCTTGGGATCCTGCAATTAGGAAATTCGGCATGAACGCTCCGGTCCGAAGGGGACCGCGGCCGGCGCTGATATGAAGACACCGGGAATCGACACCCGCACGCACATCCCCCCCCCTCCACCACCACCACCACCGGTGGCGCCAAATGCCCGGCGCGATTCCGCTGGCACGTGATTAGTCGGCTACCGGAATCTGATAGCGATCCAGAGGCTACAAAGGCGCGCGACAGACAGCATCCCAGTACCCAATCCCTTAATCCTGTTCCTTCCTATATAACACCAATCATCTCGCCTACCTCAGGCAAGTACCAGACACAAAAAGAACAATCATCACGTATCACAGACACCAAAAAACTACAGAAATAATCACACACATACGTACACAGGGGAGTAAAACCCGAAAGGCTACAAACTCCCCTTCACACTTCCCCAAAGAGGGGAAAGTAAAAGATAAGAGCAGCAGTAGCAGCAGCATCCCGACAGCAAGCCTCGCCAACAAGCCTGGACGCTCGAAGGGAAGAAGAGGAGAACAAGTTGCTGCGATCGTCAGCCTCCTGGGTCAAGCGCTCGGGCTGGACAGCAAGCAGAAGAGGAGGAAGCCTGTACAGTGCTTTCGCTGTCAGAAGCTGGGGCACTTCGCTGCGGACTGCACAGGAGTACTCGCGTGTTTGAAGTGTGCAAAGTCGCACCTCACACGCAAGTGCACGAAGCCCAGGGACGTCACCACTACATGTTCCAACTGCGGCGGTTCACACGCTGCCAATCACCGTGGCTGCAGTTATCTCAAGAGCTGTGGTCGCGGGAAAGGACGGAATACACGCCGACGGCGAAATACCGTGCAAGAAGAGGTGGCAATGGACCAAGACGCGGTAAACGTTCCGCCCGCGCATCACGTCATTGGCACTTCTGCTGCTGCAATCCCGACAGCATTCGCAAGATCGATGATGCTGTCGCCAACGCAGTTGCCGCTTTCAAATCTGCCATGGCAGAGGAGAGGGCTGCACTGTGGACCGAGGTCGACGAGCTACGCCTCGAGGTCGGGCAGCTCCGCGAGTTGGTGGCCTGCAAGTCTCGCAAGGGGCGAGACGTTATGACTGCCACCATCGCCACGCAGATGGACGCTCTCCCGGCTCCTGCGGTAACGCAGGGCGCTATGGGGTTGCCCACGAAGGTGGCGAATGAGATGTCAGCCCCATTCCTCTTCCTCGTATCGCTAGTTTCCTAGCACCCACTGTATTTTGTCCTGTCGAGCTCTGACAAGATTTAGCTTACCCTTTTAATTCCAGTCAATTTTATCTTGTATTAGTGGAGTAAATGCCAATAGACAACAGACTCCGATTTTGTAGACCACCTCAGGGGAGGTTGTCCATACCCTCCTCGAAAGGGGAGGGTTCGCGGAAACAAGATTCCGAGTCAGCTCCACCAGCAACGCGGGAGGACGTGGGCGAAGTCATCGAAACGCCCGCCCGCCCTCCCGAGAACAAGGCGAAACAGCCGCTGCTGGAAGATGAATGCACAACTGTTGCGCCCATCCAAGAACAAGATACAGAAGAGGTAGTCAATACGCCGCCAACAGAGACAGAGATGACTGCGCCAGGACCACTGAAGATGGTCGCAAAATCATTGCGTGACAAGACGTACGCGCATCACAATACCCCGTACCCTTTTTCCGACTTCAATATCCCTAAACCACCTCTACCCCACAAGCCTTATGATTTCGGTTGGGCAATTGCGAATCTAACCACCGTTATTCCTAAGAGGGATTTGGACCTCATAAACCGCTTCCCTATTTTTAATGAGCATGACTGGCAGCGCATAATCGCTGCTATCCCAATGGTTAAGCAGAAGAAGAAGAACAAACATTCCTCTTCCTCGTATCGCTAGTTTCCTAGCACCCACTGTATTTTATCCTGTCGAGCTCTGACAAGATTTAGCTTACCCTTTTAATTCCAGTCAATTTTATCTTGTATTAGTGGAGTAAATGCCAATAGACAACAGACTCCGATTTTGTAGCCACCTCAGGGGAGGTTGTCCATACCAGAGAGCAGAGAGAGACAGCATCCCGAAGCCCTAGGGAACCCCACACTCAGTCCACCCCCTCGGATCAGTTGTTGGGCATTATGGTCCAGACCATGAACCTCTTCATGGAAATTATGAAAGAATTCAGGGAGGCCCATAAGCAGAACACCCAGATCCTCGTTGCCCTTCAGGCAGCAGTCCAGCAGTCGCTCCCCTCTGCGACTTCTTCAATAGTTGCAAAACCCCATCATGGATAGATGACCAACTATCCAAGGCCTGACAATGTGTGTCTTTAACGCTGACTGCATTGTTAATCAATGAGTTCAGAGAACTCACGAAGGAGTTCTCCATCGACATATGCATGAAGGGGGATACCCACCTAAAACCGGGAATAAAAGTGACAGTCCTCAACTACGTTAGCTGCCGTAAGGATAGGCCAACCCAAGGCGGAGGAGTGGCCATTTACATAAAAAGAGGGATCCCCCACCACCAAGTATTCATACCAGCTACGAATAAAATCGAAGCAGTGGCGGTGGAAGTAACCACTGCCACCCGACCCCTATCAATTGTTGCAATCTACCGACCCCCCACTTGACGAAATAGACGAGGGAGGCATAGCTGCTATGGGGCTAATTGAAGGAGGTGACTTCAATGCCAAACATCCAGATTGGAACTCTAGAGCAGGCGTCAAACTGCAACGACTAGAGCGCGACCACCACTTCGAAACAGGTGGTCCCGTCGAGCCCACACACTTTAAAAAAATGGAGGTAAGCCCGACGTGTTAGACATAGACCTCACCAGGAGGATCGTGGGGTTTGTGGCAGCAAGGACAGTCAACAGAATGTCCTCCGAGCACAACCCAGTGATTCTACAGATCGATGTGGGAGGATGGGTAGCACTTCCACGGTACCAGACGTCTTACAAACGTACATACTGGTAGCGATACCGAGAAACTGTCGCCTCCGCCACCTACTGCCGAAACAGTAGAACAAGCGCTACAAGATCTAACAGGTTCCATCTTGCAACCGGCGGCGGAAAGGGCCGCCAACTCCCCCCCCCCCCCCCCCCCCCCCCCCCCCCGCCACCACAATGGGACTGGCCGCCCTGCAAATACAGCTCCCGGAACATTTCCTAGCTCAAATTCGACATAAGAACACAGTGGCAAAAGAGTGTGGAAGATCACCAGAAATAAGGCCACTGCGAGCCTACTCAATCGTCTACCTGTAGACCTGAAGGTCGCGCGCAATGAGCACAGAAAACAGCAATGGCAAAACCACCTCACAGCTCTCAAAGTAGATGATCACAAACTATGGCAACCAGTTCACAAAAAGACGCGCTAGGATGCCGCCACTGCAACGGCGAACAGGGTCTGGCCTACATACATGTTGGAAAGGCCAACGCCCTCGCCGACTCCTTGGAGAAGCAGTTTCAAGCGATAGAACCCCAGGATGAAGAACATGAAGAGGTAGTCCGTCGTCAACTGGCCGTCTTCCTCAGTGATGAGGAGGACCCAGAGGACGAACCCATACTTTTCGCCCCCTAGAACGTGGCAAAAGTAATTAGGTCCCTCCCACAAAAAAGGCGCCAGGACACGACAGTGTCACCAATTAGTTATCAACCTCCTACCCTCGGCGATCACACACCTTGCGAACGTCTTCAACGAGATTACTCGTTCCCTCCAGTTCCCAGCTTGCTGGAAACACGCCGAAGTGGTCGCAATACACAAACTAGGGAAAGACACTCTATTCCCGCAGCACTACAGGCCGATTAGCCTCTTGCCAACTCTCAGCAAGATCTATGAGCACCTCCTGCTAAAACCCATACAGGAACATATATCCAGAGAGCAACTTTTGCCGGATTTCCAATTCGGATTCCGGCAGAACCACTCTGCCCCACAACAGATCATGAGAGTGGTTGAAGCAGCCACATAGGGCTTCAACCACAGAGGCTACTGCGGGATAGTGCTACTAGACGTAGCCAAAGCCTTCGACTCAGTATGGCATAGAGGGCTACTCTACAAGTTATACGCACAAGGGTGCATAGTTAAGCAAATCAAAAGCTATCTCACGAATAGGACTTTCTCTGTCACAGCCTTCTACACACGAAATGCGAACAAGTACCTGGTCATCCGTAGGCTACAAAGGGTTTTAGATGACACAGATACTTGGGCCCGTCGCTGGCGCATCACCATCAACTCTGAAAAGACACAGGCTATGCCGATGACCCGGAGGCTCGGAAGGCGCGGACCTCCTCAAAGCACACCCCTCCCCCCTCCACCTTCGCCTAAACGGAACCCAACTCCCCTGGCACAGAACCGTCAAGTACCTTGGCGTAACCCTGAACTCTCGTCTTACGTGGAAACCCCACATAGACGAGGTCCACAGGGAGGTATGTGCCAGAATGTCCATCTTATACCCAGTCCTCAACTCAACCAGCTCCCTTCCCTGCTCTGTGGGTGTGAATGTATATCAGGCCCTGATATGACCAGTAATGGAGTATGTATGCCCTGTCTGGGGATACGTGACGAAGCATCACCTGGATAAACTCCAGAGGCTGCAGAACCACGCCCTCAGGAGGGCACTGCGTCTGCCCCTCGGATTCCCTATTGACGATCTGCACGCCGCAGCAGAAATCCCACTCCTAAAAGAGCGTTTCCAAGGTCTGGCAAGGGCCTTCTATGAAGGCTCTTCCAGGTCTGGAAACGTCCTCATCCACTCCCGTGACAAGCACAAACGCCCAATGACGTCTTCGACGACTTAAGTCGAAGATAAAATGCCTATATCCAATTCCTGATCCTCCTTCCTCCCCCATAATACCAATCATCAAGCAAACCCCAGGCAAGTACCAGACACACACAGAACAATCATCACTTCACGCAGACACTTAAAAATCACAGAAATAAACACATGCACAAGTACAAAGAGGAGTAAAAGCCGCAAGGCTACAAACTCACCCACACATTTCCCCAAAGAGGGGAAAGTATTAGACGATAGTGAGTGAGCAGTATCCCGACACTTCACCTGAAGATGTTGAATACGCAGTCCATTGAAACGTTCTGACTGGAAGACGACGCCACTCGGCTGATAACACGTGAACATTTCATAGCAGTATCGTGTACTTCGTTTGGTTCCCTAAAATCGAACAAAAGAGTAATAGAAAACTTTCACATGGAACGGTAGTAAAGATCGAATCCGAGCAAAAGGCTGAGCAGTCTTTGCGCTGTCATCCGCGCTATAAGAACCGCTGACAGTAATTGTATTTGGCATGCCGCTTGATTCTGCGAGCACATCGTCCTGATTGGCTAAATTCAATGCTAATTAAATCTGAAATGGCGCAAGGTATCAAACTTTTTCCTTAACAATTATTTCTCAGCACAAAATACGCTGAAACACACCTACACATTTTTCAGACTGCTTATGACCAACCTGTATTCAGAGATTGGACAAATATATGGAAACACCGAGTGAAATGCACGCTTGAACATAAATGCAGATGCTAGCCAAGCCTACGGGTTGCCCTGTTGTATTTGATCACGAACGACACCTTTGCCGTGTCCTCAAAACATTGCAGGTGCCAGTCGGGGTCAGAAAAGTGTTCTGTGTAGCTGTGAGTGCGTTACGTCGAAACTAAGTAAAGTAGAAAGTGGGCAAATTGGTGCTTCTCGTATCGCAGGCGTTCCCGTAACCAAGGCAGCGAAGTATTTGGTGGTTCAAGAGACAACGTATCGAAGAATTCCACCGCATACAGAGAAAGCTAAATCACAACACGGACGAAAGAGTCTATTGAGTGATCATGACCGACGGCGTTTGAAGAGGATTGTGACGAAACATAAGCGGACAACAGCCGCAAAGGTCATTGCAGAACTCGCGAACGCTGTCAGCACCAAAACAACACTAAGAGAGCTGCATGAGCAGCAACTGCAACGCGAGCTGGAATTCCAAAAGCATGCATTGGTAATGCAAATGCCGTAACAGTAAAACATGGAGCCTAAGCCATAACAACTGCACAAGCAACAGAAGAAAGGCATTTTGTCGGATGAGTGTTTTCACACTGTGTTTGCAACTTCTGTCCCAGTTTACGTCCCAAGAGTGAAACAGGGCGGGTACGGTGATGACTTGCATAGCCATATCATGGTATTCCATGGTCCCCATGGTTACTTTAGAAGGTCGCATTAGTGCCAAGGGTTATTTGCTTTTGATCGGCTCTACACCATGATTGTAACCCAGCGATGATGTAGATTTCCAAGACGACACGTCTCACACAGCTCACATCGCCCTGGACTGGTTAATGCATCTCCCATGGCCTCCAACGTCAGTAGATGTCAGTATTATTTAGTCGTTGTGGTCTACTTTGGAGAAAAGGGTACATGGACGCTATCCACCCTTATCATTTTTACCTGAACTTGCAACTATTTTCAGGAAGAATGATATAATATTCGACTGATAACTATACAACAGCTGTATTTATCCATTCGAGACAACTGGGAGCTGTTTTGAATCCCAACGATTTTCCTACAGCGTATCGACCATGTAAATGTATAGTGTTTCTGCTGTTTCCATATTTTTGTCCACCGTCTGGTGAATCAGAACTCCACCGATAAACTTTCAGAGGTGGTAGTAAGGAGCTCTGGCTCTGAACACTACGGGACTCAACTTCTGAGGTCATTAGTCCCCTAGAACTTAGAACTAGTTAAACCTAACTAACCTAAGACATCACAAACATCCATGCCCAAGGCAGGATTCGAACCTGCGACCGTTGCGGTCTTGCGGTTCCAGACTGCAGTGCCTTTAACCGCATGGCCACTTCGGCCGGCTAGTAAGGAGCAAAGCAAGAAAAAAATGGGCTCTAAAATGCGCCCTTTAAAAGCCATGAGCCCGTGTTCATCATCGCTACTGTGAGAAACATCCCTTCTACTGAAAGTTGTTTGCTTTCCGTACTTTGTGAGGTGCTAGTACGTAGGAAAACAACAAAAAATGTCCAATAAACATAGGCTGTAAAGTGTCTACCGTAAGAGCTATGAACACTTGTTCATCTTCGCTCTTGTGAATTTTATCTCCTATGCTAAACAAGAGCTCATAGCTGATAAGGATTGCATTTTAGAGTACACGCTTACTGAACACATTTCTCCTCTCCGGGTCCATACTATCTCGTCCCGTAATGTAAAAAGCAAAGAGCTCGCAGCAGAATAAATTCTGAGACATCTCTTCTACTGAGAGCTCTTTGCTTTCCATAGTTTGAGGGGTAGTAGTATGGACCAAAACAAGAATAAATGTCTAGTACACATAGGCTATAAAGTGCATACCTTAAGAACTATAAGCCCTTGTTCATATCCGCTACCATGAAACATCTCCTCTACTAAACAAGGGCTCATAGCTCTTAAGGAATGCATTTTAGAGTACATGATTACCGAAAAGTTTTTTCTTGTTTGGTCCATACCGTATCCTCCCAAAATACGGAAGGAAAAGAGTTTGCGTGGAAGAGATGTGTCTCACAGTATCGAAGACGAACAAATAGACATAGCTCTTAAGGTATGAATTTTAGAAGCAATATTTACTAAACATTTTCTTCTTGCTTTCGTCCATGGTACCATCTTCGAATGATTGTCGGTAGAGTCCTGGTTCACCCCTTATGTCTGAATAAATACGTTAATGTTTCACTAAGCAAGCAAGTATCCTTGCTCAGTGTCCCGGCGATGTTTAATAGTTGTCGCGATGTTCCAGACGTCACAGCGGCGCTGAGGGGTTGTGAGGACGAGTTCTTCGGCTGCTGCCCAGACGGGAAGACAGCGGCCCAGGGACCGGACTACGCCGGCTGTCCTTCGCTGTGCGGCTGCAACAAGCTCGGTAAGAGACGGCCTCCGTGGCGTCACGAGCACCCAGCGTCGCGGCGTAGGAAAACCAAGGACGAGGGTCAGAGCCTGCAAGAACTATCACCCTTAGTTTCGAATGCCCACGTCTTTTGTGTGTCCACATTTCCTCTTCATTTGTTTTTTTTTTTTAGTCATGTCTTCAGACTAATTTGATGCGGCCTGCCACGAATTCCTCTCCCGTATCAACCTCTTCATCTCTGAGTAGCAATTGCCACTTACGTCCTCAGTTATTTGCTGGATATATTCGGATCTCAGATTTCCTCTACAGATTTTAACCTCTACAGCTCCCTCTAATACCATGGAAGTTATTCCCCGATTAGAGATTAGATTAGATTATATTAGTACTTGTTCATAGATCAAGAATACGACACTGCGTAATGATGTGGAACGTGTCAGGTTAATAAAAGGTGTCAGTACAAGATATTACATTACACCAAATATTACATGACACTTAATATGTATTTTTTTGTGGGTTGTAGGGAAATTACCCATTTACTATATCCAAAAATTCATCTAATGAGTAGAAGGAGTTGCCATTCAGAATTTTTTTTAAATTTGTTTTTAAATGCTATATGGCTATCTATCAGACTTTTGATGCAATTAGGTAAGTGACCAAAGACTTTTGTGGCAATATAATTTACCCCCTTCTGAGCCAAAGTTAGATTTAACCTTGAGTAGTGAAGATCATCCATTCTCCTAGTATTGTAACCACGTACACTGCTATCACTATTGAATTCGTTCGGACATATATATATATATATATATATATATATATATATATATATATATATATATATATATATATATATATATATATTGTGAGGCTACAGTGTGGGTCCATAGCTCTTTAAATAAGTCTCAGGAGCATGATCTTGGATGAGCTCCAGCAATTATTCTGATTACACGCTTTTGTGCAATGAATATTCTTTTACTCAATGATGAGTTACCCCAGAATATGACGCCATAAGAAAGCAGAGAATGAAAATAGGCGTGGTAAGCTAATTTACTCAGATGTAAATCGCCAAAATTTGCAATGACCCTAATAGCATAAGTAGCTGAGCTCAAACGTTTCAGCAGATCTTCAGTGTGGTTTTTTTAGTTCAACCCATCATCAATGCATGCACGTAGAAATTTTGAATATTCTACCTTAGATACCGATTTCTGATCGAAGTCTATATTTATTAATGGTGTCATTCCATTTAGTGTGTGGAACTGTATATACTGTGTTTTGTCAAAGTTTAATGAGAGCCCATTTGCAGAGAACCAATTAATGATTTTCTGAAAAACATCGTTTACAATTTCATCAGTTAATTCTTGTCTGTTGGGTGTGATAGCTATTCTTGTATCATGGGCAGAAAGTACCAGCGTTGCATCTTCGTGAATATAGAATGGCAAGTCATTAATATATATTAAGAACAGCAGAGTACCCAAGACCGAACCTTGCGGCACACCATTCTTGATTGTTCCCCAGTTTGAGAAATCACCAGTTTTTTGCATATTATGTGAACTGCTTATTTCAACTTTCTGCCCTCTTCCAGTTAGGTATGATTTAAACCGTTTGAGCGCTGTCCCATTCATACCACAGTACTTGAGCTTATCTGGAAGTATTCCATGATTTACACAGTCAAAAGCCTTTGAGAGATCACAAAAAATCCCAACGGGTGACTTCCGGTTACTCAGAGCATATAATATTTCATTAGTGAAAGTATATATAACATTTACCATTGAAAAACCTTTCTGGAAACCAAACTGACATTTTGTTAAAACTTTATTTTTACAAAGGTGTGAAGCTACTGCACAATACATTACTTTTTCAAGAATTTTGGATAAGGCAGTCAGAAGAGAGATTGAGCAGTAGTTGTTGACGTCAGATGTATCAGATTTTTTATGTAGCGGTTTAACAATGGGAAACTTCAGTCTATCTGGGAAAATACCCTGCTTCGGAGAGCTATTACATATGTGGCTAAGAATCCCACTTATCTCTTGGGAACAAGCTTTTATTATCCTGCTGGAAATGCCATCAAGTCCATGAGAACTTTTATTCTTGAGAGAGTTTATTATCTTCCTAATTTCAGAAGGAGAGGTGGGTGGAATTTTAATTGTATCAAATTGTGTGGGGAACGCCTCTTCCATTAGCTACCTTGCTTCTTCTAATGAACATTTAGATCCTATTTTCTCTACAACATTTAAAAAATGATTATTCAAAATGTTTTCGACTTCCAGTTTGTTGTTTGTCAAGTTTCCATTCGCTTTGATGGTAATGCTGTCATCCTGTACTCTTGGTTGCCCTGTCTCCCTTGTAACAATATTCCAAATTGTTTTGATTTTGTTATCAGAGGTATCAGTCTCAGACATGATGCACATGCTTCTGGACTTTTTAATAAACTTTCTTAATGTAGCACAGTAGTTTTTATAATGTTTGGCTGTTTCTGGATCATTACGCTTTCTTGTTGTTAGATACAGTTCCCTTTAGTGGTTATAAGATATTTTTATTCCTTTAGTAAGCCAAGGGTTTTTGCATGGTTTGTTATAATTAGATTGAACTACTTTCTTGGGGAAACAGTTTTCAAACTCTCTTACAAGGGTATCATGAAATAAGTTATACTTTAAATTAGCATCGGGTTCCTTGCACACTTCATCCCAGTCTAACTGCTGAAGATTTTCCCTGAAATTTCTAATTGTTGAGTCATTAATTGAATGCACAACTTTGAAGGGTAGTGTTGAATTACTGAATGGAGCTATATCACATACTGTAACTAGCTGAGCACCATGATCAGAAAGGCCATTCTCAACAGGACAAGAATTTGTGTTTTTAAACTTATCTTGGTCTATAAAAGTGTTATCTATCAATGTGCTGCTGTTCTTTACTACCTGAGTAGGAAAATTAATGACAGACATCAAATTGAAAGAACCGAGCAAGACTTTCAGGTCATTCTTCCTATTACACTCTTTCAGTGAATCAACATTGAAGTCTCCACAAATAATAATTTGCTTTCCCCTGTCTGACAGATAGCACAACAAGGTATCCAAGTTTTCCAGGAATAAATGAAAGTTTCCTGAAGGGGACCTATATACTGTTACAATTATAAAAGAGCCCTCCTTCAGTTTAAGTTGACAGGCACATGCTTCTATATGTTGCTCTAGACAAAATTTTTTGTGTCTAAGCTTTTTACACAGTGATACCTTTTGACACATATGGCAGCTCCTCCTCTCACCTTATTCTCTCTACTCGCATGTGCAGCTAGTTTATAACCACTGATGTTTACCTTTTCCATATCAGACACCATGTGATGCTCAGACAGGCATAGTATATCTATTACATTATCAGATTCAATGTCATCTAAACAAACCAGTAGCTCATCTACTTTATTCTTCAATCCCAGAATATTTTTGTGAAAAATTGTAACATTATTTTTTGCTTTACTTTTGTGAGAATCTACTTTTTTCTTTAATCCACCAATATTTTGGTTAAATATGGTAACATTATTATTTACTTTACTGTTGTGACAATCTTGTGAGTTTTGGACCTCTTTAGCACCTGCCTGCCTGAACTTCTCATTGGACACTGGTATTAGTCTAAAAAAGAGGTACATCATTGAGAACTAGTGTCCCCCCTTATGGATTTCGCTAACAACCCTGCCATTTTACCCTTCCCTTTCCTACTGAGGTGTAGGCCATGCCCTGTGAAATCCCCCCATCAATAGCCTCGACAGGAACCAATCCAATGTCTGACAGAGTGGTCGCCCTACACAACTGATCCAACTCCATATTTACCCTCCTGCCAGAGCGGTTCAACTGGGGCCAATCATGCTGCACGAAGGTAGGCACCAGTCCAACACTGGTATGGGTCGTTGCAGAGGCTATTTTCACCAGGTCACACTCAATACTGCAGCCCTGATCCCTATCACTACTGTTTCCCATTCCATCCACTATCATCACATGATCCTGCTTTGAGAAACCCTTGCACAAGGAACCTATATCCACTACCCCATGGCTAAGACATGCACTTCGCTTGAAAAAGTTTGTGACCTGGTACCTGTCACATAATTTTTCCTGCAAAATCTGGCCCACAGCTCTTCCATGGCTGCTACCTAGCAACAGAACTTTCCTCTTACATTCTCCTTTTTATGAAACAGTTGGTTTCCTAGTGAGATTCTGTTGCATCTTAACTACATCTACTTCTACTGGAGCCTCTTACTTACTTAACTGTGGTAGCAAGGCAAAGCTATTGGTTGTGCCCATCGAGAAACTGTCGGACACTGTCCTCTTTCTGTGGCCCCTGTTCCCAGTTACTACTTCCCACCGCTGTTTACCCTCCCCCCCCTCTTAACCTCTTCAGTTCCTCCTTCGTTCTGTCCAAATCAGCCTAAAGGGCTCTAATTTTCTCCTCCTGTTCAGCTATAATCATATCTCTTGAGCAAACCCTGCAAAAGAATGGAAGAGTCTCGTTTTCTTCCTCAACTCCAACGCCGCTACAATTTCCCCAATGAAACCACCTGTCACAAAAGCTGCACAGAACCCCTGAACTAACTTTCCTACTGCAGATCACACACTTAGCATCCCTGGTAGTTTGGAAATTAGTTAAGAGATTTACTAAGTGATAACGATAATATATTAAATAGAGATGTACAGCCTAAGTTATTTTGCTGCCTAGGTTAGCAGTATACCTCAACTTCATCTACTTCGTGACACTAATTCTGATGTTAATTCCGGCCGGTGTTGCCGTGCGGTTAAAGGCGCTTCAGTCTGGAACCGCGTGACCGCTACGGTCGCAGGTTCGAATCCTGCCTCGGGCATGGATGTGTGTGATGTCCTTAGGTTTAATTAGTTCTAAGTTCTAGGCGACTGATGACCTCAGAAGTTAAGTCGCATAGTGCTCAGAGCCAGCCATTTGATGTTAATTTTCTCACTGTTCTCATTTCTGCTACTTCTTATTACTTTTGTCTTCCTTCCATGCATATTCTGTACTCATTAGACAGTCCATTTCATTCACCAGATCATGTAAATCTTCTTCACTTCCACTCAGGATAGCAGTGTCATCAGCGAATCGTATCATTGATATCCTTTCACCTTGAATTTTGATTCCACTCCTGAACCACTCATTTATTTCCATCATTGCTTCTTCGATGTACGTATTGAACTGCAGGGGCGAAAGACTACATCGCTGTCTTACAAACTGCTGGTCATCTAATAGAAATCTTCAATTTTCTTTTCCATTCTTCTGTGTATTATTCTTTTCAGTAACTTGGGTGCATGAGCTGTTTAGCTGATTGTGCGATAATTCTCGCACTTGTCGGCTCCTGAATGCTTCGGAATTGTGTGGATTGGATTTTTCCGAAAGTTACATGGTATATTACCAGACTCATACATTGTACTCACCATCGTGAATCGTCGTTTTCTTGCCACTTCCCCCAATGATTTCAGAAATTCTGTTGGAATGTCATCTATCCATTCTACCGACTTCGATCTTAATTCTTCCAAAGCTCTTTTGAATTCTGATTCCAGTACTAGATCCCCTATCTCTTCTATATCAACTCCTCTCTTCTTCTACCACGTCATCACACAAATCTTCCATCTTTTCGAGGCTTTCGGTAGACACTTTCCAGAAATCCGCTCTTTCCTCTGTATTTAACTATGGAATTCCCATTGCATTCTTGTTACCACCCTTGCTTTTAATTTCACGAAAGGTTGTTTTGACTTTTCTGCATGCTAAGTCAGTGCTTCACACAATCATTTCTCTTTAGATTTCTTCACTTATTCTTGAAGCTGTTTCACCTTAACAGCCTGTTCTGTTTATTTCATTCCTAAGTGACTTGTATTTCCATATTTCCGATATTCCCTGAACATTTTTGTGCTTCCTTCTTTCGTCGATAACTGAAGTACTTCTTCTGTTACACATGGTTTGTTTACAGTTACCTTTTTTGTACCTATGTCTTTCTTTCCAGCTTCTGTGATTGCCCTTTTTACAGATGTCCATTTCTCTTCAACTGAACTGCCTACTGAGCTGTTTCTTATAGCAGTACTTGTAGCCTCAGAGAACTTCAGCGGATCTCGTCATTTCTTAGTAATTCTTTTAGCACTGATTCTTCCTGACTAGTCTCTTAAACTTCAGCCTATTCTTTACTAAATTTTGACCAGAGTCCATATCTGCTCCTGGGAATGCCTCACAATCCAATATCTGATTTCGGAATCTCTATCTAACCACGATGTAATCTAACTGAAATCTTCCTATCGAGTGATGAAAACATAGGATGACCGTAAAGTGTTTCCCTGATTACAATTTTTTTCCTAAGTTACGTAGACATTGATATGCTGCTGGTTGCAAATGATAGCTTAACTCACAATGATATTTTTTTCTGGATGGCCTTCCACATTCGCTGCGTTTGTTGCCCGTAGAACGTCTGGGCGATACTCAATTTCTTTCCATGTGTTTGCCAACACCTCTTCCGTCGCCGCCTCCATAGCATCTCGTATTCGTGCTGTAAGCGTTTGCACAACTGCAATAACGGGCTAACTGAACATTAGTTTCAGAACAGCCATCAAATTCAAGTTATATACCAACAGATCCTGCTCATCTGAAAAGAAAACAACATTAGCGGCGTTTGGCAATACAACAGATTACACAGCATCGAAACAATTCGCTGAAGTGAGTTTCACTTCCTTGTTGTGGTAGGACTTATACGTTAACATAAATGTAAATTCCCCTGTACCCTCAAAAAACTACAACATTTTTACACAAGGTACTCTTTACATAGTGGCGCATAGACATTAGAACAAAGCTCAATTTATAACCTAGTGCTTAATATATATCACTTGACTAGAACGTGGAAAACTACTAATTTTTACCGTTACCACACGAAATTTAGGTTTCCTTTTCTTTCTTTATTCGGGATTTAATAAATTCATTTATTAAACGGCACGTAAGATATTATTTCGTACTATTCACTTACGCTGTAGCAACGATAAACGTACAAACTGGGACCACAATTTATCTTTGACTTAGTTATTGAATTATGTCTTCAATAAAAATGTAGAATAAAAATATACAATTACTGAAAATCTCATGACTATTCCTTAGTATTATTTTCAAATAGCAATGACCCGCCGGCCAGTGTGGCCGAGCTGTTCTAGGCACTTCAGTCTGGAACCGCTACGGTCGCAGATTCGAATCCTGCCTCGGGCATGGATGTGTGTGATGTCCTTAGGTTAGTTAGGTTTAAGCAGTTCTACGTTCTAGGGGACTGATGACCTCAGATGTTAAGTGCCATTGTGCTCAGAGCCATTTGAACCATTTTGAGCAATGGCCCACCGTTTTCTTGGAAACAATTTGTTTGGTTAAATTTTTTGAGCGCGTAATGTTGACTTTAGCTCTATGGATCTTAGAGTTCCAATGGTCGATCTGACTTTGGAACAAAGGAAAGTGATTACAAGTCCTATTTCAATTAAATACTGAAAAATAACATTGCCGAATTTGGCGACTGAGATTAGTTCCTATACCAAAAAAAAAGCTTCCATATTTAAATGTTTCACTTTTTATCACTATTATGAACTTACCTCTTTGACAAGAATAGAAAGTAAATGTTCAAGGAAGTAATCACGATATAGTTATGTCGCTTTCATTACTTTAAACACTGATAGACATGAGAATGTACTTAACTCACACGAATACCCAAAATCACTTGAGAGACAAGCTAATAGCGAAGCAAGATTGGAATGGCAACGCATTGCAATGGAATGGCCGATTTCGCCGGTTTTTTTTTATAATACATCATACGTACGGATATTTGTCCACTTTCTTTTCATTACAGTAACATTAGTACAACATTTATAAGGATCACTGGTCTTTCACAGTCAAAAATATTTAATATGTTAATTATTATTTCATTACGTGCGCACATGACGCTTTCATAACGACATTAATGATTTGAATAAAGAACAGGGAGGAAATGCCTTTAATTTTGGCTACATCTACACAGTTACTCTGAAATTCACACTTAAGTGCCTGGCAGAGGGTTCATCGAACCATTTTCATACTACTTCTCTACCATTCCACTCTCGAATGGCGCGTGCGATAAAGAAACACCTAAATCTTTCCGTTCGAGCTCTGATTTCTCTTATTTTATTATGATGATCATTTCTCCCTATGTAGGTGGATGTCAACAAAATATGTTCGCATTCGGAAGCGAAAGTTGGTGACTGAAATTTCGTAAATAGCTCTCGCCGCAAAGAAAACCGCCTTTGTTTCAATGACTGCCACTGTAACTCGCGTATCACACCCCACGAAACGCGCTGCCCTTCTTTGCACTTTTTCTATGTCCTCCGTCAATTCTACCTGGTAAGGATCCCACACCGAGCAGCAATATTCCAGCAGAGGACGGACAAGTGTAATGTAGGGTGTCTCTATAGTGGGTTTGTCGCATCTTCTAAGTGTTCTGCCAACAAAGCGCAGTCTTTCTTTCGCCTTCCCCACAACATTATCTATGTGGTCTTTCCAATTTAAGTTGCTCATAATTGTAATTCCTAGGTATTTAGTCGAATTGACAGCCCTTAGATTTGCGCGATTTATCGTGTACCCAAAATTTATCCGATTTCTTTGAGTACCCTTTTGGATGACCTCGCACTTTTCTTTGGTTAGTGCCAACTGCCACTTTTCGCACCATACATAAACTCGATATAGATCATTTTGTAACTGGAATTGATCGTCTGATGATTTTACTAGACGGTAAATTACAGTGTCATCTGCAAACAATCTAAGGGGGCTGCTCATTTTACCACCTAGATCATTTATGTAAATCAGGATCAGCAGAGGGCCTATGACAATACCTTGCGGAACGCCAGATATCGCTTCTGTTCTGCTCAATGATTTACCGTCTATCACTACGAACTGTGACCTCTCTGAGAGGAAATCAGGAATCCAGTCACACAACTGAGACGATACTCCATAAGCACGCAACTGATTAATAGTCGCTTGTGAGGAACGGTATCATAAGCCATCTGGAAATCTAGTGATATGGAATCGATCTTAGATCCCTTGTCGACAGCACTCATTACTTCATGGGAATAAAGAGCTAGCTGCGTTGCACAAGAACGATGTTTTCTGAATCCGTGTTGGTTAAGTATCAATAAGTAATTTTCTTCAAGGTGCTTCATAATGTTCGAGTATAGTATATGCTCCAAAAATCCTACTGCAAATTGAGGTGTGTGATGTGGGTCTGTAATTCAATGGGTTACTCCTATCTCCTTTCTTGAATATTTGTGTGACCTGTGCTACTTTCCAATCTTTAGGTACAGACCTTTCGTCAAGTGAGCGGTTGTATATGATTGCTAAGAAAGGCGCTATTGTGTCTGCATACTCTGAAAGGAACCTAACTGGTATACCATCTGGACCGGAAGACTTACCTTTCTTAAGTGACTTGAGTTGTTTCGCAACACCTAAGACTTTTATGTCACTCATGCTAACAGCTGTTCTGGTTTCGAATTATGGAATATTTACTTCGTCTTCTTTCGTGAAGGAATTACGGAAAACTGTATTTAGTAACTCCGCTTTAGTGGCACCATCATCGGTAACACTTCCATCGCTATCGCCCAATGACGATACTGACTGTTTTTTGCCACTGGTTTACTTTACATACGACCAGAATCTCTTTGGGCTTTCTATTATATTTTGAGACAATGTTATAGCTTGAATTAACAACTGAAAAAACTCTTTTCATGAGATAATTGAGATACACACAAGGCATTAACGATCCCAACAAATATTACACAACATAAAAAAACTTACAGAATTAAAACTATACTACAACTTGTGGCGTAAGGGCAACATATAAGCGCCTGCAGTAGTGTCGCTGACGACAAGTACAGGCCATAATATTCAGAGGACAAAGGCAATGGGTAGTAAGCAACTAATCTAACGGTGCCACGTATACACACACAGCAGGGTCATCCAATCACCAAATCGCCTACTGCAGAACCAACTCATGTTCTCTCCAGTAAACTTGGCACTAGAATGGAGTAATTCAAGTAGGTGTTCACGTGCGAAGAAATATTCTAGTTAACCGAGCCTCACCAGTTCGAACATATCAAGAGTTAACATGTAGCTTCAGTCTTACAAAGTGCTACTTTCCGTAGCAAGTCTAGGTTTGTCGAAATCACATTAATTTACAGAAATGACATACTGTTCAATTAATCTTGGATGAAGTACCACTTTCTTTTCTTTTATTGTCATTTCATTACTATAGCTCCATAGGGTGGGGTTGGGGGTGGGGGGAGGGCGTAGGGGAGGGGGGGGGGGGGACTGTCAGCATGTACAAGTCACCGCTGTTCAGCCATATGAGAATAAAAAGTTTAGGACACATTTTAGAATTGGACACCTCAGCTGAAAAAATAAATGTCTGACATAATAAAAAGATATAGATTCAGTTGGATAATTTGAAATACAAAAGTTGGATTTGTTGAAAAATTAAAAGGTTGACACAGATGAAATGACAACTGAATCTTTCACAGAAGATAAAAGACAGAGGGACAGTTGCACAAGTTAAAAGAGTAAAAAGCCAACGTGCTGACTGATTAAAGTAGATATACAGATGAGTGAAGTATTGAGTGGACCTAGACTGCCAGGAAGAGAGGTATCATAGCAATGTAGCAGTTGGGGTAATGTGTAAGACGGTGTCTGTGCGGGAGGACGTTTGGAGCAGCGAAGAAGGATGTCGTTCAGGAGCATGCCTTAGGGTGTGGGCGAAGAGGAGAGGAGAGGAAGGGAAGAGAGAACTGACTGGTTGAGGTGGGGTGGTTTCTTTTAGATCTGGTAGGATGGGTATACAGCACAATGGATTTCATGGTCGGGCAAGGAAAGGCAATTAAAGTTTCGTTGGGAAAGGATATGGAGAGTGTGGAGTGGCAGCAGAGGCACAGCAGAATACAAGGAGCAGTGAGCAGGGGGGAAACTAGGGGATGGGTAGTGTCGAGTTTACAGATAATGTAAGATATTCAGAGGAGTACAAGATGGAAGAGGAGGGAGGGGAATTTTATAAGTTGTTAGAGAATGCAGGTGGAGGAGGGTAAGCGGATGCGGAAGGCTAGGTGGAGTGTATGGCATTCAGGGATCTGTAGGGCGTGATAAAGAGGAGGAAGGAGCAGAAGTCCATTGGTGTGTTGTTTAAACATGCACCCTTGTTTGTCCTGGTAATTCAGCACTCAAACTCGATTCCCATGTGTTACTAATAAATGCAATATATTCAAAGTTGGGCGTTAAACCGGATTCTAAGGCCAGCATGCACCAAAACATCCAGCCGATCTAACTTCAGACTCGAAGACAACTTCTGCAAAGATCCGTCGGACCAAGCAGCGACGGCAGCCATGTCGTTGGGTCAGCTCGTACCGACTCCTCGCCTCGCCCGCTCCACTGATTGGTGGTGTTCGCGTAGCGGCAACGATGTACCGAAAGCAAGATGTGCCGCTACGAGAAGAACACCGCAAGTGTCATCACTTGATTCCGCAGAGACTTCGCTCAGTAGAAGAAGGGGCAAAATAAGCAAACACGTGTCTCGACTTATCCGTAGATACTCGACGATTTCTGAAAAAATGGCGGTCAAAGTGTCTGAGCTATTGTGACTTTTACCACGTGATATCGGCAAATGAAGTGGTGGCGCAGCGTTTAGCGTTGCGGCTTCTTAATTTTGCGCCTCGTGTTAGAAACCCAATTCTGACTTTTTTTGTGTTTCGTGGGTACACCCGTGTCTGTAGAAGCTTACTATACGAATGTTTAAAGTGTGTATTCATATATATATATATATATATATATATATATATATATATATATATATATATATATATATATATATAGTTGTTCTTATTTGTCTACTAATTTCATGTCAGAAGAATGAATTTTAAAAAATGAGAAAGTTATATGAAATTGTTTTCGGTGAAATACCAGTATTGTATCTTGATTCATAACCAAGCGTCAGTTTTTGGAAAAGTCATCCATAGGCTTGGTCTGCCGCGAACTTATTGCCACCTCGCGAAATATTCACCACTGCTACGACATTTCTGTCACGAGTAAGATTTATACGAAGAAATACAAGAAATGTCACTGTGAAAAAACCTACTTTTGCGCGATGCTCGTGGTGTTCGGAATATCTGGTTTCGAATGTGTCTATGATCGGTATGATATAAGGGAATGTACCAAATCTTCCTGAAGAATAAACATACACTGATGAGCCAAAACATTGTGATCACCTGCTTATTAGCTTCATTGTCTGTCTTTGGAAGTATATACATAACTGATTCTGCGTATCAGAGATTCGATAGTTTGTTGGTAGGTTTGTGGAGGTACGTGACATTAGATGTCTACGCATAGGTCATGTAATTCTGGTAAACAATAGGCCGCTGTTTTGCTTAGGTGGTGATGGCGCCCGATAGCAACCAGATGGGTTCTACAGGATTTGCATCAGGCGTTATGATATCGCCGTCGGAGAATACATCAAGCTTGAAGAGATGCAGGTGGTTCGCAGCTGTCAGCGTGTCCTCGATTACTGTCATCCATCTCTATCACAGGTCCTATGCAAGCGCAAGGAGAATGTATCCCATAGCATAATGCTACTCCCACCAGCCAGCATGCGTGGGCCACTGCATGTTTCGAGCAGCCGTTCACCTCGATGATGACATTTGTGGAGAGGACCATCGACCCAGTGCAACAAAAATGTGATTGACCCGAAGAACCGACATGTTTTCGTTGATCGACGATCGAATTCCGATGGTCTCGTGCCCACTGCAATCGTAAATGACGATGGCGTTGGGTCAACATGCGAACACGTAGGGGTGGTCTGCTGCGGAGCTCCATGTCCAACAACGTACGGCGAACGGTGTGCTGCGAAACATTTGTACGTGCATCAGCATTGTGTTCTTTCGGCAGAGATGTCACACATCGCTATCTGCCCCACTTTACAGAGCAGAGAAGACACCGAAGCCCACGTTCTCTGAAGAGCCTCGGACGTCCAATCATTCAGCGATTTCACTGATCCTCTACCTCTTTCCGTAGATGCTCAAGACAGTAGCACGTGAACATTCGACCAGCTTCGCCGTTTTTGAGATACTCGTTGACAGGCTCTGGGTAATAATAATCTGTCATTTGTGAAAGTCACTTATCTCAAAGGATTTCCCCATTTTCAGCCCATATCTTTGCTAGGTGGATCCCCCGTCCATGTCTGCTCCGTTTACGTACATTCGTTACCGGGTCACCTGCCCGCAACGCCACCAAGCGCCACCAACGTCGCGGTGGGCAGTGGTCATATTGTTCTGGCTTATCAGTGTATGAATATAATATAAGAATTGATATGAGAATCAAATATCAGAATACGAGAATATAAAAAGATTGGGACCCCTCACCGTACCATACACATATAAATTACATAATAAACGTGTGATACTTATTGTGAAATCCAGTTGTAAATTTATAGCTAATATAATGCCCTCGTATTTCCTATTTTGATAAGAAACATTCGTGTGGTTACCTTCTATGGACATGGGTAGATAAATGAAAATATTGAAAAATAAAATAAATCAAAACAATAATCCAGTTTCTAACACAGGACCCAAAATTAAGAAGCTGGAACACTAAACACTGTGCCACCATTTTATCTGCCGATATCGCATGGTAAAAAGCACATTGTATTGTATGGAACTGGAGACATATAAATGACGGAGAGGCTTCGTCCCCGCTGTAACCTCAGTGGTACACAACCCCACAACAGGCCACAGCAGTCCACTCACCCCTCCGACACCCCACACCGAACCATTGTGCGGTTCGGTCCCCAGTGGACACCCCCACCTCCCCCCCTCCCCCCACCCCTCTCCCCAGGAACGTCTCACACCAGACGAATGTAACCCCTATGTTTGTGTGGTAGAGTAATGATAGTGTATGCTTACATAGAGAAAGTGTTTGCGCAGCAATCGCCGACATAGTGTAACTGAGGTGGAATAAGGGGAACCCCCCGCATTCGCCAAAGCAGATGGAAAACCGCCAAAAAACCATCCACAGGCTGGCCGGCACACCGGACCTCTACACACGCCGGGTAGATTCGTTCCGGGAACCGGCGCGCCTACCCTCCCGGAAAGCAGTGCGTTAGACGGCACGGCTAACCGGGCGGGCAAAAGGCACATAAAGTACCTAAAAATATCTCGAAAACTTTGACCTTCATTTTTTTTCAGAAACGCTCGAGTACCTACGGATAAGTCGCGAGACGTGGTCGCTTATTTTGACTCCTCTGCCATTGAACGAAGTCCCTGGAAAATCGAGTGATGGCATTTGTGCATTTGAATGTTGGGCTCCATAAGGTTCCCTTTCTGTGCAGCGACCGTAGAATATAAAATTATAAAGCACGTAGCAACCAGTAGCGGAAACATAATTTATTTATTTTGTTGCAAATCGATTTCGACTGATATCAGTCATCATCGGTTCATTTTTCTAACCGATACATGCCATAAGTACAGGTACTGTCCTTGTCAGATTTCTATCTGCTTGAATTATTTTATTCTAAAAATGATTCGAGGTTAGACATCATCAGGCTGCAGTGTCGGTAAAAAACACATTTCACACAAGTGCACATATACACTCCTGGAAATTGAAATAAGAACACCGTGAATTCATTGTCCCAGGAAGGGGAAACTTTATTGACACATTCCTGGGGTCAGATACATCACATGATCACACTGACAGAACCACAGGCACATACACACAGGCAACAGAGCATGCACAATGTCGGCACTAGTACAGTGTATATGCACCTTTCGCAGCAATGCAGGCTGCTATTCTCCCATGGAGACGATCTTAGAGATGCTGGATGTAGTCCTGTGGAACGGCTTGCCATGCCATTTCCACCTGGCGCCTCAGTTGGACCAGCGTTCGTGCTGGACGTGCAGACCGCGTGAGACGACGCTTCATCCAGTCCCAAACATGCTCAATGGGGGACAGATCCGGAGATCTTGCTGGCCAGGGTAGTTGACTTACACCTTCTAGAGCACGTTGGGTGGCACGGGATACATGCGGACGTGCATTGTCCTGTTGGAACAGCAAGTTCCCTTGCCGGTCTAGGAATGGTAGAACGATGGGTTCGATGACGGTTTGGATGTACCGTGCACTATTCAGTGTCCCCTCGACGATCACCAGTGGTGTACGGCCAGTGTAGGAGATCGCTCCCCACACCATGATGCCGGGTGTTGGCCCTGTGTGCCTCGGTCGTATGCAGTCCTGATTGTGGCGCTCACCTGCACGGCGCCAAACACGCATACGACCATCATTGGCACCAAGGCAGAAGCGACTCTCACCGCTGAAGACGACACGTCTCCATTCGTCCCTCCATTCACGCCTGTCGCGACACCACTGGAGGCGGGCTGCACGATGTTGGGGCGTGGCGGAAGACGGCCTAACGGTGTGCGGGACCGTAGCCCAGCTTCATGGAGACGGTTGCGAATGGTCCACGCCGATACCCCAGGAGCAACAGTGTCCCTAATTTGCTGGGAAGTGGCGGTGCGGTCCCCTACGGCACTGCGTAGGATCCTACGGTCTTGGCGTGCATCCGTGCGTCGCTGCGGTCCGGTCCCAGGTCGACGGGCACGTGCACCTTCCGCCGACCACTGGCGACAACATCGATGTACTGTGGAGACCTCACGCCCCACGTGTTGAGCAATTCGGCGGTACGTCCACCCGGCCTCCCGCATGCCCACTATACGCCCTCGCTCAAAGTCCGTCTACTGCACATACGGTTCACGTCCACGCTGTCGCGGCATGCTACCAGTGTTAAAGACTGCGATGGAGCTCCGTATGCCACGGCAAACTGGCTGACACTGACGGCGGCGGTGCACAAACGCTGCGCAGCTAGCGCCATTCGACGGCCAACACCGCGGTTCCTGGTGTGTCCGCTGTGCCGTGCGTGTGATCATTGCTTGTACAGCCCTCTCGCAGTGTCCGGAGCAAGTATGGTGGGTCTGACACACCGGTGTCAATGTGTTCTTTTTTCCATTTCCAGGAGTTTATATCAAAGTTTATTTGTATAGTCTTGGTATGTGCTGTGATCATCCTGTCGAGAAAGAACAGGATAACCTACTAAGAGGCTATGTCTCTCAGTATGATGGTCTGCTGTTCACATGAAATTTTTTTAAAATAATCACTCACTTTGTTCTTATGGTGTGGGAGTCTTTTTGTGATGTTCTGAGATATCTCTATTCCTATGGCTCTTTTGTTGTTCACAAGCTTCTAAAGTATTTTGAAATACGTTGTCACAATCACAAATACATCAACACTGCAGAAAACAGGGTTGCAGTCAAAACAAAGCTTCTTTAGATTTGACTATAGATATGTCGATCATGGTGTTGTCAGTCACTTATGTTTTCTGCACGCCTTGCTGTCACGTCACTGAAGTTGGCTGATGGAATATATTTAAAAAATGAGCAACTGTGGCAATTTTATAATAAAAATGATAGTGTGCTATTTTAAGAAGTAAAAAGATACTGCTGGTACCTATAATCATACGTAAACTTAATGTTATGTATTTTTTTATTTTAATACTACTGAACTGAAATAGGCGAAGAAATTTGACTTCTTAAGCTATGCCATTTCACTTAGGGTTTCGTTTTTAGCGTTCCGTGGCTCAATCGGTAAAGCGGAAGCCCTATATGATCGCTTCGTCGTCCGTCTGTCCGGAAGGGGGAGGCGTATCACGTTGAAAGTTAATCACATACTGAGGTCATTCGTCGCTTGGTGATGTAAAAGATTGAAGCTTCTAAGACAATGCAATCAAAAGATAAGCCACTTATGTCATATTTTTTAACACTTGCAAACACAATCAAAACTTAGAGGGTACTTCCCGCTGGCCTAGAATCGTGAAATTTGGCGAAAAGGAAGGTTTCA